>NC_141419.1:81659130-82306492 GCF_034619465.1 Leptosomus discolor
TCCTGTTGTACCTGCCTAATTACAACAGCTCCTCTTCGGTGCAGCCTCCCAAAGATGCTGCTAGAGCATGGTAAGCCATGCCAATTGTGCTTTAATTTCATTACTGTTTGATTTGGCCAGCATTTTATTCACTTTCTCTGCAGTGTTAGACAGTTTGCAAAGGGGATTAGTACCTGGGTGGGTTACAGCATTTATTGTGTGTGCTAAATCTAAATTCCTTTTGAAATGGAATTGTATTAAACTAATTTGGCAAAACTTTGAAATTACAGTAAGGCTGCTTTTGATAATTGATTCCCCCCCCCCCCAAGTAACTATGCTTACTAAAATCAGAATGCTTCAAATCAAACAGAGTGTCTGGATCCCACTGGGTTTTGGTTTTGGCCATTTGTGCATTGTGAGAAGTGAATCACAGAATGACAGAGTCACAGAATGTTAGGGGTTGGATGGGACCCCTGGAGATGATCTAGTCCCATCCCCCTGCTAAAGCAGGATCACCTACAGCAGGTCACACTGGATTGCATGCAGGCAGGTTTTGAGTATCTCCAGGGAAGGAGACTCTACAACTTCCCTGGGCAGCCTGTAAGGAAGGTAAGAAGGCAGGCACCACTTTGGGCTCCCACTATGGTGAATGGCCAGCTGTCTTCTGTCAGCTCTCAGAAGTGGAGTGGTACCTGTCAGGATTTGTACTGGGGAAGTTACCAGAAAGAACAGCATTGAAAAAGGAGAAAAACATAGAAAATGGTCTCTATGTACATTAAAGACTTGTGAAACTTCTGCCATTCTGAAAAAATACCACTGTAATTTTGCAGAGTGGAGCCATCCTCCCTGACTCAGACTGGGAAAAGGACCTATTCAGTGTTACATTTTAATCATATACAGCACAAAGACTTTTGCTGTGCTGTTTAAAATCCAGCCTTCTTTCAGCCTGTGTTCTACTGGGATGTTTTCATCCAAAACGGACTGCTGAGGCTGACGGGAGCGGTCTGAAAAAGCAGCTCTAACCTTCCTTCCTGACACTTCAATAGTGACATCCACTGTGGGAAACTAGGGCATAAATGCATTAATACTTGTCACTGGGAAGAAAATCCTCTCCATGATGGGGACTAGAAGAGAGTGATTCTTAGATTCATGATACAAATTGGTTCATTATTTATTTCAATCAAAGTTTGTAGGTGCTGTTATAATGAAAAATTAAAGCACACTCTGCAGAATACATGTGAGCTGACACTGCGCCAACCCCAAAGCCTTCCTGACCTACAAAGTGAAGGAGAGCTTTGATGCTCGCTTCACTCTTCGCAAAGTCTCAGACAAACAGGCTTTGCCCAGAAGTTTGACAGAGGTAGGACCAATTAAAACAGATGCTAAACCCACTCTGTTCACTGTTGCCTTCCAGGGAAAACATCCTGCCATTGCCTCCTGGGTGTTACGTATCTGCACAAGAGCAGTCCTGCTGCTTGGTCTTCTGTAAATACTTTCGACTTCACTAGATACCATCTTACCAGTGCCCATTGCAAGTTGTCTATACGTTTAGCAGTGCTCTCGTCCTGCCAGATAAGTAAAAGACACCCTGTTCCCTGCTGAAGCAGGGTTTTTCCACACCTCCAGCTGTGCCCAAATACAACAGTTACATAAATCAGTAATCGTGATCTGACCAGAGGAAGGGGTTAACTCACTGCTTCTTCTCTGTCTGCTCCCAGAGTAAAAGTGATTGTCCAGCAGTGTGGGGAAAGTCTAGCTTTAACATTGAGCTATGTATTTTACTGGTTGTGCTGGTCTTGGAATGACTAAGATCTGTTTGGATATTTATCTATTTCTCAATACAATCAAAGATCAAAAAGAGACTTCAAAATGGTATGGATTTTGAGAGAGCTTCTGTCCAAAGTCTGTACCAAAACACACACCCCAAAGGCTTTCCTTACTTAATGCAGTCCTAACTCTCTGATGCAAATGGTGCAGCCCCAGCAGCTCCATGGTGTCCCCTGTGCTGGTGGAGGAGGCTGGAGGGGACCTGCGTCAGCTACCTCTGCTTGTTGTAGTGCCTGGCTGTCAGCCCGTCAGCTTTAATCGGGGCTGTCAGGAGCTCTGATGGTAACTGACCTCATATTAGAGACTAAAGTCCCTGTCTCATCTGAACTCAGTTCCCATCATGAAGGATGTCAGATGACAAGTGGAACAGGTATTAAACATTAAACATTAACCAGCTGTTCATCTTTAAAATATTAATCCTGGTCTTATGCTCTTACCTGTCTCCCCAATGTGCCTGGGTTTGAAGGACTTGAGGCTTTCATGAATGATGACTTCCTATCTTGCAGTCATCTGTATCCCAGATCTGCAGTGCCAGTTTCCAGCTTTTGAGCCCTCCTTGCAGGTATTTCTGCTAGGAACATGCTCACCATGTTATCTAGGAATACAAACACGGGAGTGGGCTGACTTCAGGCCAACTTCCAGTTTGCCTTCCAGGCTCCCGGCATCATAGATTATATTCCCCTTCTTTTAATAATCTTCCCGACCCTTTACTCTTCTAGTCTTGGCAGCAGAAAAGCAAAGCATCTCATCCGTACCACTGAGCAACCTTTCTCCATACAGGTTGTATTTGGATCCTCAGCTTCTTGGGATGAGGAGCTAAGCAGAGAAATGTCTTCATTGGTATGATGGGGCTTGGTCTGCGCGATGAGATGTGGCACATCCTATTCCAGCAGCAATCCATCTCCCCTTTTTTATGGAGTAACAGACATCCTCATCTTTCTTTTCTGAATAAAACTGCAAGCATTTCTATATGGGAAATCTGTCCCATAGCTCAGCTGGAAATAAATAAATGCAACAAACAAATGGGTGGCACTGCTCCAAAATGCACAGTTATTCTGGTTGGTGCGTTGTTGCTGCTGTTAAGTGCAGGGCTGTGAGGAACTGGGCGTGATGGGCTTGTCTTGGCCTGCAGCCTTGTCTTTCAGTCCATGTCCACATGCTCATCAAAGGATTTAAACCTCTATACGGTGAGAAGTCTGAAGTGCGGTGAATTGCGGCTCCTGGATAACTAGGATGGAAAGGACCGGCTGGGTCACCTAGCCTGCTGCTTTGCTGTCAGAGGGATCCTTCCTAATTAAAGAATGGCTGGTGATTGCAAGACCTTGTTTGGGTGGTTTACTGAATTGCCATCCTCTCTGCGAGAAGTGAAAGTCTGTTTACTAATGTGGCTCTAAATGTCTCAGCTGTGGGGTGGTTATTTACTGCACTATTCTAATGCAAATGTTTGTGGCTATGTTTGCATTGATCATACAGAGAGTGCACACAAATTTTTTTTCATTGCATATTTAGGCTTTTTTTTCTGTCCTTCCTGCTGTATCTGTTCCACTACACACTATGTAATAGAAGTTGCTTGATGTGTAACTGCCTGTCACTTATGTGCCATTTCACAATATAGAGATATATAAATTAAAATAGTCTTCCTCCTCCAATTAATTTTGATTCTTGGGGGTGACATATTAGTGGTTGTCTGGAGAACACTCCACTAAATCATTTGGTACTTTATACATTTATTTACTTTTAAATGTATTCTAAGTGAAAGGTAATGGCCTGCAGTTACAACTGCAGAAAAAAGCATTCACCGGTCAGAGCCTTACGGCTGGCTGTGGTGCTCCCAGCATGGATGCAGCTTGAGTGCTCCAGCCTGATGGATGTGAAACTACCGGTTGCACACTGCCGAAGAGGCGACAACTGTCCTCTTGTAAAGTGCAGTCTTGGGGCGTGAGGTGGTGAAAGGTTTTGGTATCACAGTTGCAAGTTTCCCAGATAAATTAGTTTTTGCAGTTTTGTTTATTAGTCCTAAGCCTGTATCTCCTACATGGTTCTTTTGTGGGCAAGCATAAAAAATGGTAGCTCGGCTTGAGAAACAAGGGGAAACTCTTTAGAATCAATATTTCTTGTTTGGAGTAGTTCTCTAATACAACAGTGTCTTTTCAGTGTGTACACTTTGGAAAAATGCAGTTTGTGAGTAGGAAGTCTTGCCCTGAAACAGACTGCTTTGTGATTAATGATTTTATCTGTAGCCTTTTAGTACCTCCTGTAGATGGGGTGATAGCTCAGAGGTAATTGCTCTGATGGGATGCAGGAGGTGTTGCTGGTTGGAAGAGATGACGTGGCATCTTTTAATGTCTCTCCTCAGTGTTCATTTGGGATAATCCTGCCTCGGGGTAGGGATGGCCTTAAATCTAATGGAACTAGGATTGGATGCCAAGAGATTTAGCTACCTAATCTATAGTCAGTAAAACTATTAGTTTGGATCTTGTAAGCACATGAAGAAACTCAGAAAAAAAATTAGGAGACCTTTTGAACTTTCAGTAGTCAAGACAGTGGATGTTATTTTAGCTGCTGGCAATGATAATGCCTTGGGCTTGTACTCACCGGGCTTTGTCTGGATCCATTGATTTCTGTGGTGGTGAGCAGGAGGGGAGGGGGCTGTAGCTTATTCTACAAACTACTGTAAGCTGCTAAGACCAATTACATTATTGTTTTTTAATTGTTAGTTGAAACTTTAACTCAATGAAGGCTGGAAACACCACAGAAATGACTGTTAGTCTGTCAAAACTGAACTTGAGCTTTTCTATGGAAGACCTGATATTTGCCTTTAAAACACCTGGTTTCATTTTGTTCTGTAATTGCCTGGAGTTTCCCTGGCTGCACGGACTGCCTAAAGTGGTTGGTACATCAAGTCCATTGTGTACGCTCTGAGTGTCAACACTTGTGTAGGTTGTGTTAAGTGTCAAGATCCCTTATTTGTGGAAAAAAATGATCCATTGGGGCCCATTTCTGCTAGAGCCAGAGCAAACCTGGAACAAACCCCCATGGTTTTACAGCCATCTTTTTCTTTCCGTTCCCACTTCATTTATTTTATGAAGCTGCTGGCACTGCAGGGACAGTTTGCTCTTCCTCTGCTGCAGTTGGAAACTTTCTGTTTGCTGGGAGGTGCAGCTGCAACCTGTATTTGGCAGTTTATATTGAGGAGCAAACTGCAATTCCAGTTGAAATGAATGGTGTTTTTCTTAAAGAAGAACTTGTTTAAATGGAATCAGGTTAAAAACCAACTAAGTCTTTATGGAAGAGCTTCCAGTTTATACATGGCCTGGCAGGGACATGGACAAGCTTGCCAGCATTTGGGAGAGGTGACCCTTCACAAAGGCATCCCTGTCTCCTTCCTGAGGCTGCCCAGGAAAAAGCAGATTCTCAGTTCCCCTTACATCTGGCCAAATTTTGAAGCGAGGGTGAGAAAAGCGTTGTGTTCAAATCAAAGATTGTGTTGATAGAAAGTGGATGTAGATTTTTCCAAGACTTGTTTGTTTCAATGAAGAATGTGTAGGGATAGCCTGATGTGGTGTGTTTTATAAGCTGTGAAGGCTTATAAAAGCATTTAGGACAATAAGCAGTTACTTCTGGCTGCTGGCATGCTTTCTTCTGACTACATGGTAGGTCAGGTATAAGCTGCTGCTTAGTCCAGGCCACTGTCTGAAGTGATGTTCTAGAGGGCTTGTGTGTCCATGGGTGATGGGCACAAGCCTGGAAGAGCAAACCATCTCCCTGTGCTGGCAGTCCTCTTGCCAAATGGTGCTGTGGACCCCAAACAACTATCCAAAATACGAGTTTAAAGGTGATCTCAGGAGCTCTATCTGCCTCTTAGTTTTTCTGATCACTTTGGTATTTGTGATCTGCCCCTTACTCTCGTGTTGTTATGAAGAAACGCAAAACAGGCAGGAGACACCAATTATGTGCTTGAGAAACAATGAAAGTTTATGGTATTGAAAATGCTGCCAAAACATGAAAAGGAAAGGGAAAGGATGAATCTGGGGAGAAAAAAAATATTTTTCCTGTTTCTTACATTGTGTGTATCAGTAATGGATGGAAAATTATTTCAGACAAAGCTGTGAATTTTGTTTGTCCTTATAAAAACACTGGTTTTTTTAAAGCTTCCCTTTGAGTATTAATGGCAAACCTCATTTCACAGCTAGATATATTAATCTCAGTTAAATGTGATGGACAAAATCTACACAAAACAACTGCTTAACATTATAAGCAGCTTGCATAAACATGAATTATTAAGGTCACAAAAGCTCCTAGAAACCAGCAGAAATGAGTGCACAGTTGCATTTCTTTTTTTCAAAACATGCATTAATTAATAAGGGGCTTATTGCCCAGTCTGTTTCTCCCCCCCTTTCTCCATCAGATTTTGCTTTCATCAAGTGAAGGGGGAAAGTGTCACTTAGCTCTCTCCCTCCCCCTTTCTCTTTGGCTGAAGCACAGAAAGGTGCCAGACTTCATCCTACACAAGTCCATCATTCACAGCTGTGATATCCAAAAATGCTCGGATGGGTTGTGTTGGGGGTGTCACAACAGCAACGCACCCTTTGAAACGCCCAGGGTTTTTTTTCATGCCTGCCTGGACTGCCTGCATGTCTGCTGGGATAGGAGCAGGAGACTAAAGTCAGGTAGCCAGGAGCTAAAGAGTAGACGACACATTCTTGTATTTGAGCAGTGTGGAGAGGGCAAGGCGCTCACAGGAGGAGTGTGGAAGAGGAGAAGATATCAGGGGGATGTGGTAGTTGCTAGAGGTCCTGTCCTCACCCTGGAAGTGCCACACCCCCCAGTTTGTGTAGATGTGGACATCATGTCTGCTGTTGATCCCCTCCACATTGATGTGGGCATAGGCAGCACATGGTGCCCCTGGGCATCAGAGCTGTGGGAGTGCTTGGAGGGAGCTTCTCTCCAGTCCTTTCCAGCACAGGAAACAGTAGCAGGGGCTTGACTGGGAAATGGGACATGTGGGCGGCTGTGATTGAGGGGCTGAGCTGCACTAGTATGCGGAGTAAAGTCAAAGTGTATGTAAATATATGTCAGGGTCAACACTGGGAGATGTTGCAGCAAGGAGCTGAGGAATTAAAAACCAGGAATACAGTGATGTCAATTTTTTAAAATTTATTATTTCAGTTGTGGTTCTGGCTGGAGTGGAAGCAAGTCGGACTACCTGTGAGGAGGGAAGAGGCTGCAGTGCCCAAGGTGGGAGATGAGGATAACGGCAATGGCGGGTGCTGGTGGGGGAAGGCTGAATCTCAGCGAGCTTATGCAGGAAGAAGCAGCTCAGATGAAAGAGCTTATTCATGGAACCCTATGTTTGGGGGAGAGGATGTCTTCAGAGGTGGTCCTAAAATGTCAAAAATATTAAGAGGCAGGCAGCGAACTTGTGTATAAGGGGGTTACTGGAGACAGCAAATGGCTTGAGATTTTCTTTCCTGGTTTGTACTGTAAGTAAAGTCTCTGAGGCAGACACCTCTCTGGGTTTGTCATGAGTCAGTGTAGAGAAAATGGGGATGAAGGCTGATGATTTGTAAATCTCCTGTCTGGGGTCGTGGCATCTGCAAAAGAAACTCAGATATCCAGGATCTGGATTACTGAGCTCCAGAAAGACAATCAGTATTTTTTGGCTTTGCTGGGTTTTAGTGGTTCCACTTTTGCTTTGTGCCCTAACAAAATATAACACAAATGCCAAGACATCAGCTGTGGTCTTTTAAAAATCTTCCTAGGTACCGCACCTGCTCTTTAACTGTGAGGAATCTAATTTCTGCAGCCACTGGAGAAACAGTTCAAGGAGAGACAAATGTTAAAGCCGTTATTCAAATGCTTCTGGTCTGGGACTGGTACCTAGTTTTATTCTCCCAGATAGCAAAGAGGTTCTTTGGGATGAGTTTGGATGGACGAGCTGCCTCTACCGTGCTGCAAGATAGGACACAAAGGCCACAGTGCAAACATTTAGTCCGTAGGATAATGCTTATGGGGACAGCCTTGTTAAACAGCAAGAACAATGTTCTTCATTCCAGCATGGTTTCTGAAAATATCTAGTCAGGGTCTGCTTTTGATTTATAATAAAAAACTCTAAGCAACAAAGGGGCTTTAAAACAAGCAAAGACTTGACATATTTGTTAATATGCAGTGTAGCAGTGCATTAATTTTAAGGCACACTTTTTAGCTTTTTTTAAAAAAGAAATGAGGGCACTAATTAAAATTAATCCATTTATAAATCTTTCCACATCCAATTTTAAAGCGTAAATAAAACATTCGCCGTGTCTGTCTCTTTTTTCGTTGTGAGACAATACAGACCATGTAACCTTTAACTCTTTAAGGTAATGAGCAGAGAAAGCTGTCTTAAATGATTTACTAAAAGATACAGAAATTGGTTGCACAGTGGAGAGATGGCTTTTAAAGAGCAGAGAAGATGGCAGCAGGAATGTTGGGAGTGCCTCAAAATGGTTTTTAATGCTTGCCTTTGAGAGCAAAACTTAAGTGAATTCATCGCTGTGTATTTTATAATGCAAATTGTCACTCTGAGAAATGCACATTAAGGAAGGCAGCTAACAGCTCGTTTTCATGAGAGGGGTGGGAATGGGGGGCAGGGAGGCACCTGGGGTGAGAAACTGCTCAGGTTTGCAGCTCCCAAACCCAGGAAGGCTTTGCACTGTCAGGGTTGGGAAACAAGAGAGGTGGCCAAGTGGATCAGATAGACCACTCCACAAAGATGCCCTAGTTGATTAATTTCTGTGGTTAAAACAAAAGGGGAAAAAAAGGGGGGCTTATGGCAAAGAAACTCTTTCAAGTTTTAGTTCTGTGACACTCGAGACTGCAGTGTTGTCAACACTGGAGATACAATTCTGTGCCTTGTTCAAAAAGGAAGCTAAACATGACCTTGGGTCTGCAACTGTTGGTATCTCCTCAATGTGTGTTAATTAGTAAAGACCATGAGAAAAGTAGTACAGCTGCTGAGGGATCTATGTATTCTAATTTTTTAATGTGTTCCAGATATTATCAATTGTGCCTACAGATCTTTAGTGCAGTTACGGCTGCGTGGATGTTGCCAGTGTCTGTGCAGTCATTCACAATGTTAAGGCACTTGCACATATGGTGATGCCAAAACTGTTAACCCCCACCCACGCCCCAAAACCCCCAAACAACCGAAAAAACCCCTATAGATGATATTTTAAACTGTACCGTAAGCTGTGTATCTCTGGTCTGTCTCAGGCTGTGCAGAAGGGAAAAAGGGGCAAGTCTGTTGTGTGTGGGGATGCTCCCCTCTGCTTTCATATGCAGATTTTTAATAAGAAAAGTATGCATCTCTGCTTCTTGTCACTCCTATCCCTGGGATGTTTCCCATCCCTTGCTATCTTCTATCTGTTTCCTGCTGTTAGGTTTTGATGTCTGTTCTTTATAAACCTTGCAGCCTGAAATGTGCCCAACGCTGACCCCACCCTGGCTCCCAGCCCTATTTTCCAGGACTAAAGCTCAGCAGCTGCAGACAAAGAGAAGGTAGGAGGAAAAAAATTGCAAATCCCCAGAGCAGAATGAGCAAACCAAAAACCAGTTGTCTGGCTTGGGAAGGAGTGGTATGCTATGGCTCTCCTACAGAGGCAGATGGGCAAGGAGTGTCTGTTTGGTGAATTAGCTTTGGAGAGTTTAGATAGAGAGGTGTTTCCAGCAGTGTTTATACTCTAAATATTTGTCCATAGTGAGTAGGCACATCGTTCCACCTTTCCGAGGGTAGTCATGCCCAGGTAGGAGATTTGAGCCCTCTTTCCCCCCCCAAGGCTAATAAGATTAGCTTCATGATAGCGAGTTTCCAGCCCTTAAACCAAGTTGCTGGGACCTACTGTTTTAAGCTGTGCTTCTGCTAATCAGGCTCCTTTTGGGGAGGCATAAAGAGACAAATGTTGCAATTGCAGGAGTTAAGGCTTCACTGGGTGTTTGCTCGGTGTCTTCCTTCTCCCTGGGTGCAGCCATGGGAGGTTGGGGAGCACAAGAGGACACGGCTGGAGACTCACCCTCCACCTTTCCAGCAAATGAGAGGATTTCTCGTCGCAGAAAGCAATTTCTGCATGGGGCTATGATGGGGTTTTTGTCCTGTGTACTATGTTTTTTGTTTTAAAGTGCTGCGCAAATTGACTTCTTTGCTTCCAACTACAGATTCAAAATTGCTAACCACCCACTGTACAGCTGCTAATGCACAGATTATCTCCACAGCCAACAGCTTTAAGTAATCAAACAGAGATAATTTTACCTCTGTGACCCAACAAATAAACACTAGAATCAGGAAAAATCCTCTCACCCACACAATCCTACCCAGGTTTTCAAGGACAGGGTAAAGGGTTTCATCAAAACCAGGGGCAGTGACAAGGTCACCAGGTTTGTTCTGTCTTGGGTTGATGGTGAGATATGGCTGTGCGGTGGTGTAGGGTGCTGTCAGGAGGTCGTGATGCTCTGTAGCCTGATGAGACCATCTCTTGCTGCTGCTGCAGAAGACATTAAATAAGTAGACCGTACACTGGAAGTTGTATATGCAGTCCTGCTTTTACAGGAAAAATTGTGGCTTGGAATGGCTTTTGTTAATGACTTCAGCCTTTAACTTTCTGTTCTTCTGCAGAACAGACGTTTCTTACAGCTATCGCGGGTTTAGTACCATTAAGAGAATACAGCTGTTACATATCCTAACATGGGATCTGTGGCTTCTTCCTCACTGACCAACCTCCAGTAATGTTGAGAATGTTACCCAAAAGTTGTACCAAAACCCGTATCTTTTTATGCTTTAAAAGTCTGTTTCTTTTTTATTTCCCAGGTCAGCTGATCATGTCTATTTTATTCAAAGAGAAGTCTCAGCTTTTTTGTGTTAGTGAATTCTAGCTCAGAGCTTCTCTCATTTTCCCTGCCCTTTTCCTCTTTGTTCTAGGAAACTCATTTCCTTATTCCTGCTATTAAGGATACTTAGCATGTTGTCATTGGGAAGCAGCACTCATTTCTGCATGGAAAGAAGCTGCTTAATGTTTCATGCGTTACAGTGAATAATTAAATAATGAAAAATATCTAAGCCCACAAAACTAGCTGGCAGCTGAAAGGAAGAAAGCATTTGCAGTCTGTTGGGGAAAAGTGACACTCCTGGCCTGGTGTTTTAAACCACAAGGGTAAGGTTTAAAAATGAATATGTCTGGCGTGACATTCAAAAAATCTGGATTTTTCAACTTTCCATGCATTTATAACATTAATCTTTAATTGTTGTATTCTTGAGCTACTGGCTGTGAGAACAGAGCTGAAATTGATGGGGCTAAGGAAAACCAGGCTGGTAAGTGGAATGAAGTGTCTGCAGGGACCATGACCTTGTGAACTGCCAGGGATGGAAAGGCTGTCAGCTCTCAGGCAGGCGGGGAGCTTGGCAGCCTGATAGTGTATGGCACTAGCGGTCTTCATGTAGGATGTCTAAATAAGGGGTTTTATTGGCCTTTATACTTCTTTTCACCCTTTCCAGGCTGCTACAGTCATTGTCCCTTTTCTTTTGGTTTTATAACAAATCTTAAAAGCCAGCTGTTGGGCTCTGTGGAAACGGGATGAAAAAATGGGGAGATGGGAATTCTGTGCTGGGAGTTTGGAGAGCAGTGACTGCTCCCCACATGATCTAAATGGACCATGTATTTTTTCCCCTTTCAGATAAAACCAGAACTGAGCTGTAATTTTGCAATGACCTTTGCTGTTTTACAAAATGAGATCAGACACCTGCCACCCTCATGGCAGAGGCAGCATCCTTCTAACAGTAATTCAGGGCCCAGTTACAAATGGGGATGTGTTGCATATTTGTTTTTTCTTTTTTTTTTTTTTTCCCCCTATCTAGATTTTCCCTTCACTGCTCATATCATGTCAAACTGGTAACACGCTTTAGCAGAATTTCCTGAGACCAGAGACAGATGGAGGCTTGTGCAGAGCAGTAGCTCCCTGTGCCATTGCACATGCCTTTGAATTTGGTTAGTGTTAGTTCCATCAGCTGGGGTAGGAGGCTTTGCGTTCTCCTTTTTCTACCCCTGTGTGCTGAGATGTGTAGGCTGGATCACATAGTTTCTGATGCCTTTTGCATTTTCCTCACTGCGTGTTATCTGTAGCTCTGGCTGCAGTGGGGACATAGTGAACAGGACTGCAGTGATGCCCTGTACCACTGTGAGAATTACTGATGTGGATCTGGTGTGCTTGATACACACCAGAGCGACTGCTCTAATAACCGGAGGACATCTCGCAGCCCTACAGCTTTCACATGCTTCGCTGCTCTGCCAGCATGACTCCAGCCTGACCTCTGCTCAGAATGAGAGATTAGGTCCAATTCATCTTTTAGCAAAGTGGCGTAAGGCTTAGGGAGCTATTGCAGCATCCCAGAGAGTATACAAAATGAGGAGAAAGGGGCCTTTCTGGTTCCAAAAAGACTGTCACAAATTCTTGTTGAAGGTTGGGCTGTATCAACTGTTAATTCTTCTGCTGGCTTATCTGTGTACTGCTGAAGTAGTGGCCATTTAGATCACGTCCGCCAGCTCTTCCCTAAATTGGCAGAATCTGCACTGAATGGCTTATACTTGATAAGACAGATACAGGAAAGATGAGAAATGGTTTGAAACGAAGTGTGGATTTTAACTACTACCTCTTGCACCTCATCTGTGGTAGCTCACCAGTTTGTGATCGGCTGTATGGCAGAAAGGACAGTGGCATTTTAAATGTGCTGCTTATACTGATGGCTTAGACTGCTCCTGTGGACTTGATTCAGTAAGGTACATAACCACACATCTAGTTTGAATTGCGTGAGTACTACTACTGAAATTAGTGACACTCTGCCTGCGCTTCACTTAAGATGTGTGGTTGCAGCATGACCCAATTCCCATTGAAATAGGTGGAAGAATTTCCCGTTATTCTGATAAACCCAGATCAGGTCCTGAATCCAATTAAGCCTTTGGGTGCCTCCACTGATGTCTGCTTATCATGGTACCGTGGTCTGGGAGTGGTGTGAATACCGGTGTGAACTGCACTGACCAAAATGCTTTCCATACAGTGTACCGGAAGAGGAGCTGTCCTTAGCCCCAAAACACTCTGCAGTTTGTCTTGTGATACTGCTCTGTGTTACTACCTGATTACTCCCCTGCCTCCATCACTCTTGATTTTATTTAGGAGAAAGTGCATCTTCTGTGTGCGTGAGTAACAGGTAAGAAGAATCACTACCCTCAAGAGCTCTGGTGTTGGTAAGAGGGCAATGGAAGCCAGACCTGGAAATCCAGTAACCCTGGTACCACCGACCTGCGGAGTAAACACTTCTCGCTGAAACATAAGCCCAGACTGCCAAATTGCCTGTGATAAGCTTTAAAGAACTGGGAATAAAATCATGCATGCATCTATTTCCTTTACAGCAACTTTTTAGCTGGAGGCTCTTAAATTGCTGCAGCAATGAATAGAGAGCCCCTGCAAGAGACCTGGCAGCGCTCAGCTGTGCTCTGGGATCGCATTCTTGGGGTTTTGTTTGTTTGTCGTCTGGATTAAAGGGATTAAAGACTTAACCTTTGTACAGCCTTTCAAATAATAACATGTTTGTGCTTGTACTGCCTATCAGGGAAATGTTTCCACCCCCTTCTGATTTTCATGATATAAGTAAAGATCTGAGAGTGGACAGGTTTATGTAAAGTCAAATCTTGTGCTTTAAACACCTGTAAATTTAGTGCACTGCCCCTATTCTTCTCCGTCCAGTGTTGCTGCTGGGACCAGGGCAGGGTACCCGCTTCAGCCATGCATCCTGAGTATTGGGAGCGGTTGTGTCTGTGGGGGGCTGCAGTCTGAGCTGCCAGCTCCTCGTCCAGGCACTGCAACTCTGGGCTGTGTTTTTTGTAATCAGAAATAAAATTTGTGTGCACAGACAGGACCCTGCTGCATGTCATTCTGTTGCATGCTGGCCGGCTGTGGCAGTTCTTCACCTCCTGCTCTGGAGCGGCTTTTTTTAAATGGGTTTCAGAGATTTGCAGTTTGTAGCGTAGCCCTTTGAGTGACTGGCAGAGGCTTTTTTTCCCCTTTTCTTTTGGGATTATTCTAAGAGTGACTAAAGTTTTCAAAAGCATCCAAGTGATTTAACGAATTTATTGTCATCTGCAAAAAAAGAGACTGAAATCGTATTGGCTTTAAGAGGGACTCGAGAGCTGTCTTTAGCTTGAATGCTTTATCTCATCCCTGTGCGTATTCCCCATGTGATTAAGGCAAGACCCAAGGCCATCTTTGGGACCAGACAGTCCCACGTGCAGTTATGCCATGTGCAAGCATGGCCAGGACTTGCTTTCCTCAACATGGTGCAACACCTACACAGTCTGGGGGATGCCCAAGAGACAGCCAGGTGGGCAGAGGGGTGTGGGTGGTCCAGGCGAGAAGGCCTCATCTTTGGAACTGCTTCCCTAAAAATAGCGCTGAGCCAAGAAACACTATATGTCAGGACGGGATTTCTTGGGGCTAGGATTTCTTGGGGCTGAAGTGTGTGGGGAAAAAGCTACTCTCTGGCAGGGAAGATGACCCCCTTTTTTGCCAGCATGGGTGAAAGCAGTCCACCAAGACATGCATGGGTTTATGTTTTTGGAGAACCGACAGTGCCACGCGGTTCCAGAACATGGAACTGTTGGCATCAGGCTCTCCAAACAGTTAGTAAGAAAAAAAATATTCCTTTGATTCTTTCTATTCACAACTGACTGGATGTAACAAAGATGGTATGACTTTGTAATCTGGATTAAATAAGAGTTTTACCATCTGGACTGTCACCACATTCAGTAACTGTTACCCCTTCCATCAAGCCACAGTTCTTTTCTAGATGGAAAAGCCAATGTAAATAGTAATTTAAAAACTACAATATATAGAAAACCCATGGATCTACAAATGTATAACAAAGAGGCTGTAGGATCCAGCCATGCTCAGGACCTGTGTGACAACTGCTTTCCCTCCAAAGGTAGCACATGTAGTGTCAGCCTCTAATGAAGTTCATTACCATCAAGGAGTTTCCTCTAGGGAAATAGATTTTTAAAGAACTGTCTGAATATTGCCTAAAAATGTACTTTAAAGAGAATCCTTAATCAAAGTGATGTAACAACAGGAGTATTTACTTTTCTACTCGACCCTGGAACTGGTAGGTCACAGATAGTTAACCATTCTCTGCATTTTAGACAGGATTTTATCTTGGAAGAAATTTGCCCTACCCTTCCTAAATTTAGAAGACACTAGTGCCCTTGTGTCTCCTGCAAACCAAAGGGAATACAGACTGAGCTTGAGCAATATATGTTAAATTTGCCAGCAGTTCTCCACTGCAATAAATACCTCTTGCAACATAACACTGAAATCTGTGGATTGCAAGCCTGTGATTTCTGGAGTGTAATATACTTCATCCACTCCACCAAATGCCCATAAGGAAATTGTAAGTGAAATTAAACCACTTAATATGAGAGTGAACTTGCAGACAGTTGATTTAGGACACAAGCACCTCATTCTGGCTCTTGACTGTACAATTTTCAGCAGCAAGTCACAGCAAGTACATGATAGTAAAAAAAGTTGGGTTGGACATTAGGCTATGTGGTGGGTAACATGGAGAAATAGATGGAAATACGGTTACAAATTTGAAACTTTATCTTTGGAAACTCTGTGTAGCATCTCTGAGAGCTCCACTTGACCTACAACTGCAGGATAAAGGCAGTAAAAGAGATGTAAAGGCAGTCAAAGTGAATTAATTAAAGAAGTCTTAAGTGAATATTAATAGGACCTGCTATATTCAACAATTTAAAAGCATGTCTGGCATTTATAGATGAACTCTGCTGTTTGTTACATATTACATTAAAGAAGAAACCTGAACCAACATATCAAAATGTCTTAACACAGCATTTTTCTTTGATCTCTTTTTTGGTTAAAATGAATTATTGATAGCCTTTTTCATGGCTGGCAGGAGAGATTTCTGATTTTTATTTGTGTATTAGATAAAATCTCCTATTCCTTGTGTAGGCAGAACTCTTTACAACAATATCTAGATGTGATATGTGCAATTACAGAGCTCAGATTCTTTCTTGTGAGGAATGTTTTCCCCACCCATCCCTTGTTGCTGTGATTTCTTAAGCTGATATTTTCATTGGAAGTCCTTAAACAAATATATAGCCCACCCTGGAGCTGGCGGTCAGGATGAGGGTGTGATGGTTTTGTGTGGGCCCACAGACCACACTGGTGGGTCTCCAGCTCCACAGAGGGATCTGAGCTGGTTTACCCAGCATCTGCAGAGAAAAACCTGCTTGGCTTCCAGTGATGTGGCTTGGGAGGGTGTTTTGCCAGAGCGAGGTCAGATGTGTGCTAGGTTTCAGAGAGCCCAGGTGGAGAGAGGGTGTTCATGGTTCTTGGGGTTTTGGTGGCACCTGGGGATAAGAAGGTCTCTATTAGCAACCGTCGCTTGCTCTGGACATCAGCAAAGCCTTGCTTCCTGCAAGAGCTCTCAGCTGCTCTGAGTTTCATGGTTTGCAAGCCTCACATCACCCCAATTACGGTCCTGTCAATTGTGTGATTCTTAAGGGTCCACCTCACCCTGGAACTTGGCTGCCCCCACACCCGTTTGCTGCACTCCGTCTACAAATGCAGAAGTGGTTTTGTCTTGTTTTATTTTAAGGTCAAAAGTCTCCATCAGAGTAACGGAGAAAACAAAGGGTCCTCCTATTCATCATGTTTGGCATTTTTAATTTCTTGCAAAGGATACTGCCTGAGTTTGGCTGTTGTTGTTGGGGCTCTTTGTCTGATGTCTCTGGGTTCGCTCAGGAGCAAGGAAGGGGGGTGCAAGACATGGCCATCAGGCTCGTGTAGGGTTTTAAATGTGGATGGAGTAAAATTGTCTCACTTGGTTTTAGTCAGAATAAATTGACTGGGAGGTGGGTGAGGGTGGCCTTAGGCAGACTGCCATGTGGATGACAGAGGGACATATATATCTTCTCATACTGCCCCATCGCCAAATGTGCTTCTGTTACCTGCCTCCCATTACATATTTGGGGAGTGCAGTTTCCCCCCCTGCTATTTTGGGAGAGGGGACAAGTGGTCCTTGCCTTTCTGTGCCTCTGTGGAGATGTGGAGCCTGTGAGTGCCTTTCCCTGCTCTCTGCTGTCTCTCAGCCAGCAAGTCTGCCCGCTTTCTTCACACTGAAATCAGGTTTTCTCTTTCCGTTCCGCTGACCCACTTTAGGCTCTTTGAAGGCGCGGCAGAGCTCCCCGGTGGCTCCAGCTCTGCCTTCAGGGGACACGGATGGGCAGTGGAGCTGAGCGGACGAAACGACAGCAGCACTCCGAAGACCCGTGGGAGGAGGGTGGTTTTGGAGGTACAGGACCCCTTGGTTTGCTCGCCTGTATTTGGTCGCATGTTTTTCTCTCTTAGCTGCTGCCTAGGGTGTCTTCCTTTTTTTAAAAAAGGACTTCTTTTAAAGGAGGTTTTATTTCAAGGCTTCTGGAGCAGTCTGCAGTGGGGTTTCAGACACACGTGCTCACGCTTCATGCCTTAATAGCACCTGACATAACCTGGTCATAGGCACAAGCAAGGCACAGATCATCCATCCCCCACTGCCGCTCTGTCCCTGCTCCCATCCTCTGTATGTAGGGCATCCTATACCCCAGGCAGCATCCCCTGCCTGAATCCCTTCAGGAGCCCAGGGCGAGACCTCCCGACCTCCCTGTCTTGTCCTGGAGTCTCAGTTTCATGTTCAGCTGCTGAATTTGGGGTGAGCATGGATCTTTCTCAGCGCGTGGGTGGGGATGCCGGCTTTGCTCCAACTGCGCAGGGATGATTGCAGCTCTGTGGTAGTAATTACGTGAGCCTGGCCGAGGAGTGATGGTAGGGGAGAGGAGCTGTGCGGTGAGATGACTCAGGGGTGGGACGGCACAAGTGTGGGGCCTGACTTTCTTTTTGCAGGCTGCAGAATCATCCCTCTGAAAAGCTGGTGTTTAGGTTGGGGAATGATTTACCACATGGCTGTGAGTCTCCATTCTCTCTGCTTGGCACTGGCCCTGCTTCCTACTGCAAAGGGCTTCAGAAAAGTGTGAGACCATTTGTTTTTGCTGGTTTTGTTGGTATTTGGTGATTTCCTACCTGACTGGAGGATCTCAGGTGGTGCAGGGGGAAATTCACGACCTGCGTTCAAGAGATGTTATTCATGATGAATTGCTTGTCAGTGGGCCTTTGGGAACTTTACTACAAATTGGTTTTACTTCCTTCCATGTCCGTTTAACCAAGAATGGCAATTTTGTTTTGCGTCCAAATTTACTTTAGCCTGGATGAATCTGCCTGTGTAGACACGCTTTGGGGTGTCAGCAGATCTGCATCTGTGCCAAGCTGGTCCAGTGCTGTGGCAGCAAAGCCGCCTTGGATTGACCCTCCCTGGCCCTTCAGCTCAGGAGACAGTAGCTTGTGTTTCATTGCCGTACTTAAGACTTTTGCATGTCTAGTAAATTCAACCATGCGGGCAGGAGGTCACCCAGATGGGGACTCCTTGCAGCTGCCTTTCTTATAGTGTGTGTGGTCTTAACCTTCAGCATGCTGTTGCTTGGTCTGTGACCGTGGTGCAAAGACGCTCATAGCCCATTCCTGCTTTTTTAGATCCAACCCTATAAGGAAGGGCACAGAAAGATGGATTTATGGATTAGCTGCCTGCTGGCTGGCAGGTAGAGACCAGCTCATCCCAACCTGGGGGCATTTCCCATATGTGCACTTTGCTGTTCAGGCTTTGCGTAAGGACGGTTGTATGCAGATTGTGCCCTGTAGGAGGTGCCGTCACTGTGTATTAAAGCAAAAAGTGCTTCAGTGTCTGTTCTACAGATAAGATGAAGTTTTGTTTTTGTAATCTCTTTTATTGCCCATCCCTTTTCTCCTTGTGTGTCTCCGTGGGGTCTACTTTTAGCACTGAACCTCTTTCTTCTAAATCCCATTGCTGGTTTCCTCATGTAGCTTTATTATTTATAGAAGAAAACAGGGACCTTCTGAAAATTAGTATGAATTGTATTTGGTAGAATAAAAGTGGGTAGGTAACGGCTCTGGAATTTTTCTCACCCTGGTTATTTTGGTCCTGGCTCTCTGGAGCAGAGCTGTTGGTGGGGCTGAGCTGTGCCAGGAAGCCTGGCGGTTTATGGTGTGCACACACACAGGCTCTGCAGCAGACCCCTGGTTTCATTTTTCTCTTGAGATTGCTCCAGGATTTAAGCTCTGCAATGAAGGCAAGTGCAAAAACCATTCTCTACACACATGGTAGTAATACTTTATGTATATTTATAGAAAGGGCTGGTAATTTTTCCTGTTGGTATTAAATTATTGGAAGAAGGGTAGAAGAGTTACTAAAATACAGTTCTTCCTCTCTGTGCATTTCTTCTCTGCTGTCTAATAACTCTGTGTGATGCTGAGATTGGATGGTCATTTTTGGATTGTCGTACTTTTGTGGATTAGGCACAGATCCTGGAAACCTCTCCGCACCAGCATGTTGCTGCATTTGTGGGATTGTCATGGGTTTTGTGTGTTTCTTGGACACCGATTTGAGAGTTTGTGCTTGCTGTGTGGGGGTAAGGCTGAACGTCAGAGGTAAGATGTTGCATCATTTTTGGACCAATCCTGGACTAACTCCAGCAGAGGTAGGCCTTGAGACCAGGCACTTTGCGCTGCCTCCACAGCAGGAAGAGAAGAGTAGGAGCAGCTCAGCATTTTTGCTATTAATGTAGTGGTTTAATTTTTAGGAATTTCTCCAAGATTTTTTTTTTCTCTGTGTATACATTTTTCCCTTGTGTAATAGCTGACTCGTTGGAGGCAGAGGCTAGATTTCTTGCAGGCTGTGTTTTTTGTGGTTTTATTAATTTAATCAGTATACAGGTGTCTAGGTTTGCACTCATCTGACCAAATACAAATGCTCTCAGGGTCTTTGCTCTAGCATTTGGTGCATAAAAACTGGCAGTGCTTTGGGCAGTTCAGGTAGCCTTCAAGTAAATGTCTAGAAAAATCCAATGAATTGTTCCTTAAAAAAGCCAGCTTTTCTCTGGTGGATAAAATGTGCATTCAGATGTATAGTATAGGCAGTGAAAGTGAATTAAAATTAACCCAGTCTGTAGTTCCTATAGTGGCAAAATACCTAGATAATGTAATACCAGGTTGCCCCAAGATGGCACTCTGTGTGCACATCATGCTAAAGTAATATTATGGTTGCAAAAGACCATCTTTACTATCTAAACACTGCATACTTCTTCTCTTGGGGAGGTAAAGAAGGAGTAAGCCAGAGGTGACAGGCGTGCACATGAGTATTGCTATACAGCCCTTGAGTGATTGTCAATGATGGCAGCAAGAGTGTTGTCAGAGGTGACACAGGCAAAGCTCAGAGTTTCACAGCTGAAAGCAAACTAGTGGTTGGTGTCCAAAATATGACCTAATATGTTTTTGTCCTTTTACATGCTTTTCATGTATTGATAAGGTGGTGTAATTCCCAGATAGTCGTGATATTTTATGAAATTGTTTTGCTATTCCTTTATCTCCTCCCCAAAAGACTAGCTGTGCAGAGTATACTCTGCCAACAGGGAAGAGAGTTGCACCCTAAGCAAAATCTGACTGCTGAGGAAGCAGAGTTTCCAAGGGATAGGTCCAAAATAATAAAAACCTTCCTCTTCCTGTGTTAGAGGGAAAAATGCTGAAATACTCAAAAAAATGACAGGATAGAGGGAAAAATATTGTACCTCAACTTTATGTTACAGATACATTTTGGACATTCGTAAGCCCAAAGGGATTAACCAAATGTATATTTTAATGAATAGACGATTATCAAATATGTCTTTAACTTCACTTGGTGTCTTTAAGTTGCATGTGAGGGGCTTTTCTTCTCCTTGCAGAGTAATCTTTATGATTCTACTTTAATGATTTTTTGTCATCTGGCTGGAAAACTGAAAATTTTAAAATAATTAAACTTTTCTTCTTATCCACTTTCTCTGTCGCTGTCATCTATAATTCTTTAATGATGTACATGCTTTGAATAAGCCATATATTTTAAAGTGGTTTGTAGAAGGAAAAGAAGTCTTCCTATTTTTGCATTGTATTTTTACAATAACTTTTATCAGCCTGTGACTGAAAATTTTTCTCCATTTTGGAACTTTCTGTAATGAAATGATATAAAATCTAATTCTGCACTTCACATACTCCATGGGCCAAATTGATCCTTCATTTAATTCCATTAAATGAGTTTTGCAGAGAAAGGAGTAATTTACTGGAAGCAGTTGGCCCCAAACCCTTTTCAAAGTGGCTGGCAATTTGGTATGATACAGGTGTGTGGGTCCTACTGCAGCCTTCTTCATATGGGTGGAAGAGGAAACCTTGAATGGCAGAAGCTTTTCTGGAGAAGAAGAGGTATTAGCCCGAGGTGCTGCTGCTCCGTTGAGCGCTGTTGGTTTGCTCAGGGTGCTCACCCACCTCTGCCTTCGTGTGTCACCCGAAGGACTCTGGCTGCACTGATGCGGACACTGATTGCATTGCTCCACAGCTTTGACAGGGTGCATTAACCTGAAATTTGATGTGGCATGACAAGACACCAAGTTCTGCTCCAGGAGTGAGACTGTTCACATGCAGTACAGCCTGCAAAAGTCTCCTAGGACGTTTGAGTTGTATCCGTGCGTAATGGCCTTGTGCGGTTAAGTAGAGCACGCTGTCTGAGATGAAAGTCAAATTTAAGAGCAGGCTTGTTTTGCTCCCCTCCCTCTCCCTCCACTATTGCTGCTTTTACCACCGCAATGGGATGTCTTCCTGCTTCCCCATCACTCCCCAAAACATACAAGCCCTCCTCCTTGCGTGGTGTAACTAATCTGGTTTGCTGACTGAGCTCTGCTGGGGCCTTTAAAGTGATGCCAGCTACTATGTACTAAATGTAGCATGGCAGCGTTTCAGAGTGAAGCTAAAAACCCAAATCCAATAAGCAAGGAAATAACCATAAAGATGAAGCCCTGGTTTCCATTCTGTCCGTCAGCTCACTGCCTGATGGGGCAGCTTTGCACTAGAAGTTGGCCGTGTACCATGTGTTAGAAATATGAAGACTGCTTTCTTTCCTCTTTAAGCTTGAATCTATGAATAGATGCATTTTTTTAACCTTATAGGAAAATCACATTATTTTCAGAGATGAGCTTTTAGGTAGTTTGGATTCCTTTCTCCCTCTGCTGGGATTAGCAAACAGCAGCAAAACTCACAGTTGTCTTTCTAAATCCCTGTTCAAAATGGAAGGGAGGTTGCCCAAGCTCAGGTTTTGTTCTTTTGAGATTTGACTGAAAGAGAGTTTCAGTGAGGGGGTTCTGATCGTGCAAGGTACTGGCTTTCATGAAAATTAGCGGAACGATTTTGTAAAAAATATTTGCATTTCAAGCGCATGTAAATTAGTAAGGCTTTTACGGTGAAAATCTTTTGTGAAGAAAACAGGTTAAATGATTTCTTATTTGTTTAGTTTGTGGGAGAAGAGGACTTTGCAAAAAAAGCAAAAGAACCCCCAAAACATTATGTGGGGTGGCACATGATGTGACCAAAAAAAGAGTGCACGGGGGAATCCATCCACAGTGCCAGAAATGGGTGCTGGAAGCAGGGGCATGCTTGCTTTTGGAGAAGAAGGGAATGGGTGCTGGAAGCAATGTAAAATGGCAGAGAGATATTTTTCTTCTGCCAGGGCATCCCGAGGGAAAACTGTTCTTACAAAGTTTCATCAGGCCAATTTTCATTTTATTTTATTTTTATTGAAGAAATAAATCAGGAAATTCGCAGTGTGAGGAGGATTAAGTGTGGATAATCCATTTTTGTGACTCATTCTGATAAGCAAAGAGCTCATCAGCTCCCTGTAGCCTTGCATCTGAAGACAGTTGCTGACAGATTGCACAAAATATGTCTCTGCGTATTTGGGACCCCAAGACAGCATCTTGCAAGCAGATAAAACCAAATAAAACCTGACAAACCATCTTTGTACTGGAGAGATGAGAAGAAAGATGCAGATAGTTTCTGTTGGAGGATTTGAATATGAAGCTATGAGGAAAGGCCTTGAGTTACAACTTAAATGCTGTAAATGTTCTCTTAAACACGAAGGATCTCAGTTAATTAAAAGTTATTGCATAACTGCTGCTGGGGAGTGAAAAGTTTATTTTTAATTATACTGCCTTACATAATGGTTACGCGATGGCAGAGGAAGCATGATGAAGTGACAGAGATTTAAGTATACCTTTTTTAATACACCGAAATTAAAAAGTGAGGTGTTGATGCATTCATCCATCCTTGACTTATACCACCTGCCTGGATCTGTTTCATGGCCTGTGCTTCAGCTCTCAGCTTTTGAGGACAGTATCAGTTTGTTCTGTACTTCTACAGCCCACGGCCGTGGTGACGACTTCTTGGCCATGGTGTTCATCAAGATAATAAAAACTCTTGTCCGCTTTCAGCTTCTCCTTTGATCTTGAAGTGTTTTGGCCAACGGACGTACACATGCACCTGTAACTAATATGCCAACAAATCACTTCTGTAATTCATCATAATTGTGGAAAACCTGTTTAAGATGGATGATTTCTTAAGTGATTTAGTTAACAGTGGTTATAAAATTGTATTTTCTGCCATGATGCAGAATCACAGAATCAGAGAATGGTAGGGGTTGGAAGGAACCTCTGGAGTTCATCTAGTCCAACCCCCCTGTCAGAGCAGGTTCACCTATGGCGTCCAGGTGGGTTTTGAATATCACCAGTGAAGGAGACTCCACAACCTCCCTGGGCAGCCTGTTCCAGTGCTCTATGACCCTCAAAGTAAAGACATTTTTCCTCATGTTCAGGTGGAACTTCCTGTGCTCCGGTTTGTGCCTGTTGCCTCTTGTCCTGTCACTGGGCACCACTGACAAGAGCCTGGCCCCATCCTCTTGACACCTGCCCTTTAGATATTTCATAGAATTGTAGAATACTTTGGGTTATAAGGGAAATTTAAAGGTCATCTAGTCCAGCCTCCTGAAGTGAGCAGGAACATCTTCAACTAGGTCAGGTTGCTCAGAGCCCCATCCAAAGTGACCTTGAATGTTTCCAGGGATGGGGCTTCTACCACCTCTCTGGGCAACCTGTTTCAGTGTTTGTAAAAAAAATTCTTCCTTATATATAGTTGAAGTTTAGTCTCTTCTAGTTGAAAACCATTACTCCTTGCCCTGCCACAACAGGCCCTGCCAAAAAGATTGCTCCCATCTTTCTTATAGTCCCCCCTTTAAGTACTGAAAAGCCACAATAAGGTCTCCCCGGAGCTTTATCTTCTCCAGGCTGAGCAACCCCAACTCTCTCAGCCTGTCCTATTAGGAGAGGTGCTACAGACCTCTGATCATCTTCGTGGCCTCCTCTGGAACCACTTGAGCAGGTCCATGTCCTTCTCACGCTGAAGGCCTGAGAGCTGAATGCAGCACTCCAGGTGAGGTCTCACCAGAGCAGAGTAGAGGGGCAGAGTCACCTCCCTTGACCTGCTGGTCACGCTTCTTCTGATGCAGCCCAGGGTATAGTTGGCCTTCTGGGCTGTGAGCGCACATTGCCGGCTCACGTCCAGCTTTTCATCCACCAGTCCCCCCAAGTCCTTCTCCACAGGGCTGCTCTCAATCCCTTCCTCCTCCAGGCTGTATTGATACTGGGGATTGCCCTGACCCAGGTACAGGACCTTGCACTTGGCCTTGTTGAACCTCATGAGGTTCACATGGGCCCACTTCTCCAGCTTGTCCAGGTCCCTCTGAGTGGCATCCTGTCCCTCAAGCGTGTCAGCCTCACTGCTCAGCTTGGTGTCATCTGCAAACTTGCTGAGGGTACACTCAATCTCAGTATGTCATTGATGAAGATACTAAAAAGCACTCGTCCCAGCATGGACCCCTGAGGGACAGCATTTGTCACCCATCTCCATCTGGACATGGAGCTGTTGACCACTTACCCTCTGGATGCGACCATCCAGCCAATTCCTCACCCACCGAACAGTCCACCTATCAAGCTGTGTCTCTCCAATTCAGAGAGAAGGATGTTGTGGGGCACTGTGTCAAAGGCCTTACAGAAGCCCAGATAGATGACACCATAGCTCTTCCCTTGTCCACTGATATAGTCACTCCATCATAGGAGGTCATTAGGTTGGTCAGGCAGGACTTGCCCTTGGTGAAGCCATGCTGGCTGTCTCGAATCACCTCCCTGTCCTCCATGTGCCTTAGCAGAGCTACTAGGAGGATCTGTTCCATGATCTTCCCAGGCACAGAGGTGAGGCTGACAGGTCGGTAGTTCCCAGGGTCCTCCGTTCTACCCTTTTGAAAAATGGGTGCAATGTTTCCCTTTTTCCAGTCACCAGGGACTTCACCTGACTGCCAGGACTTTTCAAATATCATGGAGATTGGCTTGGCAACTGCATCAGCCAATTCCCTCAGGACTCTGTGCCTCGTCAGGTCCCGTAGACTTATGCGTGTTCAGGTTCCTATCCTGATTTGGGCTAAATCAGAACTAATTCTGTTTTAGTGCTTTAACTTTTCAGTTGAGTCTCCTCTAACTAACGGCATTTTCTGAAACAGCAGCCTGTTTTTCCAGACAGTGACTGCTCCCAGCAGTGATAAGGCCTGATGTTTATAGTTCGTACCAAGGAATGGGATGCAGAGAGGCCCTTGCTTATACTTGTTCTTATGGCGACCAAGGTCACTGCTAAATCTTGTACTCCATGTTGGGGTGCCAGGAGTGAAAAGGGTTGCACGTACGGGGAGGAGCGAACTGGACAGGTGACCCAAACCTGACCAACAGAGTATTCCATCCCATATATGTCATATTCAGTATAAAGCTGAGAGATCATGAGGGTCTCGCTCTCTTCCTCTCTTCCTCTCTTCTTTGATGGCCGACATCTGAGGAGGACTGATCCGTGCATCCCTGAATCCAGTGCCTGAGTCCAGCTCCTGTATCCCATCCCTGTCTGCTGCCGAGTCCAGCCTGGGACTGCCCCAGTGCCAGCCCTGTGGTGTGGTGGTGACGTATTGTCATCAGGGTGGGGGGAGTTGGGTTCGTTATTGTTTTTGTATATATTTGTACATATTGTATATATTTCATTATTTTCCTTATTCTTATTATGTATCTTTTCTTTTATTGTTATTGTTCCATTAAAGCTGTTTTAGTTTTCTTTTCCAAACCGTAAAGTCTCTCTCCCTTGTTCTCTCTCCTTTTCCCTTTTGGGAGGGGAGAGGAGTTAGTAGAGAGCGTCTGTCATTCGTTAGTGGCCGGCCCAGCCTCAAACCGTGACAGTTCCTCAGGTGGTCACCAACCTGATCTTCTCTTACAGTGGGACAGACTTTGCTGCCCCACTCCTTGTCTTGAGGTTCGTTTACTTGAGAGGTGTGGGAAGGGAGATTGCCAGTGAAGACTAAGGCAAAAGTTGCTGAGTTCCTCAGCCTTCTCCTTGTCCATTGTTACCAGCTTGCCAGTCTTGCTCATCAGGGGGTACACTTTCTTTAACCTTCTTTTTCTGTTTGATATACCTGTAGAAGCCCTTCTTATTATTCTTTGCATCCCTTGCCAAGTCCAGCTCCAGCCACGCCTTGGCCTTCCTGACCCCCTCCCTACACAACTGGACAAAATATTTATAAGCATTGATAAGATCTCCTCTCAGTCTTTTCTTCTCCAGGCTAGAGCCCCAGGACTCTCAGCCTTTCCTCATAAGAGAGATGCTCCAGTCCCCTAACGATCTTTGTAGACCTCCGCTGCACTCTCTCCAGTAGTTCCTTGTCTTGAACTGGGGAGCCCAGAACTGGGCACAGTACTCTGGATGTGGCCTCACTAGAGCACCCCAGGCTATCGTTTGCCTTCTTGGCCACAAGGGCACATGGCTGGCTCATGGCTAACTTGCTGACCACTAGCACTCCCAGGTCCTTCTCTGCAGAGCTGCACTCCAGTGGGTCACCCTCAGCCTGTACTGGTGCATGGGGTTATCCGTCCCTGAGTGCAGGACCCTACACTTGCCCTTATTGAACCTTATCAGGTTTCTCCCTGCCCAGCTCTCCAGCCTGTCGAGGTCTCGCTGAATGGCAGCACAGCCTTCTGGTGTGTCAGCCACTCCTCCCAGTTTTGTATCATCAGGAAACTTGCTGAGGGTACGCTCTGTCCATCTGGGCCGTTGATGAGTATGTTGAATGAGACTGGAGCCAGTACTGACCCCTGGGGAACACTGCTAGCCACAGACCTCCAACTGGACTCTGTGCTGCTGATTACAACCCTCTGAGCTCTGTCCTTCAGCCAGTTCTCAATCCACCTCACTGTCCACTCATCTAACCCACACTTCCTAAGCTTATCTGTGAGGATGTGATGGGACAGTGTCAAAAGCCTTGCTGAAGTCGAGGTAAAGAATATCCACTGTTCTCCCCTCATCTGCCAAGCCAGCCATGCCATCATAGAAGGCTATCAGGTTGGTGAAGCATGATTTCCCCTTGATGAAATGAACCGTTAAAAAAAAGGTGAGCATACAACAGGACAATTAAGTTTATTGTTTTTAACTGGAGAGAGCATCCACAGAAAAGTTGCTAACACAAACAATGAAGATGAGATGGATGGGAACTAAATTTTTGCTTATAATGTAAGTAGAAGAGAAACTTCTTTTTTTGTATCACTTAAAAATATCTCTTATGAAGTACTCCCTTCTCTCCTTACTTGTAAGTCTCTGTGTGTCAACTCTGTCTTTACCAGCATTGGAGGTGTGTCAGTGTGTTGCTTTGGGTCATTAGAAATACTTGCCCTCCTCCTGCATGCTGGGGGATGGGACTGCCGGCAGTGGCTGCGCTCTACGCTGGTCCTCAGCCTCATCATCCAGACCGTGGTGGGGAACACTGATGGCTGAAACGGTGCGTTCCGAAGTGTGATGTTCAGTGTATCCAGCCAAAATATTCATCTGGAGAAGCCACCACCAGCTGATCAAGGTGAACAAAAAACCAGGCAGGAAGACAGCAGCTCACAGAGTGGTCCTGGCTTGACCCTTTTTAGACTTAAAAAGGCTTGTTTCTAGCCATGAGCAAACTACTGTCCATTTGCTTTTGCTTTGACGAGCAGCTTTCCTACAAGAGGACTGATGATGATGATGATTATTGCTGATCTGGCCTATGTTGTGAAGGGTTTTTAAGCTAAATGATGATAGACACTTGTAATAGCTCCAAGGAAATCTGGAGTGAGACTCCTTTGCTTTGTGGCCTCGGTCTGCCCTTCCCCCTCTCCAAATTCTGTAATTTCCAAGGATCTAAGACTTTCTTGAGTTACAGAGGAAAAGCTGGAATTGATTTACAAGCTGACTTAATGTGGCTTTCATCAGAAACTCCCGGCTTTCTGGCAAAGTCTTATTAGAGGTTTAGAGCTTGCTTTGTGAATGTGTTTATTAATTAATGTCTGCTTCTCTTTCAGGGGTTTGATTTTTTTTTTTTTTTTAAATGAAAGCCATCACAAAGGATTTAATTGTAGTGATTTTTTAATTCTTTTGTCTTAAAAGTATTTGTCAGCAAAAGCATACGAAATTGAATGGATGTAAAGATTAATAACATCAGATCCTTTCAGTACAAGGGAATTAATGCAAAGAAGATCTGTAGTATCAGGTTGTATCTGCAGACTCAGACAGAGATCTCTCTCTGAGGTATATGAATTCTTACAGCTGGGGCTGAATTTATTGGGAATGACGAGACTTTCTAACTATTTGTGATCTTATATACGAGCATGCTTTCACCCTGTTGTTTGATGGGGAGATTAACACTCAGAGTGGTACCATCTGCCTGGTGTTAACATGCACCTGCATGGACAGCAGAGTTGCTGTGCTGGCTTTCCTTTCCACGCTTGTCCTTATATCTTTGACTGTCATCTAAGTATGACAAAGAGAAAAGCAGTAATTTTAATATTCATTTGTGAGCTTCTTATTTGAGTGTGTGCTTCTTATGTCCTTTTGAAGGACTTGATTAAATTCTTTTCAGATAGCTGGAAAAAGTAGGACAGGAAGGCAGGGTGTCAGGTACTCTTCAAACCAGTCTGATTTCCCATGGCCAGGGTAGGTATTAGGAGCCCTTAACTGGGATTAAGATGCCTGTATGATTTTGAATGCTACAATCCTGCATCCTTGCTTTGGCAAGAAGTGCACTGTAGTATCAAGGCTATATTGTGTACTGTTTATCTTCATTTTTCTTAAACGTTATGGAAGTACGTGCCAATTGTAAAACTGAAAGGAGGGGCTTAATGGAGCAGCATTAAGGCAAGCAACAGTGTTGGTGTTGGGGGAAAGACTTCCTGGGAGGAATGGTGCAGTCCATATCCTCAAGCTCCACAAATATGTTAGCGGGGAAAAGGACATAGAGAAGCAGCAACAAGCAGCAAATAACTCCATCCAGTGACACACCCCAGGAATACATAATGATATTGGGTATAATGTTGGATGAGAGACACAGAAGACTTATAGGACAGGGTTGCAATAAAAGACTGCAAAGAGCAAATAGTGCTGAGCCCTAACAAACCCCATCAAGTGGCCAGTGCACCAGAACCATCACCACCTCAAAGGCACTTAAACTTTTCTTTCCTCTTGTGAACTAGTGACTTTACCCAGCAGCAAGTTCTGTTTTAAACTCTGGCTTACTAAGCTCAGCCCTGAAAATTAAAATCTGGCTGTGACTGGGACTCGTTGGCTTTTTCTGTGCGTTCTTTAGGGGAAGAGCCGCTCACTCTCATGGCTGGTTTCTCTAGGGTTTGGCTGGAAATGCACTGCTGCCGTCACCTTGCATGGGGCGTGTGTGTGGGGTGGGTAGTGCTCGGTGCTCAGTGTCCTACTTTGTGCCTTGCCTTGCTGGCATTTTACAAGGGAGGTTTGTAAGTTTTAGATCAATTAGAAACCAAGACAAGGTAGAAGGTAGGTTCATTTGAGAGCTTTTGTCAGGGTGCATTGCTGATCTTTAATGGTCTGTTTTAGCATTTGAAAGTCCTTTTTCTCAGTGGTAGGAGGTGGGATGGGAGTGACCAGTGATCTGTTAATTTGTTTTCCTAACTCCCAAGTTTCCTTCCCCCATAAATATAACCAGAAAGAAGGCGGCATCATTTGGCAAAGGAACATTTAGTTTAAGTTTCATTTTGCTGGAAATGCTTTTCCTTAGTTCTTAAAAACAGATTGAGGTTTCTGACAGCACAGTGTAGTGTCCAGCCCATGTGTGGGTGGCAGGGAAGACTTTCTAGGGGGGTGCCAGATGTTCTTCTCTGCCTCAGGGAGTTTCTTTGAAAATACTCACCCTTTTGGTGCAATCTGCTGCTGTACAAACTGCAGAAACTTACGTGGATCTCAAACACACATGCTGCCTGTGGACACTGAGCTGACGCTCATATACATCAGGAGCTCAGTAGGAAGCCAGGAGATCTTCCCACTTGATTTGGAGCTCCAGGACCAGACGGGTCTCTGAGTCGTTGTCTCCCGTGAATTGCTACTGCAAGTTCCATGTGGGTCTGTAACCAAGTTAATGGCACTCGTGGTCACTGGTCGTGCTGGCTGTCGTGTTTCACTGGTGGATTTTCTTGCCTCTGGTGGTACTAGGGAATGATTGTCTCTGGCTGAGTGATATGATCCCTGCCAAGCCTGTTTGCTTGAGGTTTGGAAGTGAATGTGTTGCTCTTGAAGTCAGAGCAGAAACTTTTCTGTTTGTTTTACCCATGCCTAGCTGCCTTAAGACGGGTATTGAGTGCAACTATGTGAAAATCTGTTTTCCTGTGCTGGGCTTTGGGGTCAGTATAGAAAAAATACGTCTGTGTTCCTGGTGAAGACACAGCATTCAATAAGAGTGCTTTCAGCCAGTGGGGTGAATTGTGCCTGTTTTCTGCGAGGTATCTATTTTTGCTCCAAGGAGACATATGGACCAGAAAGTCAACAAAATACAGGATCAGAATTGTGAGATCCAACTGCCCATCCTAGAGTAGGACCAATATACTTAGGCCATCTCTGATGGATGGATCCTAGCTTACTGAGCCAGTTCTTTTAAAAATCTAAGGCGAGGACGTTATACAACTTTTTTTTTTTTTTTTTTTTTTTTTTAATTTTTGCTAGCTTGTTCCTGTGTGCCCTGTCCTTGCAGCTTTTTTTCTAATGCATAGTCTAAATGTTGCTTGCTGGCAATTAAGCTGATTAATTTCTGGTTTACTCTCAGTGGGCATGGAGTACAATTGACTGCTGTCCTTTTTATAACCTTACACAGCTTTGAAGACTATTACTTTGTTCAGGCCTCTCTTTCTGAGAATAAATACTTTTTTTCCCTCTAGCCTTTCCTCAGAGAGACACACAACCTTGCAGTGAAATGTCCAAAATCTGGAATATTTCTGTTGATCACCTAGTAGGTTGACTTGGAAGTTTTCTTACTCTGTACAGTGGAGATGATTCATGGAAAAATGCTGCTTATAATCTGTGATGGCTGTCTTTCTTTCTAAGAAGTTTATTCTTTCTGAACCGCTTTATAAAGATGACTTTACCAGATATGAGTACAAATGTAAGCAAAACCCCCAAAGCTTCTCTAAAAGACAAACATTACTGAAGACACTTTTCATACAATAGCAACTGAGGTTCTTCTTTCTTCCTTTCAAAATCTAAAATGCAAATATTCAGGGAAACATGGACACCTTTTCTCTCTTCTTACCTTGAAAGCCTGCTGCAGAAATTGTGCATCTTCTTGAATACCACAGGACAACTTTCTAAATGTTAGGGCAACCAGAACTGGCATTGCTCTATGGATTTGAATGACTTCAGGCTATTTCCTTGCAGCTGGTTGTGTGGGTGGGTTTTCTAGTTGCTCTCTTCTAAAAGCAATGAAAAAACAGGGGTAAAAAACCCACTTAAGTAAATTCTAGTTCTGAATATATTCAACAGATCACAGCTTCCATACCATGGATACAGACTAAGACTTCCAAGAAAGAAAGGAGGCAGTGCTATAGACGTGCAATTAATATTTCACTTTGGCAAAATATTATGATGTAGGTGTCCCAATTCTCCATATATACAAAATCAGCATTTTTCGAGCATTATTTTGCACTCTGCTTTAGTTTCTTGGGAAAAACTTTGCAGCAGAAACTTGTATTTAGTTTATAAAAAGCACAGTTGGTACCACATGGAGGGATATTCAAGCTGTGTGATGTGGTGTGGTGTATCATCTCTTCAGATTACAGACAATCAAAGTTAATTGCAAGTGCGATGCCAGGCTGCAGCCAGCTCGATGTCTGCCTGGCCTGGCCTTTTGGTCAGCTTCCTATGCTACGCACCCCAAAGCTTGGACTGCTGGTATGAAAAATATGAGGTGGGCATCTGCCTGCCTGGGCTGCTGCTCTTGCTCCCCATGGAGCAGGTCTGGGTACCACTGTGGAAGGATGTACTGGTCCCTTGCAGATGCCTATGTCAACAGGACTGAAATGCTCTGAGCAGCTATGCAAGGGAGAGCAAGCGCTCTGGGTCTGGCCATTTCAAAGGTGTACAGGCAGGATCTGCTCCTCCAGGTAAGACAGATTTAACTGGCTTGGGTATAACAAAGTGAAGCCTAACCTAATGATGTGCAGGGGCAGGGGCTTTTTTCTTTCTTTTTTAATAACTTTTTCCCAAAATTTTTAAGTGCTTTGTTGCAGACAATAAATACGTATTTGAAGAAGGCTGATAGGCACTGCTTTGCTTGACACAAGTGCCTGTCAGAGCAATGCAGTTGGGATAATAGCTTATATGGAGGGAATAATGTATCTGCATCTGAGCCAAAGTGCTTTGTCTGCTGCACAGAGATGCTGGGAGAAAGCTTCATAACAGCTGGGATGCTTACAGTTTTGGGTGAGGGCTTCTGTTAAACACAAGGTCTGAACTCTGGATAATAAAACCAGAAAACCCTCACTATCTACCGAGAGGTGCTTAGTGTACTTACTTAGCTTTGCCTTCCCACCTATTTAGAAATGTGAAATTGTACTTTATAAATCACAGTGGGTTTTTTTTTTCCTTTTTATCTGTATGTGCTCCCATCACCATCATATCATGGATGCCATGAGGTGCAGATGATCATCAAACCACCATCACATCCCTGTCTGTGCAGCAGTACACCCTCCTGTGTGTCCAGAGACCCAAGGGGGATGTTTTGCATTCATGCAGCTTATTTAGGGAAGCACTTGGGATTGCAGACCTACTGGGAATTGAAGTTTGTTTTCTCTCCCACAGTAATCACCAGTTTCTATCAACTAAGTGCAAATCACTGTCTTTCATATAAAGACATATTTTAATGGAGAAATAATTGGTAAAAACCCAGACTTACTGTGCATTTAGAGACAGGATGTGCCTTAAGTAAATCATTACTTCTAGAGAAGTTGTTTACTCAAGGTGGCACCCTGGCTGCCTTCACCCTGGCCAGCAATGGGCTCCCACCAAACCCCGGGACTCTGCCTGGAATTTGTTTTCTTAAGAAGTAATTGTTGCGAGTCTTAATCTCAAATTGCAATTTTCCCTAGTTGCTCTGATTTTGCTAAATCCAGGTATCCTTGGTATCCTCTGCCTGTTATGTCTTCGCTGAGCCTCAGCCAATTCCCGATGCTCAAATCTTTAATCCCGAAGTTGTTTTTTCTTTAGCATGTGGTCTTGCATTAATCTGGGTTCTTGCAGTTAATCTGGGTTCTGCACATGACTGATTTCTTTTGCAGTACAGTTTTAATTCAGATCAAGAGTGAGCATGTTGTTACTTCTGCTGAATTAGCACAGATGCTATGAAAGTTGTTCTCTGGCAGTCTGAGAGAGGACAGCTCTTGTGTGCTGTGCTCTGGCACCTAACGTGCTCTGAGTTGCCCACTGATAGTCGTCATCTCCACCAGTGCAAAGCCACCTCTGCAGCTCTTCTTCTTCTTGGCACAGGGGACATACTGTTAGAAATGCAGCAGTGACTATAGGGAATTAAGACTGGTGCAATTTAGGACAGTTCAGGAATTATCCAAAATTGCGCTGGGAAATTGGTTGTGTTGAACTTGGCACAGAAAAGCACCCAGTGTATGAGCATGGGGCTCTGCCCAGTGCAGCTGAGGACCCCACTGAATAATGCTTAAGGTGTTGCCTTTGTTTGTGTGTTCATATATAATATTTTCAGCCAGAGTCCAGGCAATCCACCAAATTCTGTTAACAGTGTGATCCTAAGGGGATTAGCTAATGACTTTCCATACTGATTGGGTAATGACTTTTTGGAAAGTGAGAGCTCAGCAGAAAACAATCCTGGCAATTACTGTCTGTTCGTGTCAATACTGCAAGTGCTACAGAGCAGCTCCATGAACGAAATGGCTTAACTTCTCAAATTAAGTCCACTTCTGTCTCCCTGACCTCCCTACAGAGTCTCTTGCTCTTGTCTGGTACAAGAATATCTTTTATGCTCCAAACTCTTTGGGGATGAGAGTGGTTATAACCTCCCTGAACAGCTTCTTGCTCTGTTTGCTGTGAGAGCCTTTTTGTGGTGTACCGTAGTCCTTTCAGCATTTTGGACTCAGTCCCAAGATGCAGCCAAGTCCTGCAATGGCTGATGGCATATTCATGTCCTCTCCAGGCTGTGCAGATCTGTCCCCTCCTTTGCATGGAGAGTGAGTCTCAGCATGCTACTGAAAACAGCCAAAAGGCTTTCTGGCTTTGGAGGTCTGACTTTCTGCCCTAGGCAGCTTACCTGGGGATGCAGTGCTGCTGGCAGGGAGGTGTCTGGGATGTCCCCATTGCTGGCAGGACTTGGCTGCTTGACTGGTGGAGAGGTATTCCCCAGCCATGTTCTTTGCTCAGCTGTAGCCTCTCTGCCCCACAGGCAGGTCCACATGGGTCATGGTAGCCTCATGCCCTGGGAGGAAGGGTGATGCTGTCAGCCTGGTTAGGATGGAGGAACAGAGATAGGAGTTTCAGGGGGCAAATCCAGCCTTGCTCTAGTGCCTTTTTATAAGCTTCTGCTGTTGAGAGTGCAACCCAGCGCCCAGGCTTGGTGGGGTGCTGCTAGAGGGGATGCAGAGCAACATGGCCTTTGTGCTGGATGAGTGAGGATGCAGTCACGATTAAATTCATCTTTTGGCACTTTCATTTTTCAAAAGTAAAATCTCAAACTGCCCAAATCCCAGTAAAAGAAGGGATTTTAGGCATCCAAACCCAGTACAGGCACTACTAGCAACATAAATGCTCTCTTCAAGATGTGTAATCAAGTTGTAAGGAAGTCTCCAATCAGATCCCTGAATGAAGGGCTGGAAACAAGGGGAGAAACAGTTGCTAGACCCTCACAGCTCAGAAGAGGGCAGAAAGAGGGCAAGTTTCCAACCAGACTTCTGATCTCTCTTCCAGAAAGGTGGAGCATAACCTTACATTGGCCCTTAGTGTATGTGAAGGAGAACAGTTATGCTACAAGAATGACATGGTGGAAAGACAAAAATACACTCAAGCAGGGACTTCAATTGTACCACACATAGGGCTTTGTTCCCTTGTGGAGGCAAGTAAGGATGCGCAGCCCAAGCTTCATGGCATTTGCAGTAATTTTTACTTTTTCTAAGCATGTGTTTTGCCAGCAAGACCACAGTTAAAAAATGTGTTTGCATCTGCAACTGCATTCTTCAGTCATTGTTATGCATAATTACTCAGTATTTTACCATTTCTCTTATGCTCCCAGTAGTCTGGTTTGAGAGCCAAAGCATAGCACTGAGATGTCTTCTTGGATCTTTTCTGAGGCACTGAAACATGGCTGACTAACTGCTTTGTGCTGCTTGTTTTACCCTCATTTCTTGATGCTTGATGTAAAAACCAGATAAACCCGTTCAACCTGTAAATGGGATAGCAAAGTTGTAAGTAATAGTGGCCTGCATGCCACAGTTTGCCTTCTGATGTATGGAGTTTATAACATACATCTTTAACAAAAAGAAGAGGAAGAATTGCAGATATGCAGTGTATTGGAGCTAAATCTAGCGGCTCTGCTCTGTTTCCAACTAGTGTTGGACACAATCTTAAGCAGTGCTGGTAACTATAAAGAGCAGCTTAAAACTGCAAGCTTTGTATAGAGCCTGATGGTGAGCTCAGAGAATCACGTGATTAAGAAAATTCTTCCTATGCTTGTTTTTACTGATACATATTGCTTTGGAGATTTATTCATGCTATGTACAAGTGTGTCCTTCAAGTGGGAGTAAAGTCACCGCTCCCGTAGCTGCTTGCATCCCCCTTCCCTACCATCACTGCCGCCCTTCCTTATGGAGGATCACACCTTTCCCAGGTTTTGTTCAGCTGAAATGTCATTATATTTCTTCTTTATTTTGGCAGCTATACTTTTCCCACTCATCTTAACCTGCAATACAAAAGTCACCAGCGATGCTATGAATGATGCCAAGTGTGTCCCTCACTCCCTGCCTCGGAGGGGGTACACCCATCCCGGCTGTCCCCATGAGCAAGTCCCCACCACTGCCATTAATTGTCCTGCAGCCCTGGCTGAGCGCAGATGCCACGGAAGCTGCCCCTTTCCATGTGCTCCTTGTCACTCAGCTGTTTTTGTCCTTCTCTGGTCTTGGGGGCAGGCTCTGCTGCCTTACCGCTTTCAGTGTTGTGTCTATCCCTCCAGCTGTTCGAATTGGTGCCTCTCACATGTTTTAACAGGCTGTCAGTCATCACTGGTGCTGCTGAGCTCTCCTGCACCTTCAGCATCTTGAATCTTGGTCTAAATCTTAATGCTTGGGCCAATTTCTGCTATTTTCCTTCCTTGTCCTGATTTTGCAGATTATAAATTTAAATGAAGGGGGCTCTGATTTTCCACTCTTCACTGCTCCTAGGCCCTTACTGCATAGTAAGCGACTAGCTGACAAACACTGCGTATAACATCATGCATATTCCTGCTGACATTGTTGACAGCAGAGCTCATGCATAAAAAAAAAAGATACACCATAAAGCATAGGTAGCTCTGCAGACTTCTGCTCTATTTAGTGCCCAAGTCAGAACATTGGTCAAAGCTCCTCTAAGAATGAAAGATGACATTTCTCCATCTGCTCATGCGAGGGGAGGAGTTTGTCCTTTGAAAAGCAGAATAGTTGTTAGAAGACAAATGAGCAGGCCAAACTGTAATATGCTCCATGGGTAATTGTTACTGAGTTGCAAATGTGTTCAGTGAGCAGGGGCTGTGTAGCAATGCTGTAGAGAACACGTGTGAAACCTTTTTAATGCTGCTGGCAAAGCAGAATGGTGCTTCTTTCTGAACATGAAGCAAAATAGACAAGGTTTTAACAACAATTTTTGAATAAGGAGTAAGAAGAAAGTTTTTGTGCGTCTTAGCTAACCTATCTGCTTCTGAATTGTTCCCATTTGTAAAACCAGAAACCCAAGGATGGAGTCTATGGCCATGATGGTCCCGTTCCATATAGCTGCCTTTCTGCTCTTTGTTGGCAAATCATAGAATAGTTTGGGTTGGAAGGGACCTTTACAGGTCATCCAGTCCAACCCCCTGCAGTGAGCAGGGACATCTTCAACTAGATCAGGTTGCTTAGAGCCCTGCTTCAACAGGTCCATGTCTTTCCTGTGCTGAGGGCCCCAGTGCTAAACACAGCACTGCAGGTGGAGTCTCACCAGAGCAGAGGGGCAGAGTCACCTCCCTTGACCTGCTGGCCACGCTTCTCCTGATGCAGCCCAGGATGTGACTGGCTTTCTGGGCTGTGAGCGCACATTGCCGGCTCACGTCCAGCTTTTGTCCACCAGTACCCCCAAGTCCTTCTCCGCAGGGCTGCTCTCAATCCCTTCCTCCTCCAGCATGTATTGATACTGGGGATTGCCCTGACCCAGGTACAGGACCTTGCACTTGGCCTTGTTGAACCTCATGAGGTTCACATGGGCCCATTTCTCAAGCTTGTCCAGGTCCCTCTGAGTGGCATCCTGTCCCTCAGGCATGTCAGCCTCACTGCTCAGCTTGGTGTTATCTGCAAACTTCCTGAGGGTGCACTCGATCCCACTACGTCAATGATGAAGATACTAAAAAGCACTGGTCCCAGCATGGACCCCTGAGGGACGGCACTTGTCACCCATCTTCCTCTGGACGTTGAGCCATTGCAAGATGTGACTTGTGACAAGAGCTGCCTCACAGTTTGCTGAACCATCCTCCTGAATTCAGGATGGAGGATCAGCAGTCATGTCATCAGATGGCACTGGCACCCTCTGCCCACTGACCTTATGGTGAGACTGTTCACTTGAATTCCTCCTCTCCATTTAAGGCCTCTCCCACTTTGGAGAGAGTGGCAGAATTACGATGATGCTTTCGGTGTTGAAGGTTCTCTACTTTTCTATACCATGCCTCAGCATTCAGTGCAGCAGGGATCTGCAGCCCAGGTGTCACCTTCACATGCCTTGCAGAGTCATCCATACCGAATATTGGAAGTATCGGATATGAAATGAAAGCTGTTATGGGGATCTAACCAAAAGGCAGGTGGCCATGATGCAATCTCCTTCCCTGTGAGGGATTTTAGACCAGTATGACAAGTATGTCATATTGCATCTTGAGAATAGCCCTATTCACTACATTTCTACATGAAAGACTGGCAATTTTCTTGCTGATTTTGTGAACTAAGTCTAAATCCAGTGTTCCTTTACCATTGCTCTGCTTATGCTAAAAACACTCCCAGATAGAAGCGATGGGGATGTTTTGGGTCATATATTTACACATGAATGAAAAACTACACGCGTAAAACTTTTTAGCATTTTATTTTGGCAAAGACAGACAAAACTCCCTGTTTTTTTTTTTTAAGTTCAAATCTGTATGTGAGTTTTCATGTTTGTTATACTTTTCTAGATTGGTGGTGTAAGCAAAAAATCCTTTGTTTCTCTGGCTTTGCTGTCACTTGACTAGTTTATAATACATGACTATGGACCTGTGGGTAGTCTGAGCATTGCAGCTGCCTTAGGCAGCATGCAATGTCAAATGCCGAATGATCAGCTGTTTTGTCTGAAGAATCTTAATCTTTTTATCTGAAGGTGCAGAACATGATATAGTGGGAAGGTGTGGGCTGCATGTCCTGTATCCCTGTCCACTTGTGCAGGTTTGGGTGTTATATGACATCATGCCACTAGTTACACAGAGGAGTTGTCAATCAGCCATCTGTGACCATGTCTTTCCATCGCTCACTACCCAAAGCACATTCTTTCCAGAAGTTTGTTTGATTGCAGACACATGTTTGAGGGTGGTGGTAATTTTAGATTTAGTATTTAATATTTCCTAATATCTAATGGCAGCCTGTTAGACCTGCAGAAGAGTTATACCTGTGAGTTGGGCTTATTAATGCATCCACTGGCTCCTCTGGGTGCCTAGGCACCTGGCAGTGCTGCCTTTTTCAGCAGTAAATGTTCAAAGCAGGAATTTTAAATATTCTAATATGGTGTTTTCTTCTGGGCAGAAGATATTTATACTGACCTGCCTCTATGTGGCTATTGACGGCTGTTTGTGCTGTCAAAATGCCAGCTGGCTTTGGGCATCTGCATTCAGTCCTGTACTGTGAATGAACAAGTGCTGTTTGGTTGAATCCCATAAATAGCTTTTGTTCATTCACGGAAAATACAGTAATTATAAAGACACCAGTTTAATAACTGTGTTTAATTAATGATGGGTCAGTAAACGATGCATGGAGGAGAGGTTAAAATTTACTAGAGGCCGTTGCTATGTAGCATTTAATTGAATTAAGTGCATATTAAACTGTCCCTCTTCTCTGACCCCAGAGGAACAAGCTTGGTGCACTGGAGTGTATGGATGCTATTGATTTCAAAAAGCTCTGGTTAAAGGCAGTACAAAAATGCTCTGTGGCCAAAGTCCAGGTTCTTTTGCATATATAATAAAGCCAAGGCAGTGTTAGTGTAAAAAGTTAAGGAATATGCTCTTTACTTAAGGAATTCACATACCTGTAATAATTATTAGGCATCATTTCCCAGGCAGTGCTATTAAAGAAAAAAATGTCCTAAACTCACAGTTTTAGCCTTATTTTGGAACCATTAGTTCTTCTTATTGTTTTTGTTTAGGACAATAGGTTGTCCTCTATGCGATTTCTCTTCATGTGGATATATAAAAGCACATTGTATTTAGGCATACCGTCAAAAGTTTGGTTTTTAACCTCCTGCCTGAGGCTGTTTTGTCATACTGCTCTTAGAATGTAGACTAAATTTTCCCATCCCCAAAGCCATCTATCTACCAAAAGAAAGGTTTTCTGAAGAAAAATCTGAAGGCAAATGGCAAGAGTCTGTTTTTTTTCAGCAGTCTGTATCTAGCAAGTCTGTTTATAGCGAAAAAGAAAAGTAATCCCCAGGGAAGGTTTGTAACAGAGGAGAATTGAGGCAGGACCTGCCATGTCTTAGGCATTGCATACTCGTGTCCTGTTTATTTTATAGAAACTCATTTCATGTTTGCATCACTTGTACCCTTAGCACAGGAAGGTCACACACACATGTGGAGTGAAGGTTCTCAGTTTGCAGATGAGAAAATTGAGGAGAAGCTACTATTGAGTTTTCTGGAAGCTTTGAATAAACACTACCATTTACTGTGATGGAGTACTTTTTTTTTTTAACTTCTGGAAAAAGCTTCTAATGGACTTTTTAATGTATTTTGAAGGTCAGCATTGAATACTGCAAAGGGACCTTTTTGTATTTCATGAGTATGTGTCCCACCGTATTCTTGTCCCCTCTTTCTGCAGTGTCCTCTTGGTGTCGTTTTACCTTTGCAGTTACAACCTTTACAAGTAGTTCCCTTGCAGTCAGCTTGAGTTTTATCCACATGGCAAACCAGGGGTTGGGTTTGGATTTTATTTTTTTCCTTGAGATGTGCAACTTGTGCACTCAGGAAAAAGCACTTTGCACGAACTAAATGGGTCAGTAGCCCAAATAAAACTTTGCAGAGAAAGAACTTGCTGGTATTTGTTTCATAGATCCACAGCATCAGGGCACAAAGTCATATCAGAGACATCGGACAACTGAATCCCAAAATGTGGGTAGCTTGTGCTTAAGGTTTTTTTCTCCTACTGCGTAGGTTGCAGAATCAAAAATAATATAAGACCATTAGGACAAAGCTGGGGAGCTGTCTTGGTGTTTGATACTTATTTTACCATGTGACTAAGCCCTCAGTTACAGCATTTTGTCAGAAAAACATTGTTTTCCCTCAAGTCCTTAGAAAAATTCTATTTGAACTGAAAAAGGCAGCTATTATGAAGAATTTCTGTCCCATGTTTGTTAAAAGCTTTTTTTTTTTTTTAGTTTTACACAAAAGTAGGACACTCTAGGGTGCACTGTTTCTTTTCGTGGCTTACAAGCAAAATGTAATCATAGAAGGATGCGTTTTAATGAAACAATTAACAGGGAGATTTGTACACCATTTGTTGAATGTCAGGTTTCCAGGTAGCCAGGCAATTTAGGAAAGACCAGGCTTTTAAGAGATTCAGTTACCTGTAAGAATATTTGAAATGCAAGAAGTATCAACAGGAAAGAAAAAAGTAACCTGAAAAGTCATTTACAAAAACGTGTGAAGAAATTTGGTGGGTTTGGAGGTCTGAAAAAATACAAGAAGCAGTAGAAGAAGTGTTTAACATCGACTTCTGAAAAACAGTAAGCAATAGACTATAAAGATCATTGGTCTTGGTCGTGTTTGTGCCATCGGTGCGCGATGGGTCCTGATGCTGCTTGTGCTGGGTTGAAGGGTGGAGTTTCAACCCATGTGAAGTCTCTGCTAGTTCTTGGAGCATTTACATACCTGGATCTTAGGGTGATGCCTGTGCAAGGAGATCCGATGTTCTTGGCAGTGCTCTGTGCTAGTACTAGTTTTATGGATGAAACAGGTGCTTTAAATATTAGTGCTAACTAAGGCTTATGAGACTGTGGCACAGTACAACACACTTCTGTTTGATTTTGTGTTGTAGGTGAGCATTTTGCCTCTGGTGTTTTCCAGGGAGAAATGTGCCTGCTGAGAGCTAGAGCAAGCTAAAACTGTTAAATCTTTCTTGTGTGGTAATGTTAATCTCTTTGGTAGTCTCTTGAATTAATACTATAGCTCTCCCACAATATAATGCAGTTGAATATAAGTTGCTTCAAAGAAATCGTGCTGGTGTTGCTGCTTGTTACCCTACAACATTTGTGTTAAAATAGTAGGGAAAAAAGTGTGGCTTAGCTTTGATGTCTGATGCTGTTAGGAGTGAGGTGCTCTTTCCTGCTTCAGAGAGCTTCTCACAGCTGTTGAGAGAAGTACTTAGCCCCAAAATGCAAGACTTGTATCCCCCAGGGCTGATGGAGAAGAGGTTGTGAATAATTTGACTTGAAGTCAAGGTGGTGCTCGGTGGAGCAGGAAATTAAGAGTGCTATTTTTAAATGCTGAAGAACTTATTAAAAAACAGTAATAGTTTTCATTAGACAAAGAGCTTTGAGTTTGGGAGGCTTGTGATTTGAGGTAGCATCGCTCATCAAGTAAGTGTTTTTTGAAGAGTGCCAAGTAAATCTGTCTTTCTGGAGGGTTGGTGGCTATCAGAAGAATTAAGTAAGGAATGCAAATCTTAGTGACATAAATCTTGGCATGCCAAGTATGTCTTTCTAAATTGGCAGCTGGTGTTGCCACACATTAGCGTTTAGAATAAAATAAAAATGACAAATTATTCTAATGTGAGAATAAAACTAACACAGGAATTCTGCCCATTCTGTATCTTTTGGTCCTCTCTCGCCCTTGCTCTGTGTCTGTGATTTTCCAAGAATTTTGTAGATGAGAAAGACACAAGCTCTCCTACTGCCTCTTCTTCTAACATGAGATAGAAAATGGCCCATGGACATAGGCTTGCAGCAAAGGAGGAGTAATTCAGTCATTAGAGAAGAAAATTCTGACCGTAAGGGTGGGAGTCACTGGGAGAAGTTACCTAGAGAAGCTGGAGAAGCCATATCATTGGAGATTTAAAAAAATTTGTTGTGGAGCAATCTGCAGGGACGTGCTGGCTCTCTTCAACCCTACTTCAAGCAGGGAGATTGAGCAGAGGCCCGCTGAGGTACCTTCCAAAGTAGGTTAGTATGCTTTCTCTGACAGAAAAAGGGCAGTCAGCCTTTGAAGATGGTTGTACTAGGTTAAAATCAGGAAAGCAGAAGTCTTACTTCCCTTTGTCCTTGCCCAAGACAGAAAAGCATGTTAATGCAAAGAATATTTGACATTAAAAAATTATGTACAACCAGAGCAGAATAAGGTCCAGATCCCCATGGCTGCAAAAAGTCGCTTTGATTTTTTTCCAGACCTTTGGGTTTCTTAGCAGCAAGTTTCCTGCCTAAGGGCTTTTCAGAGAATGGGAAGTCTAAAGCTGGCAGGTCTTGAGATTAGTTTTATATTTGCCTGCTGAATGTAGGTCCAAGAAATTTGCTTGGAAGACGTGAAATAATCATGATAACACATACACAGCTCCACTGAAACACCCTGACCCTAAACAGGTCATAACCGTCAAAAAGTAACTGTTTTCCGTGATGTTAAGATAGCATTTATTCTTTATCTTTGTAAGACTTTATAGTTCCCTGGAGAGTGAAATGAAAGCTTCTTACTTGGTGCTTCATGAAGATTTTCTATTTAGCTTGTGCCCAAGATGTCTCTTCTCTCCAAAACAGGGATCATTTTTGAGGTATCATACTCTTCAGCATCTGGTTGTGTATGTTTGCACAGATGTGTAAATGAAAGATTTCCTTGCACTGCTGAGTCACTCTCATTCAAGGAGTGGTACATTCGTAAGTAAAACTAAGCAAGGTTTTTTCCACTGATTATTCAATGAAAAGCTGATTAGCGAGACCTTGAAACCTAATATCCCCAAAAGACAGTTCACAGCACTGCACGAAACCTGGTTTGTAGCAGGCAATGAAAAATTAGAGGTGACTTGAGAGCAAGCCATTATAATATGTTTGGAGGGGAAATTCAGGCTTAGGCACATAGTGGAGTTTGCATCGAGTAACAATTTATGCAGGTCATCTGAGCTGTGATAACTGGGGCTCAGTGATTGCCTCTCATGACCTAAGGGAGGTCAAAACCAGTCAGTTGGAGGTCTCGTGTCCCGCTCACTGCCAGTGTGTGGTCCTGCGCCTTCCCTTTTGCAAGCGGTAACACTTGCTTGGCTGGGTCTCTAGCCTGGCTGTGTGCGCACACTAGCCCTCCATCCCTTGGAGCAGTGGAAGGGGACCGGCATCAGCCCAGCCACCGTGTGCATCCTTGGGATGAGAGAACACATGAGGACATTGTGCGTCCCCAAAGCTGCAGCAAGGAGCTTGCTCAGCTGTGATGACCTGGTTGCGCTCTGAACTTCTTTTGTAGCTAGATTGTCAGATTTTGGATATCTGCTTTCTCACCATCATGACAATGAATGTTTTGTGTAGCTTCCAAGACAAAAAAAAAATTAAATTGTTTCCTGGTGCCAGATGAGGTTTCCTGCTAGTCTAGTGACTTGCAAAACAAGTCTGAAGTTTACTGAGGCTGCCTATGGTTTTTAGAAACCATTGCTTTTAAAGTAAGGGGCTTGGTTTCTAAATGCTGTTTTGAGGGGTTTGAAAATACTGCCTTCAGCCTCCTGAGCCGCTGCAGTGGTTCAGACTGGTGGGGCTTCTGAGGAGAGTGTTTGGAGCAGGGTAGATTTTGATCACAACATCCCAAAGTAATGATGGTAGGAAGAGACGGTGGAAGAGGGAAGGGGAGTGGGGAGATGGTTGGGAAGCCGATGTCTGGTGTGTGCCAGGCGGGAGGGGAGATTTGGACTTGTTTGCTGGAGGAAGAAAGCAAAATCCCTCTCTGAGGGCACAGCCCTGCTCTTGATTCACTGCGTGACAGTTGAAGAGGGCAGCCTGGCTGGATTTCTGTCTGCTCTCTTAAATAAATCTCTGGTCTCCAAAGCCTTTACTGAGTTAAATGTAAAGACTAGCATTGCAGCTCCCACTCCCATAATGTCTGAAGCAGTGGCAGACTGGTGTCCGCTTGCTTGATCTTCATTAAGGTGCATTGCAATGATTTTGCCTGAATGCACTGTAGCTGCTTTGTGCTGTGACCAAGCTTTTGTCTCTCATTTGGGGTCCCAGGTCCCTGAATTGAGGTCCGAGGGTGTTCAGCAGGTTGCGGAAGGAGTTTGCACACTTGCAGCCCCCCACCAGGTGCTGGCCAGGGCCCACAGGGGGAGTTGGCAACCTAATGAGCTGGGTCCATGTGGATAACAAGGCTAGAACTAAACCTTGCACATCTCCTTCCATCTTAAAATTATGAACTGCAACATAATGTATATGGGCAACCTTATTTTCAGCATTTTTTTTCCTCTTCCTCTCCAAGTGTTGTACTTCTGCTTTGGAAGCTGGTCTGATTTATTTTTATTGCTCTCATATGACAGTCCAGAAAGTTTGCTTGCATCCTCTTTTTTTTTTTTTTTTTTGAAATAAAATTAATTTTTAATGAAAGATGAGCAGTTTTAAGATGCAAATGTACAAATAAGATGTTTCAATGCAGGAGAAGAAGTCATGAGCAACCTGCCTATCCCCAGGAGGATTTGGCAGGGCTGCAAGGTTGGAAACCTTGGGGATGAGTACCTGAGATGGGTTAGACAGGGGTTTAAATTTTTTAAGAAAATATTGTTACCTACTGTATGAAGCCTGTTCAAAGAAAAGTAATCTAAAATGTCTATTGGCAGATTATAGTTTTAAAAAATCCTACTTTAATTCTGCTTCTCATTGGCTTCCTGTTACAGTTTGCACTTGCAAGTGTCTTGTAGAAGCAGTGAGAAATTTCTGTCAGTGTGTTCCGTCAGTGGAGAACAGAGTCCATAAAACAGCTATTCCTCATGGGAAAGCCTGCGGTGGCAATTTGTGTGGGGTGTTGTTCCTCAGAACAGGCAACATCTCCTGTTCTGGCTTGCCTCCCGTGATGCACATTGGGCTTTTTCCATCAGAGTGAGGACTGGCAGGATGAGGATGTGTGATCATCTGCAAGAACAGTATTGGACACCCAAACACTTCAGATTTAGGGCTGAAGGCAGGGAAAAAGGCAAAAGAAAAGGAAATATTTGGAGATTTATTGGTATAGTTGTCTGGAACTTTCAGAGATATAGGTGTTTTAATCTGATTTTCCAGTGAATATGTCTCATTAAAATACTGGGTTTTCCCAGTGGATGAGAATTCCAATTCTTGACTAACTCTATTGTATTTTTAGGGTTTTTCGTCTTGAGGCTGGGCATCTGGCTTCAGTTTTCCTTTTCTGAGAAAAGCGCTGGGACATTTAAATAATTCAAGGGAGAAATTATATGCGCTCAGCAAACACATGTCAAAAAAATGAAAGAAGCTTAAAATCTAGGTCTCCAAAGTCACTTCCATATATTCCCTTTTTAAAGAATGTATTTTTAATTAGCTTTTAGAAACAAAGTGCCATGCTGACATATACATACTTGCCCAGCGTTTCATCATGGGACAGAACAAAGAAAGTGAAACCAAAGTTACAAACTATTGTGCTGTAATACGTGAAATAGATGCTATGATACTGAATCAGTTCACCTGATAAAGCCCAGAGTTACAAGACTGTTGTGTTGCTGTTTGCCGGATGCTATGAAGATAATTGAATGAGTTTCTGTGCTTTGCAAAAAGAGAAGTTCATATGAGAGCTCTTCTTGCTCTGGTAAAAATTAAAAAGGGAATTAAAGGAGAACCTTTTCTAGGTAAATTTCTAGGTAATAACAGCGCTGTTCTGATTGTAATTTGTAATTATAATTTCTGATTTGTCTTTTGTGGTCTCATTCAGCATGTTTTCCTATGAAATCATTTCAGAGTGAAGTTTGGATTGTAGCATGTCTCTGCACCCCTTCATGCAGCCCAACCACAGGATGGCTCCTGTCCTGGATATCATCTAAGTTGTCAGCCAAAACATGAAGTAATGCAGTAATCTGAAGGGAGTCTTGCATATTTTAGTAGAATTAATGGAAGAAAAGTAGGTGAAGACAGACAGAAGGGGACCTTGCCCTCCTGAGGTTGGTGTTCGAGGGGTCAGCCCAGCTCAATTTGAGGCTGCTGATAAAGCTGCTGTTGCCACGTGGTTTCTTGATGCCACCACATCATTAATTTGAGTTTGAGATGCTACAGTCCTGCTTTAGCACCTGTGTGAGCTCTGAGACAGAGTGATCTCCAGCAGCTGCAGATTTGCTTGGGGCGCCTGGAAGAGCAGGGATGGTGCAGGGTCTTCTTGGGGAAATCCCTCCACACATCAGGATTTCCACTGGATTTTGAGCCAGTTTAGGAAGATCTTAGAAGGTGACCAAATAATCCAGCAAGGGACAGAGGTTGCTATGCCTTCCATCTGCACCTCCAAGGGTGGATGAGGCTCAGTGGAGCAGATCCTTCTCTGCCATTCGCTGCCATCAATGTGCAGATGATTGTTTCTGAGTTTACCACCTGTCCTTTTGTTTTGGAGGACGAGGTTCCTTAGGTTTTATGGGGTCTTTTTAAAGTTGTGTGTGACATCTTGCTCTTCCTTTCCCTACCCACCTGCCTAAACTGGGCCATGCTAGCACCTATTTGAAAAGAGCCACCATTTAATCAGGCCTGTGCTTGCTTGTTGCCACAACAGGAGAACATGGGGCTAGCAAAGCAGGGAAGGATGTACCCACTCTGCCTGGTACTGGGTGGAACAACACTCATCATGCTCTGGCTTTCCTGGCTGCCAGGTTGTCAGTGCTTGCTGCAATTCCAGAGTATTTCGTTTTCTCTGTTGTTTTTCTTGTTGATGCTGGGTCTCCCCTGCCTGGGTGTTGCTCATAATGAAGCAGTAATCATCACAGCACTGAAACTGATTTTTTTTTTGCTTAGATACATAGTGCAGTGATATGGCTATCAAATCCCTCTCTTTGGCAGCATCTTAATATCTTGCTTGGGATGCTGTGATGACTTCAAAGCTGAAAGTGTTTAAATATGTTTCAAATATGAAAGAGTGGGTTGGATTTTCCTGTGCTGAAGTACATGTTGGCTATTGAATATATATCATACAGTTTTGGGGATTATTATGGTGACAACATATACTCCTGATCCCAACTGTATTTCTAAGTACATGATAAAACAGATGCATTGTAAGTCTGTTGATATGAGCAATATTACATAGCTGCTTAAGTTTTTGAAGGATTAGTACTTTAGTTTTCAATATCTGGATTTTTGCCTATGCTGCTCTTGCCTTTTTCTTAAAAAAACAATAATGTGTGTTTAATTTATAATATTCGAGTCCAACATTGCAGTAGCACTTTTTTTTAGTTTTAAAAAGTCTGTTTGGTTTAAATGAGGCTGACTTTGAAGCTCAAGGTTAATGGTGGATGTCTGGGGGGGGAAAACGGGTGTGTGGTGGTTCTGTTTTGTGTCTTTTTCTTTTAGTGGTTATATCCCATTACAGAGAACAATTATGATGAGAGCTTACGTGGGGGAGTCAGCTTGTCCCATGTTCTTAAATCTTTGGCATGTCTCTGAAAGCCTGCCTGGCTTCTTTTAAATATGATCTGCTGTTACATGCATTTGAACAGCATAATGCATGAAAGTGCATATGATGCTTCTGTAAGTTCGCTGTATGGTTAATATACCAATAGCATATGGGATGTAAAGATTATTATGTGTGTTTGCTCTGAATGGACTCTCTCTTTTGTTCTTTCAGCCCAATAAGAACTTTGGCTTAGAAACTTGAATATTTAAAGTGCCTGAAGGCAAGACTTTGCTTTCCAGGCTTTACTCCTTGACTTTGCAGAGACAATGACTGCATAAAACTCCCTGATTAGGTAAAGCATTGAATCGTTATTTATAGACCATAACATTTATTTATGTATTTTTAATTTGGGCTCAATTCGGCATTGAGGTCTTTTAAAACACCAAAGAGATACATGAGAACTACCATGACAGTGATTTCTGTGCTTGAAACCTTTGCCCCAGACTGCGTGAAGATTTGGTAAGGTCGTTTGTAGCATGAATGGGTAAAGAATGAGTGGTAACAGTGGTAACAGGGATCCCTGTAGAGTGAAATTGATGTCTGCACAGTGTGTATCTGGGTTGTGACACCTGGACTCTGCTGTGTAAACCTCCAGGAGGCAAGCATCTCCTGAAGTTATCCTACTGGTTGGCTGTACATCCCACAGTCCTGGCAGAAAATACTTATATAATTGCCAAAAACATGGAAAAAACCCTTGCATTCTGACAAGCTGAACTTGCTCTGTCTCTAGCCTGCAGTCTCCCTCCTTTTTCTTAACAGGTAGTTTTCAATCAGTCAAAAAAACTGTTTGAGAGGAACTGGAGCAAAGGCTACAGTGTTTTAGCCTGTCCAGCTATTGCTGGAAGCAGAGGACCATCCTGGACTTGGTTGTGTGAAACCTCAGAAGCAGCTTTAAAATTTGGCGTCCTCCAAAAGGATGACGGCATGTTGCCTGAGGAAGCTCCGAGGAGGCTTGGGCTGGTCTCACACAGGCTTTTTTGGTGAGCACTGCTTACATCCTTGGTGTGTTAAGGCAGCTGAATGCCGTGTGTTCACTATGATGACCGTGTGTTTGTTTGAGGCTCTGGAATCCCTGCTCTGAGAGGACTGGCCACAGAAGGAAATGAATGCTGTGGTCAGCATCAGCATCAGCAGCATCTTGTTTCTGAAAGGTGACAGCTCATTGCTTCCAGCCAGTTTCTACCAGCAGGGTTAACCTTCAATTTGGGAAAAAAAAATGCAGTCTGGCATGCATGCTTTGGGAGGCTGCTGTAGTTCAGTTGGAGGTTAAGAGGACAGAGGCAGGAATGGCAGGGTTATGGTTCAGTGGCTTGTGTCCATGAGAGGTCACACATGAGTCCTTGTTGTCACAAAAACCTCTGCATTGACTTGAGATCAGGAATAGGAGCTAAACTAAAACTGCAGTGTGCAGATACCGACTCTCCAGCTGTGGAAATCCTTCATTTCAGGTGCACCATGATGCTGGCTGTGGTTGAAGCGATGTCCTTGTTTCAGAGATGCACTCCCTAAGACAGTGATGGGTAGTTGGCTTCACATGCACTCTTGCTTGCCTTAAGGGCTGTATGGAGGAAAGCTGAGCTCTGCCAATATGCTGAAGTGCTTCAAGGAGAATGAGTGAAATATCATTACGTAGCGTTGAAGGCAAATGCAGTTGTTGCCTGCAGGTAGGTATTGGCGATAGAGATGTAAATTGTTATCCTTAGATTTAAAGGAGATGCAGTTCACTGGGAAGTGAAGGAGACCGTTGGTGATGATAAGTAAGTGAGCAGTGTTAAAGATCTGGCAAAGCTGAGATAGGAAGGGTCTTCTCTGAAAGTTCCTTCTTAAGCACTACTTGGCACAGTTGCTTGGGAGCACTCACGGTAGGCTGATAATTATTTCCAATGCTCAGGTTAGATTAGAGTTGATTAATTGATTTTGGAAATAGTGATGTTGAAATATGTCGTGTTAAATCTGGTAATAATAATTTTTCTGGTCTTAATTCAGAGTTGAGAGATAATAGAAAACAGCTTCTTTTCTTTCTTTCTTTCTTTCTTTCTTTCTTTCTTTCTTTCTTTCTTTCTTTCTTTCTTTCTTTCTTTCTTTCTTTCTTTCTTTCTTTCTTTCTTTCTTTCTTTCTTTCTTTCTTTCTCTTTCTTTCTCTCTTCTTTCTCTCTTTCTTCTTTCTTTCTCTCTTTCTTTCTTTCTTTCTCTTCTTTCTTTCTTCTTCTTCTTTCTTTCTTTCTTTCTTTCTTTCTTTCTTTCTTTCTTTCTTTCTTTCTTCTTTCTTTCTTTCTTTCTTTCTTTCTTTCTTTCTTTCTTTCTTTCTTTCTTTCTTTTCTTTCTTTCTTTCTTTCTTTCTTTCTTTCTTTCTTTCTTTCTTTCTTCTTTCTTTCTTTCTTTCTTTCTTTCTTTCTTTCTTTCTTTCTCTCTCTCTCTGTCTCTTCTTTCTTTCTCTCTTCTCTCTTTCTTCTTTCTCTTTCTTTCTTTCTTTCTTCCTTTCTGAATTGTGGCCTTTCCAGTAACACAGAAAAATCACATCAGTCTGTCTTCCAACTGTATTCAGTTTGCAGGGTTTTAAGCTATATGTGTTCCTGGTGCTTAACAAAATTTAATGTAAACAATTTTTTAGGCATTTTGGTTTTTTGATATAGAGTCACAGTATTAGAACATCAGATGTTTGTGATTTGTTTGTAATTCTGGATTCATGACTCCTGCAGTCAATGTGGTCCAAACTTAACATGTTATTTGCATTTTCTTGTTCTATGAATTGCAGAGGTCTTTCCCACAGGAAGGTCTTGAGAAGAGTGGAAGCATTAAAAATAATTATGGATCTATGAAGCCTTTTTTGTCTCCTATTTTATGTAACTGTTGTTTTCAGAAAGAACTAGAGGTAAATTCCTATAGAGTGTTCAAAATATTACTTGGAAGCCCAGTCCTTTTCTTCAGAAAGCCTTGCAACTGAGCAAATCTGGGGTGTGGCTATCCAGGTGTGGGTAGATGAGTGCTTATTTTGAGGCCATACAGGAGTAGGTGGTATAAGTGAGGGCTTTGAAAACTCGGTCACTTATTTAGGTGTCTAAACGTAAATCTGAAGACTGTGTTAGTTATGTAGTATGTCTGTAGTTTTGACTAGTTCTCTGTGTGCATGTGCGTGTGTGAGAGTGCTATGTTATTTTGAAACTTGGTAAGGGAATGTTTCTAGGAATCTGCATACTTAAAATTAGATTTCCGCTGTGGTTACACAACTGTAAAGTAAATCCAGAAAAGCATCACTGACTTTAATTATGTTACTCCAGGTTTTCACTTCTATAAATGATGTCAGAAACGAATTCTGAATACTCTGAAAATTCACAGTGGTGTTTCCCAGCATCAGCTTTAAACTGTTCAGCAAGTGGAAGAGGTCCAAAGGATGATTAGGCATGCTGACATACAGAGGATGCTGAACAATTGCAGAATTGTATGGGCGCCATTCTTCAAGAAACTCTTCAAATATAGCTCTTCCATCATTCAACAAGCTTGTAACTTTCCTTAAACAAGCTTTTTCTGTTCTGCTACAACATCGTGTGTTCTTTAAGGGCTCATAAGTAGACAGATATTCTTAATTATCTGACAGCTATAGAAGTTTGCTTTGATATAGTCTGGGACATTAGATCATATAAGAATTAGCTGATTTTAAGTCTTGTCTTTGAAATAACTCTTTTCATTCTGGTTTAAATGAATGCAAAAAGGTAACCCTATCTTCCTTCAGTACTCAAAAGTACATTCAGCATAAAAGAATACTGGAAGGATTTAAAAAGTCATTTAGAAATTGCAAAGCTTTTCCATTGTCCCACCTGACCTGGACTTGGAGAAGAGGCTGGCTGCTGGAGACAGTTTGTGTAAAAAGAAGGTGAGGACTAAAGAGAATAATTTTATCGTACTAAAGGGCTTCTGTATCAGTATCAGAAAGAGTTTTAGATTTGATCCTGCCATTAATAATGAATGGCCAGACGAATGCTTCATTCCCTGCTGTCTTCTTTTTAATTCATCTGAGTGATGGTGGAAAATACAGTCCATCAGTTAAAGCCAGGCAGTCTCTCTGTTTTTTAAAGTTTGCTCTGTCTGTCCCCGAATCTCCTCTTGCACCACAGCAGTTTTGGCAGGTTGAAAAGTACACCTGGAAGGTTTCCTTACCAAGCTGAGCAGGTTGAACAATCTAGTTGTTGTTTAGTGTGCAAAAGACCCAAGCCCATGAAGCTGCATCATCATGGCCCTGGCTCAGCATTTTCTTACCGTGTGCAACACAACTGGCTTTGGCTTTCCCTGCTTTCAGACCAGGGCTGCCTGCATGATCGCCTCACTGTCCCAAAAGGCATTGCATTTGCTGTCCCCAGAGGACACCAGCTGCTTGAACATTGGCAGGACTGCAGTGACATGTAGGGAGGGAAGGGCTCCTTCCTGACCTTGGTGTGGTAGCTGGAGCCTTTGGTCAATACCACGCTTCCACATTTTACTGTTACCTGCTGACATACAGCAAATGTTCTTTCAGCGTTCAACTATTCATAGTATTTTAGTAATATCAGTAAAATCCCATCATATTCCTGGTCCAGTGGCACGACTTTCCAGGATATCATGAACCCTGGATTCTGGTATAATTTCACACAATATGTTTTGGAAACGTGTCTCTCTATATGAGCTCACTTACATTGTATGGACATAGAAATACAGGCAAAGGAGTCAGTAGATGGCTTCAGGGCTCTAGGAGTAACAAGCACCTTCTAGCAAGACACAGTGGTTGGTTTTGTGAGAACTGAGGCAGCTCCTCCTGAGTGGTGCTGCTAAAGAGTACATACCCAATGGCCTTTGAGGTCATACCAGTGGTGGAAGCCTCTGCAGAATTTACAGTGGTGTTACACCAACCGTTATTGGACTGAGAGTGAGCGAATGTTGCAGTGTTGTCACCTTATGCTGAAGTGACCCGGGGCCAGGGTAGAAGGAAGTAGGGGAGCCTCACTCACTTCCCACCATCCAGGGGAGGATGGCCTCACCCTTCCTACGCTGCGCACAGCAGAGCAGCACAGCAGGTAGGACGGCATCAGTGAAAGGGAAGGAGGGCTGCTCATCCTCATGCGATTTGTCTTTTGCCAGTATTGGTGCTCCATGTGGTGCCTGACAAGGGCACATATGGTACTTGCAAAATTTTCCCAGTGGCTACAGGAAGACTTCAGATGAGGCTGTATAGGATGCATACCTTTTAGTTCTACTCCCTCTTTATAACAATGGGGACAATCCCATTTCCTTAAGTAAAGATTTTACTAATTGCCAGCAGTGGATACTATGAGAGCATCTGATAAATAAACACTACCTATAGAGAGCCATTTGTACACTTATTGTACTGGTGGTGACGTTTTCAAAACAAATCCAAGTATATGGCTAGGTTTTTACGTAGCTTTTCTGCCCCTTTTATTGTGCAACATTTCTTGCACAAATTTTGTATTTCTATACATGGCTCTGAATTTCAGTGTCCTCTTGGTGAACTGTTCTTTGTTCTGAGGGCTTGCTTGGAATACTACAAACATCCAATCAGTTACTAGGGTTGATTTAGCAAGTCTAGATGTTTTGCACAGGTCTTTTGATTTTTGATGTAGTCAACATAAATAGTTGAACATCAAAGCTGTTAAGAAAGTATTGCAGGGAACCTTTCTGCAAGAGTTGATAGAGATTTTGCAACTGCCTTTATTTAGCTATGCTATATGATATTTTTTTCCTGTGCTAAATTTGTCTGGCTAACTACATGTTTTAGAGTAGGATCCATCTGATCATATTCAGATTTCTCTATTTGACTTAGTCACACATTTTTCAGGCAATGAAGCAGAAAGTGCACTTGAAGGATGTCGTGTGTCTAGTCTGAAAATAAAGATCTACAACAGGTCAGATAACCATGTCCTGAAAGTGGCCGTTCCACTCCTTTGGCCAGAAAGGGAGCCCATGGTGGCAAGATCAGATGAGGATTCAGCTGATGTTAAGGAACAGAAATCTCAGTTTTCATGTCCCTGTATTCCTGTTGGTCACTTGTGTTGCGGTCAAACCTGGGGCTGTGGTATGACTGTGTGGTAAATCCAGCTTTATACCCAATCCTACAGATGGATTAAAAGCATTGAGGCCATGAGATATAAAATGCCAACTGCTGTAAAACTCACTGTCAATTCAAATTTGTTCAAAATCTCTCAAAGCCTGCCAGTGTAAGATTTAAATTTTTATTGCCAGGTCAAATATCAGTAGTCTTCCTACGGCTGGCATAAAGCTGACCTGTAAATGTGCACTCTGGCTAATTCAGCAGAAACATAACCATGTGCCCAGATCTGTTTTGTACCACTGGGTAATCCAGAATAAAGCACATTCACTACTGTCCTGAAGGATCTGAGACCTCAGAGCATAAGAGCAAAACCATCTTTCAGCACTAGTGTGTCTTTTAGTGAAAAACCTCAATTCAGTTCCTAGGAGGTTTTTTTTTTTCCCCATTGTTACTTTTTTGCTATTAGTTGCTAACTAAAAAGTAGAAGAAGTGAAAGCTACACTTGAATAGAAATTAGTAAATTAATGTCTTTTGCTGGTAGTGGATTTATTTATCTGGTGCTGAAATGCCCAGGTGACTTTAGGAAAACAAGCACAATGCCTTCATCTATATATAAAAGATTAACAGTGTCTGTCAAACATAACCTTTAAAGCAATTGTAAAGTGATCTCACTCAGGGGATGAAATGAATTTTCGGAATAAGTGCATGTAGGTTTTTCTGGAGGTTTAGGCTAGGCTGGAAATGCCAGAAGTGTTATCCTGGAGGATTGTGTGTTGGCTGTTTGCACAAATCACCTTTTAAAATTTGGTAATGGGACATTTTAATGACCCTCTATATTTCCTTTTCCCCCTATGAGAAGGTGATTATTGGCGCTCTTTACATCATTCCTTTGAGGATGACATAAGAAGAAGAAGCTCAGCTTTTCAGAAAAAAAAGTCATGTTTATGCCCTGAATATCCATATATGCTTTTTAACAGCTCCAGCCTCTACCCATTTAAACAAAATACTCTTACTCTTCTATAAGCAACATTTAAGATAGCTCTTCCTTAAGAAACACTAAAAGAAGCAACCTCTCTTCACCTACATTACCTATGTTTAACTTGGTATTTTGAACTAAAAGGCTGGAGGTGAAGAAAAAAGTGTGTTACTTCCTGAGCCGTAACTGAAAAAGTTCACTGGGGAAGGGAGAAGAAGATAGATAACCAGTTCATTTATGTGGGTGGTATTTCAGCCTTCGAGAGCACATCTTATGTGAGAGTGCTGGGTGGAAGAAGGGCAGGTAAAGGCTGATTTTTCTGGCTGTAAATACTCCAGGGATGAAGATGAGAACAGCTGATAAACACCAAGAACAGCAGAGAGTGTAGAAGCTACACATCTGTGGTATAAACTGATTATGAATCATTTAAGCTGTAATACAGACCATTTACAACTATGCAGTGTGGTGGGACAGCGTTCCAGCAAAATAAGGTAGATATAAGTCCTCTTTAATTCAAGTTAAGATTAAGTAGAGGGTGAAAGAGTTGCTGTGATAGCTGGGGGCCAGATTTCATGATGCCCAGCAGGATCCTTGTGGTTGGTGGCTGGTCAGTGAGGGACCAGGCTGCTTTGCTTTCTGGGTGGTGGTGGCACATCTTTGGGAAGAGGCATGTACCCAGGCTGGGCAGGCTGCAGCTGTGCAAAGTGGCTGGCTGTTTCTGTGGTTGGACAGAGAAGTGTGGTACTTGGCCTGTTGGCATTGCTGGGTGAGAAGGGACCATGTTTTTTCAAGGTGTTTGCTTCAGCATCTTTTTGATCCTCTGAGAGCATCTGACCCAAAGCTTAACCTTCCTGCAAAGGAGGATGCCCTTCCCGTGCTGTGGGTTGACTGTGGGTGCAGCCTGTGGGCTGCTGCAGCAGATGAGGGTAAATCTGAGCCCTAAAACTGATACTCAGCATGGTGAGGGTCTTTCTAAGCTGAGAGCCCATGAAGGTGTAATCCCCTTTGAGGGTCCTCCTCAAACTGCGTGGTCATGCTGCCTCTGCACCATCATGATGCTGCTATTTGAACAGCACTAAAATTGTTTCCATATCACACCCAGTAAATTAAGTAGGATTTCCCACCCCAGTATCTTTACGGTTGAGTTGTGAGCCTGCAAACATCCTATCTGCAAAAACTTAGTCCACTTACTTTATCCTTTAAACTGCAAACAAAAAAATCACAACAGATCACCTAGGTGGGCTGCGAGATTAAGTCACTGGCCAGAGGATGGGAATCAGTAGCCCCAGAGGGGTTCAAAGCAATAAGGACAAAATCTCTTTGGTGGAAAGTTGTCCCTGGGAACAAGGACTCCTGTACCGAGGACAGGGGACTTGTGTCCCCACAGGGCTGCCCTTTCCCAGTGCTGTCCTGGTTTACTCCAGGCAAGTGCCAATGACAGGGTGGGCATCAAATCAGAGGCTTTTGTACATAAGTCTTGTACTCCATGCGAGGTGGTGGGATGTTTTGCCAGGTCTGTCACCTACAGAAAGTAAGCAAGGTGGTGGCGACTCCAGCAGATTTTCTCATGTGGGTCTTGAGTCTATTCCAGTGGAAGTCAGGAGCAAAAATCAATTTCATCTTAGTGTTGATTTTGCTGTTTTTATCAGGCAGATCTATTTTTTCCCTTGATGAACAGTTTGCCACCTTTCTATTTTTTGCTCCCATTGGCATCGGACAGCCTGAGCTGCTCTTCTTACCAGCACAGAGGTGTTCAGCTCAGAGCTGCACCACCTGTTTATTCTGGAAGGAGTATTTCCTATTTATGCTTGTCAAGAGTCTTTTCTGAAGCCACAAGGTTTTGTTTGAGAAAATCAAATCCCTTGAAAGTACTGTATAATTATCTACATGATTATTTTAAGTGTCTGCTATGGATCTGCAGTAAGCTCAGGGGTGTAGACAGGCAAACTGCAGCGTAAAGATGCCTGCAGTTTTTCCTGCAGGGAGGAGGAATGGAGTTTTGAAGGCTGCCTGCCTCTGGCAGGGTGGAGCATGCTGTCATCCCCTGTCTCTGGAGGGACGTGTGTTCAGAGAGGGGGAGAGCCCTCTAGCAATGTCGCTAAACGAATGATGTATGAGTTTTGCATGGGATGCAGATGACTCTGAATGGCCCATCCTGCCCAGCTAACTGCAGGATTGAAGCTGAAGTCAACAGCAAGTTATGCCATTGGCCAATGCAGAGGAGATTTGGAGACTCTGGAGCTGAAACCATGAGCCACTTTCAAAAAGCCCCAAGGTCTCCAGGCTGGGGACTGGGGCAGCACGTTTGCTCTGGGAGTAGTTCACAAAGGGCAGCCCGTAAAGTGTCCATCCAATGTCAAAATTAACCAGTTAAGAAAAAAATTCCTTAAATTATTAGGTTAAGAAGGGCCTCAAAGGGTAATCTGGTGTGATCATCTGTAGAGCTTGAATGGTTTTGAACCTTGTGTGGTTACTGGGAGCCGTACCAATGTTTATTGTTGAAGCAATGATAAGAGTGTCTTTGTCATAACTCACTAGATGTTACCCATTATATAACCTCTCACTGTGCTGTCACTAAGGCAAAAAATGATGCTGCAGGGAAAAAAGTAATGGAGAGACCTACTCTCTCCCACAGTCCAAGAGAGATTGGCTCTAATCATTGCTGCTGGCAGGTATTTGTCTAACCCACTGGAGAAACCATGAGCGATGGAGACTCCACCCAAGACAGTGTCCTCCAGTGCTTTGGTATTCTTTATTCTTATTAGTGTTAGCTAACTGCTAACCTAAACCTACCCATGTGATTCACATCCATTACTCCACCATGGGCAAGGGGAATAGACTGCTCTTTTCCTCCTGGTAACTGCAGGGCATTTTTAGGTATATGAGGACCTTTAGCTTGTGTTCTCACATCCCACCTGCAGTGCTTTCTCCTTCTTAGACTAGCAGGCCCTAATTTCTTGAGTATTGCCTAATAAGTCACATTTTCTAGACTGGTAGTCATGTCGGAGCTTTGCTCCAGCTAGGCAGTTGTGCTACTGAGATCTTCCCAGCCCTGCGTGAGGCTACAGAGGTAACTTCATATGCCTGTTAGGATTTGCCCCTCTTGACACATCCTTTTTTCCCTGCAACTGGAAGACTTTATTGACAGGAATGATTCACTACAAACCCTGCATCTCTTCCCAAATATTTGCCACCTAGACAACCCTATCTACCTGTGTTTTTCTTTTTGTAGTACTCTGCGCTTGTCCTTGCTGAACTTTATCCTAATTTTTAGACAATTTTCTTTTATTTATGCCAAGATGATTCTAGATGCTAATCCCGTTCTCCAGTGTGTCTGCAGTCACTCCCAGCTTCCTGTAATCTGCAGATTTAATAAGTGTGCTCTCTTTCGTTGTCCAGGTCACTAATGAATGTGCTGAGCAGAACTAGACTATACAGATCCAGCAGAGCTCCTCTTACAGTGTCCTTCTGTTTTCACAGAATATCATTAATAACTACTCCCTGGGTAGGGCTTTATAGTAGTCTCATTTAATCATGTTTCCCTAGTTTATTTATGAGAAAGTTGTTTGAGACGGTTTCAGAAGCTATAATAAAGCCCAGATAAATGACATCTAACAACTTCTCCATTATGAAAATAAATTAATTTGATTTTATATGATTTTTTCTTGTCTCTTCTGTGTTTGCTGCTGCTTATATTGTTATCTTCCACATACATGCGAACTTTTCCTTGTTTTGGCGTTGTTCAGAGGATTGAAGCTAGAATGACTGATATAGCATCTTTTTGCTACTTCTCTTTCTACCCTTGAAGAATAGGCACTGCTCTTGCCTTTCTCCTGACTTCTGGCACCTTACCTGTCTGAGCTCTCACAGGTGACCAGGAGGGAGGTATCTGAGATGGCTTCAGCTGATTTTGTAGGGAATTTAAAAGGTGGTTTGTCCCATTCTGCTGGTGTGGAAATACCTGACTTGGACAGAGGGCTGATCTCACCCTGGGATAGGCAGAGAAGAGGACAGTATACCTTCGTAGTGATAATCAGTCGTAGTATTAACTGTACTAATCCCCTGTGCATAGTAGGCAATTTTAACAAGGACTAAAGCGAAAACCAAACCAGTGTTGCCTCTTTCAGTGTCATTTTTCAATAACTTTCTCTGTATTTGAGCAACACTTTTCTAGACTGTCTTCTTGGCATTAATAAACATATAAAGGATAACATCATTTTTTTGTCTTCTACAAGTTTCATTTCATTTTTATGCCCTGATGTTTCTAATATTTCTGCCTGTGTGTTCACACTATTTTTTTAACTCCTGCTCAGTAACCTTTTAGTGTTCTTTCTTCTTGTCTTTGAGGTAAATAAAAGCTCATGATGCTGCCAAATCTTCTGATCCTTCTTCTGCATTGAGATATTATTGTTCCTGTGCCTTTTAAGCACAAAATATTTCCTCGAGAAACTACAGCTCACCTTGATTTCTTTTTCCTTTAAACTTTTTCATGAATTCTTGCCTAGCAGGTTTTTAAAACGTACTGAAGCCAGGCATTTCTGTTATGCTGTCCCCAATCCCTTGTGTATGGCGGGTTTCATCATTTCACAGGCAGTCTTACATGACTTTCCTTCCACCTTCTTAGCCCCAACACATCCCTCTCTGGAGGCACTTCCCTACTGATTACTTGACCTATCAGTTATGTGAGAATATTGCTCCAAAGGCACCAGGACTCTCTGTCTCCTGCCGCTTTCCTTTTGTAGCAGACATCTCATGCTTGTACTCTCCCATTACCATTGAGTCAGTTGTTATCAGGTAGCCTGATCCATTTAATCTTCCCAGTTTGGGGTTTGTTGTGCCATCCCCCATGTTTGGTTTTTTTTTTCTTTTCCCTTTTGTTATTAAACAGAGAATTTAGCAGTTCTTCCTTCCTCTGTGTTCTGGACCTCAGAGCAAGTATATGCATCATCCTTGGTATACCAGGAGATGCTGCCTTTACTTTTTCTCTACCGGTCCCTATATAAGCTATTCATCTTTGTATCAGTATTCTAGATCTATGTCTTACTACAAGTTCCAGTTATGTCAGTCAAATCATCAGTTAAATCTGAGATCTTAAATAAGAACTAAGTTCTGTGTTAAAAGCAATATATTCACCAATGTTGCATTAGATATCTAAGATATTCAGAGGATTTAACCCTATTTCCTGGTCAATCTGTGACTGTATTATCACCCCTTCTTGTTAGATCTCTGCCCACGCTGCTTCTGTCTTTATTCTTTCCTCTGTTTTTGTCACATATGTGTCCTATCCTGACCCTAAGTCAGAAGTCCCTCTCACTACACAATGGGCCAGTTCTCCTTCCTTGAGCTAATGTCCATTCCTGTTCAGCTGTTGGTGTAATATCACCCTGTTGGTGAAGATGCTGGGGCCCTCCTAGGAGTGTCATGTGTGGCCCTGATGTGTTCTCCCTGTCCCTGCCTGAGCTTCCTTGGGGTCACTTCTGTCCATCTAGTGCCATGCAGGCAGGGAGATGGGTGAACACTTCGGATCCGGCTTCTGGGCAGCAGCATTTTTCAAGTCTCGCTTTATACTCTTGCTCTTGGGCTCTTCTGCCTAACCCAAGCCTTGCATCCACATCTGCAGAAGCAGACGGGCAGGCTGCAAGCTTGAAGCTGTTGCCTTCTGTCTTCCTAGTGCATAGCTCACTCACTGACCAGCATCTGCTGCTAGAAGAGAACTCCTGAGAAGAAACCAGCCAACAAGACTTGACTCGCATCAGGGTTTTTCCTTGTTTCATAAATCCTAATGATCCTAGGAAAAAAATGCTTTCTCACACTCTTGCTTGCTAACCCCCAGCTCTCACTGCCTGTGTGCCTCCCTGTCTGAATTGCAGCAGACTGACCCACTCTTGTCCTGGGGGACTGGGTAGTCACTTCCGTTAGATGCTTTACCTGCAGGGTAGGTTTAGTCCGCTGTAAGCCACCGCTGCCAGTAAGAGGAGGGACCCCATTGCCTGTCCTCACCCTTCGTGTTTGCTGAAGCCCGTCCCTTGTGCAGCTTGGTGGGGAGCTTAGTCAGAGAAGTGAACGGATTAAGCCTGTCCCAGCCCAAAAACACTGACATGGAGGAAGGCAGAGCTGCCTTCGGCAGTGGCCTCAACCAGCTTCAGTTGCTGGTGAGACCAGTGTGGCACCCTGCCCCTTCGGCGGCCCTGGGAGGGGATTTGGTTGGAGTGTCTCCTTTGCTTCGGTGACAGGCCTGGAGCTGTAGCAGGAGCGTCTGCATGGCTCATCAATTCCCCGTTTTACCGGAGAGGTCAGGAGCTAATCATGACCTTTTATTCCCTTGCTGAGAAGAGCAGCTGGTGCCCTCAAGTGGTAAATCGCAGAAGAAAGGCTCCGGCCGGGCAAGCCCGGCTTCGGGCTCCTGCCCCGGCGGGATGCTGGGCTGGGGCTGCTGGACGCCTGCAGTGATCTTGGCACTTCTAACCATGCCGTTTCCCCCTTGCAGGACAAGACGGTGTGGTGACCGGGGTGAGAAGGAGACATCGTTCCCAGTGGAGTGGGGACCCTGACGGCAGGTGTACCTGGGTAGCCATCGACACTCCCCGCTGCTTCATCCACCGACCTTTCCGTGGGGCCAGCTGCAGTGTGTTCACACCAAACATCCTGCCTTGACTCTGCTTTTGGTCAGCTGAAGCCCAAAAAAAGGTCCCTGTGAGATTACATGGGGCACGCTTTGGGTCTGCAGCCCAACTCCAGCATGGCCTCAGGGACTGCAGGGGGCTACAGTGGGCAGCGGAGCCACAGTCTGGGGAGCCGATCCGGGCCAAGGCTGCTGCCGTGAGGGGATGCACAGGGACGGCGATGCCCATCACACAGGACAACGCAGGGGTCTTCCTCCCCCTCCTGTGCCAGTGGCTGCAGAACAGCCGTCGGGAGGGGGCTGAGGGCATGGAGCAGCAGCTCTGCCGCTCGGCTGTCCAGAAGCTGAGCGAGTACATCCAGCTCAACTTCTCTGTGGATGAGAGCAAACTGCAGCCAGGGAGCTGTGGGACGTCAGATACGGAGATCTGCACCATGTACCTGGCCCAGGAGATGCAAAAAAATGAGGTTCTTGGGTTGAGCTTTGGGAACATCCCTGCTCTGGGGGACTATGGGGAGAAGCGTCGGGGAGGGAAGAAGAGGAAGGGTCATAAGGGGCCGGTTCTTGACGTTGGGTGTATCTGGGTGACGGACTTGAAGAAAAACAGCCCAGCTGGGAAGTGCGGGAGAGTGCGCCTGAAAGACGAGGTCCTTTCTCTGAATGGCCAGTTGATGGTCGGCGTGGACGTCACTGGTGCGAGGTAAGGGTGGAAGAGCTGCCGCTAGCAGCCACCTCTCGTAGTGCATGGTGCAGGTTGTAGTCAGTACTGATTTATATCCGAGAGCAGAGGTTTTGACCTCTGCCTTCCAGCCCCTGGCAGAACTCTGGGTTCCTTCTTAAGGTCTGTAGAAAATAAGTAGCAAAAGCAAATCGATAATTAGCCTATATCTGCTACTCGCACATCCACTGGAAAATTTTGAGGGGTCATTGTGTCAAAAAATAGTACATCATAAGCGTCGGAGGATCTTCACTAAAACATGAGTCTTCCTGCCTTTGGATAAAACTATTTCCTTAAGTAAAAATGAACACAGACTCAGCAGCACTGGAGGATTTTTTTACAGGTGCATCTTATTTTTGTTGAATCATTTGGGTTGAGGGAAGCTTTTTTGACAGCTAAATGTCGTGTGAGACTTTTAAAGCAAGACGTTTTTATGTTTTCCAGATTGGAACAGCTTCATTTTCATAAATTCTCTTTGATTTTATTGCATTTGCTCTTTTTTTTGCTGTCTCCTGTCACAGAAAACTTGAAACCTTTAAGAGTACAATGAAGTTTCTTGCAATGATCTAGATTATTCTTGCTCTTTTATTTCAGCTGCTGCATGCTGTAAAATCAGCTGTTGGCCCAGCTTTGCTCTTTGTGGGCCGACAGACTTGTTCACATTTCCTTTTGCAAAGGTGAAGACCTTTCTTTGCTAAAGATGAGGATGCAGATGTTCGTTCATACCTGAGGTTGCAACGTACTGGAGGGCATGAAATCCTCCCCCTCTTGCCAAAGGGGGTTCATCTTGGGGATGGACAGTTTTGGAAACAAAACACTGGTGAAGTAGCCCTTCTTTAAAAGGAAACTAAGGAAACTGTTGATCTGCAGCCTTGGTAATCCAACACATTTTATGGGCCTTGGGAGTAATACGCCATTTTAGACCAGCTGAGAAAGTGCTCCAGCAAGTGAGATTTGCAACACAGGCAAACAAGAAGTTTTAACTGAAATAAGCTGTATACTGAAAAAAAAAAAAACCCAAGGAAAAAAAGAGTTGAATCTTTACAGGTTCATCCAGTGAGAATATAGGATTGATGGGAAGACCCATTGGTTATTTATCCGTTGCTTTACTTGTCAGGCTTGCAAAGTCACGGTGGCCTCGGGGGGGGGGGGGGGGGGGGAGGAGGGGTGACACTTGAAAGTTATGATCCTGCAAAGTGCATGGCCTTTGCTCCCAACAGGCAGTGAATGAAGCAGTGGTTTGGGGTGACCGTCACTCCGAATTCTGCCACGTAGGCAGGTCACTGTGGATGCTGAGCAGGTCAACATGGCTGTGGTTTTGCAGGTGTGATAACAACCTGCTGTAATTTCAAGCCTGTAACTCCATGAGTGTATAAATACTGGTGCTGTAGCAGTATCAATCAGTGGCAGCCCCAAATTTGAGAGGTTTTGTGGCAAAAAGCAGTTAGTTTGCCGTTTGCCCTTTACCAGATGTCACTATTCCTAAAATCCAAGGGAATTGCTTGCAGTGGCCAGCAATAATGTTATCTTATTATTAATGCCAAATGAAAGGTAGTACCCAGTGGAGTCCAAAATATTTGGGTATCTGTCCTTTTTAACCTATCCCTGAAGGATTCATTTTGGGCTTGTTCCTTTTAGAAAGCTCTATTAGATCAGCAAGCTATGACTGCTGCTAATGAGAACCAAGTGCTCCATTTTCCTCAGTTGAGATTTTTTTTTTTGGCCATTATGAAGTCTGCGTTTTGGTGGTGTGGGGCCAGTGGTGTTGTTCATAAGATCGTGTTTTAGAATATCCTACATGCAATTTAGGACGAAATTTAGGACATGTCTTAGTCAAAACCTGACTTATTTTCAGAATCCTTGCCTAACTTACTGTCAACTGTTGTTTGACAAGGGTGGTGTTGATGGATGACAGTTTGTGACCCTGAGGATGCTCTCAGTTTGGAGTGTTTGGTTTTGCCTCTCAGGGAGATGGCAGGTAGCTCCAACCCCGTGTTATCACCTTGTTCATCTGATCTGCTCCAGAATACTTTGAGAGTCTTTCAGTAGGTTTCTCCATTGGGGTGCTCAGAAGGGACATAATTCTGGCTAGATGTGTAATAGGCTGAAAGGCAATGTCAGCTTGACATCTGGGAAGGCCGTTTCAAACAAGAAGCTTTCCTAGAGTATTTCTGTGTTGCTGCTGGTCAATTAAATTAAAATACTGCCTTAGCTTCTGTAGCACCAGGCTGGGTTCAGCAAGCAAAATCACTGCTTGCATGTTTATTCCTCACCTGCCAAGTGTGCTAGGGCAGCCCCATATTGCCTGGTGAGCATGTTGGCCACACAGGTGTTTTAGGCAATCTCCTGATTTATTTCAATAACAGTGGGGAATTTGGCATGAGGGTCTCACAATTCTGTCACTTTGCTGGGGGTTGCCACCTCTGCAGCAGGGTTGGCAGAAGTGTGCTCATGTACCCCGGGCTTCCTGTCACCTCACCTCCAGCTCCATCCCACCATGCAAACCCTCCCTGTTCCAAGAGTCTAAGCCAATACACTGGACAACGGGAAAGGAGAGTCAGGGGCATGCGGTCCCTTCTGCTGGCTGTCCTATGGATGTGGTCAGCCTGTAGAGGACGCAGGGGCAGATGGCTGGAGACATAACAGGTTTGGCAGCCCTGGACAGACTGTGCTCTTTCGGCACCTGGCCTGGTGTAGGTTCTGTGCCTACAGGTCCTCAGGTCTCGGGGCAGTGATGGGGTCAGATACAGCACGGAAGAGCAGCACGCCGCTTCTTGGAGGAGCCGGCTTGGGTATCACTCGTCTGTCTCTCCCTGCTAGGGAAGCTGAATCTGACTTCTTTAAAGAAAGTTATTTATTTAAATTATGCTTGATCATCACATAAACAGCAGAAACAGGTTGATGATTGTTGAGCTTGTTTCCTTTTTTTTTCTTTTATTTAGAGAAACATTATGCAGTAATATAGTCAACAAAGCTCTTTGCTTATCAGGGTATTATTAAATTAGAGAGAAATGGTGTAGGTGGTGGCATTTTTGGTGATATTAGTGACTCAGGGAAAATTATTGCTCTCTTCAGAATTAGCAAATTGTGTGTGTCTATCAAACACAATTGTAGGGAAATGAGCTGTACTGGAATACTGTATAAAGGTTAGTCAAAACTCTGCATATTTATTTATCTTCTGTATCTCCAAAACACATGGGTTATGTTCCCCCAGACAACAACTTCCTATGTATTTTGGAACGACTCCTCTCATTTTGGGCTATTATTCATTTACTGGAGGGAGGCTGTTAGTATTCCTGCAAATGACAGATGAATCCTTCATTTCTTGAGCATGACTGAATGGGGCTTCATTGAGCAAGTCCTGGGAGGATTGCAAAAGAATTATTTTGTCATGAATATCATTCAGTTTGAAATATTTGATTACAAATTTCATCAAGCATAGCTGCAGTGTTTGGACACAGCTACTATATACATCTAATCTTTAAAATCAGTGCTGAATAGATGTCCAAATTCAAATTGTTTTTGAAGAAAGCAGAGTAAGATACATTACAAGTGATGACAGTGTGGTATAAACATGAGATATTATAATTTTGTCATTGAGGAAAACCACCACTGCTTCAAAATGCTGTGTTCCTCGTCGCCAAAAATGACCAAACATTGCCATGTGTGGAAATGCAGTCAGAGAATTAGCTGGCTTCTTTTTAACCCACAACCTGGAGTTGCTTCCAAAAAATGAACCGAGAAGTGTTTTGAAAGCCATACCTTTGCATAATGTTTTCTTAGACTCTCCTCTTCAGCCACTGTGCTCGGGGAGTTGCTAGGACTCCTCCCCAGCACAAGATAGAGCATGCCAAATGTCAGGGAAATCAGTTTATTTTCAAAGACACTGAGAAAGGCTTTCAGAAATCAAATGTGGAATGGAGAGTGAGCTTCAAGTGCAAAGCTTTGACCTTACCTGAAGTTGGGGGTTTCCAGCAGAGCCAAGGTCTTTCCTGAGTGCTTGCTGCTACTGCCTATCACATCTACATGCTCCAGGATAGCTGGAAGTATGAAGGCAATGTCCTGGTCCTCCTAACAGGTCAATGCTATTAGTAGTTGTGTGATACATGGAGATTCTAAACACAGTCCTACTTCTCTGTAAGTGCCAACAGCTGATCACAGAGAAGAACTCTGAACGTCTAACCAAATTACAGGTCTCAAAATGTGCAAAGCACTTTGTGCTACTTGCTTGTGCCAGTCAATAACAATCCTGGACTCACCTGGGTGAAATCCTGAGGTTCTGTATCAAAACAGTCCCTGGCTGCATTCAGAGCCAAATTCTGCTCTGAACAGGCGTCTTGAGGAGGGTGCTCTTCTTCTTTGCCCCATTGTTGGGAGCCCTGCATGCAAGGAGGTGCAGAGCGGTACATCTGCTGAGGGCATGGGAATGGAGAATGGGGACCTTTGCTGCATCTGAGTGGCTCAAAAGTCTGACAGTGTGGTATGAAAACAGATGTTTCAGAAAAGCACACCTTTCAAGGCCCTTTTTATTGAGCTCCCGCTTCCTTAGAAGTTTGAACTGAATGATTTTTTTAATCATAAACTGTTTTGCCCTGCAATAGAAACATTTTCTTGTTGGGAAGAAACAGACACACACACCCCCTGCCCCCAGTGTGGTCACTCTTTGATATCAAAGTGCAATGCTCCAGTTTTGCATTTTCCATGGGGCACAGCTTCCTGCCACGCTGTGGTGAGACATAGCCACTGCAGAGGCTGGCTGTCCTCGACACGGCCACTTTGTCCCTGTGTGGGTGGCTGTGGTTGTCTTTGCAGCATCCGCAGGATTTTGTAGCACTATGCAGTGTGTTCAAAACGCTTCCAGGTGCTCCAGCTGGCATGTGGGGATGGCATGCTGTGGGATCAGGGAGCAAGGGCTGTGCTCCCTCTGCTCATCAGCTGGGGCCCTCAGTTTAAGTTCTTGGTAACAAATCCATTCTTTAGCAGGGTCAGGCGTGAGGGTGTATGAATGCCTGTGTTATGATGGAAGGGGAGGTTTTCAAGTTTCTGTGCCTGTGATGGGCCCGTGTTTCTCTGGAAGTTATTGTGGATTTACTTTCCACTTGGCAGAGCAATCTTTATACATCCTTTTTCTTAGGCAAAAATCACCCAAGAAAACTATCCCTGGTTATTGGAGAAAGCTTTGTCTCACCACACCCCCACCTCCTGGGCACGTCAAGTTGCACAGATCAATTGCTCTGTTTTACGGTGTTTCCTCACCTCCTTCCTAAAGCAAAAGTGCTGCCAACACAAAGTGCTGCTCAGTATAAGCAGCTGCTTTGCCTGGTGTTAGTAGGGCCTTCTCTTGGTTTTGTTCATAAGAAAATATTTTTGTTTTAATAGGAAAACAAATGGAAATGTATCCTGGCCCTTTGCCCTTGGCCAAGGGGCAAACATTTCTGTGGCAGCTCCTTGTTAAAATATTAACAGCACTGTCTACACAGAGAAAAACAAACACAGTGGTCCTGGAGGCTGCAGCCTCCACATACAATCTCAGGGAATAGATTTCTCATAACTGACACAAAAAATACCCCCAACCTATTGTGGAGTTGAATTAGTTTCCTTTTTTTATATCATATTACCAATCTTCATGCTGCTAAGTGATGGATCAGGGCACAGAGGCTGAGACCTGGGGCTTGTTATCACAGGCACGGATGGGAAGCGTATGCTGACATGCCTGGCGTGAGTATGAGGATGGAAAATAAGCAGCATGTAGGGATTTTGGCTGAGTTTTCTCCTCCAGTTGAGCTGCTGTGAGTGGGGAGACAGTGAATGTGTGCTCAACCTGTGCAAAATGAGAGGAAGCCTATGGATGTCTAACATTTCTCAGACATAGCATAAGTCTCACTGTGCTCCTAAAGTCTTGTATGCTGGAGCACGAAGCCCCCTCTGAAGCATGGCTGCTGTATTTTAAGCTGATAGTGGATATTAATTCCCCCCTTGAAATATAACAGGACTAAGAAACTAAGAGAGAGATGGGTTTTTTCCCTTTTTTTTCTGTCTTTGGGAAAGGTATGAGCAGACTTAGCCACACGTGTTGAGAAATAAATTGCTCTGAAGAAATTAGCTTTATCCCAAATCCTCTCTCAAGAGCCAAAGACTTAAGCAGAAGGTCACTAATCCCCAGACTCAGCAGAGATCATTTAGCTTGTTTGTCCTCTTTGCTTTATTAATCTGAGCACAGGTTCACTCTGTTTCCCCTCAACACCCTCTGGTTCTTGCCTTCCCTCTCAATCTCCCCACACTGAGCCCAGCCTCTGCGGAGACAAAACCTGTTCTGTTGTAGCGATGGTCATTTGCAGCATCCCACTGCTGCACCTGCCCCTCAACAGACTTCCCAAACCCCTTGTCCTCCTCAGTTTTGCATCTTCTCTTCTTGCTCAGCACAGTTTTATCTAAAACCCATAAAAGATGATGGAACGACTCCCACTGATTCAAATGGCTCATATCTTCTATGTGTTTGCATGTTTGTCCCAAAATTTTGGGAGCAATGTGCTTGCCATTGCTTACTACACACTGTTGCCACTGAACAACAGACCTGGCCTCTCTCGGTAGAAAATGTGATCCCCAGAAAGCATACACATATAATTAGGCAACATCCCCAGGGTCATCTGCAACAAATGTTCCCCATCTCTGGCCCTGCATGCTTTCTTTTCAAAGGGATTGCATCAGGCTTGAAAAGACTTGGTTAGTTGGTGTTTCCTTAGGAGGCGTAAAAGCTTCAGAGGTTATAGAGTGGCTTGTGCTGAACTTTTTTTGTGTGCTGTTGTTTTGTTTCCATTAAGCTGTGAAAGGTCTGCTTAGAAGGCTGTACCTTGTTGCCAAATGTATGGCTGTGCATCTCTGTTTAATTTGCTATTCTAACCATGCTGTAGTTACAAGCAAACAACCCGGCTGTTTGTGAGGGAGCTCTGCCTTCCTCAGTCATCTACTGTGGGAACAGCCTGCTTTGGTGAATCAGCCCCGTGCCTCATCATTTATACCTGATGCCAAAGTGCCAGCAAAAGCCCTTTTCCATCCTGAGTGGGATTTTCAGCCTTGCACGCAGCAAGCATCCCATGCTCTCAGGTCATCTGGAAGCACAGTCAGGATGCAGCAGAACTTAACTAATTGGCAAACTGCTGGTATGTGCAAAATAGGGTAACTTTTTTCCACCACGTAGCCAAGGAGCAGGTGAAGCCTTCAGCCACAGCAGCAGTTATTTCACAGCCTCTCCAGCAGTGCATTTACTAGCATAGAACAGTGTTTAAGCCATCAATAATTAAAAATAGAGATGTTCAAAAACACGAGCAAGGAACATTTTGTGCCCATTATTCTTGCTCTTTCTATAATGCTTGTGCCCTTACACACCAGTTTGCAATGTGCAGTCATTCACAGTGTCTCTTCTAATCTGTAAATGTGAATTTATTTTCATATTCTGGGAGTCCAGAGTTTTGCACAAAGCAGGCTGTGAGCTAAAGACTGACTTCCATGAGATGGGACCACCAAGCTGCTGCAGGAGGAGCAGGTGATTTGAGCCAGGTTGCTTGGGTTGCAGCAAGATACATGGCAGGTTCTCCTTTCCCACCCATACTGACTGGTGTGCCATGAGTCCTGGAAAGGCACAGCTTCCTCAATCTTCACTGAAATGTTTTTTTCTTATAGCATTGGGCTAAGTGAGCAGTGTTCTTACTCTCAGAAGAGTTTTGATCATAACTTCTTGCCAGTCTTGTGAACCTTTGGGTGTGATGGTTACTGTCCTGGAAGATGCACTAGGACTGAGCCATGCTCCTCTAGAGCTAAAAGCATCAACGGTGGCAGCAGCTTAAAACCGCTTGTCCCCTGTCACTGGGAATCAGGCCTGGCTTGGAAAGGACAGGAGTGGAGGGTTGAGAGCTGATGAACAGGAAACGATTCCACAGGCAAAGGCTGTGCTTGACATCAGCCTCAGAGAGATGGTTTGTCAGCATGAACCTGCCATCCATGGATGTAAGTGAGGGGATAAATATAAGAAACGTAGGTGTGATCAGCAGAAGGGCAAGTACATAACTCCAGAGACAGCTGCTGCGGTGGATGGCTTTGGGGCTGGTTTTTTTTTTTTCCTGTGGAAAACTCATTGCTTTTCTTATCTGATGTGACACTTGCCTCCAGCTCTGAGCAGTATCACATGCTTCTTGAAACTTATTTTTCTGTCTCCTTTCTATCAGATGTAGGCTAAGACAGGAAGGGCCTGTGTATCAATTGCAGGCTCAGCAGCATAACTCACCATTCTTTGCAGCTTTCCCTGGATGAAATGTATGACACTCAGCAAGATCATCTGGTCCTCCAAAGGGAAACACTTTTAACAGACCAGTACCAGTTAAAACGTAAATTGGCAGGCACTGCCAGAAGGTTTGAGGCAGCTCAGGAAGACTTGTACCTACTGAGACAGGACAAGAGTAGGGCAAATGTGATTATTAGCAGCAAACTTCACCCTAGAGCATCCAAGACTCAGGGAGCCTATCCAGACTGAAGGCTCTTTAACAAGACTGTGAGAAACTGGAGGTAGATGGAAAACAGATTCAAGCTTTTTCTAAATGCAACAGAATTGTTGAAATATGACTGAAGGAGATTATTGTTTCTGCTGATGCCTAAGACTATTTTCTGTTGTTTAAAAAGGTGGCAAGGTCTGGTTTTTCCCTTCTCCATAGTAGGTATTGTAGGTAGCCAAAAAAAAACCCTACGTAGCAAAACAAAGAATTCGTTAACAGAGCAATTGTTTTGAACTGTGTTTTCCTAGTCCGTTACTTGATCATGGGAATGGGTTTGGGCTACCAGAGTAACTATTTGATGAAACAAAAGTCAGTGATGTCCTCCTCATTCTCATGAGAAGTAGCTCTTTGTGCCATGATAACCGAAGAATTACTAAGTGCTTAGCAATTTTTCATAGTCTGGGCTGTTTTTGTTCTGGTAGTGAAGAGAAAAACACAGACATGTGGTAACCAGTAAACTTTGTGGTACCATCTATCTGAACACAGAGCCCAGATGAGGAAAATGGGCTAGAGGTTGGGGAATTCCTCCTTGAAAACTCACTGATGATAAACAAATCCAAACCAGTGTGTGATGTTCTCACTGAAAATGGTTTCTAACAAACACACTAAATGTTGTGCTGAAAAGGACGTTTCATATTTTAATCTGTAGAAATGTTCTACTAAAACAGACTTTTCTCAGTTTCCTCTAGAGGGCAATGTCATATAAATATTTTAAGCAATTTTTGGGTTGTGTCAACAGGGAATTTAGCCTGTCTTATCTAAGAATTCATAAGACAGCAGTGAAAAGTGTTCTTTACGTGGTTTTTAGGATGTGTATATATGTAATATAATTAATTGTTTCTTGGGCTTGTTCAGTGTAGTAGCTAATCCCTTTAAGGAGCACAGAAACATGTTGTGCGTTTTGGGCAGATCTGCCTATGCCAGAAAGCAGAGAGGGAACTTCCTGTGAAGACCTGACTCTGTCTCATACCTGTGCAGCTTCGAGGACTTTCAGCTGCTACTCCTTATTTAAACTATTGCAAAAAGATTATAATCCAGTCCTCTGAGAATGAAGTTACCAGTTGCTGTAGTTTATGTTGGTAGCTGGAACTTCAGTACGGGGGATAAATCTAAATACCAAGCCTAAGAGGTCCACAGTACCTAGGAAACAGAAGGGTTTGTGTTACTATGTATTTCCCTAAGAATTTAGGTATTCCCAAATTCATTAACTGTATTGCTTGTTTGATGGATTTTAGAAACAGCACAATTTTCAAATTAATTGTCCACATAAACAGCTGCTAAAATTAGTGTGAATCAAAGGTGGCCACCCTGGACTTTAATAATTGAACTTAAAGTATATTGTCTCCTATTTTCAGTCACTGTAGTGTAAAAAATGGCAAATATGGATAAAGGTTGTTTTGTTTTCCTTAAAGCTCAGATGTATAATTTAAAACACACTTGCATGGGTACAAACTTCTTTTTGTCTCTATCTTTACCTTCCTCCCTTCCCCCAAACCAACACTACTAAAAGGGAAATTTGCTCTTGAGTTTCCAACATGAAAATGGCTTTAGGGAAATCGTTTTAGAATTAGTCTCTTTCACCTCCTGATGGTGACTAGTCCTCTGGAGCATCACCATAATGGCCTTACTGGATTAATTTGCAAATCCCATATGTTTACTGAATTTGTAGGTTAACATTCTTTGTAAAATATCTCTTCCAAAAAAGTAATGGGCAATCTGCAGTTGCCAAGTTCTCTAAATGAATAAACCTGTTTGTTTGTTTTTCCCTAAACAGGAAAAGCAATTAATTCAAGTAAAACACTTATTCCCAAAAGCCCTGTATTTGAAAACAAGCGATTGTGAATAAAAAGAGCAATAGTTGCATTGGCTTCAAAGCCAGCAGGCATTAGGTAGCAAAGCAGGATTTGCCTTCTACTTCTGACTAATAGGAGCTCTAAGAAAAATCTGAGGACGCAGCTCTTCTGTAGCCTTTACAAGTTAAATAGGTGAGAACTGCTTTTTAGTTACTGCTGCTGGCCACGCAGCACTTTCTCTTAAACCATGTTTTAGCGGAAATGTGATGAGGAGCTTGTAAATTTCAAGTTGCTGGGAAAATTTTTTTAAAGACACTAGTGACAACTAAATATTCGTAGTTTCATTTCTCATGCTTCATGGATCTGATGAATAGCTTTGGGTTTGAACCATCACCGCCTTGGTTTAGGGCTCATGTTTGGATCTTGCTGGCTTTAAGGTATCTGACAGCTTAATGCTTAATCACAGGGCATTATTCTTTGCCTTCAGCTGGAAGGAGCTATGTTTGGGGCTGCAGGTGTGCAGGGAGGTTGATTCACCCTGAGCTGGGATCTGTGTACATGGGTAGCCCTGGGAATGTCATGCTTGCATGGCTGCAGGTACTGAAGGAACCACCAAGCGTTCATGACTTCGTCCCCTCCTGCTTACTCTCTCTGCCTTCCTTGCTGACAAGTGGTCTGAAGCGCAACTTTCTTGCACAGAAAAACAAAGCTAAGGTTTCTGACAATACCATAAAACTGTGGGCTTCGGCGGAGTTGCTTCCCGTTTGCCTCCATGGAAGTGGGAAACTCTGCCTTCCAAATTTCCTCCTGCCACTTGGTATCTGACCCAGCAATAGGCAAAATTGTCTCTTCTCTGATCTGTTTTTTCATCATTGCCCATGTTCAGAAAGTAAGCGATATGTACAGCAAAGCAGAAAATTGTTTAGTAAACTAGCCAATTTCATCAGGGTGAACTATGTGGTTAAAATAGATCAGATTTCAATAATTCACCAGTTACGCTGTGGAGAAATAAATAATAATAGTTAAAAAAAAAGTGTATGGATGCCAGATGGATCAGAAGTTAATGGCTGGTGTGTGGAATTCAAAGTCAACAAGGGTTTACTGCAGGGCTCTGCCTTTATGGACTCTTTTTTAAACAGTGTATGACAAAGGCAGAATCTCAGTGGTTTATTATAATTATTTTGGGACTCAAATGCTTTCTCTGATGATGCAAGAATCAAATTGTAAACTGTAGAAATGAGTTTAAGGGACATCATCAATTAAAAAAAATCATGTGAGTAGAGAAGTAAACATCTATCTTGAGAGAGGTGGATTTCAGAAGAGCTTGAAAACAAATGAGGTAAAAGACAAGAGGGTAGAAAAAATTTAGGCTGGAAGGAGGACTTAGAAATTAATTAATTTTGGCTGGCTGAATAATAATCAAAAGTGTTTTGTCTAATATGTGATTAAATTAGATATCATTATCTGTTGAAACAGTTCAGCCAGCTCTAATAACCAGGGAAACCAATCCCAAGTCCAGGTGTCAGCTCCCATACTCTCTGAAGTTTTCCCAGCCTCGAGGATATTATCTCATTTAATGATAGTATCAATAATACTATTAAAGAATATGAGGAAGCATATTCTCCTTTTTTAGATAATCTTCAGCATGCACAGCAGCACACTTGAGACCCGTTGGCCATGTACTACCGTAGAGGAATCACGCATGACTTGGTGAAGCCCAGTCAAGATCTCCTTTAGATTAACAAATGTCATATACCTTGCTATATACCAGCTTGTAAGCTGGTGTAAGAATCCAGCATGAACTCAATGTAAACATCTAGTTTAAATTCCATTTAAAGTTTTGCTTTCTTCGTATATTACTGGCATTTGCTACTTGCTTGTAGTTCATGTTGCTTTCTGCAGCGAGCCTATGCTGGTTGCCTGCTTTACCTTCCATTTCTCTTATGCATGCTTCTATTTTAAACCATGTACTTGTAAGTTATGTTTGCATAAACTTGTACATGACTTAGAGCTATGTATCTAACTCCTGTCGGGGTCTTACAGCATAATGGATAGCACGTGTGGACTTAAGAAGTGTTGGTACCTGGTCAAGACTTTTCCCCCCACTGTGAACAAGTCAAAGCACCAGTGACAGGGAGGTGATGACAGCAGCTCGCTTTCTGCAGGTGCTTGAGCTCTCCAGGGCAAAAGCACTTCATTAAATGCTGGGTTTTACTGCAGAGCGTTTCTTTGCAGGTACCTGCCTGTCTGTTGGAGGGTTATAAAGTCAGAGCAGCTTCATAAGGGCTAAAATTCTTTGAAATACCTATTTCTGCAGAAGTACATTTGAGCAACATGAATAAGCCCTAGCTTATGAGATACCTGCCTGGTTATGAATTTAGCCATTATCCAGTCTTCCCAAGTGTCTCCAAGACATGTGTCAGTGTAAACAAGTGAGACACATTTACCTGTAGGATTTTGCTAGAATAATGACAGAATGGAAAAACTGAATTCTGTTTTTCTGAGGCCTTGAAGCCAAAACACTGTCCTTTTCTGTGCCTAGTGCAGGCTTTGAGGAAAAAAAAAAAAAGGCAACCTTGTTTTTGTCACGGTGCTCCAGCCAACAAGCAGCTGAAGTTTGATTTCCAGATATGGTATTTGAGGTTTGTTGTGAAGTGAGAAGGTCCAAAGCCAAGCCTGCTGGAGCTGCCAATTTTCTGGTTGGAGCCATTGCTCGAGTTTATAAAACTTTGCATATTATACCCTCGCTGGGTTATCTTTTAGAGCTGAAACTCTTAGTGCAAAAGTCTAGCAGGGCAGCTCTGGACATGGGACGTGTGTTTATTGAGGAAAAACGAGGCACTTTGGGGCTTTAATGGGGAAAATGTGATGAAATGGTTTCCTCTTCAATGCACCTCTTACTTGGTGAGAACTTCCTTGCAAGTATAAACAGGCTCTTTGGGAAGCAACTGAGTGGAGAAGGAACCAGTATCAGTATCAAGATAAGCATGTGAGAAAAACAGGATTGAATATAACCATATAATTCATTTCATGGCTGCATGGCCACATACTGGGAACAGCCTGGTAATGCTGGGAGCATCCCCCTACCCCAGCCCCCAGACATAAACCCACTCTCATGCTTACTTCACACACATCCCCCTTGTTTTATGGTCTCCAGCTTGGCATTCAGGGAGCCCATGGGAGATGTGCAGGAGCAGTGTGGGAGTTTCAGGTGTGGACACAGGGAGGAGGTTTGTGCTGCTGTTCATGTGGTCTAGGGACTTCTGTTTCTGGGGTTCACTACACTCCTCTTCTGAGGACTGACTTCATGCACAGAAACGGACAAAAAAAGTGAAGATGAGGTGAGGCTGATGGTTTCCAACTTGGTCATGTTTTGCTGCTCTTTTGGGAGCATTCATCAAAGTAGCCTGAAAATTGTGTCCTGGAGACCTGGCTTGATTGAATATTTAAATTCTAAACTTACTATTGCTCTTATTTTTCCCCAGGTCAGCTGCATATTGGAACTTTTAGCCTTTAGATTCTGCCAATTGATCAAAATGTTCCTGTGTGGTTACTGAGGCTTGATTTTTTTTTTTTCTTTCAATTGATGGCAAAATCTGCTCCTGACTTGGGAGGAAGGCTTGTGACCTTACCAAATGAAAGCCTGAAACCACAGAAGGGCATTTGTTGTTCATAATACCCCTTCTGTTTGGGTACAATCAAAAGGCAAATTATTTTTCACCCCTTACAAAATGACTTCACTTTTTTTCAAAGACATTTAACATAATCCTTGAGGGGGAAGGAGGTAAATCCCAAATATTAAGGAACAGTTCCTGACTTCCATATGTGTAAGCATTACACCAGGGTAACTCAATTAACTACAAAGGTGATTCTTCGTTTATGACTGGACCTGCAGGATGTGTTCTTAAATATGGTCAGCTGCCACAGATTGGTCCACAAGTAAACATATCAGCTCCAAAAAATGAACGTGAAGCTAAGGACCAGTCATAAATCTTTGATCCAACAAGATACAGAGATATCCTAGTGAAAAATCAAAAACGGATTGGAAATCCAAGAAAGATCTTGCCCATAGAGCCTGTAAGCGTGATGTCTGAGATATGCAATCAGTACCAGATGCTACTAATACATGGTGTGGAGCCTATTACAAAGACACGCTGGACCCATCCAGCGCAAGCAAGAAGCCTTACAGATTAAAATTCTGTTAGCTGGAGCCTGTAGATTTCTTCAGCAAGCAAAATTGAGCCTGGGTGTTAAGACGATCTGGATCAAGAAATCCAAATTAGCTTTCCTCCTTAATGAGAAACAAGCACATTTTGGCACTGGTTTTCATAACGGTTTTAAAAAGAAAATATTTGGAAACAGATGCAGTATGTTTCTGTATATTAAATCCAGTCTGTGAAATAAAACTGCTCTCTCTGACTGCGCAGAATGGTCAGAAGATTCCTGGAACAAAATCCTCCCTAAATCTCATGTGTGTTTTAAGGAAGACTCTTGAAACATTAATAAGTGGTGAGCGGATGGCACACTCTGACACACGCTGGGAAGTACGCACAGATAAAATGCAGGATGGTTGGTGATGTTTAAAAAGCAAACAAGATCTGGGCTTCCACTTTGAATATCGTAAGGTATGGAGCACAGCATAGTGCATTAATGGAGGCTATTCTAGCATAAAATGAAAGCCACATTTGGAACAATCTTTGCAGCTCTGGTTTAGGACACTGGGGAGAGTAATGTGAAATTACTCCAGAGTGGAGCACAGGTTGCTGGAGGGGAGCAGCCTCTGCTGTAACCTACATTATTTTTGTAGTTAAAGAGAAGGGAAAAATGTTGCTTTGATAGGAAATCCTAGTGAGCAGGCACACATGGGCAGTGTATTTGGCAGAAGGGAGTCAACCCCTGAACAGAGAGCTTGTGCAGCCCTACCTGCTACACAGGTCCTGCTAGCTGGGGTGCTGGCAGTGCAATTAGTGCCTAAGCATCTTGCTGGGTATTTGCAGAGGAGTAAAATGCTCTGTTCCCTTGGCTGCCCTGAAAACACACCATGCCAGAGCTTGCATTACTCCCCGTGGAGGTGTGTTTAAGTGTCAGGGTGCTCCTGGTAGCCTTCACGAGCAGAGGGGCTGGCCTTGCTCCCCTGTCCCAGCATCATCATGCAGTTGAGGTCGTGGCTGGGGCTGGGAACTGACACCAGCCTTCCACTCCTCTGGCCCTTCCCTTCCTCATCTTTACCTTGCCTCCTTTGTGATTTTTTCTGGGATGTATGCTCTTGCCTCATTTCATGTCACAGCTAAATCACTCCTGATATTGCAAGCTGGGCAAAGCAGGGAGAGCACCTGGACGCACCATCCTGGAGCAGATTGCCAGCAACATCCTGATGGAGTAACTGATCTCTTGGCCAAATTAATTTTCTCTGGTAGACTTGGAAATTCCAGTATGAGACATGGGCAGTAGCGGGTGTACAGAGCCCTCACAACCTGCAGCAGCACCTTGCTGCCTCTAGCTAGCAGCTGGTGGGTCTTAAGTACATTTTTCCCCAATCTGTTGACCCTTTAGGTTTATAATGAGATGTGTATCATGTACAGAGTCTTGTTGCTGGAAGATTCGGATTGCTGTTCTTGTGCAAAGAAAACAAATTCTGTCGATAGCAGCGTTCCCCTAGGCTGCTGAGCACCCCGTGCAACATTTTACACTCAGCAGAGCTTAGCGGAGTTAAAAATAGTTCTTGTTGTCAAAATATTTCTTGGTAGTAAAAATGTCCTTAGGATACTTTGTGAAATGGTAACCTTTGGACCAGAGTAAGGAAAAATCGGAACATAGTCTTCAACACTGCAAAAAAAAGTTTGTCTTAATTGTGCAATCCTGGGGAAAGGTTAAGAGCAGAGAAACCTGGCATCACCTTGGGGAGGGAAAGAATGGAATTTAAATAGAGATCTAAGGGTTAGTATGTAATGTAAGGTATTATATCTTTGTGAAGCATTTTCCCCTCAGTGCCTGAAAGATTATCTGGGAGAAAATGTCTGGCTCTGTGTAGTGGATGGAGGTCTTGCTGGGAGTCCTTGAATTCAAGGCAGGGTAAAACATGGGCTTTCACTTTTTTTCTGTTTTTGAAGGGTAATGTAAATTCTAAATCTGGCCCCAAGTTATAATTTCTAAAAACAAGCTTAGATAAGTGTTTCCACCCTCAGAAAAAAGTAATCTTAGTGATAACAGATTGTTTTGAGCAAATGCATGTTCCTGTGTGGAGTCTCCAACCTGGGCCATACACTGTAGAGAAGTGAATGCATTAAGTGAACAGAAATTGAAATTAAACAGAGGACATTACCGAGAGAAATGCAAACAATGAATAAGGATTGAGATATGAAAGACAGCTTGATTTTTTTTTTCATTTTAATAACTGTAGCTGGTGTTAAATGTAGCAGATAAGGCAAATTGCTTTAAGACCGTGTGATTTCTAGGTTATTACTCCCTGTTTTATTTCAGCAGTACTTTTCCTCATCTCTGTTTTCTGCTTTCTAATCTTGAGTTATTGCTTTGTATCTTGAAGTTAAATACAGTATACTTAATGTCATGTAAATCTCCACTATTGGGCACTAATTGATATCGTATTATTCTGGTAATACATACTTACCTGAATTAGAGAACTGCTGGGTGAGAAGGCTTTATCCCCTATAGATTTGTGGTACTTTCTAAATAAATTCTATGAGCGCATAAAGAAATTAAATAAAAAGTGAGGTCAGAGCTATAAAATGTAGATACGTTGCATCACAGTTTGGAGTTTCATGGAATATTCTCTAAAAGTGGGATTTTTTTCATATATATAATTAATTTTTAAAGCGATCGGCTTGTAAATAAACTGTAGATGCATAAAATCAGCTCTAATATGGCTGTTTACTGAACATTATGTTTCACAAATAGCTCTCTGCCCATAGAGCTCAACCTCTGGCTAATGAGGTATGTTTGGAAGATATGTTCTAGAAAAGGACTTGTGAGGAGCAATGGGAGAGGATTATCAATACAGTCAATCTTACCTCACCCCCCTGCAAGGAAACCTCCAGGCAAACAAAAAAAAAACCCAGTCCACTGAAGAGATTTTCTTAAAATTTCTGTTTTGAAGACTAGTGAGTTTTCATATTTTAAACATCAATTAGCCTTAACATAGACAGTTGCAATGTAAGCTCTCTGGGACAAAGACCCTATGTCCTTATTTTCTTTATAAATTACTGACTGTATTTTTAGTGCTATAAAGATAATAATTATGGATAAAATAATAGATTAATAAAACTGACAGATTCAGTTTCCCAACAGCTCTCAACACTGCTGCTTATGATTTGCTTTTCATATTTCACCTAACAAACCCTGCCTTCTGTAATAAGAGAAAACATCTCTGACTATAGCCCATGCAAGTAAGGAGCACAGCTGAAGAGCTTGCTGACACACAGGGACAAGACATAAGACACTCCTACCCACCCCACCCCCCCCCGCCCCAATCACTGAAAAACTTTTATTTTCTTGCTATTTGTATGGTGGGAGGAATAAGTGAGTGTTTACAAATAATTTTAGCAGAGCTCTTGCAAGGGCCTGTCTGCCTGCAATTTGCATATAAAACCCCACTGAAGATTAAGGGCTGGGGTGTTTTCAGCCAGACATGGAACTGTTTGGAATTTTTTTGGTCATTGGCATTTTTCTGTACACCCCATGAACTTGTGGCAGATTTGCAGCCAGCACGAAAGGATGAGGGTGTAACTCCTAGCTGAGCCCTGGGTGGCTCTGGGGGATGCTGGCTGTGGGCTGTGGTATTCAGCTCTCCAGGGCTATTTATAGTAGTTGTGTGTTAGAGCTATTAAACTTGCTTTTTTTTTTTTTTTTTTTTTTAAATTACTTTTGTTGTTCTTATGTGCAGAAGAAATGGTAAGGGAAAGGTTTTCTCTGCAGCATTCATCTCATAATGTAATAGCACGTGGTGCAGAAAGGGGGCTTTCTGGATGTGGTGTTTGCAGAGACTTAGGGAACTCAGTGATCTAAATGCACTGAATTGACAGAGCAATCAGTGGGGAGGTCCACATGGAGGTCAGGGAAGGGATTTTTATATTTACACTGGCATGGCTGGGGCAGAGTGTGGCCTTTGCAGTCCTTGGCTTTGCCTTGGCGCGCTGGGCTCCTGTGCAGTGTTAACCCTCTTCTGTGTCCTTTTTGTGGTTTCTGGCTGAGTTCTAAAGTTTGCTGTTTTCTTTTAGGAAAAAATGGGACATCGTATTGTTGTTTTGGGTTATATGCAATCTTGGATGCTTATTGGGTTTTCAGAGGAATTTCATTTAACTCTGTATATTCATTTTGCTGCCCATCAGATCCACAAAAGCCTTGGATCCTGGGAACATGTACCATATAATTGACTTTATGTGTGTGTTGTGTGTCAAGGGTGTCAGACATCTGGTGCCCAGGACACAGCAGTGGTTGGGAGAATGTAAATGCCTATGTCTGTTATAAGGAACAAACGTTTCTGCTGCTTCCAGCTTCTGAAGGTAATGCTTGAGATAAGGCTTAAATGTAGTGCAGTTTTAGGTACTCGGGAACACACCTAGCACTTACAAACTCTCCTCAGTTGCTTCTACAAAATGTTAACTTCTAATAGTAACACATAAGTGAAACTGATTTCAGTGACATTTAGTTTGTATGAGTGTGGCTCTAAGGTGATTTGTGTTTGTTGTTGTTTTTCTGAACGTGAATGAAGAACTTGTGTGTGCAAAAATGATGACAAGTAACTAGCCCAAAATAACATCAGTCCCAAAAATGCCATGTAGCCATTTCCCCTGTGCAGTGGCATAGGATGCGACTGCAATTTATTAGCAAAGTACCAAACTGGCTTTTACTGCAGCCTTCTCTTGACTGCCGTGCAAAATAGATTCATCAGACCACAGTTTCTCCATCCTTAATTTTCTCCATCTTTCATTTTGTAGTCCTGAAATTCAAGCTAGAAAGGAATTTGGTGCCCAACTCTGTGGGGCAGAAGAGGATGGTCTAAGTAGCTCTCCTTTTTGCTTGCATATGTAAGAAGGCATAGATAGACTTGCTGTACATGTTTATAAATCAATGGTTTATCTGTAAAAAACCATATGACTCAAATACTGTTTTGGCTTATATCACAACAGATTACTTTGAAATGCACAGCTGCATGTACGTGCACAAAATAGCTAAATGCTATCAATATTCTGCAAAATAAGAGCTGAAAAGATGTAAGGCCAAATCCCCCAAAATGTCAATGGCATGTTGGCTCCTAGAAAAGCCCTGCGCAGCTGTCACCGAGCTGGGAAATGCCCCACAGTTTTGGACCTTCCTGATGCCCAAGAGCCTGTTTCTGTGCTCTCATCCAGGGCCCTTTGGTGTTGCCTGGGCCTGAGCAGCTCGTCTGTCTTCTTGTCCCGTGGGGACCCCCAATGCTGTTTCCCTCCCCGTTGTGTCTCCTTATGGAGGAACTACCTTCTCACACCCTCTGGCTGCTTTTGCCGGGATTTTACTGGGCAAGACTTTGCATTTTACTTTGCATTTTACTTTGCATTTGAATAGGAAGTTAGGTCACATTTTGTGGCACATAAGATAAACATTACATGGAGCCTTCTGGACTTCCAGGGTCATAGCAGACTGTAGAGGATAACCCCTGTGGTCTCTTTTCTGTTTATGACTGCAGCCTAAATAGTTAGGGTGTGATTCCTGCTCCAAAACTCTTTTGTATTATTATAATAACCAGGTCATGGGCACAACAGTTTTTAGGGCAGGGACTCAGGACAACCTCTCCTCCCACGTGAATGTCCTGAATTTTGGATTCTCTTTTGCACAGAGGAGTACAGTTAAAAGAAGAGGTGACGGAGAGGTCTTAGGCAGGAGCCTATTTTCCTAGGAAAACAATGCCTGATGCACATTTCTTTCTTCTCGTGCAGAGGCTGCTGAACTTGCTGTCCTGGATGAACTCCCCAGCCCCTGTGCTGCTCAGAGGATAGATGCAGCCATCACGCCCTCCTCTCACTGTGCTCAAAATCTGATCTCTGCTTTTTAAATGAAGGGGCTTATGAGGTTTTTTTCCTCAGGAGATGTCAGGCCATGAATCATGGTTGGAAGGGAGGCATTTCCTGGTTAGTAGTGTTGAGCCCCAGAAAAAGGCACATCCCAAGGATTGAAAGCTTCCCTTCGGGTTAGCTCTAGGCAAGTTAACTATTAGTGTGTTCAATTTTGGCACCTAATTAACTATCTGTGCTGCCTGGGAGCTGAGGGACTGACACCAGGCTATGCATTTTGCTCCAAGGAGCAAAGCTCAGAGTTTCTTCTGTCTCCCTCTAAACTCCTGGAAAGCTGAAAATTGTGCTGAAAATCCTGAAAAACTGGAGGGACTGTTATTTCTGTGTAGGGTAGTCTGTATATAAGAGCCAGGACTCCTGCGAGCAAAGCTAAGCTGTTAAAAAGACTGCTTGAATACAGCTGTGGAAGAGTTTCATCCTTGTCTATCTTGATTACAGCCTGATTTGCTCCCTCCTTGGGCAAATACAGTATTTTTTTTATTTAGTACAGTTACAGCAGTGGGTTGTTCCTGGTGTAAGGCCAGAACTTCTGTCATCAGAAGATGATTGTGACAACAGTTCTATAGTTGAGACTCTAGAAGTAAAAAATGCGATGTTGGGTATAACAGGATTGCTGCTGGGCCTGCCGGGAACTGGCTGTTACACACCTGAAAAACGGCCCTGAGACATTAAACGGCAGCCTGTGATAAAGATAAATTGGCTTTGGCACATCAGGCCACGCTCCAGGGAAGAAAACAACCCCTGGTTGTTGTGTGGAGGTAGCAGTGGGGATTTTAATTTGGATGCCCCGAGTGGAAACATTTTCAAAGGGGGGAAAGAATGCAGGAAGGCTTTCAACAGGAGCGTAGTTTGGATGGAGCAAGTGAGTAGGAGGGAAAAACACCGTGTCCAGAGCAGGTCCCGCTGGGGAGCAACCTGTTAAGGGCCCCTACGGCACAGCGGGGCTGCTCTGCTCATCCCCCCCCCCCCCCCCCCGGCGGGGACGCTTGTGCAAGGGAGCTCCAGGGAGGGGGTGCGCAACTGGGGTGAGGGGCAGAGCGGCGTGGGCCGGGGCTGGCACCGCGCACCGGGCGGTGGCGGGGGGACGCCCCGCTGATGCTCCCCGACCGTGCGCGCCTGCGGTCCTTGCCCTCCTCAGCGCTGTGGGACCTTGCGCGCCCCGCGGTCGGCGTCCCCGCCTGCGCGGCGCGGAGGGCGGGGCGCGGCGGGGCGCGGAGCGGGGCGCGGCGGGGCGGGGCGGCGGCGCCGGGGCCGTGCGTGGCCGACTGCAGCCGCGCCCCGCGCCCGGGAGGCGGCGGTGCCGCCGAAGGTGCCTCCCCGCCGCCGGCGGCAGCAGCAGCCGCAGCAGCAGCAGCTTCAGCAGCAGCAGCAGCTTCAGCAGCAGCAGCCGCCGCAGCAGCCACCGCCGCCAGCGCCGGCGCGCAGCGTCTCCGCGGCTCGGTGCCGGCAGGTGATGAACGGATGAACGGGCTGCGGGGGGCGCCCGGCGGGGATTAGCCGCGGCCGCCAGCTGCTGCGAGGAGGCTGAGCCCGGCGGAGGGACGGGAGAGGCGCAGAGGTGCGGGGGGTGCGGTGGCCGGAGCCTCAAGTTGGTGGGGGTGGCCGGAGCGGGGCGGGTGCGGGGCCGGCCCCCGGGGGGGGACCGCGCTGCGGCTGCCGCGGGGGGACCGGCCGGGCGGCGGGTGCCGGGGGTACCCCGCGGGACCCGCCGCGGCGCCGCTGGCCGCACCACCAGCAGTGGGCAGTCGTCGGGTCCGGGGCTGCGAGGGGTGCGGGGCGCTCCCCAACCCGGGCTGGGGGCTCCTGGCTCGGGGCTGGGCAGAAACTTGAGTTACGGTCCGGCAGGAGGGTGCCCTTTCCCGCGGGGACGGGGCTCCGTCCGAACCCGCTGAACAGGGCGTTTGGAGAAAACCTTTGCAACTGAAGTCACAAAATGCTCTCCTGTAGGACACATGAATACCAGATTTGTAAAATGAAAGCGCTGCTGAAAGCTTTGCAGAGGAGCTTTGCTTGGCAAGCTTGCATACTGAAGGCTTTTAATAAAGAAAATATATTGTCTTCCAACTGGATGCAAAAAATAGAGCTGAACTGTCACTTCCTGAATCTATCATGATTCCTGGCTTTCAGTTAGGACAGCTTTTGGTGGTGTTCAAGTGCCACAGCCATCATGTTCTCTAAATATCTCCTAATCCTCAAGCAAACAGAAGTCTGTTGGTGTTTAGTGGGTTTTGTACATGTAGGGCATAGGCATACTTCTTTCTTACTTCATATTTACTTTATGTTGATACAAATTCAGTGCTTCTGCTCAGCCCTGTGTTTTGGCAGGGTCCTCTCTTGCAGCGGAACTGGGGGGACCTTCAAATTGAAGCTAACAAATAAAATATGCTTTGAAATGAAGTGCAGATGGGAAGCGTCTTTAAGTATTGTCTTGCACAACAGTGCGCTCTCTGTGTATGCCATTCAGCTCAGAAAACTCTAGGTTTTATGAATGCATCCACACTCTGAACTGGACCCTGCGCTGTTCAGAAATATCATGCGTTAATGTCTGAAACAGCAGGAGTTCTGATGAGAAAGGTTAATTCATCTCTCTTCTGACAGTACCTTTGATGCCTGGCACCTCTGATCAGCATGTTTGTTAGAAATGTGTATGTGTCCTACGTTTTTGATACCAAAATATTCTCAAATTGTTGAATAAGAAGAGTAACTGGTGTTTGCTGGCTCAGCTGAGTGGTGTCTTTAACTTTTCTAGAGCTGTTTCATGAGTTAGGCAGCTGTCTCTTGCATCCTAAAGCATTATCATGGATTTTATTTCGTACTGACCGATAGTGATAGACTGATAGTAGAACCCTTGACAGTAGAAATTGAGGTTCTCTGCCCCAATTTCTTTAACCCCACATTTCACCTTTCTTCACGGTAGGGAGTGTCTCTTTGGCTCCATCTCCTGGCTCAAAAAGAGGATCCCCCTTCATGGAGGGGGTATGGAGAGATGGGACATGGCCGGGTGGTATTTGGGTGAGAAAGGTGATGAGGGCTTCTTCTTAGATTTGAACTGTGAGCTTGGGACCTGTTACAGCAGGGTACCTCTAGCTTCCAGCTGGAGTGGGAGTTAGGTCCTCACTTTTTTCATGGGAAGAGAGCATGTCTTTTGCATTACTTTTTCTTATATATTGGAAAGATTTTTGACATAGTGACTACATATTTTCATGGTATTTAGAAAATCATAATTTAGTATTTCGTTCTCCGCATGGATCTGCTGGAAGGGTTAGTCATCTCGCCTGTGTGTAATCTTTCGGTGGAAATGCGCTAATGATACATCCTTTATGTCATGATTTTTCTGCATGATCAGGAAAGTGTGTTGCCTGCAAATTATTAACTCGCTTGAAACGGAAAACTTGTGACAGTATGGAAGGATCTTGCTGTGATTTAGCAAATGTATGACTATGGACTTTTAAGTGTGAGCAGAGGGATTCCTATTCTGCAAGCACAGTGAGATGGCAGGATCCTTCCTTTGTGGAGGATCTTCTGAATGCCCTGTCTTTAGCGGAGAACAACTTTCTTCAAGTGCAAAAGACAGGAGGAAAAGAGCCTTAACCAGACAGTATAACCAGGGTACCTACCCGTGACAGCCAGACTTAAGTATCTACCCACCGTTCCCCAAAGGGAAAGGAGAAGGTGGCACTTTCTTCTGACACTGGTCCTTGAGATGCTGTTCGGGGGACCAGAGAAATAAGGCATAACTCTCTGAAGCTGGCAGGTATGTGAAATTGCAAAGATCTCTTTTTGTTAGTATGCAGATGTCCTCTGTATTCCAGCAAATGCTGAACAGGCCTGTGTATGTCAGTGCTGTTTAGTGCTTCATTGTTACTGTTTAAAGTATGATAAATCATGTGGGCTTAGGGTAAGGACTGGCAAAGACAGCATGGTCTTGTGTGGGTGCTACGGTTTGTTTTTTTTTTTTTTTAAATTTGTGTGGCACTCTTAGTCAAAGTGGATATGCCCTTCCTATGGACACTTGTTTTTTTCTGCCCTAGTGCAGAGTGTCCCTTGTTTGCATGCAGAAGTGTTCCTCCTTACACATGCGGTCTGGCAGCTGGGGAGCGCTGGGAAGAGGACAGCCTCTGGTGAGCTGTGGTGGCCCAGGGCTTCTCTCGGATCATCCAGAACCTCTCCCTCGAGGCTGATGAGTCTCTGAAAGTGTATTGTGTCCACAGAGTCCACTGTGACGGAAGAAAAAAGACGCTTCTCAGCAGATTTGCGCTGTATGTCTTTTGAAGTCTGCGCCTAGCCTTTTACCGTGCTTTGTGCCTGCTATGACCATAGAGCCACCACCAGCCCTCCAAGGCTCAGCTGAATTATTTCCTGACTTATGTATCACCAAGAGACACATCAGCTACAAGAGAATCCAGCTGCAGAGCGTGTGTGTGCAGCGTGTCTTGTTCAGATGTTATTTCCTTAATAAAATTGCTCGTTTGGCATGAAGAGTTGTTTGCTGGTTTGGGTGTTGGGTTTTTTCCCCCTCCCTCCTTCTAGCCCTGGGATACAACAGTCAAGTGCTGTTCTCTCTTGTTTTGTAGGTTAATTTAAGGTACAGTCCACAGTCCTGATAGAGCTGTGAGTGCAGAGAACTTGAAGTGGTAGCCTGTTTGACATGTGTAGGTAGAAATGGATGCTTTTGTGAGTAGTGTGTGGTTATGAAGGACAGCAGAAAGGCAGCACCTTTTGAAGAATGATGCTTCACAGGATTTAACTGGGGAGCTGCCTACAGCCAGCCTTGTGAAAATGCTGGCTGTGAGGACTCTAAGTGAAGTTTGAGTTATCTGGATATGCCCTGACTGCACAGGCAAACTCTTGCACACGTGCTGTCATTCACTGTAGGCTGAAACACGTTTATTCAGAGTCCTGTTGCTTCTATTCTTCCTTGTCCTTCCTTCTCCTCTAGACCTTGCCCTGTAGTAGCTGTCACTTGGGTGGAGAGGTTTGGTTGGCAGCGAAGCCTGTGCTGCCTGCAGGGTTGTGCGGAGCAGGATTTGGTACCTCTGCTCTACCTAATGGACAGGAAACATTTTGCTCATCATAGGAATGCCATCACTTCTGGAGTAAATGCATGCGGTGTTTTGCTAGGGCTAAAGACTTGTAACAGCCTGAGACTGCTAATGAATAATAATACCTTCAGTTAAAATACACAGTGGAATTCCATTATTGTAGGCCAAAATGTAGTAGATGAGCGAAAGCTTAACCCGGGATTCAGGGAAAATGTTCGTATTTCTGCAGAGTGCTCTGTGAACATCGATGATGATCAGGGATTGAAGTCACTTAAGCCAAAAGCTGGCACAGGTCTTGGTCCATTTTCCAGAGTTGTAGAGAACTAGGGTGTGTAGAAACACTGTGGCTTCAGGACCCAACCTTGATCCATCTGGTGTCCCAAAGGTCCATCTCCAGGGCTTCTGTTTGTGGGAAGGTGGTTGTAGCACTCAGTTGTCTCAATGCAGGGCCAGCTCAGGTCAAGTAGATTCCTGGAGCGTTAAAAGAACGTGGCTCTGCTGCTCCTAGACCTGCATGGGATGCAGCGTGGCTGTGTTAGCTTAGCTTCTGCTGGAGTGAGCTGGCCCAGGCATGCTGGCTTTGGGGCACGTCATACCCATGCCATATTTTACTGGTTCATATACAAGTCTCATCCTGACAATGGATGATGCACTAAATCTAATTTTATGTAAATCTAATGTAAATCTGAAATGTAAGTTGAACACTGCAAGGGGAAGTCTGTTTGCATAGCTGCCAGTATTGCTTTCTGGAGATTTCAGTTCACATTGGCATAGTTCACTTGGTTTGTCCCACAGCATCTCAAGACTTCCTACAGCATGGAGAAGCTCTTGGCTCCAGATGAAATCTGCTGGAGCTGAAGATTTGCAGTAACTTGCAGAATTTGACCTTTTGTCTCAAGAAACTGTGGTGCAGCTTCCAAGTGTTACTGTGAGTATGTACAAAATAGACAGGGAATGTATCCATAAATCCCTGCAGCTGCTGGTGAGCTGGGAGGGCAGCAGGGCACTGTCGATGTTGCTGACACAGGAGTTGCAGAGAGGAGCAGGAATCTCACCCTACTGAACAGGAAGGAAACACATTTTCAAGTTCTTGTCCGTAATCTGGGATGGTCAAGAATGCCTTGCTGGGGTCAAACTTCTGTGCTGGTTATTCACAGATGATCTCACAGTCCAAGGAGGGAGTAATGATACCAGGCAAAAGATCTTTGTCCTATGTCTTTGAACACTGACCTTCCTCTTTTGGGGACAGGATGTTTTGTGGTGAGGGCTGATGCAGTTATGGGTCTTGTGCTGTTCTAGGTCAAAGCTGAAAGAGCAGAGGGGAGGGAGATGCAGCAACTAAAGCAAAAAGTAGTGGAGATCCTTAAGCACACTGACATGTAGGAAACAGCTTTTAAAAGAGCTGTTTAAAATATGAATGAGCATGAGATGTAAATGACTTGCTAAGAGGCCAGCTTCCAGAGATGGGATAACCATAGGGGACTGCTTGGCTTGTGCTGTATATTCATATGACTGGCTGAAGTTTCTGGCTCTTTCCCAGATTCTTTAATGTGAAAATGTTTATTGAAAGTGACTTCTTGATTCCGTGGGTCTTGACCAGTGACCTAGGGATAAGTGTGATTTGCTGAGCTGATACTCATGCTGTTTTGGGTTTGAGTACAGAACAGATTTGTTTGTTGACTAAGTGGCATCTCCGGTGTAAATTCTCCATTGCTTGGTTGATGATGAGCCAACTGATAAGGAATTGGCAAAAGTTGCTTTCTTTAGCAAAGGGAAGTTATTTCTTGTAGATCTCCTGGGAAGAAGGCTGCAAAGGATGTAGAAATGCTTTATGCATGAAGTCACCTCAGTTTTTTCATGTTGCTCATAAAATAAGGGTGAAAAAAGTGAAATGGTTTTGGTGGGAACCACCTGGCACCACCTGTCTAACAAGACCTCACAGTGATGCAAGAGGTCTTGAAGGCTTAAAATTGTACTACCGTGTTGAATACCCCGTGATGGCGTATGAATAGCAGAGCAGGGAAGAAAGAGTGAGAAGGGGCTTCGCTAGAAAGGTGGATGCATCTGTGAGAGGCAGCAAAGGAAAAGCTCTGCAAAGTGCCTGCTGGAAGTGAAAGTGAGCCGAGGTAGGCAGGTTATGTCTTGCAGAGAAAGCAGATTTGTCTCCATGCAGCAGCATCTTCTGGCTGCTTGAGATGTTGCTGGGCTCTTTCAAGGGAGCTCAGAAGTTACGGGGCTTCAAAGGGAAACCTCTCTTCAGGCTGCTCACTCCAGCTGGACTTAAATGAAATTGTTTGTGATTTACTCCAATCTACAGGAATGTGGCTGTTCTCTCCTAGCTGTAGGCTCTGTTTTAAAATTTGGATAAAGGCAGACAGTCTCTTGTGTCTTCTCGAGTCCAGCTGCTGCAATCCTTTTAAAGTGCTGCTTTCACTTAAAAACCGTGAAGCGCCTTCCAGTGCAGCTTCTAAAGCAGAAGTTTAGACCAGCCAAGATGGTTTCTGAAGTTAATAACCTCCAGGGAAGAAACTTCTAAAGAAGCCGCCACTCAGCCACGGTACTTGAGCAGCCTTCTGGAAACAGCTGTTGGGGATGCAGAAAGCTGGACTGGAATCTGGTTCATGGCTGAAAAGTTAGTTTTGCCATTAAAACTAAAATTTAAGAGAGTACAGCTGCCTGCAAAGTGCAGCAGCTGGCTTGAGCAGCCAGGGCACTCCTGGAGGAACAGGGAAAGATATATTTTATGTTGTCTTCCATGAGCTCAGATGCCCTTTAAAAACAAACACGAAGCTGGCCAAAGGCAGTTGTTTGCATTGCAGGTGAATTGTAAGAGAGCACTTGGGGGAAGTGCGGACACATGCTGGTAGTTTTAAGGGTGCTTCATAGAACTGCTTATGATTTAATTCAGATCTCTAAAGCTGTAAGGTAAGAGCAGTTTTCCCTGTGTGATCTCATTGCTTAGCAAAGCCTCCTGCCGCTGCTTAGTTAAGAGTAGGAAATCATTGTCTTTGGAGTGAAGACTTTCTGAGTTCTGCCTAACAAAGGGGGTGTCGGGTGTGCTAGTCCCAAAGTTGCAGCAAAGTGAAAGCAACAGATCATGGTCAAAGAATAGAGGGAAACCAATAATTTCTGTTTCTGTAAACTTTTGACTAATGACTCCTTTTCTTCTCATGGCTAAAGAGTTTAAGTCTCAAGTAACAACCAAAAAATACTATAGATTTTGTTGCGAGGCTTGAAGCTTGAGTGGAGTAGAGCAAAAAAATGTATACGTGAAGCCCCTCTGTGGGCAGAATAATTGGTGGAGGGAAGAAGAAAGCCTGGAATGAGCTAGTACTGTTTGTGGCTTTTCTAAATTGAAGGTGACAGTGGGATGGTGGATTCACAGAAGATGTCATAGTCCTTCTTCCTTGCACATGTATTAGTAGCAGTTGTGCGTGGAACTAGGCTCATTTCGAGTCTAGTTTCTATTTATCCTGGTATGGGGGCATTTTAAGCCTTTGCTGTTGGGATGCTACAGAAGGCATAAACACCCATAGGTCTCTACTGCAGCATTTGGAAAAGATATTCATATATAAATATCTGAGCAAGATGGTTTTGTGTTGTGTGAATTTCCAGGCACTCTCTACCTAATCCCACTTCTGATGCAGTACTCTCGCGCTCATGTCACGCTCGCTCAACTGTCTGCAGACAGTCTTGAAGGGTCGTGTCAAAAGCATCAGTCATGGGTTTTTATAGTGATTGACATTAATTAGCCTCTATGTTTTCCTTCTCTCCCCCCATCCCCTTTTTAACTCGGTGTTTCTTTGAAACAGAGATTAATGTGGAGTAGCAAGATTGTAAACTGCCCTTCTTTGAACCTGCCTGCACTGTTAATTTTATTGGGCAATGTTGGGCAATAGTGGGGGAATTCAGCCATGATGGTGAATCACTTGCTATCACAGTGATGGTTTCTAAAGCCTTCAGCTGTAACTAGCTCATCTCTTCCCTCCAAAGCGTCAACCTTCTCCTTTCCTTTAGTAGTGTTTTTCTTCTGCCTTGGGACAGTCCTATCTAGTAATTCCACTAATTCCCTTGATAGGGAAGGTAGGAGTTAGTTTTGAGTGAACTGCCATGCTCTTCACCAGACTCCCTTCATCCTTGGTCTTGATTCGGGCATAACGTCAATTTTTCTGAGGAAAAGTCGTTCCTTTTTCACTGTGTAGTGACTTGGGAAGCCTATCCATATCCAAAGTAGCTTTTATTGTGTGTCAGTAGTGTGTGTCTGGGCTCTCCATACACTGAAACACCATGTCACTCTGGTGACAGCACAAAACCTGGTGGCAGGTGGGGGAAGGTCTGGGAGGTTCTGGGGTAGTGGTGCTGCTCCTGCACCTTGGTTGGTGGGCTCACTGGGGTGAGTACGGTGAGGAGGTGTGGTATCGGGACGAGCTGTTGACCTCCTGCAAAGTTGGCCTTGTTTTGGGCTATCTTGGGCAACCATGTTTTAGATTCTTGTTCACTGAACAGTTGGCCGCTTGCCTGATTTTTTTCTTTTGGCAAGCTCTGCTGGAACAGTATTGTTTGGGTGGATATAAGCCTCATTTGGGGTTCCAGTCTAAACCTCTTCGTGGCTGGTTCATGCTGCTTTATCTTTCCTTTTCGCCTCCAAAGAGAGCCTTCGTTTTGCCCGAGTAGCAAAACCAGCATCTTTTTTGTCTCATGAGAGAGGTCATCCTGCTGACCTTTTCTTGCACTACTCTAGTTTCACTTAACCTTTCCTGAACTCAGTAACCTGAAATTGCACACTGTTCCTGCTGAGACCTTACTGGTGTCTTGTATATTTTCCCGTTCCTTACTGAAACCTCGGGCAACATCTGGCTTTTTTACACTCTTGCCATGAGCCACTAAACCACCAAAGTCTTTCTCTTTCTATATCACTTGCAACTGTTGAGTTCCCAAGCTGCAGAACATACTTCTTTAATCCCAAAGTGCATGACTGCGCTTGGCTTTATTACAAGCTGTATCTCCCGTCAGTTGTTTTAGTCCTCAAATGTTCTGAATAAATGTCGGCCCATCCTCTTGAGTCGATGGACTTCCCCAGCTATCTGTTGTCTGCAGATTTGATTCGCACTGCTCTACTTCCCCTATCAAGGGAATTAGTGGAATTGCTAGATAGGACTGTCCCAAGGCAGATCTTTTAGGAAATCTGTTTATAGTTTGTCTTTTCTCACCAGAATTTCAACATCTGCACAAGCTGCTGCTCTTCTGGCTTTTGGGAGGTGGAGCTTGGTTTGGCTCTAATGCCTGTCCTAAATAATAAACAGGATGGATCGTGGAGCTGGGCTGGTGGGTGATCCACACGCAGGCAAGCACTGCATGTGCAGGGTGTTGGCAACAAGGATACTTGTGTTGGAGCTGTGATGTTAAATATTTCGTCTTGGAGGGTGAAAAATGGCTTTGTATTCTGGTCTGTTATTATCAACACTTAACAGTTCCTGGAAAAGGGTTTTGTTCATCTAAAAAAAAAAAAATATACAGAAAAATTATAGATAAATGAAACCAGTGATTGGAACATAAAGTGAGGATGACATTTTTAATTTATACTCTTATGAGCTGTAGGAATGACCAGTGATGAAAATTAACAATTCTGACAGCTCTAAGCATTGAAGGCATTACTGAAATAGTATTGTCGCTGTCTCAGTTGCTTATCTGACTGTGTTATCTGGTGGAAATGGTCTTGAAAACCTTCATCTGTGTCCTCCTCTGTGGCTAGTGCCAAAAGACCATAATAGATCATCTCCATGGGCCTTGTCCAAGCCCAGTTCCAATTGGGAGAGTAGTACCATGGTCTCCCAGAACTTTGAGCAAGCAGTGCAGCCCTTTCCAAAACCAGCAAATAAACCAAGTGGGTCATTAAAAAAAAAAAAAAGGCTGATTTGAGGCATAGATTGTATATGTCTAAAATGGCCAATAATCTGAATTATTAATGGAGAACACGATGAATCTAGGGCCTGAGCTTTATACCTCTCATGAGCACACATAAGAATATCAGAGAGAGAAGGCTGTACTTGCATGATGTTCATTAAAATCAGCATTTGAGAGAGTACTCCAAATCCACTCTTAACTACTATATTTCCTTTGTTCAGTAGCTTTAAAGCTCACTTGGAGAATTCTAGCAGGTAAAATGAGCAAACAAGCCATTCCTGATGGCTTGGTGAGGAATTAGAAACTTGGTGACATCTGTGAGATGTTCAGCAGTGAGTCTGGACTGCGCTGGTTTGAAAATGAACAGCATTTACTGTCCAGTCACAAAAATCCACATGTGACAGTTTGCTCAGTGTGTGCATACATGAAGAGACAGTTTAGAGTTTTGTCATTGTATTAATATGTGGAGGAGAAATGTATATTCAAATAAGCTTTTTCTGTTAAAGAGCCATCTAAATGTAAGATTTTTAAATTTTCTTCTTTAAAAGCCTGATGTTTTTGCTCATTGAGATGCCAATGTTGGATTCACAGAATCTCTGTTAAAGTCATGGAAGAGCTGTAGTATCTGGTCTCACTACTATTTAGTCATTTGTGTATCAGTCTTTCAGTGTACAGTTTTCTTTTTTTTTTTGATGGCTCTAGGATCTGTAGAGGCTGATCCGTGTAAATCATGTGGTATAGGGTTTTTGTCGCTTAGTTAAAAAAACTTTCTACTTGAAGTTCAATTACTTTTCTCAAAGGTGTGGAAGGCCCCACTTCTCAAAAAGGGTTGTTTAAGGAAGCATTTGTACTTTGGGTGGCTAGCCTAAGAGGCTTTGAGCCACAGCCTTAGATCTGCTGAACCATGAAGCTTGTGCAAAAAATCCTTCCCAAGCAGTGAGCCAGTTTTTGTCCTGCCGCCTGGATGCAGCTGGGGTGTAAATGATGCTGGGAAGAGGAAAGGCTGGGTGGGGATGATTGCAGCAGTCTGTGCAAGAGCTCTGGTGGTGTCCTCATTTTTGGTTCTGGTGCTTTCTCCTCCATTGGAGCAGATTTGCAAGACTTCGCTACCACAGCTGTGGCATTGCGTGGGTTGCATAGTTGCATACCAGCACGGGAATGTTAAACAGGGTTATAATGGATTCTTATTTTCACCTCGTGATTTAAAACAAACTCTCTAACATGTGGTTGTGGCTCGTGTGTTGTCGCTTTACAGCACTTGCCGTTTCAAAACAGATGACTGAAATTGCCGTGGTTTTTAAGAGCACGCTTGCTTTCTCCCCAGGGTCTTCCTCCTCACGGCACGGTTCCTTTCCACGGTGCCTCCAGTCCCGCAGATACCCAGGTGGTCTCTCTGCACGTGTGGTGCCTCTGTTCCTCAGAGTCTCTGCTACAGAACTGCTGCTCAAGAATCTAATATTGCAAATATTTACATTGCTGCAAATGAGTTTCCAGTGTCGTTTAGCCTGAGCTCGGGTGAGGGTGAATGGGTCTGTTGCAGCATACAGGGAAGTGGCGGCAAAGCTGAAGATGAGCAGCGGAAACATCGAATTTGTCTTATCATGCTAAGATTTATAGTGTTTGCTGTCTTGTATCTTAGCCTCATTTAAAGTGCACACTTAGGCATGACTTGTTGATATAAAGCATGCCAAATCTGTCGTTGAATTTATGAGTGAGACACAGGGTTGAATCCTGTCTTAGCTCTCCTATAAGATTTTCCTTTAATAAGAATGGTGGAGCAATGGCTTATTGGGACTTTGGGGCCAGATCCTCTCCTAGAATAAATAAAGCTAAGCTCATTTACAGCAACTGAGCATTAATCTCTGTAAGACTTTTCTGAAGATATATTACAGTGAGTGTAACGAGGAAGAGAGCTCATTATTTTCCAAGAGAAGTGGCAGATGTGAGTGCATTTCCACTGTGCATTTACCATTACTCTTTCTTTTTAATAACATCACTGAAAACTTCTAGTGGCCACTGCCATGACAGTATTTGTGAATGAAAGCTGGATGTATTCAGAACAGTACGAGTCCAGCAATTTTCCTTTCTTACAGTAAATCTTGCCAAATACCTAATTTTCAAAGATTAGACTCTTGAAGCACAGAGCTGAGGGTATGATTGGCTGGAGGACATTCATGGCTCAGTAATGAAACACTGATGTATAAAATGGTAATTGATCCCGGGAGCACCACGAGCGCTGAGCCAGATCACATTATGTGCAGATTCCAGCACGGCAGTGGAAACTATACAAATGTTGGCACAGAGGGTTAAATGTGAGATTAACTAACTGCATTCTGCAGAGATGATACTAAAATGAAATACACTGTTTAGAATTTGGGGGGTGTTCTGTTGAAGAAGTGGTTTTCTGTGCAGGCTGAACCTCTATGCATTTGTTTCACAGATGGCAGCTAGAGGTGGTTTCTTCCTTAGAAAGGACTGCTGCAATTTATTGATAAGTCCAAGCCTGACCAGTCCTGACAAAGTCACTTTGGAAGCTAATGGTGTTTTTTAACGCACCTATAGATGTTACATTACTTGTGCAGACCCTTTTAGGCATATTGCTTTCTGAGGAAAACTTATTTTTTCTCTGTCAAAAAGGCTGCTGCAGCACTTCAGTTCCAAAATAATAATTAAAAAAATAATCCTCACCCTGCTGCTGTTTTTGGACATTTGCTTTTGGTCTGCATGACTTGTCTCTCCATGAAGTCCTAACAAAACTGGTCCTGTGTGGGTAGTTAAGCAATCAAGACATAGCGGTTGTGACGATGGATTTCATCCCCCTAGGTACACTGGGGGGTTGTACTGGAGCTCTTCTGTGGTTTCCAATCTACCTGGAGTAATGCTGGCTCGCTTGTCTCCATGGGCTGCTGTAATTGCAGGTTTGGGGCTTCCCATGTTTGTCGACTTGTTTGGAGACTATCCAAAGTCCTTTCTGTTCACTGAGGGTGGGAGGGTTCCTTGAAAAGACTCTTTTCTTTCTTTTTTTTGGGGAGAGGATAGCATCTGTAGCGTTTATATGGAGACATCTAAACTCTGCATGTCTTAATCCTAATACAGAGGCTGTAGGAGAATGTGCTCACGGCGGACTGGACCCCACGATACCTCTGCCATATTCCCTGTCCTGTGTGTGTGACTGGTGGTGCTTAGAAAATAGTTCGTCAGCTCTTCCAAGGCAGTAAAAATCCCCAGTATGGGCAGGACAAACATCTTTCATCGAAAACTTGAAGAACTTGAACCTAGGGTGGTAGCCAGCCCTCACTGCAGGAGGAAGCAGTGTGCCTGGGGCAATTAGCTAATCTTTGCTCCACCAATTTTCTGTGCCACTCTGGAGAAGACAAAACAGAGCAAAACTCTCTTTGCCTGCAGAGTGTTTAACTGAAAGCGTTCTCCTTGTAGAGGAGAAAATTGGAAAATTGGAAAATGTGCACGTAAATTGGCCCATTTTTTGGGTTGGAGTGGGGTGGGGTGAAGCTGTTCAATTCACAGAAAATGGAGGCATCAGGCCTGTTCCCTGCCAGCCAAGGTCGTGTTATTGTCAGTTGGGTGGTAGAAATTCCTGATGGATGAAGTGACAGACCATTTTCCAAGCTGCTGGGTAGTCTCCAAGATGGGCTGCAGGATCTTCTTCTCTTGATTTCTTTCAACAATCGCCTATTATGTCTGAAAACAATTGCTCAGTTCTTCATCTTAACTATGGCAGGACTGTAAATTAGGCTACTTTTTTCTTTTTTTTTTTTAATTTCTGCATCTCTGAATCTTTAATGTGGTGGAAGTTGGTTGCTCTGCATCGCCTGCTGGAGTTGTGATCGTTCACTTGCAGCATCTGCGTTGGGTTTGGGAAATGCGGTGATACAGGTTAGCATCAGTCTGGGAGGTTGGGTGGTGGGGCAGTGAAGGTGCGATGGCGTGGCATGAATGTGCTTGTCTGCTCACTCAAGATCTGGCGAACTCCAGAGGCACAGGATGACAGCGAGCACACCAAGCCTTTGTTCACTTTAACTCGTGCTTGCTACAGTTTGCACATACTTGCAGACATCTTGTGAAGTTATAGGGTGGTGCTGCTGCACAGTGCCTCTCTGTCCAGCATGTAACACAACCCACAAATAGAGCATCCCAAGCTCCAGTCAGTTCAGGTAGTAACAGTTGTATGCTGTTGCAGAGTTTTGTGGTGGTCTGCATGTTGTTTATATCGTTTTAGCCTAACCTCGCAGGGAAATGGAGGTTTTAAATACATTGCAAGTACCGCCAGTGTCCTGTGACGCTGCTTAGTGGTTGGTACTTATGAGCACAATTGTAAGCACAGTTGTTACGGTAAGTGCAGCAGATCTAATCAGTGAGTCTTCCGTGAGCCCTGGAAGCCCATGGGCAGAGTGGGTGATGACGCAGATTAAAATCCTGCTTTCGGAGGCAGGTGGGGATGCAGAGGCACAGCTGGGCGGGTTGGTAGAGCTCTCCCTGGTTTCCAAGCTGCTGGAATTGCGAGAGGATTGCCACCCCTGTTAAAAAAATGCAAATGGCAAGAAATGTTTGTTTTGGTTTGATTCTTAATTCCCCTGTATTTTTCGTTACAGCTGTTGATGTGGTTTTTGCATTACTTGGTTTGGACAGGAGTTAGCCAAATGAGTGTCTCGCTGGCTCTCTCTCTCCTGTTCTGCCTTGCTACATTATGCTGTTTGTGTTATAAACATCCCAGGATAAATCCAAATAAACAGAGTTGTCATGGCAATTTAAAAAAAATTGGGGAAGCACTTTTTTTTTGTTCTTGTATAATGCTTTGTACAACACCATGTTCGTAGAAACTTCAGCTTTGGGTGGGATAATGTAAATTTTTTTTAGAAGAAATAATGAAATCTGAGTTTGGTGACTAACCACCTAGTGGTAATGGAGTAAAATCGTTGTGCCTCATACTTGCAGTCTTTTGGTACCTTGCAGCCACCGAGAGCCCTGAGTGCACTGTGCAGGGCAGGGCAAGCTCTTGAGGTTTCCTTGTACATTTGTTTGGGTTTGTTGCTTGATTTTGTGTTGTTCCCCCCTCCTCCAGACTGTGCCACTTGCTGTGTGATTTGTGGTGGTTCGCTTCTAGTCTCTCTGACTGATGCTCAGTAAAAGAGCAAAGAGTTGCTGTTTTCTTCTCCTGACAGCACCGTGGCCATCACCAGCTGACAGATGCTTGTGAAGTTAGGTCACTGGTGCTCCGCTGCCAGATGATTGTAGTTAAACAAAAATTTATAACTGGATAGAGGTGGTGGTTTTATTTTTTTTGTTTGTTGGGTATTGATTGATTGACTTTTAGCTGAGGCCAGTACATTTTTTGGACAGATGAAAACCAGATTTTTTGTGAGAATTCTTCTTGTGTCTGTTTGCTTTAAGAATGCTTTAATACTTGGCTCAAAGGAATTTATCCTTTTTCTTTTCTTCAGAAGATGATCATTTTATAGCATGTTGTGCATTAAAATTAATACAGGTATTCGAAGTGTATGAAAGGTTTGTTGTATATACATTTTTAACACAAAAATACCTTGCATGCCAACAATGCCATCAGCTCATTCCCTCACTTTACTTTGTTCTCAGATCATTTAAATTCTTTAATCTTTTACAAACAAACTTTCTTAAAAGCAAGTTGGTAAGTCTATGGTTTATATTACAGCTCTATTTTCTTGAACAAATCTTAATTCAGCCCAAGTACATTAAATATAAACTGGGCAAATGCAAAGTGTAATAAGTAATTAACGACAACTGTTTTAATGCAGATGTGATAGAAATAAGGTATGTGTGTATTTTCAAATGTCTCCTAAAATTTGAACATGGGCTAATTGCTGGAAATATTGGATGGATTTGAATGTGGAGAGAAACACTAAATATGCAGCTAAATTGGATAAAATTCAAAATAAAAACAGGTGTGGTCATCATTATCTGCTAGCAGCATGCCTCCATAGGGATTATCAGGGGCTTAATGCAAATGATGAAATTTGTTGTGTGGTAGGCAAAAGGTCAAACTAGATGACTGCAGTGGTCTCTTCTGCCTTAAAAGCTATGAATTGGGTAGTGCCAGCCATATGTTTCCAGCAGTATAGGACACAAAAAGTGCAAAGTCCTTATTCTGAAGAGTTTGCAGTCCAAACAAGATAGATACAGAATAAACAGGATGTGCTGGAGAACTCCAGAGAGGAAATGACTGGGATGTGGTTGTTTGTGAAACTGTAGTCTTTGAGAGAGCAGTGTAGATTTATAACCTCTGGGCATCATGTAAGAAATGAACAGAGAGGGGGACTTTGAATGGGTGGAATAGTGCATAGAAGGAAAAAATTACTAAAGGCATTTTATACATTGAGAGAAGAAGGGAATGGAAAAAGACCACAACGATGGGCCAGTTGGGGTCCTCACTGGTGGAGGGGAGAAAAATGAATAAAGGCTGCTTGGACCTTAAATGAGGCTGACTTGATCTGGGCTTTCAAGGCAAGGCTTCTGAGTAAGAGTTATTGGCACCTGAAGGGGTCTGCGATCCTGTGGTGCCTGGTACCCAGACTGGCAACGATGTTGAGTTTCTGTCTGCTCCTTTGCTCAACCCAGCACCTGCAGGCAGGATGAAGTGTGCGTTCAGACCCTGCAGATAGAAAAGTCTGCTTATCAGTTAGCAAGGGGAAAAGATGGAAGCGGTAACCATGTGCCCAGGAAATGGAAATGGAGGTTGGGAACTGGGTTTTTAGCTGTTTCAAGCCTGAGGATCTGAGGTTGTGGCCCCAAACCTAGGCTGTGGCAACCAGCTCTAGGAATCCCCATTCAGAACAATTACATCTCAATTCATTTTAGTATTAAGGATGTAAAGTGAGGAAAATGCGTGGCCGCTTCTAATGGATTAAAGACCTATTACAACAGCTGCTAAGTGCGAGCAATGCATTTAGTGCCAGTGTCTCTTGCCAGTGTGTGCTGCCACAGGTATGTGTGAATAGTACCTGCTTTGTAGTAGGTAGATGCAGTCATGGGTTTGCGTGCAAAGATCAGACCCATGTGCACGACCAGGTGTGCACTTGACAGGGATCAGTTGCCTCACTGGGACCTGTGGACAGAATTGCCATATGAATAATAAAGACCATTACAGGCTATATTGTTCTGTTTAAAATAAATGACAGGGATTCCATATGATATATTCTTTTTTTCCATGTGCGTTGAAAGCATTTTAAAACCTGTTTAAAATATCATCCATATCAGTTTGACTGTATGGATGCATTTGTAAAAAGTATTGAGAGCAGAGAAAGAAGGCTTTGGGAGCATGTCATTTGCTGCCTCCCATCAAATGCCAAAATTTGTTACCAGATGAGGCTTTTGGATACTTTCTCAGTGGTCAGGGGGTTCAGAGCAGTTTCTGCCTTATGATGCAGTATGTGAGAATCCTCTGGGTGCTGCAAATCTTTCACATTTGCGGAGGGTTGGATTGCTTTAACTGAAAGAGATGAGCGGTAACCTAGGCATGCCCACCCCCCTTTTTCCTCCAGGCATTGAAGACCTGCATGCTTTGGGTGACTTGCAGAGATGAAAGAAATTGCAGGGGTGTCCCGGAGTGGGTAGGTGTGAGCTCTGTGACAATGACAGGAGGGTGGTGAGACCTTTGTGGGGTGACGGCCAGAACATAATTTTCAGCCTTAGCAACTACTGATGAGAAACCACTCCGAAAATGCACATGTGTGTGTGCAGGGAGGGGAGATTTAGGTAAATAGCTCCTGAGGGTGGTTTGTGAGGTCTGCCTTGTGTCTCCAGTAACAGTCACTGGTTGAGATGAATCATTGGGATCAAAAATGGTATGATCTATGCTGTGACTTTTTTGGCAGCTCTTCTCTCTTGCTCTATGTTGGCGCCATGAGATGGACCCTATTAACATAGCGTTTATTTGCTTGTTGGCCCTATATAAAAATTGGTTAAATTCTGGCCATTACTGATCATACTAAATTATTTTCCCAGATCTCTTTTTCACCCCTTCAAAGAAATAAGATACTGCATTATTCACGTTTTTTTGCCCTCGTTGCAATGGAGAGTATAGTTGTCTAGTATCTGCTGATCTTTTAAAGTCCTGCACTCTGAAAGACCTCACGGCTGAAGTGCTAACTTGGTCTTAATCCGAAATTTTGGATCGAGGTCCCATTGTGTTGGTCCCTTGTGCAAGGGGGGGAACCTGTGTTTCTGAGGGACCTGGGTTGAGTAGATGATTTGGATGCTGCTGACAGTGAGAGCAATGGGGGATCCCCTTCTCCTCTGGCTGACAGCTGCTTGGCAGAAGAAGCAGAAGTCAAAGAGTAAGATAAAGCAGGGCCTAAATTGTCCTCAGAGCACAGCAGAAGACCATTGGCCTGGGTATGGTTCCTTAGCTAAAGGGAGACTGTTTGTCTTTTTTTGGAAAGACAAAAGTCCCATGAAACTGGCCAGATCAATCTGTCTGCTTTTTGCTAGAAAAGCAAAATTCAAATGAGATTTGTTATCTGCATAGTTTGTATATTTAGGAGTTGTGTTAATTATCCTCATTAGCTTCATTTCTTGAAAGAAATGCTCTTGATCTTACCCTTTGTGCCAGAAATACAATCTGGAACGAGTCTGTGAAAATAAATAATGAGTTGATGTGGTTCACGCAACGACTTCTGAGTGCTGTGGTTCGGCACCATTTGTCACCGTGACCAACCATTCCTATCTCACCTTGTTGGGACCCTTCAGATTATCGTTCCTGGACTTCAGCTGCTATGAGCTGCTGTTTAACAAGGCAGTCCACATGGTTAAGAGGTATTGCTCTCTCTGATAACATTCAGTACAGCTTCCACTTGTCAGACACTGGAATCTTTTTACTGAATTCTTTTCAGACAAGTCATTTTTGCACTTGCAGAGTTCCCTTCCATGTGTCCTCACTGGTTGAATGCTAATTTATTCAGAAAGGCTCAGCTCCAAATACGTGAGACCGTTTTCAGTGTTTCCTACTGTCTGGACAGCACTGTTTTTGGAGAATTCATGCTTCCAGTCTCCTTTTTGCCCTTAATTTTCTTTGGTAAATGTGTGATGATGTGACATGGAGAGCCTGTGTACTTACATTAAAGGACATTGTATTGTAATGGGAAAATGGATCTCCATTGATAGCCTCTCCATTGGGAAACACCCGATAAGCTCATTGTATCAATACAATAAATACAGTCAAAGTGCCTTTGACAAATGACATTTCTGAATTTCCTAGTCCTTAGTGATTTCTCTAGCCCAGAGGATACAATGAATTAGCTGATCTAAGCTGAATTGTCCTAAATATCCTGATTATTTCTAATGTGTGAACTAGTAGCAGAAACAGACAAAAACTGTAAAAAGAAAGGGGTAGAAATTATAGGGTGTGCAAAAAGGGAAATTATCAGGTCTGAATGGCAGTTGTTTCCATTTAGTCTGACCTTATGTATAAAAAGAAGCTGTAGACCTTCTTGAATGACGTTTGAAACATGTAATCACTTAGTACAAGCTTTGGGGTGGGATTTTGTTCTCCCTTAGTTCAAACACCATAAGCAGCTCAGATATCCATCTGTGTTGCTCTCGGCATCACAGAACCTGATTGTTCATGGCGGATTAACGAGATGTAGAAATTAAACTAAGGAAGTGCTTTTGATCTCCTTTACAATCTAGGGAATAAGGCATAGTGTCCCCTGCTCCCCCCCTGCCTGTGGAAAGTGCTTAATTTGAGCGAGAGTCACATTAAAACGTGTAAGCACCTAGAAGTGCTTATGTGCTCTGCCAGCACGGAGCTCTGCCCTGTCGTAGCACCAGGCATGCTTTACAGTGTAACTTAACCGTATAGCCTGGATTCAGTCTGTGTTTTCCAGGGCATCTCAGCTGCTTTGCAGCACATGCTTGATGCTAGTGTCCTGGTGGTTGGGTCGGGAAACTCAGTGCTGATCTCATGCCTGGACCTGCTGTTGTAGTTCACGAACGGCATGTTCTTAGACCTAGTTTCCCGCGGGTCTGATCAGTGAGGTGATCTCTGGGTGTGCCGACCAGTCATGCACGTATGCACAACAGGGACTGTGCGCAGGAGAGCTCTTGTGGCCAGGCTTTAATTAAAAAAAAAAAAAAAGGTTGGAGGAGGTCCTGCCTGACTTTCTGTGGAGTATACTTTGTAGTTGGGGTGCTTGCTCATGGAAGATTGCATATGAGGATATTGTTAAAGCCTGATTCCAAGTGTTTTCTGTTTCGTAGTGTAGATTCTGCTTTTTTATGAGAGGGAAGCTAGATGCATCCTATTAATTAGTTGTTGCTGTTCCTTTGTTGCATCTGATCTGACTCATGCCTCCTTGTTGCACATTGAGACCTTTGGCAATAAAGGTTTTCTTGTCAAAGACAAGATCTTATTTCTTGGAAATTGGGTCATTCGGATCAGTTAGGAAAGGAAGCAAACGAAAGATTTTGAACTCATCCAAAGGTGTCTTGTTTTTCACTGGGTGATGTGTTTGCCGGGTAACACGTGTCACTAAGTCTGTCTTTTGGGTTTGGTAATCCTTGTGAGATCCTACCAGTTAACCAGGTTTGAGTTTGAAGAAAAACAGGCAATTAAGTGGGGAGGCATTGGTTTCACCTGCCTGCCACAAAGAGCTGGTTGATGTCCTCCCAGTAAATTACAGCTTGCAGGAGGCAGTGATTCATCTTTGCAAGCACAACAAGTGAGAGAACACTTGTTTGGTGAAAGCAATGTTGAGGCCTGTTTGCACACTTATTTTCCTGTAGAAACTCAGGAATGGATTAGCACATGGTATTTCTCCTGAAGCCTCCAGATTACCCTTTCAGAGAGAAATAGGAATGTCGTGTTTCTCCTTCCTTTCCCTTGGTTTTGGCCATGCTTTCTCACCCTGTCCTTGTGCTGCTGACAGTGTTTGTATGGGCATATGGTCAAACAGGCCAAGGGTGCAATGCCGTTGAAAACAAATCCTCCGTGCTACGCTCCCAGGTTGGTTTTTCGTAGAATAGCCCAGGCTGGAAGGGACCTCAAAAGATCATCTGGTCCAACCTTTCCTGGGAAGGGGAGCCTAGATGAAATGAATCTAGCGCCCTGTCCAGTCACATCTTGAAAACCTCCAGTGATAGGGACTCTCCCACATCCCTGGGGAGGCTGTAATTTTTAATTGCATCACTTCACTGGTTTGCTGATGGAGTGGCTGTCTGCGCCCTGGTCCTGGCACATGGATGGGAGTGCAAAAGCATGTAGGCACAGCACTGATTGACATCCTAATCCTGCTTCTGCTCTCAGCTCTGCCATGGATTTGCTGTAGGAGTCACCTTAATCCCATTACAGGTTTTTCCATGGCACAACGGGGATAATGCTTGTGACCCGTGTGGAGCACGCGGATGCATCGAGCTTTAGGTTATCCAGTTTAGCATGTGGATTAATAAGGGATGAGAGCTGAGCCCAGTTTGTTGGTGAAATACTTACTTGTTTCTCGTCTCCTCCTGGCTCTGGGGCCACCAGGGAGCCCACATCTGTGTGGGCTGTGCACTCAGATCCCTTCCCGTGTAGGGACAGGTGAAACTTGGAGCAGTCTGGGATGTCAGTTAGGTCGCTATGGGGGACCTGAGGCTCAGGCTTGTTTGAGTGGTGTGCACTGGAGAAGGACATCACGGAAACCCTACAGAACCATGAAAGTAAATGTGGCTGTTGTGAAAATAGCCACAACAAATTGGATTAAACTTAAGAGGAAAATGCTCTTACTCACTGCTGAGTGATGAGGAAAGGGAATTTTGGCCTGTGAATATCGTAATGTGATTTATTAGTAATCACTTCCATAGTGTTTCTCATCTATAGATCTTAAGTGGCAATTAGTATGAAGGCGAGAAAGTATTATTCTTGTTTTATTGAGGCACAGAAACATCAAATGACCTGCTGCAGGGCATTTCATGAGTCAGTGGTAGGGTTGGGCATAATGCCTGCTTTGAGGAGGATAATTTTTGTACGATTGGTTTGTGTCTGCTGGTGCCAGTTCTGTGTGTGATTTGGTTAATAATTGTGAATGTGACTTGAAATTTTATGGACTTATTCGCTGATGGTGGGTCGGACTGTTGCCAGGACTGGCTGACAGTAGAGGCTAATTCATGCTAATCTGTAGACTTGGTATAGTTTAATCCAATTCATCTCAAGTAACATGTTTCTCCTTTTAAATTCGAGTGTTCACTTCCATTGCTTTATTTAACGAATATATACCTGCATGTTTTAATGGGAAATACAAAAAAACCTTCAACCCTTAACAGCTCTGTTGGTGTCCTAGCTGTTGCTAAAGTAGTCTGCTGCCTTCTTGAAGCCGGAGCTGGTTTTCCTCCTTGTCCAATTAAGCCAGATAATTAAATCTCCTTTTTTAGTCATAGCCTGCATTTTTAATCCTGTAACTGAGCTCAGCCTGCTAGAGGAAGTTCTCTACATTTCTCAACACAGCGCATCCCTAGTAAACATGGCGTTAAATCCGATCCCATGCTGCTTCTCTGTATTCATCTGTCTTTTCTTGACCTGGTACTTTTATGCTGGGTGTTTCCTGTGCTAATGGTTATTTTATTTAAATGCCAGATGCACTGTGATTACACTTCTGGCTGGAAGTATAGGGAGGAGTTTTTTTAAGTGTTAGATTTAGTTACTTGTGCTTGATATTTAGAGTACAAGCACAAAGATGTTTTGACTGAAGCTGCCTGGACCCAATTTGACAATCAAATAAAAAGCTGGAGTTTCAGGAGTGAAATGGCAACATCTCTTCAGCAATACTAATTGGTTCCTTGCTTCTGTATTCATTGCATGCCCTTTGTTTGATGGTGGAAGCTTTTAAATCAGCCATTGCATCTTACCTGAAGGATGTTTTGCAGTTGCTGAGTGTAGGTATAGGGGATGATGTGACAAGGAGCTGAGCTGAAGGAATTGCAGCCCTGTGGGTCTTTACACAGTGATGCTTGATGACTTTGATACACCAAACAAAATTTGAAGGCACTACAAATAATCCTTCACTTCATTGGTAGAGAAATTGCAGATATCCCTTCCTATTTGAATATTCAGCTTGAACTCTGATGCAGAAATGGGGAAGAGTGAGGACTTCTAAACTGTTTCCCTCTCTCTACCTGTAGCATCTCCTTATGGAAGCTGGTTTTGGAACTAGTTTCAAATAGTTCTTTACTGGTTTCATTTTCAACTGAATGTGTTGTGTGAGGGGCAAAGCTGTACACAAGAGACTGCTTAAACGGAGATGTGCAAAAAACCCCATGCAGTATTTGGATTGCTTTCTAACACTTGAAAATGAAGACTCGGATTCCTTAGTTCTTACTCGAGCTCTTTGCTCAGGTCAGACTGAGGCCATGAATAAACGACATTGGTAGGATTTTTCCATGTCTGTACAAAAGAGAGTGCTGTCAGGAGAGCACCTTTTTGAGCAGCAGTAGTTCTTTGTCTTGTATTGGATTGTTAGGTGTAACCTCTGGCATTTGTGTTGTTCCAGGAGCATCGAGAAACCTCATCTGGAGCTACTTGTGCTGCGAAAATGATTTGGTAGATGTGCGAATCCTCACATTAAGGCCATAGGAGACATGTCTGTGGGCAGGAATTGCTGAGCAGTAATACTGGATCTGTGTGTGACTGGATCACCGTGTACTTCCGATTTGGTGGAGATCAGGCATGGACATCTGTTAGACTAGCCAGTGGACATAATTTGCACTGGATTGGTACCATATGCATGAGGACAGATGATACCTGACATCATGGCCTTATGTCTCTCACTGTACAGCTAACCTTTCAGCTTTTTTTTTTTTTTTTTTTTTTTGTGGTGGTGGGGGCCTCCTTCCATTGACCTGGAAGGAGCTGCCATAGCTTGGCCCTTTGCATCATGTGATTGGCAGAATTTTAACCTCAGTTTATGGGACCTAAGACCAGATTTTGTTTCTTGCTAAACTGTGGCCTGAAGAGCAAAGTAAATTATGCTCTAGGCAAGTCCATACACTTGTGGTTGGAGTGTACAAAGCCAGCTGGGACACTTCAGCCTGCAACACAGGTGCATCTGAGTTCTCTATATCATAGTGTTCCCAGCTCCCATTTGTATCATCAGGAGCCCTTCAGCCACATCAGTATGACAGTGGCTGTGATATATGGGTTTGTGTATGTTTATTAGGTCTCATTGATTACTGTTTGTACAGAAGACATTATTATTTAGCACAACAAATTGCTTGAGAGGGGGTGTGTGTAGGGAGTGGTGCTGGTGCTGTCTGCTACCACGTCTGGAAGAGATTCCATAAGGGATGCTTATAGTTAAGAATGAGATTGGGTCAACAGTGCAGAGTGAGATTTCTTGTCTAGTAAAGGAAAAAAATGAGAGTTCAGAGCAAGGAGACAAGTACAACTAAGAAAGCCAAAAAATCCCCCATTTTTAGGACATTGTTCCAAATGAGCAGTGCTGTTTAAAGTAAGAGTTGGCTGCCGTGTTTTGTTATTGGGAGAGAGCTTTCAAACAACTGCATCGGTATCTCATGCTGTTCCGTTCCAGATTTTTTTTTTTTTAAAAACGAATGCTCTCCACTTATTAACTGTTTTCTGTGAGGAAAAACCTCAGTGCAAATCAGTAACTCAAACAAAATGTTTGCCAAGCTGTAACTTTAAGGGATTGAGTACTGGGAATTAGTTTTTGTTTCCCACCTGTGTTGATTCAGGAGTTCTGGAGGCTGGGGGTACAGCTTGGAACTGTGGTGGTCTTCCAGTCGAGGGAAGCCCTGATGCTTGGTTATTCAAGGATACATGGAGGAAGGCACCTGGGAAGGACTTGTCTGTATGTGTGCTGCTGCAGTTGTGCAGCATAGCTGTACCAGGTGCTGCGTAGAAGCGACACTGCACCAATGAAGGATTATTTGGGCTATAGAAATGAAAATTTCTGGGGCCAGACTGTACTGTGGAGGAGGGAGAAGACAGGGAACTCCACAGGGGCTTTTTTCCACCCTGTATTTTCTGCAAGAGAAAGGCAGACCCAAAGCATAGCTGGAACTAATGGGATCCTGAGCTGAACTTTGCAGCTTTCCCGTACGTCTGCAGGAGACTGACCAAAGCTCTGGTCTTGGAGTTGCCTGATTTCAGGGTGTGTCATTGATTTGTTCTGGATGGTGGCAGTTCCTCTGACTTCACTGCAGTTTTTAAAAAAGGAGGGGCTTTGTGTTTTTGATCCATTGCAAAATTTTTTTGACTACATCATCACTGAATATCCTTCCCTGATTTTTGTTGAGGAGAAGGCTAATCCAACTTTTCTTTAATTCAGGCACTGGTAACTTCCTCTCTTTTTATTCCTCCACAAAAAATTCTTGAGCTCTGATTTTACAAAATTAGAGCTAAAATTTGGTTCTAATTTTTAGAGCTAAAATTCTACCATTTCAGTTATACAGATGCTGTTCATGTCATGCTACAAAGTAAATGCAAGAATTTAAGCATGTCCTTGTGGTTATTAAAGGTTTGACGTTGTGGGTAAAGTTGGAGGGAGGAGAAAACGAGACCAAGCTGCAGGATGATCAAAAGTCCAAAAGGTCTCAGAAGCCCGTGTACCTGGGAGGTTTTAAAAATGGGACACCGATGTCAAAGTCACTCTGGTGCTTTCAAATGTGCCATCCCCAGAATTCAAAGGACCCTGGAGCTGCAGAAGAAGCAGGCTAAGCCTGGAAATGGCGTGGGTTGGGAGCAGTTTATAACTGCAAATTGTCACTTAATTTTCTTGTTGTTATTGTGATGCAATTAAAGTCATGGCCATTGAGCTAAAAGGTGAGGTGGTTCGATTGGATTTTGGGGTCTGTAATCGCTGCTGTGATGTTGCTGCCTGGAGGCAGGCACTTGCAAACTGATCTTTCCAATAGGAGGATTATAGCTGAGGAGGGAGTGCTGGGTTTAGAAAAAGAAAAGTTTAAAGCTGTCATATAGTGGTTTCCACTCAGATGAAAAAGCAGACGATTATAAAGCTTTTTACAAAAAGTAATAGGAAAAAAAATAGCATTGTTAGAGGACTGACAATGGAAAAGTCGCTCTTGGGGAAAAAAAGCTCTTGGGACTTGCATTGTGAAAAGATGGTTCCCCACAAGTATGGGGTGAAGTGAGCTCCCAGAAGGCCTGGCAGGCAACTCTCAGGGCTGGGCATCTCTGAAATTTTGTTCCTGAGAGAGGTTTTTCTCAGCTAAACTGGTGGCTGGGTTGTGGTGGTGTGGGGCTGCTTTCCGGAGCTCCTGTGCACTTTAACCCCTCTGGGCTCAGTCCGAGACTGGGGACTTTACGCACTTTGTGGCTTGGGTTTTTTTTTGTCATTAATTGTGTTTTGAACTCTCATACTCCATGCAGAAAGGTCTCCCTTTCCATGCTTGTCGAGGCTTGGAGGTATTTTTTGCAGCTGAAGGGGAAGCCAGGCTGCCTCGAGGTGGGTGCTGGGGGCAGGGGACTTGTGGCTGGCAGGGAGAAGCAAGAAAGTGATGTTGAGGATATGGAAGCTTGGAGGCGTTTGAAGAATGAGGGAAAATAACATCCTTCTCTCCATATTCCCCTGATGCTGCCTTAATCCACCTGGTCGGGAAGGGAACTCGGTTGCTCATTTCAGACCCTTTCTGTGCTCCCATGCATTGAACTTGATATACTGTAAGGTAACCTGCCTAGTAGCAGCGTGCTCAGGTGAGACAGGGAAACACAGATTTGTTTCCTTGCCCATTTGAGCCCTTTTTGTGTCATTTACCAAGGATCATTTGGGGCCTGACTTTCTAAGTGTCGGTGATATTGAGGCATCTGAAGGTTTTTCGCGGTTGCTCTTCCTTGGGCCTCTTTGGCTCAGTAGCCCATGTTTGACTTGGATCAAAACATGAAGCAGTGACACAGGCTCCAATACTCCCTGATAAGGGCTAATGTATTTCGTCATGGTAACTGTAAAATATCTCCATTTTGTGATTAAATTTGATTTCTGTTTATGGTGGGATTTTAAAATACCACTGTCGTGAAAACAGCTTCTTTCAGGAGCATGTGTGCCTTGGGACATGAGATTTAAGGATGCCTGTAGAGCATTGTGAACTGGAAGGGTAATGGCTATAAGTGTTAATTGTTACAGAAGGAAATGGTTTTTTCACTAATTGTCAGAAACGGGTTTAACGAGGTAAAGCTGGGTCAGACTGCTGCTTAGCACATGGGAGGCTGAGGGTAACCTCTGGTGTAAAGAACACACATGTGCATATCTCGTTTTGAGATGCAAAACTACAAGTTGATTCTTTGCTAAATTTTTTCCAGTGCTAACTGAATTACTGGGCAATGGTGAAAACCTGTGAAATGGCTATTGAGGAGAAGTAAGAGCAGCATGGCTCAAGGATCTGAGCCAGCAGGCATTGATATTTCTGAGGAAGTCAGGGTTTCTGGGAGTTTGTGGAGTTAAGCCGAGCGCAGCCAGGGGGACAGGTGAGCATGGAAGCCAACAGCCAGAGGGACATGCGGGATGCTTTCTGAGTTTACATGGGCCAGGTAAGGCAGCTGGTTGCGAAAATCCTTGAGGGTGCAGGAATGGTTCAGTTGATTACTGCCTTCATGCTGCTGGCAAGGAAGAACCTGGTTGACCTGAGCAAACCTGAACCCTGTGTTTTGCTTCAGACCAGGGATCACCCCTGTGCAGCCAGCTGTGGGGGTTTTTTCTTCATATTCGGCCTTTAAAATTCAACTGTTTTGGACAGAAATGTTATAGTGCGAGTCTTTATCTCTGAGGACATTTGTCTGTTGAGACATTTGGCAGGAGTGCAGAATATCTGAATGTAGACTAACTTTTTCATTTTATAAACCCTTATGTAAACACATTGTTTGGATCATTGGGAGTCGCTTGTTTAACTTTTCTCTCTAGAGTTTGAAAACAACAACAACAAAAAAAGCCCCAAAGGAAGAAGAGACAAAACACTACTTATTTTCCTGGTGTGTAACTGTAACACTTTCCAAATGTAAAAGCCTCTTAAGATATAGAGAAGCAGCAATACTCTTTATACTGCCTTTATGAAAAGACTGATCAAAGGAGCATAACTGTGCTTGGCTATATTTAGTATTGATGACTGCATTAATGTCAGGGTGCGTATTATTTTATTGAATTCAAAAGTTGTGGGCTCTGCAAAGCGTAAAGCCGGCTAAGGCTTTGGTGTGTGCTCGATTTGTATCGTATTATGTGCTGCGCTATCACAACATGTTTTGTGCTCTGATAGCTGCATTTCTTTGTCAGTCATTTGGGAAGTCTGCTTTGTGTTGAGGGCTTGTCTGTCTTTTCTGTCTTGATTTTTCTTCCTTTTTTTTTTTTTTTTTTTAACCCTCCTGAAGAGTGTTGAGAATTGGGAAGGTTTGACGTTGCTGGGGATGCCTGAGTTTTCCTCCAAGGGGGAGAGCTAATCCCAGCTGCATTCAGCTGAGCAGCCAATACTCCGGGTGCATAGGTGGAAAGGGTTAAAAGACATTCATGTACCCTGACTCGTCATGCCCAGCTGCTATGGTCAGGCAGTTTTCTTGGCCACTAACAGGGCTGTGAAGAGACCAAGTAAAAACAGATCTACAAAAAAGCCTCAGCAGATAAGGTGAAGGCAGTTCTTCCTGATTCCCAGACAGGCGCGATACCTTATACCAAAATGTTTTGGTGTTGAGTACACATATGGGGCAGAGTGTGGGGTCAGCAATCCTCTGCTTGGGGCTGGGGGGAGAGGAGGATGCAGCAAGTGTGCTTGGATGGATAATTTAAAGCGTTAATGCTAAAATGGTAGTATGCCAACAAACTGCGCAGCTGGTTAGAGCCTGACTTTAAGGGATGAATCAGATCGGATCCCAGACCAAAAATCTCACTAAAAAGCTTTACATGGGTTTCTACAAGCACTATTGTCTCTCTTTGTGCGTACATGGTAGGGACATGGCTTTTGTTCTGTCCTGTGAGCAGCGGCTGTGGACGGGAACAGGCAGCATGGTCCAGCTCTGACTATTGCCGGCGTGGGATAGCAGCCTTTTGACATGGCATAGTTCAGCATTTTGTTGTTGAGAGTTCTCCTTTTGTAACTGCTGGTCACGTTGGTGGTGAAAGCAATGCTGCTTTTAAAGCAGAAAAAAAGCAATTCTTATGTGCTAAGCAAGTTTGAAATAGCTGGGTTTTCCCACGTTCTCTGGACTTTAGAGGTTGGCTGTGATTTCCCTCCCCCCAGATGGTCCAATTTCCCACTTTATGAATCAGGTATTGTTTTTATTACCTTCATTTGGTTACCAGAGAAGGTCTCTCCTCTCTCTCTTTTTTTTTTTTTTTTTTTTTTTTTTTTTTTTGTTCCCCCCCTCGGATTGCCTTTTGCCTAGTTGTAGCTTGACCTTACCAGCTGCTTGGAAGTAAAGATGATGTGTCAGCCTGAAAATAAAAGGTGATTGATTTTTTCCTAGTCCCCTCTTGTACAGGCAGGTTTAGGCAGCAGTGGGCATAGTCGGTCTCCTGCTTGCAGTCAGTGTTGGCTTCTCTGCAGAGCTATCCTGCCGTTGGTACTGGCTTTGGTGAGGGCATCTAATCCACGGCCTACCTACATCAGCCCTGGTCAGATGATCTGGAGATAGTTGAGAGCTTCTTGTTTTCCAGACACTGAAACAGCCGGTCTGAGCATAACTGGCAGATACTTCATGTTACTGGCAGTTACACTTCATGTAGCATGCAGGATCTGGGTGTTTCCCATTGCTCACTTGGGAGCAGAGCTCTGGAGGTCTGGACCCTGGCGGAGCTGCAGGTGTCTCTACATTTTTCGTGTCACATCTTTGCAGTGGCTCTTTGAGACCAGACCTCTTCATGGTGCTGTACTTGCACCTTGCTTTGCCCTCCTGCGAGGGGATTAAAGGGCAGCCCTGGGTGCTGGGAGCCATGGGTCCTGCTCCTCGTGCTGCTCAGATGGTGTCAAAGTTGGAAGATGGAGCTGAATTTCAGGGATGAAGGTTGTGCACGGTCCCGGCTGCTTCGCCTCAGTGTCAGCAGTGGGGGGCTCAGCAGCAAGTGCCTGGAGAGGCTCTGATTTTCCAGCTGTATCCTCCTTGCACTGCTTTGATGTAAGAGATTAATTCACTGTCGATGCTGTGAGGTCGTGATTTGGATTAATTTATTTCACACTGAATTCATTAAGTGCTGTCTGTCACGCATATTTTTGACCAGCAGTGAGAAGCCCCTGTGATGTGGGTGCCAAGGATGTGTGGGCAGACATTGAGTAGTGTGTAACAGCATACAATGGGATGAGTGGGGGGTCCCTTGCCAGATCCTGGCTTCCACTGAGTTTTCACTGCAGTCTTCACTGCTCATTTGGGGATGAAATGCAGGGTTTGGCACATGAGTCTGCAGGGATGTCTCTTGGACGTGTCATCAATGATATAGAGCAAGTGTTCAACTGCAGTCATAATTTCCATAGGTTAAGGACCTCCTTTTCGAATCCTTTGTGACAGGGTCAGTAAATGTACTAAAGAAATTAGTAAACTGGGTAAATTATTAAGTCAGTAAATCTAATAGGGATTTAGGGTCTGCCCTCCTTTCATTGAGTTTGAATAATGATGATTATGTATGAGTTTAAACTGCCAAGTTTGGACTTGTATCCAGACTGCTACTTCAAGCCTCGTATCCTGGCTTTTAGCTTCTGGTCTGGATCCAATACATTAGGATTAATATATGTATATTGGCGAGGGTAAAGAAACCTTAAAATACAGTAGATATTAGTGAGGTATTGGTGTGTTCTCTTAACAGCTCTGTTTTGTGTATATGCTTAGAGGCCTTGTTTTTTAGATAAAATTTAATAAACTGGAGGAAGTGATAAGCTTTTATGTGCAGCAAATGGCTTTTGTGACCCATTTCAGAAAGAGCTGGAAGTTTGTGCAGCCCCATCTCTGCCTTGCTATCCAAGGAACTGACTTAGGAGGGTACAGAAGAAAAATACGAAAAATGTATTAGCTAAGTTGAAACATGAAACTGAAATGGCACAAAATATATCAATAGATTTGGTGTGATAGCCGTTTCCCTTGTAGGAGTTCAACTATTAGGTAAGTCAGCCAGCTGTTGCTTTGCTGAAGGCAAGTCTCTCTAGGTGGTAAGTTTGTCCATGGTCCTTCCAGGGCTTATGTCTTTTTTATTTTTCTGGTGGTGAAACTAGTCCCTCTTGCCAACTGGACTTTGCCTGTGGTGACTCTTCTAAGGCATCAGCTTTGAGCATGGTCCAGAGCTAATTAAATCAAAGCATATTGATCAAATAGTTGGCTTCATGCTTTGGCTTTGTGTTCTCCTCGCTTGAACAAGGATCTACCTCGCTTCCATGATATCCGCTTATGTATTTAGGAGAAACAGAGAAGAAGACCTTGTGCCTCTCTTCCCGTGCAAAAAAGATGAGAATGGTAAGGGGATTGAGGGGAAAAATGTTTGGACAGGAAGAATAACCTCTAAACAGGAAGATACATTGGGATTTTCTAGGGGTGGGAACATCTGGAGAGCTGACAACATCTTCCTCTGCTGTTTGCCAGCACATTTCTATAGGGTCCTTGCCAAAAACTTCCCCAAAGTGAGGGGCTTTAGTCAGAGTCACTACAAGGAGGGCTTTGTAAGGACAGTGCTGCCCCTTGTCCCCTGTTGCCTTCTGGTGACACAGGCAGCTTAGGCCAGCTCAGTTTCAGGACTGCGTAGTGTCTTGCATGAAAAATGCAGTAACTGCATTAGCAGGGTGATTCTGCTTGGTCAAATGAACGCCAGTTTGCAAACAACATGATGAGATGACAAATCTGGTACTGGCTTGGTCCCATCGAGGTAGTAAAAGGCTTTGTGTTCTACTGCATTAAGTATACGCGTTTTATATATGTGAAGGATAGGTGCAAAATCCAGTAGGATACACAAATTTAATCAAACTTTTGGAGTTTTATAACCATTTTGGTTAATTTTTAACTACCCCATAACTTTATTAACATCTATACTAGTTGTCTTGCATCCTCTAGTATCTTAGATTTAACAGCTATGCTGTTAAGCATTTCCAGGCACCAGACTTTGACCTGGCACCCAAACTGACAGGTAACCAGAAACAGACCCCCAGCACATAGCAGAATTTTGTCCATTAATATTACATAGCATTTGCTTCTAATATATGTTACATGTGTGCGGGTGCTGTAGTATCTCAGTCATGTTTATGACTTCATCCTGGTCTGATGCATAAAACATATGGTGCTTGTATGGCATCCATATGAGGGGAGTTTATGCATTGTATCTGTATGTGTATATGATTCTATATTTGATTGGTGTGAGAGCAAATATCCCACCCAAAGAAAGTTGTTCATGGCTACCATATTTCAGTGTGAAGGCTGTAGCAGGATAATTTTAAGGTTTTGCATCTAACAGATGGGGCTGTTAATAATGTCTAAGCGTTAAGGTAGCACACAATAAAAAGGAGAGGATCAACAGGTGCCTGTCCTGTGGTTTGGGGATTTTTCTGGTTTTATTTCTAATACTCCAGTCCTAATGCATAATGGGGGGTGGTGTCATCATTGTCATGGAAATGGGACATGATGGTGATTAAGACAGATGTGAGTGTTTTGTTTCTGGGGTGCATGTGGCTGCTGAAGTGTCTGTTGTTGTGCTTGGTGGCAATTTGTTGAGATTATGTGCTGTGTGTGACTTCCATGAGCACAGCAAATGGAGGCCATGTGTTTTGATGCTTCTCGTCTGAGTAAATGCAAGCAAAGAGGATCCACAAATTCACTTTTATCTTTGAACATAGGCCTCTAGGTAGGGTTGGTGATGGGGGAATATTTCTGTCTTCAAAAAAGTTGCTATTATGCTGAATTCTTTAATTTTGGGGGTGGGGGGAACCTCCTTGCTGCAGAAGGTTGATATTTAGTGAGAAGTAAGGGAAGCTGGAAGTCCCTGGGGCAGTTGTTGCTGTGTGGGATGTCAGGTTTGAGAGCTCCTGTCCTGGCCACCGGCCAGGACAGTCTTGTGCCTCCCAGTGGTGAGGACAGTTTTGTGCCTCCCAGTGAATGGTGGCATGTGTCTGAAAAAAGACCCTGTGTTCTTGGCAAAACTTCCTGAAGGGCTGTGAGAGAGCAGCTGTGGCTCTGAGCCATCACTGCGCTCCAGGAAGGAAATCCCGGTCTTGTGGGACAGGTGGCAAAGTGCCCTTTGATTTTCAGGGAGGGTGAGGGGTTGTCAAGGTTTTGTTGGTGGAGATTTGGGTGGATTAGGACAGCCTTAGGGCTGCTGTAGGGTTGCAATGGCTGTTTTGGGAAGACTGAAAATAGCGCTGCATTGAAGTGCCCATGGCAGAATTGCTTGGCATACGCATGTACGGCTAATATTTCTCTGGCATTGCATGTGGGCTGTCTAATGCCTCTCTGTGTTGCTCGAGGAGCAGGAATGTCCTGCCACAGGGATGTGATCCAGCCCCCTGCTTGTCCAACAAAGAAATTCTTGTTGCTAAACAAAAGAGTTTCTTAAGGAATATATAGATGCCCAGAGTCCGAATTTATGCTTCACTCCATGGGATGAGTTACTGAACTAGTTTTTAATAGGGCCCCTCTGGATTTATGTGGCTGCTGCTCAGATTAAACTCTGATCCAGTGCGTGAAATAAGATTCAGTAGTTGTGCTCTGCTGCTGTCCTGCTACTTGCAGACAGTTGCTGGTTAAAGTCTGCTTCTGGCTTTTTCTGTGCAGATAGCAGTTACAAAATCTGTTATGGAACATCCTCCTTTCAGGTTACACTGACTGCCTGAGCATGTTGCTTCTTGTTATTTTTAAGCAAACATCCAATAACTGCTATCTTGTTGGTTGCCTTTCGTTTAATTTAATTCAGTCTTATTTGAGAGCATGCTGACAAGTCCAATCAATACCTTCAGTGAAAGTTTGGCAAGGGGAGGGGAAGGAAATTAGCTATATGACATGTTATAAGCTAATAATGAAGTAGTTGTGATGGTTTTAATGGGAATTTTTAGTTTCCCCCCTCTGTCAAGACTTACACCTTTTTTACTGCAGTCGCTGCCAGGTTCTGCTCTGAAATTCAGAAATGTGAGTCGTAACACCTCTGGAGCAAGAGATGGTGATTCCCTTGGGGAGGGAAGTGAGCTTGAAAAGCTGGGGTGCTGTGGGTGGGGCAGGAGATGGAGGAGGACGAGGAGAGGAAGAGGGAGCCGGTTTGGTGGGAGCGGCGCTGAGCCCTCGGACGTGTACATGCTGGTCTCCACTGTAAGTAAACCTGCACATAAAGCAGATGAATGGAAGTCAAAAGGGGGAAGGAAATTTATTTCTTTTCCTGTGATGCTGTTGCTTTTGATTTATTTATTTATTTATTTATTTTTGAAAAAAGCAAAGGCTTATCTGCCAAATAAACCAGCTCCATAAGAAACAGGAATGGGCAGAAACTCTTGGAATTAAAATTTGTGAGCCTTGCAGTCTGCTTCTCTGGGCTTTGCATATCTTGTGGGGGTTTGTAAACTTTGTTTTGCTTGACAGGCTGTCTGCATCTATGAGGGAGGGTTTGCCTCTGGCTGGTGTGCCCTTTGCGTTAAATTAAGTACCTCCACCTCCTGCCCAGTCCTGTAAAAGTTGATCTGGAACAGCTGTACAGCTCGTCTGTAGTACAGCAACTTTTTTTAACCTTCTTTATTATTTTACTGCAGCTTTTGTTTTTGTTTTCAGTGTCTTTTCTTGTGTCTGTCTTCCATCCCCTTGTGCTCTCGCTTACTGTTGAATATTCAAACTCTTGATCTGCACATGGGCTAAAAGTGATTATTGCTTTGAACTTACAAATGAATTAAGTGAATTCCCACATCCATCGCAGGAAAGGAAAATATTCAGTTTGAAATATAATTTGGAGCCTATAGGAAAATGCATCTGATGAAGTTTGTGCTAATTCTATAGTATTTTTTACCAAAGCACCATCTCTGTTATCGCCAAGAGTATTGCGTGTAAGCTCTGTATTTTAATAGTAATGCAGTATAGCTAATTAGTTTGAAGGCTCTTTGAAGAAGCCGATGTACTGACTAAATAAGCTGTTATTTTTCAAAGCAACTAAAGGCACTCATAATTTACAAAGCAGATAGTTGTAAAACTGCCTTCAGTTTGCATGCTAGGAGCCAGTGTGAAGCCCGAGTGGGCTTGCCGATTAAGTTTACTCCAACACCGTCTGCTAGGATTGGTGTTAGTGTGCTCGAGGGAGGTTTCTGGGTCTTTGGCACAATAGCACAGCATAAATTTGTGCCACTGGGCTTTATGTGTCCGGGAGGAGGATGTCATGTAATGAATGCTCCTGCATCATTGAAATCAGTGGCAGTATTATCAATCTCTTCTCTGTTTTTAGGCAGGTTCAATCCAATAATGAAGAGCAGCTTTGAGTTTCTAACCAGATGACATAGCTAATCCTGAAGCATGTATAAAGCAGCCATAGTTATTAGGAGATTTGTGGCTTTGAAAGTTCGGATTCCCTTAGTGCAGTTTGTTAATAGCAAGGATTTGCAGTAAGTGAATAATAGATGAAAGTCATCAAAAGGCTTACAGGGGATTTCTTGTGACGTGGTGCTGGTCTGTCTTGTGCCAGAGCTGGAGATTTCTGGGCAGATCCTAAAAATAAAAATTAAAAACAAAACAAAACAAGAAACCAGCAAAAAAAACCCCAAGGACAATACTTCCATATTTTGTGTTGCTCTGGGCAATCAAGTTGGTGTGATGTATTGGGAACTACAGCTGCAGTGCAGAGCAGTGTGTGCTTAATTCCCCTGGCTCTGGCTTTCTTGTGTGCTGGCAGTGTCCCGGCAGTGAGCAGACCCTTCATAGCCCCAGGTGGAGGGGAAGAGGTGCCTGTGGCCATCTTCTCTTCTGCACCTTGCGAGGTGAGCAGGGCTGGTGCTGTACCTCCTCACTATCCAGCACAGCTGTTCAGTGGGGCACATGCTCTGCTTTGCTCCCAGGGGTATTTTCACCTGCAGGGCCCCTGGGGCCACAGCACCAAGTGTTTTTCTGCAAGCTGGGAGCTGCTGGGCAGCAATCCCAGTGGGCTCTGTAGTTCTGGGTGATGGGTTGGTATCCTTTCCCCAGCATGCCCCTCCTGCAGGACTGTCCCACCTTCGACAGCAGGGTGCCCCACTATTGGTGCCATGGACTCCTCTCCGCTGGTGTGCGGTGATGCATGCAGTTACGTGCTTCTGTCTTAATAGATTCAGTCCTGACTGGTCTTTGGGCTGCAGTACCTGCGATCACCTTTTGTGTGGCAGCATCAGTCCCTGCTCAGAGGCTGTGTCAGGGCCGTGGGCAGCTCCTTCCTGAGCCCATGAGGAGGAGGACTCAATGAATAACCCTCACTGTTGTCATGGTGTGAATGGAGATGTGAGGGGTCTCAGGGACATCCTTAGTCATAAAAGTTGTGGGCTGGTATCCTGACATGGGATGGAGTGTTAGATCTTGCAATCTCCATTTGTTTTTTAATTAAAAACCCCTAGTGTATATGTATTAACTCTGCTGACATGTCCCAGGTTGGATTGCCCCTGTGTTATGTTTGACAACATCTAATGAAGCTGCAACTTGGGGCAAATCCTTACAAATTTTGGTTGCAGCAACAGGAGCTGGTGGGGACTGATTTGCTGGTGGGAAAAGCTGGTTATGTGAATAGTTGGAGAAGGCAGAGTCCCATCTGCTCTCCTGACTGTTAAAATAATCTTTAGTTTCAGGGATGCTGCTGGGGGCTGTCCTGCCTACCTGAGGCAGTTTCTGGGGTTGCAGCCCCCATCATGACCTGCTGGAAGGGTGCTCATATCTTTTGTAGCTGGTGGAGTGGTTACAGCAAGCTGCAAAATCTGGTGTTAAATCCAGAAACTTCACTGTGTGGAAAGTGTTTGCTGGGAAGTTGAAATCATCTGCAAGCATTAATCCATTGGCCCTCTGTGGAGGGCATGTCTGTCTTGTTTGTGTTGCAAAACCCAGTGAAAGTTAGGAAATGTTTATGGTTGCTGCCATGCGTGTTAATTCTTCTCCCTTTTGGCCTCATCCAAACTCACTGTGGTAAAAACAGAAAGTGAGGATGTAATTAGAAGCTGGTTTATAATGTGAGAATCCAAGGAAAGAGGCAAACATACTGCAGACAGGCACATGTATATCTGGCATTGCCCAACTCCTGCCTTTGCAAACTGTTTTGTTGCAGAGTCCTGGCTGTAGTTCCTAAATTTGCTTGAGTGATGGGGTTTGGGGGCATGCGATGTCGGTGGGGGTGTCATCCTGGGGCCAGTTGTCACCCAGGCAGAGGTGATTTTCTCTGACTGGGTTCGTGCCAGCCTCAGCAAGTTGGTAGTTGCTCTTGTTTTGCTGGTGATCTGCCTCTGCCTGGGAATCCTGAGCATTCGTGAGTGAAGTGCTTGAATTCAAAGCAATGCACTTGCCTGGGCAAAAATAGCCCCAGCCCTGTCACCAGGGAGCTCGTGGGGAATTGTAAAACTGAATGAGTATCAGCATGGTTTGCTTGTTTTAGAGAGGGTGAGTCCTTTATTCTGGCCAAATGTCAGGAATATCAAAGATGTATTTAAGCAGTGGGAGAGGAAGGGTTTGGTGTGACTGACAGAAACTGTTGAGCAAGAGAGACGGTGCTTTGTGCGGTGTTATTATGGTTAGAGACCTGTCGCAGCATGCAGAGGAAGCACGGTTCAGCAAGCCCATAGTCAGAGCCGAAAGCAGTTCATCCCTGAGATTTACTGCATGCACAGCCTGTCGTCACAGCCAAGAACAAAGTAGCGATGTTAAATAGCTAAATAAACCTCCTGTCCCCGCGGGCGATGGTCCTCAACAGACAAAAATGTCCTTTGCAAGAGTGGCTGCAAGTGAAATGGTGCACTGATGGCCTCGCTGGTAGGGGCAGGGGGCGGGAGGGCAGGTTGGCTTGGTCTCCTGCAGTCCATGAGCACAGTGATGGGTCACGGTGTCGTGCGGGGCGCATTGAGGACCTTGCCATGATGAACACATTTGTGCAAAATTCTTTTCCCTTCTTCCTTGGGCCTCCAGCAGCCTGAAATCCATCCTGAAGTCACAAGAAGTAATGTACATGGGGGTGCATTTTATGTGTATGAGTTCAGGCTCTTTTTTTCTCTTTATTAAGATTTTTTACAGTGTTGTCAGATTACACTTTCAGACTTTTCCCCTGTTCCGGTGGAGGATTAGATTTCTTTTCTGCTGTTAGTAGAGAGCTGAATTTCCCATCTCAAATACATGTTTCTGGCTTTGTAAGCTTCTTGGTCAAATCACAGGATCTGAGGATGCTGAATCACAGGCATTGCTCCCCTTTGGTAAGGAAGGAGCTGCTGATGAAGTAGCTACCATTTTCAGTATTAGGAAGGATCCTGGAAAATACTCAAAACCGAGAGGTCTTTTGAAGGCGAATAGCCCTTGCTGCTAAAATTGGTCCCTCAAATAAATCTGAGCCGTGAATTTGTTCTTTCCCTATCTATCCCCCAGCAATTGTGGGGTTATGCGAAGCCTAGCCTCTTTCTGTTAATAGGGCTTCTCTCAGGAGCTCAAGTAAGCTTGCAAAAGCATTGGAAATAAGTCTCTTCTAACCCAGCATACCGCTTCCTGCTGTAAAATAGACTTGATTAAATTTTCTGGCTCTCCCTTTCATTGCTTGCAGACATCCAAAACCTTCCCTTCTCAGTGGAAAGAGGTACTTTGGGAATGACAACTAATGTTGAAACCTAAAGAATGCGGTTTGCCAAAACGACGTTGCAGAGATGTGGTTTTTGTTTTGTGTGGGTTTTTTTTTTTTAAATTTAAAATACCATTGTAAAACTTGCTGCTGTCATAAAAGGTCTTTCAGTGGGATGTGGGTTTTTTCCTCCTCCCTTTTGGGCATTTGTAATAATTTCTGCATAGGGAAAAATAGGAACTTTTATCCCAAAGGGGTGGCCTCACCACCTAGGAATAGCCTGGGCCTTCCACTAGCACTGCCCTGTGCTGCCATTCCAGCATTGGCTGGGGGCATGATCCAGCCCCCGTGGGCTTGCAGATCTCCCACCAGCAAGCTTTGCACCAGGGGGTCGTCACATTCACCCATGGATTTTTTTTTTTTCTTTGGTGGCACCCTCCCCCAGTGCTGTGTCTGTGCAAAAATTCTGGATGATGGTAAAGTATATCTCCCATGCTGAACTTCTCATTTGGTTTTGAGTACAAACCATTTCTCTTAGGTTAAATCTACTGCTGGCTGTCACTGCTGACTGATGTGATTGGAAACTGAGGGCTGAATTAGAAAAAAGATTTGCAGGGAGGGAGTGGGAAGGATGTGAGCTGAACACTTAGAAAGAAGTTGTTTTAGAGGGGTGATCCTAAAATATCCTGGACAAAAGGTGGAGAGCCCTGGAAATGAGGTGGCAAGGTGTGAACACAGTGACAAGGTTTGGGCAATTACGAGTGAAGTGGGAGAAGCTTTACACACTGTATATACTTTGTACGTGGATCACACATGGATGGCTTTTGACCCCTTCCTGTTTCTTCATGTGAGGCATGTGTGCTTTCCAGTTGGGTGATTTATTTCATGTTTTGTAAATGTGAACTTGTTTGGGCTTCCCAGTGTGGAGGCGGGTTGGATACCTTAGGAGGACCAGTGCAGAGAAGGAAGGTTGCTACTGTGCGGGACGGAAGATTTTCAAACAGACAGCGCTCAATGTAAATCAACTTGCAATAAAATAAAATCTTTATTTTGGCATAATCTCTGAGTTTGGAAGTCAAAGCTCCAGTGCCTGTTCATTCACATGTCTGAGATTTGTTGTCTAATTCAGAAGTAAAGTTTTTAAAAAAAGCTGAACATCTGAACTGATGATAAGCTGTGGCTCTGCCATTAACAGCAGCAGTGAAAATACTTTGAGCACTGCTCTGTAAATTACAGCAACTGCTGCAAAAAGTAAACTGGATTTCTTTTGTGTTCCAATGTTTGTGCTGGGCATTGCCCTAAAGCAAGTCTTGTCTGGCCGGGTCCCTGTGCTTCTTGTGAAGCAGAAAATGATGCATGGACCTAATAGATGATAGCCCCAGTCTTTGCAAACTTCCTTTGGATCAATACATTGGAGAGTGCGCTCGTTAGGGGCATGGAGCAATTACCCCATGTCTGCGTTAGTCAGTTGTGTAGCCCAAAGGGGAGGAGGTCTGTAGGATGAAACTGTTAAGCTGAGACCTGACCTCCGCACTATTATTTTGGGGCTTACTTTGGATTAGCTCTAGTGCAGTCCCGTGGACCAAACACTGATGGGCATTCAGCTGGAGCACAGTGCACAGCAACTGGAGTGCATCGAATGTGCTCCTGGCCCACGTCTGCCACTTGGATTTCATCTGAGAAGAGCTTGGTGGGAGCTTGGAGACTGCCTGGTTATGTAAACCGAAGCACAGTAATAGGGAAAATGAAATTTGCTTCAAAGCGGTGCTCTTGATCTATGCTGAAGTGGTACACTAGACCCTGTTGATGGCAGCCCTTGGTCATGGCGGTGTTGGGAGGAACACTGGCTAGCAGGCTCCCTGCAGATTGAACATCCCCCTTCATTTTCAGTTTTGGGGCACTTTTTCCCTCTCCATCCGTCCTGCAGTAACAAGGCTGTAGAGTAAGTGCCCCATGCCACATTAGACTCCAGTAAAGCCTTGCTTGAGGAGGGTAGGCAAACCCAAATCAAGACGTTTTAGTAAATACATTTGGTAAAAATGGAGTGAGGGGAAAGTTTCTCTGTTGTTGACAGTAGGTGTTTGGATATCGATGTGGATTTAGGGGCATGACTGTACTCATTCACCCCTGTGTTGCAGCTGCCTTACCAAGAGACATGAAGCAACGGAGTGTGTCTAGCCTTGCCCTGTCCTCCAGGGGAGGGCACGTCCACCTCTGGGCCCCAAGAGGAAGACAAATAGATGCCTTCCTTGGCAGAAGAGGTGTGAAGTAAAACTTGAAGTCAAGTCCTCAAGAAGAGAGCAATTGCATAGAGAGCAGTTGCAAATGAAGAGCAATTGGATAGGAAACCAAACAAAATAGCTTGTGCTTTTATTGCCTTGAGCTTCAGGAGTGTGTCTTCAGGAGAGCAGGCAATCATCATGGGGGAGAGACTGCATCTGAACAGCAGTAACACAGCGTGGATCGAAGAATAACTTCAGGTGCTAACGCCCAGTTGTAACTTGGTATCATTTTGGCCTGTTGCAGCACAGGTAGAAAACTAGTATTAATTTTTAAACTAATAACTAGGCATTTTAAATTGTTCCATTTTCTTGTAACTGGAAATTATATTTGTGAGCATGGCCATGTATCCAGCTAAATGTCTGTTTGCAGCAGAGCTGTAAACTAATGAATTAGAGTATTCAGTGCCATGATGGTTTGGCTGGATTAGTTCACTTCTGTTTGTACACTGCCAAATAGAATTTATCTCCTTATTACCTATTAGTCTGTCTCTAGGACCCAAACCCAAAAAAGCACCATGTACATCTGTCTCTCGGGACTTTTAGATGTTGTGGGAGTTGGATGTTCAGTAAGATCAGGTCCTTTGTAAAGCTGGAGTCCAAAATCTCTGCAGTCTGAATGCAATGTTGCTGTTCTGTTCTGCTAGCACAGCCAATAAATCAGCAAATCCCAAAGGATTTTATGATGCCTGCAGTTGAATAATGTGTTAGGTTTAGTATGTCTGTTAGAGCTTGGGAGGTTCCTTAGGTGTGAGGAAGCTGTGGGGCTTCTCAAGTCATCCTCTTCAGATGTTTGTTCTGGGAGGGGGGAGGGATCAGTGTGGCCACTCATATCCTTCATCCATGTGCTGGGTGTTTTGGAGGTCCCTGCTCTGTTGTCACTCTCCCAAAGCCCTGGGTGTGCTTCTGTGGTGTCTCTACAACATGCAGGGCAGAAATGGGGGGGGGGGGGGGGTTGTGCTGCGCAAGCGTAACTGCGGTGATCTAGTCTGTCTTCTTTCCACACCTGTGATGGGAATGAGATTCAGCTGGGCTTCATTGTCTGTGGTGAGTTTGCCTATCCTTTCAGTTTTAGAAACTGAAGGTATGAATGCCACTCAGTCGAAGCCAGCAAGTACTTCTGTTTGCACCATGTGTGCAACTCCCTTCCCTGGGGCTACGGCCACATGCGTTTCTCAGCCTTACATAGGTGGTGGGTGCCAGTGGGAGCAGAAGCGTGGTCCCCTGCCACCGCCAGCCCCTTCTTGTCCCTGCCTCTTAACAGTTGTGACTAGGTCAGAGCACTGGGCTGGGTTTAAACTGCCCATCTTGAGGTCTGAGTTTTTGAAAGTTTGCTTTGGCTGGGTTAAGTTAAAGCTGGATCGGTTCACTCATTGGGTTCACTTGTACTGTTGCTGAAATGACTGTGCCAGCACCTGAGCAGAATGCGGGGTGGGAGGAAAGCTGTGGTGGTGTTTGGTGTTGGCCAATCCCAGATGTGAGGTGTGTGTGAAACTTTAATACTTGAAGCCAATGGGTTCATCACTTTAGGCCTTGCAGCAGCTCTATGGGATAAGACATGTTGGCCCTGTTTGTTTCATGGAAAGATCTGCCTGGAGTGCTGCAAGGGATCCATAGCACAGCAAGGGAAAAGGAATTCAGTTCTCCTGATTTCAAAGCCACACCATTGCATCGATACCAGGTAGAGTGAGGTGTCTCGCCAGGCTTTAGTCATGGTCCTGTGTTGTAAGGCTGAGCTGAATTTCAACTTCCAGTAAAAGCTGTAAGCAGGCAGTGAGTCCCTGAAAACATAGCAGCAATTCTCCCTCAGCTCCTTTTTCACCTTTCCTGAGAGTTCAGGGTTTCATGGTGGGCAAAGAGGTCTTGCCCAGAGTGTCCTGCCAGCCTTGCCAGAGGTGTGTTTGCCCAGGGGCTCTTGGAGACTTCAGCGCTGAAGTATTTGTCCCTGTTGGTCTTAAATTCTTGGTGGTTTCATTTCTCTGATGAACAGTGAAGATTAGACATTGCCTCATCTCTTTGCTGCTACCATTGCTTTTCAGAGATGTTGGTGTAGTGTGGTGATGTGTTGTCTTGTATTGTAGAGACTGATAGCAGCTAGCCTGCAAACAGATCGAGCATCACCGTGGTTAGCATGAATGCAGTGTGATATTCAAAGCTACAGACAGTTTTAACCCACTGGAGGACTGAGTCTACTCAGCACCAAATATGCTTGTACTGGCCTATGAAAGGACACAGAAGTATACCTTGAAATTTAACTTCCAAATTTGTTTCTCCTTCAAGATTTCTGTAGGTCTAGTTGCATTCCTTGCTATAAATTTAATAGTGAAAAACATGCCATAGACAAAAAAATGATTGAGTTTTGTCCCCCAGAAAGCCACCAATTTGGCTATCCTGATAAGAACCTGGTGTGGCACAAAGAGCCACAGCCTCTGTGAGACCCCAGGAGGTGCCGCTTAACCTTGGCCACAAGCTGAGGGCTGAGGGTTGCTCATCTTTGAAAGGGAGATGGAAACCCTCTCGCATACCCTGGGCCATTTGAACGCACTCCCTCTGTGTCATTAGTCTCTCAGCTCCGTGACTGACTCTTCCTTTGCCCTTTCTGCCTTTCCTCCTGTTTATTAAAGCAGGCAGAGAACATCACGTCCCTTGCGTGTGCCATCACCCACAGAGCCTGGGGCAGGAGAGGGCTTGTCAGTGACGAGGTGCTGGATTGAGCCCGTTCCTGTTGTGCTGTAGCTCTGTGCCCACAAGAGTATGTTGAAGTAGCAGCTGGGTTTACCAATGCCATTGCTCTCTGCTGAGATAAATTGTGGTTGGAGAGCTTAGTCCTCTGGGGAGGTGGAGGAGAGGGCTGGCCATGGGGTGTCCCTGCAGCCCTGAGGAGATGAAACCTCTTGCAAGCTTGGCTGCAGCAAGGTTTGCCTGAGACTTTGTAGCTCAGTGTTTTCCTTTGCCTGTGTGCATTAAGGCGGACTTGACTCTTGCCCAAAGACGGGGCAATCAGTGAAAAGTACCGCCCAATGCTTGCTGAAATCTGTCCTCAGTGGGCTGGGTGTTCTTGCATGGTGAGGGTGGCGAGGTGAGGGTTTCATGAGAAGCCATGTGCCCTTCCATCAGTCACTATCTGTTAGTCATTAATTTGCCCTGTCTTACCTGAAAAGCAAGTTAGCTGATTTGCCAGTGTCATGGAGAGATGGTTTGTTAAGTTTAGCTTTTAAATCCCCCTTGGGGCTGGAGGTTTCAGTTTTGTGAGGACCCACACTGCCCTTCATCTTTCCAGCCTAAAGAAGATTGAATTTCAAGATATTTTACCATGCCGAAGTCTTTCAGAGAAAAGCATAAAAATTAGTGGTCTGTCTGTCCTGCTAAGGACATTACAGATTCTGGGGCAGCTAGGAGGGGGCTCTGAAGGCAGCCGTCTCAGCTGAGGTTTCTCCTCTGTGCACGATGGGCTGGCTGGCGAGATGTCAGTGGTGCTGTGTGTGTATTATTTCCAAAGCGCTTTCTGATCTATCAGGATGAAAGGTTCCGGGGAAATGCTAAGTAGTATTATTAGTGTAAAATAAACATACTTCAATATTTCTGATCCTAAAGTGGATCCAGATGCTTTCTTATGGCTGCTGGGTCTGCTTTGGTTTTTCTGTAGCTCGGTGTGGCTGTCTGCGTTTGTTCAAGTGAGATGGGATGTGACAGAGAGCTTGTCACAGGATGCTCTTGTCAAGTCTGTAAACCTTTATATTTATACATGCACACACATTATATATATATATATATATGTATATATATAAAAAAAATTGAAAAGATTACTGGCTTACTCCAAGACGCCATTTCTGAGTCTGACACTTCACACACGTGCCAAGGAACTTGGAATAAAGTCGGCTAGTTTATCAGTTTTTATGATCACAGCAATCAGTTCAGTTGTGTAGGGGAGAAATGGGATTTGGCTGCATAACTCAAAATAGTCTCCGAAGGAAGTAGATGCGTCCGTCTCTTCATAGCTCTGATACAAAAAGAGTATTAAATGCCCCTTGACACCAGCCACCAGTTGCATTTTCCAGCCTGTGGTTGAGCTTTGCAAGAGGTAACTTTCCAGCTCTGTCTCAAGTGTAAAATGATTTCCCCCCCCATTTTAAGGATTATTAATATTTTCATGGTTTCTCTTCTACAGAGAAGAACAAGTCTGCCTGACTGCTTAAAGGGTGGTGTTTTATAGGGGCTGGGGTTTTACCAGGGCTGGTGCCAGGGTGAGATCAAAGCATCAGGAGCAGCCGGGTGGTCCTTCCCTCTGAGCTCGCCAGTGAGAAATGTTTCCAAGCTGATGTTTCAGTGATGTTTTAGACCCTGCTTGGGGAGATGACTCTGCAGTGCCTGAGGGGACTCCCAGCTGTGCGAGGGGACCTGACACCTTGCAAAAACTGGCAAATACACTGGTGGGTGTTTTGTTGGTAAGATATGGTGTTTTGGTAACTAGTACTAATACATGTAGGATGAGCTTGTAAAATCTCTAGCATTCTTAAAATCAATGGTAAGAGGACTTATTATGTGTCATCATTTGCTGGCACTAGGACTAACTGCCCAAGGTTTCTTAGCTGGTGTATGAGATCCAGGGCTTTCACCGAATCCCACTCCATCCACTGACAACCAAAATGGGGAATAATGTTTTAGAGTCTCAGTTTTCAATAAATTTGAATCAATCGAAGCTGCATTCGGGGCATTTTTGTTCCATGCACCTACTCCATCCAAGCTGAAGACCATGTTAAAAATAAGCAACAACTTGGAGGTTGGAGCTGATTCCCCATGTCTGCATATGCTCATCAGCACTGATCCTGCTCTGCCCGAGACATGGTTGGTATATTGATTGTGAAAATGAGTGCTCTACCGGGAGCAAGTCTGAAAAAAGGCTTGTCTGTATTGTGCACATTAAACCCCCTGAGAAGTGGGATTTGAGGTTCTGTCTAGCTTTTGCATCTTTCTGCAGTCAAGAGATTTTATTGAATCTGTCCTGTTACTCTCTTCTGGCATGGGACGCTCCTGGATTGATAGAAAGTAATTAAAAATCTGAAGGTTCTCACTCATTTAATCCAACTTTCCTGTCTTTTGTCGAGTGTTGAGAGCTTGCTGTGCTTTTGTGGGGTTTTTTGGCTTCTTGCTTAAATGGGAAGAAATGGCAAAGGAAAAAGAAGCCAGCTAAGTAGCCAGCATATACTTAGAACTTTAAAGGCTGCTGAGAGTCCTTGGTTAACAGCCTTGTCTTGGGAAGGCAGTACAGCAAATAACCACAAATTCTTGGTATATTAGTTTCCTATCTTGTCATATGAGTTTGGTGTTACAGCAGTGCTGGTTTTCCATCATGGGATGCGTGGTCAAAATAAACTCTGAGGTAATAATGCCACTTACTGCATCACTGGTACCAGGTGGATTTACCCGGTCAACAAATATGTGACACCATCTGGTGTATCCCATCACTTGCTGCTCTGCAGAGGTTTGCTCGCTGACCCAGGGAAGACATTTCTTTTTTTATTCCTGGAAACTTACTGTGTGTTTTGAACTGCTGAGAAGTACTCAAGAAGACTTAAACACATAAGTTACTACAGGCTGTGTGCCTGGAACGTGTAGGCCGTCTCAACATATGGAGTAAATCAGCACGGCTCTGCTGACTTCAGTGCAGCTGCATCTATTACCTCTCACTGTAACCCTGCTCCAGACTGTAGGGGTGGTGGGTCTGTGAACAGTGGACAGAAAAAAACCCTCCCTTCTTTTTTGCCTTTTCATAGCTTTACACTGTGTAAGCAGAATAAATGTGCTACCAGTGGAGGTGAAATAATAAATTGGTTTTGCTTCTGTAAAATTACTTTATTTGGACATATGCTAAATTCCTTCTCATTCCACTTGGTTCCTAAATCAAGTCGTTGATAAATGCATGGCACTCAAAAGTACATCAGTGATTAGTTCAGAGACGGAGATTGGTGTTTTAAAAAAAGCCCGCATACATGCACCTGCACGAAACCAAGTCAGGCAGAACTGACTGCATAAAAACAGGGTGGGCAGCACCCGTGTAAGCCACAGGACTATGGGAAGAGGAGTTGCTTTTCTGTTTCCATGTGCCAGGAGAAGCAATGTTCTTATGTGTGATGGATCAGAGTGCAGTGGTATTGCCGCAAGCAAAAGTCATGAATTTTAATCAACTTTACTGGCTGCCTTGAAATTTGAGTTGAAAGATAAATGTGAAAAACAGGCAGCCCATATTGTTTCTGGAACAAAACTGCCCCTTTTCTGTTGATTAAAAGAATTTTTCTTTTAACTTGATAATCAAAAATACTTCAGTCTTACTTCTGGAATTTTTTTTAGGCTAAGCCTTCAGGTCCTGCTAACCTTGGGTGTCGCCCTGAGCCAGGTGTCACCTTATGGCCACCCAGACGGCTGACCTTGGCTGCAGAGACTTTCCAGCCAGTGGGGCTTGTTGGCTGTCTGCTTTCAGTTGTCTTGAAAAAGATGGGTTTAGGGCTTTATTTAAATATTCTTAATTTTTTTTTAAAACAAACAAACAAACTTGCCTAGTGAAAACTGCTTGAGTAGACAGTCCAGGGAGTTGGAGTCTAGTTTATATTTATTGGGGAAATTTGGCACAGCCAACATACTTGTCCTTCCCCTCTGTTGCTCCAGGGCTGCTTTTAAGGTTATGTAGTTGCTCTATTCATTTGGGCATCAGTCTTCCTAATAAAATATAAGTGATTTGAATGCCGACATTGTCTGTGGGGGACATCTAAGATTTGGGAAGAAGTGGACTGAAAATATCAGCTCACCCGTGGTGTTATTTCCAGCCACTGCCAGGCTGGTCCAGATTACTTTGAGTAATTGAGAGTGCTTTCCTCAATCCTCTGTACAGAAGTATGCTTCAGGGGTTATCATAGCTGCTTTTCCTGTTTTACCATTAAGCCACCTCTGTGCAGGGATAAGTTTGAAGGGTTGTATTTAAGGCCAAACACCTTTTAAGAAAGAGAAGGGGAAAAATAGCCTACAAGCACCAGGGAGGAAAAAAAAAATTGGTGGAAGACTCCTGAGTCGCTGCTCCTCTCTCAAGTGCTGTATTATTTTCTGTCAAGATCTTCTATGGTTCAAGTCCACACCTGGTTTTCCCATCTCTGCTGATAGCTGTCGGTTCAGCAACTGCTCTGTGTTAGTGAAGAGTTCATTGCAGCTGCAGCAGAGGCTTATTTGATGCTCTGGGAAATTTCCTGCTGCTTTCACTAGTGAGAAAGGCAATGTATTTTGGGGCCTAAATTAGTGTGAAAGGGCACATGCAAACCTGCTAAGTACAAATTCCAGCTTGTTTGTACTCTCAGTTGGTTACACCCTTGGCTCAGAACCCAAATATTTCAAAAATTTGTGTTGAGGTATATCGTTTCCCAAAAGAGGCATGAAGTTAGTTTCCCCTTTTGCATCAATGGGTGCTGTTTTTGTAAGATCACCGAGTGTTTGCTTGAAGCAGAAGTTTTAAATCCTTCAAGGCATGTACAGAGATTTTGGGAGGGGAGGTGAAGCTTTGCTCTGATACAAGAACCTGGTGGCTGCTCCTTGCACAGCTGAGATGACTTGGCTCTTGCTGTGATTGGAATACACTTGCTGTAAAGGGAACCCACCTTATTTCCATGTCCCTTTAGGGGAGCCAGGATGCCTTACAGTGCCACGCTTTGCTGTACTGAGGCCATGGGTGCTATGCCTGCTTACCCCAGTGGCTGATTTTTTTTTTTTTTTTTCCCTTGAGGCCTTCAAAGCATGTATGTACACCGAAGCAGAAGATTAGTTTCACTAAGAAGGCTCATTTCAGATGCAAATACTGTATGGGCTGCTGCACAAATGAAGCCTGCCTGATTTTTTTTTTTTAATTAATTTATTTATTTTAATACCCCACTGGAAACACTCTCTGCTTTGCTTTGCTTGCTCCACCTTTCCATGTTGGTGTGCTCTGGGTCCAGAGGTCGGGGTGGTGGGACCTATTTAGTGGCATTTACTGGTTGTCCTGTTACGCTGTGGTGGGACTAGCCTGGGTGGCTGGTAGGGCTGTTATTATTCCTAATATTATTCCTGGTATTGTTTCCCTCTTATGCTGAAGGAAGAGAGCGTTTGCCAATGCCTCAAGGAGTCCTAACGTACCCACACACCGGGTAACCAGCTGCCTGAGAAGGTGTATGAACATCACAGGGCGCAGTGTGTTGCGGTGCCGGGGCAGGATGCGGGCACTGCGGGGTGAGTAGTCAGTAATCCCCTCGCAATCCTTTCCTTGCAGTTACCTGGCCGAGCAGTGCTGGAATGGCGGCTTCGTCTACCTGATCATGTTGCGCCGCATCAAGCGCAAAGCCCCTCTTCCTCCCTCCAACGGCAACAACAGCAACAGCTGCGACCCCAAAGCCAAGCCCAGCCCTGAACCCTGCGACAGAGCCGCTCAAAATGGGAAAAGGACCAGGAAGTTTGGGGTCATCACCAGAACTCCGGGCAGCAAGGACAGTAAAGAAAAGCCAGGCTCGGAGCACGGGAATGGGCACTGCACCCCGATGGAGGTGGAGGTTGCTCAGCCGGAGACCTCCGAAGCAGAAAGCAATGGGGAAGAGCAGCTTCGGGGCACAGGGGGACAGTACCGATGCCGGCTGTCAGATGGTGGCGTGCCAGACATTGGTGACCAGTCTGCTCAGGTACGTTTGCACTGGGTTTTTCTAGAGAAGGAAGCAGCAGGTGTGTAAGTGAGTTAAGGGAATTTCTCAAGCAGTTTCCCTAGTTTCAGTGCTCTGTCCTCAGGCTGAACCTCTGGGTGACAACCCAAGCTGTCAGGGCACCGAGCCATGGGATGGGGTCCAAAACAGGGGGGCAGGAGGATTAGAGAGTTAAATACTAATTCTGAGAAACCTCTGTCATGCTCCATCTGTGATGGAGGGGAAGGTTCTTATATCTGACCTGTCAGGGTTGGTTGGCCTCAGTATTTCTTTTGTTGAGACAACTGATGACCTTACAGTGCTGGGGCAGGAGGTGTCAGTGGAAAATGGTCGCTTAGCCCTTCGGGGCTTTATGTTTAGCTCTGTCTGAGCTTGATAGCACCTTAAAGCTCATGTTAACACTGGAATTGAAGCTTCTCTTTTCGATGCAGCAGACCACGGTGCATTTGTGTTAGAAAACTTGTTTGGACAGTGTTTGGGAACCACATGGAAGTTATTGTGAATTTTTCTCTGAGTTGATGAGATGGGCGATTTGTTAATGTTTGGGACGACAGTGGGATTTGGGCTTTCATTACTTCTCTTTTCATCCTAATGGAGATCTTGGGGTTTGTTGCCTGGCTAGAATTGCAGCGTTGCTGGATGGAGAAAAAGAACGCGAGGCTTGGTCAGGTTTCAGTATGCATCTATCACCAAAGAGCTGTCTGCCAATCTTTCCAGAGGCACTGATAGTATAAACAGATGGACACTGCTTTGTTGGGCTTGGGGCTTGCTGCAGCAGCTGGTTTTGGTTTTAAGACTTCAAAGCCGGTAACATTAGCGATATGAGTGGACATCTCATCACTAAATTCTGTTGAGGAAGGCATGGGTTTAAGAGCGTCTTCTGAATTAGTGCTCACCAACACTACTGCAGGGTGGTGCTGGTGGTGGTTGTGGACTTAAACTAATTTAACTTAACATACACTGAAGGGGCTCAAACCGAGTTTAAAAAACGCTGGTCTTAAAGAAGTGTAATTGAGAAAACCTGCTCTTCCCATCAGTGAGACATGTTGGATTTCACGGTGCAACAGGAACGGGAGGATGTTTGTGCACTGTTCCTGCAAGCTTCGTAATTGTAGTCTTTCTGACAGAAAACATTAAAAGTTTTAAAACAAATAAATAAATCCTTTAGTATTTTGAAAGCTTTGGTCCATAAAAAACTTCATTAATCTGTTCTGAAGGTGTCTAGAAACATGTTATAAATGAAGGTGCTCAGAGTTGGTTTTGAGGAAGCGGAAAGCCAAAAATATATATATATATATATATATATATATATATATAAAAGAAACTCTTGATCCAGAGCCATCTCATGCTAGTGTTACCTTCATCTTTTGAGTCATTTTGGTCTAAGTAAATTGTTAAATTCAGAACATATATGTATCAGAGTGAGCAAAAAATTCATTTTTAATGCAAAGCACATACAAGGTGGCTTTGTAAAATGTAAAAGCGTAGTTAAGTCACTGAAAATTTAAGAGCTATAATCTCTTCAGTTGGGGTGTATCTGTCATGGAGCCTGTTGGGAAGCACAGTCATTTAGTAAAATTGCTTGTTTCTTTTAATCCTGCCCCACCCTTAATATTTTGCTTAGAAATCTGACCTCTCTGTGTGTCAGTATTAATTACATTTTCATGACATCTGAGTGAGGAGAAAAGTGAATAGCTGGGGCCTGAATAGCATGCCTTGCTCATCCTTTGCTTTTTAAAGATGAGGGGGCCTTATAGAAGCCCATCAGTTTAGCATCTGTGGGGTTGCTGCTATCAGAGTAAAGAGTGGCTTAATTCATTTTTTTCATAAGTATTGAATAGAGACAGCGAATAAAATTTTCAAAATTCTCTTGAGTCCTGTTAAAAAAAAAAAAGCAGCAAGGAATAAAGACACGGGAGCCTCGAGTCTCACTTTCAGCTCCATTTTCAAAGCGTGACCTGGAACACAGGCATGTGAGATCCAGTCATGTCAGGAGCCTTTTGAAAACAGCACCCAGGACATTGTGTCAGAAGTTGCAGCCTCCTTCCAGGCTTCAAAGCGTGAGCCAAACCTCTCATAGCTGTGGGATGAGTTATCTTCTCCCAGGCAGGGACATGGTGCATTGGCAGGGCACTCTTCTCTGTGGGGAAAGCAGCTCCCTCCTCACTGCCTGCCCCACGCTTGCCATCTTCTCCACGTATTAACTAATTGAATATCCAGGGCTGTCAGCCCTGCGCCTTTGGAGAGCACTATATTTGCTTGGAGAGGACAAGAGCCAGCTTGCAGCAGACTGGAGGTCAGCTGCAGGTGGGAGGAAAGGCTTCAAGAAGCCGCTCAGTGAACAGCATGGCTGTGGGAGGACCTCACTGGTCCTCCCTCCTCACTGCCCTGCTCCTCCGCACTGCTCCTTTCCCCACCACTGCCCCAGGATGCAGATTGGAGGATTACTGAAATTGGAATATGGAGTCCAGGAACATCTCTTTTTCTCCCTGTAGAAAGTTAGTTTGAAGTTGTAAGGAAAACAGGGGAGAACAGGTTGGGTTGAATCTGTGTGTCTTCAGCCACTGCTGTACAGAGCCCAGCAACCAGCTCATGGCCGATGCATTGGGAATGTCATGCTGGGAGTGCTTTTGAGGCATCCATGTGCCTTCAGTGTTGTTTGCTTTCAGGGTGCCTACTCTCCCATGAGCGTGGGGCTGTTCTCCCATTTTCTTCTTGCATGCTGCTAATAACAGCAATCCTGAGTTGTGAAATGGGAGGCGAGACAAATACTGTTTGTCAAGTGAACCTGCCAGGAGATTCCTGTGTTACTGGTTTGTGTGCATGTGTCAGTCCCCTTCTTGAGGCTTGCTTTCATCTCCCACATCTTGGTCGGTCTCTCCTGTGCACTTGGCATTGCTGTCTCTGTGTATAAACAAATCTGGCAGGCTGTTTGCTGGTATGTAACCCTCAGTAAATATTGTACCTGTCAATTAGCAGGCAGCATTTAATGCTTACAGGTGGTTAAGTTACTTTGCAATATTTTTAGGATGAACCTAAATGCCCTTTAAAATGCAGTGATTCAAAGCAGCAAGGCTATATCTGCCTGGCAGGAAGATCTTGAAGGTCTGGAAACCAGATCTGACCTTGGAGAGGACCCAGGCTGGCTGCGGTGGGAGTCATGGGCAGTGATTTAAGACCAGGCAATCTCTGAGCTGGAGTAATGATCCGTCACATCCTGGGAAGATCAGGGAGCTTAAATTCAGAAATCAAACTTTACTTCTTTTATTCAGTGGCCTGAGACAGGGTGGTGTTTTGTAGGCTGGTAATTATAAAGGCACAGATGAAAGAGGAGTATGGGGAGGGTCTGCTGGAGTCAGCTGGAAAATGAAAAAGAAAAGGAAACGGTGAGGTTTCCTGACAATATACCAATTTTGTGGTTTCACTGTGTTTACCAGTAGGACAGAATCCTTTGGTTTGTTTGGAGTTTCTCTATCATGTTTTTTTGGCAAGAGCTGTGAACTGCTTTCTTAGTAGTTCAGACCCTAAAGAGTGCCCAGAGGTGGCCAGGTGCCACTGGCATGGGCAGCGGTCAGAAGTAGGACTGTGAGGGTTGCAAGGACCAAGGTTACAAGTGTGAGATGTGGGAGTATAGTTTTTAAGAATGACTTGAACCGATTTAGATCTCTCTGGTGTGATGAGAGGCTTTCATCAGTGAAGCCAGAAGGTTGGCTGGAGATGAAGTGTACCAGGGTGAACTGGCCACCTTTGCTTCCTCTGGCCACAGCAGGGTGCTCTGAAAAGTCATTGTGACACCAACCATTAAAAGAAAAAAGAAGACACATCCAGAACCCCCTTGAATCCTTTTGCTTCTGTATAAGCATCTGGATTAATAGGGTGTTAAAATCCACATCCAATTTGGCAGTCACTGGTGGACACTGTGTAAAGGAGACTGGACAGAGTAAAAGTGCTTTGACAGTGAAGGAAGGCAGGTGGCGAGGGGCTGGGGCACTGTGTTTGGACATTTCTGCATTGGGAGAAATATATGGCACGGGAGGAGTGCAGGGTGTGCACCAGATCTCCCAGGCTGGTTGTAGCACTGGGGCTGTGGTGGGATGCCTTTCTAGGATGGAAACAAGTCTCAGTGAGTGGTGGCCCTGTAAGGTGTACCTGGTGTTTTTGTGAAGTTGGCTTACCATCTATTAAAAGAAGAGAGGGAGGAGGGCAAGGGGATACTAATGCCTTGCCTCGCAGAAGTTTTTGGGGAAGGTCTGAGTTATAGTAGTGCTTTGAGATCTTGGCTGTGTATTATTAACCCCAGTTACCCTGCGGTAGGTCCCAGCTGCCAGAGCAGCATGCCTAGCCAGCTTTGCTATCTTACAGACCAGCTGAGCCCAGCTTACGTAGAGCACAACGCTCTCTGGGCTCATGAGTGTGTATACAGGTGCACACAGATGTGCATGTACGTAAAAGACAGGTCTTTGCCAGCCAGCACTTGCTTTTGTATCACTGCAACTGCATGGCACTTGGGTTTGGTTTTTTGGACTCTCTTCTTTGTTTGGGCCTGTTACTGCTTTCTTATTAAGTGGCTTATGGCTTGTCTCAGGAAAGGATGAATGCTTTTGAATTCCGTTGTGCTTTGTAGTTAGGAAAGGCTGACAGCCTTTCTATAGGAGTATTTACCAATTAGCATTGGTAAATACCAGCCTTAACTTGCGTTTTGGTTAATGGAAAATGTTCCTTAGCTTGCCAAGCAGAAGAGGAAGGCTAATGGTACATTACAGGAATCAAAACATGAGTCTTGAAATAAAGTACTGGCTTTCAGCATTTTACTGTTTTTTTTTAAAATGTGTTGGAGAAAAAAAAATTCTCATACACTTGCTGTACCAAAATGAAAACCTTGCTGTGAGCAAGGTACTCCACTGCAGCTAAGTTGCTTTACATCAACTTTTTTTGGCAGTCTAAGCAGTAATTATTGTTTCATCAAGGCTTTTATGGGACTCTTATATGATGCATGTTTTAGACATAAATAACTCTATTTTTAGTTTCTAGTGTAGACACCTTTAGTCCTGTAAAGGCCTTCCTCAGAATCTGTTTCTGTTCTTAACGTCTTTTTATCTGTTGTGTTTGCTTCCAGCTTTCATTAACACAAATCCTGGGGCTATCTACTGTCTTGAAGTTTTAATGTGCGCTGTGATAAGCATGTCTTCCCTCTCTCTTGCCTGTTTTGGGTTGTAAACTCTCTTAGGGACGAGGGCTGTCTTTTAATTGTAGCTGTACAGCACTGACAAAACTTGGCCCTGCTTTTGCTTGGGGTTTTAGGAAGTGCTTTGATGTAACTAGTAGAGAAATTACACTTACTTTTTTTTGCTGCCAGTTATGTTCCACCTCGCCATAAAACAACCATCATCACAACCTTCTGGGGTTAAGTCTCACTCGCTGCCAAATTTTTTCAACTGACTTACGGTTTTGCCTTTCTTTGCTGTGATTTAAGCATTAGCTACAGCTGTGGTAGTTGCAGATTTTAATTTTGGATAGCAATCTGTCCTTCTATCCTGTTTCTTGATTGAATTTTCCAAGGGTGTGGTGAAGGGTTGGGTGTAGAGATAGTCTGGTAACGTAGAAGTGGTAATAAGTTAACTTTAGTGTGTCAGCTTTCCTGACTTTTTGAAATGAGCTTCCACAAAGGCAGCACAGGTACACACAAAGTTGTGTTATAGGAGGTCCCTGCCATGCTCAGCTGTCACAAACCGTAGGTGAGAGTAACAGTATGAAAGCATTTCCCACCTACACAGAAAGTGGTATTTTTCAGTTTGCATATGGTATTACAGATACAGCAAACCCATGACTTGAATGCAAAGGACTGGCTTTAGCTGAAATGTAAGTTCACACCGTTTTATGTTTTAATCATTAAGTGCGAATGTTTGAAATCAAGTGGACATGCCTAAAAATAGAGTATGCTGTTTGCTTAGGTGCTGTAGTGTTTTAGGTGTTAGTCGGGATTATAAAGCTACATACACTTAATTTTTGAGGCAGGGTGCTGAGACCACAGAGCAAACCCAAAGGATTCCTAACACTGGCAGATGTCAGGACCAGTCCCCATGAGAGACCCCTCTTTAGCTACGTGGGAACGTGGTGACTTACTCGGGGATGGGCTTTAATGTGCTGCAGGCAGCAAGGGTGTTTTTTGTGAAACTTGAGACTAATCAACCAACCACGATCCCAGTAGTCCAGCAAGAGGATGAGACTGGGCAAGGTGCTTGAGGGAGTGCAAACACCTTGTAACTCTTAAAAGCCTGAGCTCCCCAGGAGCGATTACTGGGCTGAAACCCCCCAGGGTAAGGGATAGCTGAGAAATCCTTTGGCTGATTGTGCACTAAAGCTTCAGTTGACAGCAAGAAGGGAGCAGCCCGAAGAGGTGCAATCCAGATGGTGATGGCTCAGGATGACAAATGACTCCAGCAGATTTTTGTAAGGGGTGATGATGTAGTTCAGGTGCTTGCAATGGCTGATAAAGTGTTTAAAGCCCTTGCCAAGGAAATGATGTCAACAAGCAGTCTGTCTCAGGAGATGGATCCCTGGGGGACAGTCTGCTTTAAGTCGCAGAATTTTCATGCTCTCTGCTGTGATGCCTGTTTTGTGTATTTTAATTATGTGTTTGTGTTTGGGGGAGGGTATGTTTTTGCCTTTGACTGTTCCCCAGGCTTTATCCCCTAGGACGCATCTCTTTCCATGGGGAAAGTACTCACATTTCAGTGAGAGGATGCCAAGTGTCTGGCGGCTGCTTGTCCAAACAAAGGGGGGACTTGTTATATCAGCAGTGGACACTTGAATGCAATAACAGTTGTGTCTGTGCTACGCTGGCTCCTACTTACTTTGAGGACACGGAAAGTTCACGTGGTCAACGCTGTAATCCGTATTAAGGGCTACTTGGGCTTGGTTTTGTTTTTGTTTTTGTTTTCCTGTTTCAAGTGCTGTCGGAGACACCCGCTATGTGACTTGCATCATCCAGAGGTAGAAGCCAAAGGCTTCAGTGGCTCAATGCTAAGGAACTTTCATAGTCAGTAGGGATGGACAAAGAACTCCTGTCTTGGAATTTATTGATAAAGGAATTCAGATTCTTTTTCTCCAGCTTTGGTTCATCTTGGAGTTGTTTAGCTTGCTTGTACAACAATGAAAACAAAACCCAAGGTAGCAGATGAAAGCAGGAGTCCTGCTGTCAGATCAGCCTTAAAAATAACCTGCTTAAGATCAGATGAAAAATGTACTCATTATCCTCTAATGAAATAATTGCTTTGTTAAGAATCTGCAAAAAAATCAGGTTTTGGCATGATTTTCTGGTACTGAATCATTCACATTAATATTTGTTATGTGAAGAGTGATGGCTTTTGACGGTATCTTGAGATAGAGGAGTTTGAGCTACACACCTGGTATGTCATCATGTGAGTTAATCCCCCAGCTACTGATCCATCTTTCCCACCTGCCTGCTGGAGAACAGGGATAGTGGGAGGAGGCATGATTTGACCCAAGGTGGGGCAGGCAGCTGGGAGCAGTGCTTTTAATTTATCCCACATCAGTGAAGGATGTGGGGGGGTGGTGTGCTGGTATGGCCATCCCAGTATACTCCCTGTCCATGAGGAGGAGGATGCTGTGCTGGTTGTTGCTTGAAAGCAGTTGCTTATATGCTGGTCACAATATGGCGTGTTTCTGTTTGGGAGATTTTGTGCTGGTCTTGTGCTGGTTTTCAGCTGTGCGTGATCATCACATTGTCTGCTAGCTCCTATGAAGCCTATTGAAGTAATTTCTTTTAATGCATGAAACTTAGAACTTTCTCTTAGTGTCATGTTTCTAAAGCAGCTTCATGGCCAGTGAGGAAGAGCTCACTCTTTGCTTGTGCTGCTGCTACAGGGAAAACCTGTGAAGTTCGTAAGTGGGAACTGGTTGCTGCAGGCGGGCGGTAAAAATCCACGTTGACACATGGAGGGAGGGAGGCACCCCACAGGCTGTGTTAGGGCCAGTGCAGTCAGGGTGTGCATACAGACCTTGGGTGGTTATTGGTATTCTCATCAGGGCTTATCTCTGGTTTTATTTAAAAATTGATACATATTTATACCAGGTTCGGCTGAATTGCTGCTGTGACAGAAAGTGCTTTATTGTAGACAGCTCTTTTATATTTTCCATTTTACTGTCTGGCTTTTTAACTACTTACTGCATTTCTGTTTTCCATTTGTTTACACCTTGCTCCTGCCAAGCTTTGCTTTAATACAAGATTTCAAAGCAATTTTTCCTTTGCATACATAGATTTGCAGCTTCTTGAACACGGCATAGTCAAAATCAGTCAAACCCCTTTAAACTCCCCTGCAATTAGCTGGTGAAAGAAAAGGGGGGGAAGAATGGCTGAGATGTCTTTTATTTATTTATTTTCCTCAACACTCAAGAGGAAAAACGTTCCTTTTTGTTTTATTAATGATGTGCTTATGAAATCGAGCGTTTGATGGTATGCACTTGGAGCAGGCAGAAGGCAAGCTTCCCCACGTCGTGCTGGCAGCATGCTTCCTTTCTGATCTGTAGTGCGCTAGTTTATTCCAGATGTAGGAACAGAGGCTGCCTGATGTACAATGGCTTCATGGTGGAGAAAGATGGCCTGCGGGGACCCACTTGAAGTTGCCAGCTGTATTCTCTATTCTCACTTGTGGTCTGTTACATAAGATGACCCATTTCCATTTTTTTTTTTTTTTTTGCTTGTGATTAATCCAAGTAGAATATTCATACTGTCTTTAAAAACATTTTAATTATTTGTAGCGTGGGCACTTTGAAGTTGATCAGCTTCAAGTGGAAAAATCTGGTCCAAAGGACTGCCTGATCGAAAGAGCCAAGTTAGGAGGAAAGTTGGGTCACCTAAGAGTGATGTAACTGCAGAGAACAAAAATTTGCCATTAGCCCAACTGCAGCCTGGCTTGAGTGTTTGTCTTTCTACTTCATACGTGAGGGAAATCAAAAAATGTAGCTCTGGAAGGGACTTCAAGAGGTGTACTGGTCTCATCTCCTCTGAGACCATCTTTGACAAAGGTTGGTCCATTGTGTCTGTGAAACCCTTCCATTGAGAGGAATCTACAGTCCCTCTGCATAGACAGGTCTGCTGCTGCTCTGGGTTTACAAGCAAAGTCCATGGGGTGGATCTGAGCAGAGTTAACAGTTGCTCCCAGGAGAAGGGGAACAAATCTCTAAAGGGAAATTTGTGCCTCCTATTCCTTTGATACTCTCAAAGCAAGCATGGATGTCTTTCTGAGTGTCCGTCTTGGCCGAATCTCAGGCGAATTGCATGAAATTTTCTGGTTTCTCATATACAGGTATTCAGCCTAGTGAGCCCTTTTCACTTGGGTTCTCAGGTGCTGAGCTTTGTTATTGTCAGTTGCCTTTGGTTAAAGGATATAGGTCAGTCTTCTTATTCTTAAGAGTGACCAGAACTGGGTGTTGCCTGGTCCCTGGCTGCAACAGGAGCTAGTAGTGCCTCTCTCTGTGTCCTTGCTGAGGACGTCTGGAGTTCGAGGTAACTGGCTGGACTGGCATCAGCACATATGTGTGCTTCAGGCATGAAATGGTTTTGCGCCGAGAGTTGGGGGTGCACGTGTGCAGACTGTGTCACTTCTGAATGAAGCTGTGGGGGTTGTTCTGAGTCATTTTTAAATGAAACTATGAGAATTATTTGGAGAGGATGGAAAAGTTCAGATGATAATAGGAATATAAAACTGACAGCAGCCAAGCAGCAACTAGAATTGCGCAGCCAATTAGAGAGAGCGGTCAGCAGTTAAACTCATCCTCCTCTGGGCAGGGATTATACAGGCTCCAAGGACAGTGACATCAGACCTGTGAACTGCCAAATCTAAATACACTTGGAGTTTCCCCTGGGTATTGTAAGTCTCTGGAGTGGAGTGAATACACCAGAATCCTAGCTTTCATTTAAATAAGTGAGCTTGTAGTCTTTTTGTGTATGAAGGAAAGCTTGAAAATATGATCCTTTAAGCAATTTCAAAATTAAAGACATGCATCACTCTGTCTTTTTTTTCTTTTCTTTTTTTTTAAAGCATTTAGGCTTTGTGTTGTGAACCTGGGAATCTCCAGTAACTCAAGAAATCTGGTTTTAAGTAAAATCTAAATGCATTTACAAATGCTTGGAATTGGCACAGAGCTTTACTATTAAGGCTTGCCTATGATGGAGTCACATAAGATGCACATTCAAAGCAGCAGCGTTTCCTAGCTGGCTGTGAAGTATCCTGTGATGCTCTGTGCAAAAGAGATAGCAGCTTCCTGGGGAGGGGAAGGGGGTTCTGCTGAACACCCCCTTTCTCCAAGAGGCCTCAAGCAAAAGCTAGCAATCTGCTTTTTAATACCTAGCTTTCAGAATCTTGGAGTGACAAACCTTGGAGGTATGTGTGTATTGGTGGGGGGCGTTTGCTTTGTAGCACGTGATTAAATGAAGGGCTATGAATGTTTTATGAAGAAGAGGGAAAGAACAGTGAGGGGATCTGATTTCCAGTCGACGCCAAATTGTTTGTTCCCAGCAAAATGCATGCAGCTGACCAGCAGGGACTGGAGGGACAGCATTTTCTTACACAGGAGATGGTGACCATGTCATTTGAAAATGAGTGAAAGAAATACATGTTTGGGTATGTGCCAAATGCTTTTGTTGTCTTTATTGTGGCTGCATTTTTCTATCCATGTTTGGACTGAGTAATGTGTTACTTTGCAAGTGCTTTTGATTTCAATGGGCGTTCAAGAGGAATGAGATGGTGCTTGCGTTAAGAGCAGCTGAATCTTACCATTTGCTGCTAAGTGTTTTGCTATGTAAATGGGTGGTTGAGAGTGGGTCAGTTAAGAATGAATATGGGATTTTTTATTTTTTAATACAATGTGTGACAGTGAGGAGTGCTGAGGAATGCAAGCTAGGTGCTGCACGTCATGGGCCTTTACATAACTCGCATTCCAGAAAGCTTTTGCAAATTGTTAAACGCAATTTTGTGACTGCATTGTTAAACTTTATTGGAGGGTCTGCTTCCAAACTGGATTTAACAATGGGACACTCGGTGCGGCACCTTGTGAGAAGAATAGATGCTCATCGTTTCAGCCTGGGCTTAGTTGGGGGACGCAGAGACTTGCATTTCTCTGTTACACTGATTTCTTAATGGGTGTGAGGTACTTTTAGAGCAATAAAACCTCTCTGGATCATTTTAATGCTGTAGCTCAGTTCTGTTTTTTAAATAGATAAATACAGTTGACTCTTGCCCCTGTGTTTAATATGGAGTCTTAGGTATCACTCTAATTTATCTCAAAAGTATTCTCTGTCCTGGCACATCCTGTTACTCAACAGGAGACTGAGCTTTTGTCGATGCATTGAGGATCCTAGTTAAACCTGTTGGGATGTTGCCCATGTGCATGACTTTCAAATTAATAGATTACCCACAGGTGTATATGTTTTCAGCCTCAAACTTTTGCATTACCTCTTAAGACACCTGGTTTGTTTTTCCTGTTTCCCCTGCCTGTGGTCTAGGGGCTGTGTAACATCGTTATTAACATTTTTCACTTTGTTCTTAAGATACTTGTGTAGATACTGACCTCTTCGTTTCTGTATCTGAAAAACTCATCTTGCATTGCATTTAAAAGTTTCAGCATAGGGCCCCAGCGATCAGGTAGAAAAAGCACATTTTCTTCAGTTACTAAAGGCTCAGATAAACAACGATGGCCTAAAACCTGCAGGCTGCTGCCACAACCCTTGGGTTTGCTGATATATTTAGCAGTTCGCCTTCTCAGAAACAAGCGGCAATTTGTACATGCTCTTCACAGTTTGCCATGAAATTTTAATCAACTTTGCTACTTGGGTGTTTGCGTACTGCAAGAACATTACTTGTGTGCAGAACAGACCCAGTCGGAAACAGCTGACCTGGTGCCTGGTGACTACAACACATGGCCTAAAATTAGTGTCCAAATCGTGCATTTTGCTGTCTTGCAAGCTTGAAAACGTCCTAGAGTTTCTCATAATTCTGTTATACTGGTTCTTCCCCTTTCTGAGAGACTCCTGGCAATCGCCTTAGGTGTCTTACTTGCTTACTTATTTTTCTATTTCCTTTTTGCTCCGGTGATATTTGCCACACTTGTGTTTCCTTGTGCCCAGTCCTTTCGGTAGGACTCATGAGATCTGGGTTTGGGTTGCATTTTGTGTTGCCCTGGAGTTTGTAAAGCACTTTTTGGATATGTAATCATTAAAAAAAAAAAAAAAAAAGTGTCCTAAACATTGCCTGTTACCTTGCTTATACTGAAAAGTTATTCTCTGCGGTGGGTAAATCTATTATTTACACTCAGTACAACAGCTGTCCAATACGAAATATTTGATTGACAGCTGGTAATTTGAAGCTAGTGGTTTTTTTCCTGTGTCTCAAATCCTGCAAACCCCTCTGGAGAGGGAAACACTACAGTGTGATGCCAGTCTGGTCCCTGCTGCAATAGCAGCTGCTCTAGTTGGTGTTCACATTCCCCGTTGAACAATGCCTTGCTCCTCTGCAGCCCTGCACAGCTCATCCTTGAGTTTTGGCGAGGGGATTTGAGGCTGCTGCTTGCTTCGGGAAGGATTGGGGCGTTGAAAGCAACACCTCTGCGTGGCTCAGAAAAGTTGCAAACAGCCCTGCAAAGAAAACTCTACAAGCTGACCCTTCTCTGTGCTGCCTCCTCCTTTCTGCCTCCTTCGCTTGGACCGCAGCTAACACAGCAAAGCTAAGCAAAAACACCCGTATAGCTTGAGCTATACAGATATGTGGTGATGGGCAGCAAGGTGCTAAATAGCTCCCTCCTGTACCCTCCCAGCCCTCTCTCAGTGTCCAAATCCAAATTCAAGGACTCTCTGCACGTTTTCTCTCAGCGAGAAGGTTGCCGCATATGGAGGATGCACATCCTGAAGGGGACGGACGGGCTGGGAATCCAGATAACGGGAGGCAGAGGGTCGAAGCGGTCCCCTCACAGCATCATCGTCACCCACGTGGAGGAAGGTGGCTCCGCACACAGGTGAGGCGCTGGCGGTGCCTTCACGGGAGTGGGTGTGATGGAGCATCCATGGCCATCGCTGTTAGCCAGACTCATGAGACAGGTGTAGGGGTTTTGCCCTCCCATTGTGTGAGGGTGACAACATGGCATTTTTAGCTTAAAAACTTACTTTTTGTGATTGGTCACTGAAGCTTCTTCCAGCATGTTTAGCCCAAACTATAGACAGATCAAACACTTGTTTGGTGATGGAGCGTGAACCAAGGAGGCTGGTGGCTTGTGAGACTTTTTTCCTAAGTCCCTTTTTGGAAGATGGGCCTTTCCCATGGGATTGGCAGGGGGTGAGCGTGGGTTGTGCAACCCAGGGTGCTCACTGCCAGCCCTGGCCCTGCTCCCTGACGGGGGGCAGATGGGTGTCACTGCTGCTTCCTGACCATCTCCTGTGAGGCACAGAGAAGGTTTGAGGGGTCTCAGCCCTGCAAAGAGGGTGAAATGACTCTGATTATAACAACAATTTCCTGGGGGCACCTTTCTGAGCTGCTTTTTTGGGCAAATAACCTTGCACCAATCAATGCAAGCTTAGCGTCAGCCAGATCACGTGTTGCCCATCCCTCCATGTCCCACCGCGTGCCACTGGAGCCTGGCACTGGGGAAGGACCACCCTGCAGCTCCGTGTTCCCGCTCTGTTTCCACAGGGACGGCAGGCTGACAGCAGGTGATGAGCTCCTCATGATCAACGGGCAGTCGCTGGTTGGGCTCTCCCACCAGGACGCCGTGGCTCTTCTTCGCTCGGCTGCTGGCCTGGTGCAGCTGGTGGTCGCTAGCAAGGTACAGTCCTGTCCTTGGTGGTCTCCTGAATGTACATCCAGAAGAGATTGTGCAAGTGCTGCGTGGAAAGGGCATGTTTTTGATAGGGAATCAAATGTGCACATTTGTTCCCCTGAGTTTAATGCACAGATATAGGAAACATATCAGTAGCTGCCATAAATCTATGGCAAATCAATAAGGTGTAGACCAACTTAGTGATTTGCTTGTATTGTCACTGTCATTCAGTGTGCAAATGAGTCTGTATTTATTCATGCAGATGTTACTTAAGTTTTGGCCAAAACCATTCTCTTAAAATGTATGCTAAATAAAGCAGGCTGTTCTTGGCCTCTTCTTCCTGCCTGCATAGCCTCCCTAGCTCTCATCTCTTGTCCTATCTGTTTGCCTGAGGTCTCTTGATGATGATCTCTTGGCTTGAGTTCCTTATTTTGTCCTTGTTAATAGCTTGGAGTGGAGCTCTTGCAGATAAAGGAGCATGAAATTTCAGGGAAATGAGAGTGGAATTCATTTATCAGTTGGGCTCTTCATTCTCCTTTCATTGCGTGAGAGGTTGAGGAGAGATATTAAACAGTATTTCGCCCTTTGTTTAAGAAAATCCTTCCCATCTGCCCACCCCTGTTTCCTCCCCTCCCCGGACCACAGCCTGCTGCTGCCCTGCTTGGGTTGATGCAGGTATTTGGTGGGTGGCGGACTGGCTACCGAAAGCACATGGGGTCTCAAAGAAGGCCGTGCCTGCAGGTGGAGGCCATCAAGGCCTTTGGGGTGGTAGCAGGAACATCTTGGGCTAAAGGGACCGTTTGTAAACTTACATTTCCAAGGAGAGCGTGAAGTTCTCAGCGAGCCACTGTTTTGTTATTTTTTAAATTTTTCTTATCTTCACCTTCAGGTAGCCGCAGGCAACCTGATGCAGGCTTCTGTGGGTTTAATGGCTGGATGCTGTTATGGCTTCCGGGCATGCTTTGTGCTCTTCTTTTTCAAGATGAGGCTCTATCCCACCATATTCAAAGTGAAGAGCCTATACTTCTCTAATGTTTCAGTTAGACAGTGAAGTTCATTCAAGACCTTCTGTAGGCTTACAGCCTGGTATTAACCCCACTGGTGTTTATTCTGGAAATGACAGTCTTTGAGCTGAAGTACCTACATTTTGTATTTCCTTTAGACAATTGGACTCTGACAAAACACAGGGCAGTAGACTGCATAAATTTCTCCTTAAAATTATTTGCTTATTCATGTGATGATTGCATCAAAATAATCATTGATAATAAGCTTACAGCATAAAACAGCACGCTCCTGAGATCAGGCCGTGAATCTATTTCGCCTGTGCTCTGTGCACTTGGACAGTTTTCATGTCCCTGGGAGGAGGACTTGGAAAGGCAAGCAGTGGGGAATCCAGCCTGTGCTGTGTTTCAGGCAGTCTCAGAAAAGGTGTAAATAGGTGAAGTGTTCCCCAGCAGCTCCCTATGGGTGTTATTTGTTGGTATGGGAAAGCAGCCTTGCAGTTTGGCCTGGTGAGTGCTCTTGAATGCAGAATTTGTTCTGAAAGCAATAAAATGAGTCTGGTCTGGCCACTGCTTTCAGCTGGTGTGCATGTTTGCCTCCTGGAAAAGGTGCCAAAGACTGGAAACAGATCCTGAAGCATCAGGACTGAGTTGGTAGAGGATAGGTGGGTCAGTTTTCATTTTGTTCGCCTAAGTAGGGTTGTCAGTGTATTATTCTAATGCATGTGGATAGATAAACATGTGAAGGGAACATCCGCAGGGAGGGAGCAGGAGCATAGAGTGTGATTTGGGATGCAGTGAAATGAGTAATGAGGTCTGTAAACTCTGAGTCTGCTTGCAGTGACGTTTAGTAAACCTAAAGTGGGGAGGAGCAGGCTGCTGGAGAAGCATTTATTTTAAATTCTCCTTTATGAAATCTAAATATTTTAGATGTATATTGGCCTGTGTTTACTATATATGCACTTTAAAACCAGGGCTGCTTTTTGTAACTGGACCATTAAAGTTTGAGCACATGTAACAAGGGGAGGATTACCAGAGAGCTGTCACCGGACAGGTGAAATGGAGCAGTTTCACCATTACTTTGGTGGTTTTCTGCACACAGTGTAACATATTTTGTTGTCTCTCGGGTAGGAATCTGCTGAAGGGGATTTTCTGAAGTATCCATCTACCAGTTTGCCAGACTTGCTTAGCACTTGCTCAGTCCAAGACTCTGTTTCTTGCACTGACAATAAAGAAAACGAAGAGCCAGAAGAAGAAGATGTGAAAGGAGTGAATGTGTCTCCTGAAAAACTGGTCGCTGTAAGTGTGGCTTTGGTGTGACATTTTTTACTCTCTCCCTTGATGCCTGTTTGCATCTGTCACATTTTTGTACAGCCTGACAATGGAGCAGGTCCTCAGGATGGGGCAATCCCATCCAGCCCTTCTTTACTTGGGACATGGGTGACAAGCTGAAATGGGGATGGCATCTACCACAGAATCTGCCACCTCTGCTATTGCACTGCAGCAAAGCAGCAGCACAGGGAGCAGGAGCTCTCGTCCTCCAAGCTATGTGGCAATCATGGTTTTGTTTTTCTCTCTGCTGTTGGATTGTTTTCCACCCACTTCCCACTGCTTTTGTTGGATCTGATGCAAAGTCTCTCTCAGTGCTTACGCGGTAACACGCTCTTCTTTCCCCTCCTTTTGTAACTAAACTTCTTCAACAGTTTATGATCCAAGTCTTCAAGTTTTTATTTGCTCTGTTGAAGCCAACAGAGACTTTTGGGGGGAGGGGTATGGATTTCTGGCTGTGAACCGTAACTGAAGTTCTGATGAATAAGTGCTGCCAGTTGATAATCTCACTTGCATTCCCTTCAGGGCTGCATTAAGCAGAGATTAAGTGGATTATTGTTATTTATTTGTAATGTAGCAGCTCTCTGAAACTTCATCAGTGTTCTCGGCCTCTGTTGTATTGTACAGACAAAGAATAAAATTATGTTTGCTACTCCAAAGAGCTTGCAGGCTGGTTTTCCAGCAAGGGAAAACAGGTGGATTCACTTGAAGCTATTGTATTTTTAATTTTCTCTTCCTGTCTTTTTTTTCACCTCTTTACTGTGGGAGTTATAATAAATCTCTTAAACCTCTGGACCACTCAGATGTGATACTGGTTTGGTGATTTGTTCTGATTTTGTATTCTTGTACTTTTTCTGAGCAAAAGTCTGTTCCCCAGGACGTCTCGCACTGTAGTCTAGCTGATGCTGGTGTCCGCTTCATACCTGCCTGTTATCTCTGACTTCCTTTGAGTCTATGCTTATAACAGTCCTCACTCTCACATGTGTATCTACTGTGACAAGTTTTGTTATTTCTTCACTGTCTTCTCTTCTGTGTGCCTTTTTTGGAGGAGGAAGGGCAAAACAAATAAATTTGGGATGCTTAGCGTGCTGATGATGGTGTAGTGTTTGTATGCTAACTTGAGTGGGCAGCTAAGCATTCTTTTGGCTATCAAAATACCTTAAATTCTTCTATATATCATGTTTCAAGTTCTGGTAGTTTTTCATAAGGCTGTGGCTCAGCAATGCTTAAACATAAAAATCAATTTTGTCAAAACTTAATTGTGTGTGGCTTCAGGTTGCAGCTCCCCAGTGTTCCAGTGACTCTTTCGGCACATGCTAGGCATTAATCGTCATTTGGTTTGCTCCTGACTTTCCAGAAGGGCTCTGCCTCGTTTTCAGTGATGGCTTTTTTTTGTCAGGTGTTTCCTTTCCAGATTAACATAATGCTAGGGGAAGCCTGAGGTAGCTGAGGTGCACGCCACTGTGAAGACTCGGCTGCACGAGCCTGCCCAGAGCTTCTCAGCATGGACCTGAGTTTGGAGCCTTCCCCAATGTCTGTCCCAGTGCCACTGCAGCTGGCACTGGCATTCTTGCCCCTGATGGCAATAGCTCTGTGCTCTCGTAATGTGTCACTGAGAGACAGGAGGGGAATCACAGAAATCTGAGTACAATAAACACATTAGAAGAATACCAGTAAGAATTTTTTTTCTTCTTTTCTCTGTTTGTATTAAATTTTTTTCTGTGGGAGGGGATGTAATTCAGAGGGATACAATAAGTTATTAGTGACTCTTAGGACCTCTTCTTGTTTTGCTTAAGCTGTACATTAAATCCTTCCTCTTCTAATCTAATTGCTGTCTCTGCCTCGGGAGTGCAGATGGGGCTCTCTGCAGCCTGGGGTGGGCAGTCTATACACATAGACCCCTCGGCTCTACCCACAGCCTGATCCATCCTCATCAGATCAGAGTACCCTACCAGGAGAGTTGAGCCCAGCTGTGTGCCACCAGGCAGGATGTAGGAAGGTAAATGTATGGAGAAGATGAACTTGACACGTGGCTTTTATCCACCTGGCAAGATGGGGGGGGGATTTTTTCATAGCAAAGCTTAGGAGCTAATTTCAAGGACAGTATGAACATGAAGTATCACATGGTTTTATTTTTTTAACTATATATATATATACATATATATGTATAGTCATATAGATTATTGTGAAATTGCTTTGGAAAACACTGTTCTTTGCAGCTCCCACTCTCTGGATACTCAAGTATCTTCTTTTTCTTTCACATATATTCGATTATATTTATACTGTAGATGAGGGTTTACACTGTGACTGCTGACTAAAGCAGGAACTAAGCTGGACCAGTTTTAATCAGTACAAATAGAATTGTTTTAGGCTTCCAGGGTGGGTGGTACTCAAGGTCTGGACCAGGTAACTTGGACGGTGGTCTCAGTTTAAGTGTCAGACCTCTTAGATTTCAAACCAGTTCTCGACCCAGCTCCAGCCAGGAGTTACCTTTCTCACCACCAGTTTCTCACCTCTGACAAGAGGTTAATGAATTTTCTTGTTTACTATGCAGGGCTTTGTAGGGACTTAAAGGGATGCTGTCAGGTACTGGATGGTTAAGTAACAACAGGTAGTTCTGTGATTTATTGTCAGCTGAGGCTTCACTCTCATTTTTCTTGCCAGCATAGTGTATATCTAATTCTTGAGCAAGTGTAGAAGATGCTACAAAACTTACAGGAGCTCTTAGTGTTTGTCTAAGGTCTTGTTTCATTAACTTTACTGTGAATATAGTTCAGTGCTGGGTATTCAGAACCATAATTTATAAACCTGATGGACTTGCCATTAATGCCTTAGCAACAGGTTAGAGGCTGAACCAGGCAGAAAATGTAATCACTTGGAACTAAGGTATGTATTCAAATCTTCATCAATGTAGCTGGACCAGGCCCTGAGGAACCTGATCTAAGTTGTCTCTGCTTTGAGATGGGGGCTGGACCAGGGACCCCCAAAGGTTCCTTCCAACCTGGCTTACTCTATGATTCTGTGAAAAATAAGTTTTAAAAAATACTTTTTAAAAAAAAAAAAATCTCTTTTCTAGGAGCTGGATGTTAAAAATGTTTCCTGTGAGCAAGTTATTTAAAAATGTTAAGTTCTGCTCCAGTGATTCCAGCCAGGGAGATGTAATCTGAGCTAGTCAGCTTCCCCAGGACACAGCAGGAGAGTTTAGTGACACCTGAAAACTGTATTTTAAGAGAAATATCACTTGTAAGTCTTGAAAGTCTGTGTTTCATTAATAAAAAATTTCTAATAAAATATAATTTGAGCTCTGTTTTTACATTGTCCTTATATAAATCCCTGTTTAACATGAAATATCCCTAAAAGTTCTAACTTCAGTAAAACCTGAGCTGCCAGGCAGAAAAAGGATTACATTACTATCCTTAAAGTGCATTTCTTATAGAGCTAGGTCAGCCAGAATGTTCCTTAACTTCAGATATGAAATACCAGGCCACAGAGTCATGTTGTGCTAAGTTACCCTGGCACACTTTGGGGATTTTAAACCCTGCCCTCCCCAATCCATATTTTGTCTTGTGCAGTTGGCATTGCTATTTTAAAATGTCATTATTTATGTCCAGGTGAAATAGAATGATATGATAGTATTTGCCTTTGATGTTTTCTTTTTAATTCTAATTCACTTTTTGTAGTATTTCTATTGCTTGAAATTCAGCCTGTCACTGTATTGCTGGCTGGTGGAGCAACCTGGGAAACGAACTCTAGAGGGAAAGCAGGTCTGCGAAGAATTTGCAGTGTCTGATGAGTTTGGGGCATTTTGGGTCCTCAGACAGAGGCATGTGCCATTCTTAGTTGCTTCAAAAGTGTTTTGCATTTTTTTCTGGTAGTGCTATGTTGTTCAATATATGGTGATCGAAGTACTTTATTTTTGAAGCATTCAACTTCAGTGAGCAGCTTCATATTAATGTCTTGAAATTCCAGAAAGTTACTAAATGCGAGAAAAGGGTTTCTGCCTCAGGAGGTTTGGATCTGTAGTTGCTGGAGGCAAGGAGGGAAGGCTGGGGACTGTTCCTCTCTACTTTACTTAATCTTGTTGCTCTCCCCTGAGTATCTCCGCTCATGATGCTGGAGGCAGGTCCATGAGCCAAGTCTATTCCATGCAGAATAGAATTGTATGAAAGAGAAATTTCTTGTTTGGGAAAGGAGGTCATCATTATCTCTAGCTATTTGCGGGGGGGGGGGGGGGGTGTGTGTGCTGGGAGGCTGGGAAGGGAGGCGATTTGCATCCCCATGCCCAAGCTCACCATGCAGGCCAGCCCTGGGGGCACAGACTCCGGCAGCATCCCTGGCTATGTGAACCTCTGCTGTCCGGTGGCAAGCCCCTTTTGCTTACATGCAGTCTTTTTGCATTGACCTGAAGTGCTTACTGTGTACCACACAAGCTGTGGGCGCATTGCATGCAGAGATGGCCGTGACCCAGCAAGGTCTTGATCCTTGTACAAGTAACAGGAACAGGACATCTCAGGTTAAAAGTTTCTTGCATGAGCCAGGTTTCCTTATCCCTTATTCCTACTTGTGTTTTTTGCAAGACATGAAGCCAAAAGTGGATAAATAAACTTGTTTTGTGAATATAAAGAAATGCATTTGTTTTACCTCCCTCCCTCCCCATTTTTATTTTTTATCTGAGCCATAGTACTGTTCAGTTATTTACTGTCACGAGCCTTTCTGTCTTACCAGGGAATCCATACGTAATTACTTGTAGCCATGTAAGCATAATAAGGAAGAGGGTAACAATGCCATAAGTTTAAAAACACTCTTGGGGTCAAAAGTTCTTCTGGAAACACTGGAAGAGAATTTCAGAGAAAACATTAGCATTGAGAAGGAACAGGAAGCATAACTCAACAATTAAATGTGTGCAGAGCACGAGGAGGGACCCTCATTACTTGGAGAACTTAAGCGTTCGTTCCCATTAGGGCACTGCAGTCTTGAAAGAGGTTGCTGAAACACGACTCACTCCTCAAACTCCTACAGTCCTGGATGGCTGGAAAAAAGCAAGAAAAAGCTTTTGCCAGCAGAAATCTGCTTTGCAATTAAATGCTTTATTTGGCTGGGGGTTGGGGGGAGAAGATGTGAGGCTCAGTTGTGGGCAGCCCTTGTCCTGGAGAAGGGTTTAATAACTCCTTTCCTCTTCATTTTGAGGGCTAGCAATGTTTGCAGATCCTGCCAGATGACCCTTGGATGGGCCAGGTGAGGGCAGGGTCCAGCTGTACCTTAGCGTGGCGTGGAGCTGCTGCTTGGCTGTAAATGCTGCATTTATTGAAAGTCTGGCAGTACTGTACCTTGCTGATATACAGTCTTGTCCAGCATACCTGTGGGTCTGTGCCCTGCACTCATGCTGTAGCGGAGCAGACACACTGGGTCCTACAGTGCCTCCACATGCAAGTTTTTAGAGTAAATGTAGTTAGGAATTTGGGCAAGAGAAAATGGCGAAATATTTGGGGACCAGATCTTGTTTGCTCAGTGTGGCTGTTCTTCTTGTGTTGATTCCAGAAGCCATATCACATTAAATAAGCAATTGCAATTCATCTTGTTGCCGGAGGGGATGTTCAGTGATGGGCTCATGGTGGTGATGAGGCATTGGCAAGGGCTTGGGGAAGGTGTGGGCACATATCACATGAATTTGGGGAGGAGGAAGAGTGGTGAAAGGCCCCCAGGGGGCAGCAACATTGAATTACTGGTTTTCACACATTCTGAAATTCACCTGTCAAGGAGACATTAATGTGAATGTGTTCTTCAGGTCAGGAGGGGGTTCCTCAGCAGCAGTCACGTCTTTCCCTGTGCCTGGCTCCCAGTTTGTACTGCCTCTGTAAAGGCAAGCCCATGGAAAGCTCTTTCACTCAGAGGCAAGTTCTCTGAAGTGTTCCCTCTAGATGTGCTGCAGCCTACAAAGTGTGAAGCATCTCTTGCTGCTTGGGCTGGTGGAAGATAACCTTTCTGACTTTACCATAAATATCAGCATAGACAATGCCTAGAGTTACAAATTTTGCTCTTCCTATGTGATAAGTTTGAAAGCCAAGTCAGCAGAGTGATAGAAATGCAAGTTTATCTGCAGTACAGGTTCTGCATGGTCTTTGTTTTTGTGAATGAGGGTTTTTCCCGTAAAGTAGCAGATAGAGTACAGCCTGTCTCTCCTTTGGCTGTTTGGATAACTGCCAAGTTTTGAAGGAGATGAAACTGCCTTTAACAAGCTAAAAATAACCCCCTCATGGCACTGGAACAAGAGAGATGCTGTCACAGCCATGCGGTTCACATACATTAACAGAACAATGATAAAGGATGCAGGATTTGAGAGTTAATGTGAATGTCATGTTGTCACATCTGCAGTGTGTTTATCTGTGGATTCTTGAGCGTGTACACAGTCCAGTCTTGGTCGGTCTTGATTAAAACTCATTTGAGATGTGCTGTGCGTGAATAAATGTGGCCTATGTAGCATATGAGGCTTCAGATCCTCTATTCAGGTGTGAAAGACCCTTAATGCATACATATTCCATATCCTCTAATGTGCTTAGGATGATATAAAATATGAATCTGAAATCCAAAGCTCTCCACCAGCTGTGTCATGGGAACACTCTCTGCCGCTGTGGGTTGACGTCGGTATTAGGAAGATCTTGCTTCGTTCTCAGGAGAATTGTTTATTTTGAGGACTGTTTATTGCTTTGTCCCTCACTGTGAGTAGAAGGGTTGTCATTTAATTAAAAAAAAAAAAAAGGCAGAAGCCATTTCTTGTTTGTCATGATGCATAGGCTCCGGATTTGTGCTAAGACATGAACTGAGCGTTTATTAAAGAAAATAAGGAGGAGCTGGACCAGCTTTCACCCAACTCCAGTTCCATGTTTGTCTCCTCTCTTTACCAGAACCAATCTTCTGGGACCTGTCTGCAGCACATGGAGACATCTCGTGGACAACGACTAAACTGCATGCAAATGTGTCATGCTTTCTGATGTTTTAGGGGGGAAAAAGGATAACGTGTGGAAAGGAAAACAGCAGTGATCTGTGCATCATTTCAGAAACGTATGCCTTTGATTTACTTTAGCTTAGGAGCACTTTCTAGTGAAAATCATAATACATTGCAGAAGAAGAGTAATCTGATCCAAAAAGGATTGGGAACTGTTGAGCTGGGAGCCTCTTACTATTTCCAAGGCATGTGTTGTCTGTGTTATCTGTTTCTTGGAGAACTTAGCTGCATTAGCCATTTCCTGCATTTCTTCCTATTTAAAAGGATATTTTTAAAGTTCTGTCTCTTTGAAACCTTCCTATTTAAAAGGATATTTTTAAAGTTCTGTCTCTTTGAAACATTAATTTTTGCGACTGTTTGGAAACTCGAAAATGAAATCTGCTTTGCTTAACTGAGCTCTGAACATAGAATTAACATTGCAGCAGTGAGTCTTTGGAGCCACCACAGCTGGCATCCTGCTATGTGGAGAACCTGCCAGCATCCTCTGCGCCATGGTCAGCACGTTGGGGCTCCTGGTATCAAACACATTGAAGAAGGTTTTGGAATGTCTTGTACAAGATAAATACCGGTTCTGTAACGTGAGAGCAGCTCAGCTCTGCCCTAGTGCGTTTCCAGTCTTGTTTGCTGAGGGTGTGTGGGCAGATATTGCTGCTGACTTTGTGCTGGTGAGTGCCAGGTTGTTTCATTTGCAGGTTTGTGTGTGACTGCTTCATAGACTTGGTGAAGAGCAATAAAAAGAAGCATTGGGCGTTTGTACCTCCTGAGGCTGACAGTAATGCCCTTTCTAGCAACTGCTGCATTACAGAGAAGGCTTAGGGTGGCTTCTGAATGCAGGCATTCGGTAGAGTGACAGACCAGACATTCTTAGAGACCGCTTTAAAGGCTTTTGTTTTGTTTATTTGGCATTTCCACCTATTCAGAAAATAGGGCAGCTCCAGTTCGTGACTGTTTATCAGATTTCCTGATCTCCTGCTGCACATGAACCGGGAGTTTTCCAACACTTTCTTTTAATTAGGTAATGGAGGCCTCAAGTTCCCATCCTTTTTCCCTGGGCAGGAGGAAGCACAGGCTGAACCCAGTGGTACCGGCACGGGTAGTTCCCAGACGAGCTGCTGGGGAAGGTGGCCAGTGCTTTGTTTCACGACGAGTGCTAAATATAGCCCAGATCTGAGCTCTCCTGGAGCCTCGCTGGTGGAGCCTGCCCTGGCCAACCTGCAGAGCTGCTGTCTGCCTTGGCAGCTTCGTGCTGGAGGAGAAACCAGGGCACCAGATTTTTCTAAGATGCCTGTTAAGTCACTGAATTAGTGCTGACATGGAGGTGACATTCGTCCTCTTTTCCTTCATCCCTGGCTCCATTTGGATCTCTGTGCCATGACAGAGGGAAGCAGCAATGCAATGCCCTTTGAAAGAGGGGAGTCCTGAGCTGGCACCAAGAACGCTTAAGTCTGGGTTTAATTTGAACTTGTGCTGAGCTCCAAGGTTCAGCCAAGGGGGCTGTGTTCCAGGAAGGTGCCCCTGGGTGCTGCAGCCCCTGATGCGGTGTGTCCTGGCTCGTCCGGCTCGTTCCAGAATCTGGGCAGCTTTGTGCATACCCTAAAACAGAACAGTAAGATACGGAAAACTCACTGCTAGCCAAGATTAGAAAATCCATGTCCTCTGCATTGTTTGCAGGGTTAATTCTGGTAAATTATAGTGCTGCAGTTTGTAATTTATCTGGGAGATGGATTCAATTAAATTGAAAAAGAGATAATTTAAAAGCGAAGGTATTTTACTTTCTGTGCAAGGTAAAGGGGCCTGTGGAGTGCCCTGCCTATCAGATACATTTAAGGCTTAAAGCATGCTGTGCCCAATAAAGCAATAAATAATTGCACAAATAACTGGAACACCTAGAATTATAATAGATCTTGGAAGAAAATCTCTAAAACTTTTGGAAAGGTTAAAGCCTTTAAGGCATCAGCTAGTCTCAAGGGACTAGGAAGAAAGACTTTGTACAGGGACCAGGTGAAGCCAGGTTTGCATCAGGCGTTTTGCACTTTTCACTGCAGGGTCTGGTGCTGGCTCCTCTTGGAGACTTGTTGGGTTCATCCTGCTGGCTGCCCTACAGAAAGCGATGTTGGGGTGTTTAGTGATTAAATATGTTTGGGGCAGTGGTGCTTGAGGAAGAACTGTCCCAGCTGAGTCAGGGCTGAAGAAGATGAGGAATTACCCTGTGGAGCTTGTGCAGGGTTGCTGTGTGCAGAGGCACAGCCGTTCCTCTTTCACATTGCTGTTCTAGAGAAGGGCAGCGGACTTGCTAGTGGACTTACTTTGCCGGTACAGGTAGCAGGGCTGAATTTGGCATGCCGTCATTCTAATTCCTGCTGTTTTGCTCCCTAACTATCAGGTTAAACTTGTCTATATGCTGCTGGCTCTCCTCAGCAGAGAAAGCTGGCAGGCTGTGCCCTGCGGAGTCGGGTGGGCTCACTGGTGGGAAAGGCAGGAGCTTAGGAGCTCTGTGACGGCAGCAGTAAAGCAGTTTTCTTATTAAATTGTATCATCCCCTGTGTGCCGCCTTGTTTTCATAGATCAGCAACGATTGCCAAGCTGTTTGTGGTTAAACAATGTGCTCTCATAATCCTGCTCCTCGTCTTGCCTAATTAAGGGTCTGGTCACGCTGGAGCTTTGCCCGAGTGAGGACTCCGGGGGCAGTTGTTCGTTCTGGTGCGGTGCCAGGACCGTGTGTCCGTGATAGCGCCGTTTCCTTTGAAATCAATTGAGATGTCACCATTACTTGATCCCAGAGCTACTTAATGAACTGGCAAAATGGGCTCTATTTTTAGATCTCCCTCCAAACTACTCTGTGTGTTAAAGCTCCCCTTGTCCTTAATGCCGGGATGGGGTTGGGCAGGATTTACTGGTTTAGTTTAATAAGAGACGTACAGAACTGAAATAATAAGCTCCATTTCCTTGAAAGTGAGGAAAATTAAAATGGCATGGTTAAATCTGGGCAGCCGCCTTGAGACAGTAAAGCGATACATTTCACGTGTGGCCAGAAGGATAAGGTGGAGCTGGGTTTTTCTTCTTGTCCGAGTTACGAGAGAGCCAAAGATTACAGACACATGACTTTGGGGAGTTCTCGCAAGCTTTGTGGATTGGATTTCTAAGTGTTTTCTGAATAGGATAAAACGCTTGGTGGTTTATTAGACAATCTCAACAATTTAAAGAATATCTACTTCATTGCAGATGCTAGAGTGTCTTCCCCTACGTGTTTATAATTAATGTCAGAAAAGTATTTTTGCTAAAATAAGAAATAAACACAGACATAGGTAATTTAGATGTTTTTGTTTCTTATTGTAGTCTGAAGCCAAGTTGGATAAAGTAATTTCAGGAAGCCACTGAGAATGCCTTGAGGCTTTGCCTAGCATTGGTGTTTGCGCACACATGCCCTTATGTGGCTCATGTGGGGTTTGGGGGTTTGCTGTCTGTAGGCTCACAGCCTCCAGGATTGCGCAGCAATGAGGTGAAGGAATGGGGGTGCAAGGTTTTAACACAAGTGGCAATTGTCACCTGGCTTTCTTCTCACCCCACGAGGTGGAAATGTATGTAATGGCAGAATGTGTCTGTACTTTGCTGCTGTTGCACAGTCAAAATAAATAAAAGCAAAAAAAGCTCCAAACCAAACCCTTTCTAGTAGAAACACAAGGTGTACCAAATGCATCACCCTTGAGCCTGCACTTGGGGTGTAAATTGGCTGTGGCAGTGATGATTTCAGCATCTTTCTGTACACTGCTGCAAACTGAGTTTTTTTTTGCCCCATGCTCTGAGCTGGAGGAAGCAGTCCAGCTTTGGACTCACCAGGTGTAATTTCCCATGTCCATGCATACCTCAGAAACAAAACAGCTTTACAGCTCCGGACCTGAGCTGGGTTGTGCTCAGCTCCAGAAAAGTCAGGTTGAACCATCCCTGTCTGTTAGGGTGGTTAATACGGCATGCTGATGCATGGCTGCTTTGTTGAGGCATCCCTCTTGTTTTTCTTCATCCCTGTGCTTCAAATATTTCTCCACCACAGAGTTAACACTGCCCCTGATGATTTTGCACACCTTTAAAACCACCAGCTATGTGATTTTTTTCTGTGTTTGTGCAAATGGTTCCTACCTTTCTACAAGGAAGGCAGTGTCACTTAATACAGAATATTTTCTCTCATGCAGTAAATTCCAATATAACTTTGTGTGATCTGTGAAGTCTTGGCTCACTTCCAAACATTTCTGCTGTCTTCTGGGTGTCCCCGTCTCTCATCGGGAGAGTTTGTGATAGTTTGGCCATGGCCTAATTAATGGTGGTTTGGGTCTCTTGGGTGGGTTTTTGGATCTGGATTATTTTCTGGAACAAGTCCCTCATTAGGATGGCGAAATCATGCCAGGATGGTGGGTTTTTTCAGTCTGATGCAGTTACTTTCTTCTTCAGATGAATCTGATTACATGGAGCTGTGAGCTGCAAAGCAAGTGATACTAGAAGTGGACTCTGACGTAGTTGCTGCAACACTTTGAAAAATCAACAAGAACTAGCTAGGATGTGCAAACTATGTGTAACCTATGTGTAGCTGTTAATGTTGAAGGGGGGGGAATAAAAAGCAGTTTCCATTCCAGCTTCCTGTTATCTGCCAGTTTTGCATTTGCCTGAAGTTTTTACCCTGTGAACTGAAATCACAAAATCTATACTCTGTGCAAAAGGTGAACTTTGGCTTTCTTGGTTTGGGGATGGGAGGCACGTTCTGGGGAAGATTCTCCCGTTTTTAAGCTTGATTCGTGGAAATAGAAATTATTTTAACAGTAAGAGCTTTTGGTCATTTGGGTGGGATTTTTTTTTTTTAAACTGACTTCCAACTGTTTATATAGTACGTTATAAGCATAACGCAACCAGTAAGTGGCTGTATTGGTAATTTTGTCATCTTTGCCATGAGCTGTCTGAATAATGGCGCAGAGGATGCGCGGCGGGTGATGGGGTGAAAATGTAAAACAACAAAAAAAAGTGCGCACATGGGGAGCGTGTTGAGGATCACTGTGCAGCAGCACGTCTAGGAAAACGCAACTGCTGTAGCTCGGTAAAGGAAGCAGCGAGTGGAGAGGGAGCTCGCCAGGGTCTTCCACCACATGTGGGTTGGGGAGAATATTTGCCGGCTTTGCACATGGGCAGCTCTGCTCTTCCTGACCATGTGGGAGCTGGACGCGGGCGGGGGTGTCCATGCTGCTCTATGTTGTCACCTTGTATTGTCACCTGCATCTAGGCAAATACGGTGGGTAAAGACTCCTCCTGTCTTGGTGCATTTCCTCAGGGTAGGAGGGTTGCGATTGCATGTGTAAATTTAAGTTCAGCATTTCCAGGCTTTTAAGTACTTAGCTGTATAATCTTCATAACTTTTCATACATTCTGCATCGGCATTCAGCTCCAGACACTAGCAATAAAGTAACACTTCTGAAAAGTGGTTTTCTCTATGAAGATGTGATGTCTCCAGAAGCTTGCCGAGATGAACAAACTGCATTGAAAGCTACATTAAAATTATGTTTAAATGCATGCGGAGAAACCTGAACGAGGTGCTGTGGATGCTGGAGGTGCTCTGGGGGCATTAGTGTGGTACCCTGCAGAGGATCCCTGGCCAAACTGAACTGCATCTGTACCCATTGGTAAGATTTGCAATAATGTCCAAAGGCATTGCTGAAAATAACTTGCAGAAATGCATGCTGGCTTAATACAATTACATGTTTTGGGGAAAAAAAGATTATATGCTGTGGAATTTTCTGTCCCTTACTAAAAATGAGAGGAATTCTATCAACTTCTCTGGTTTACAAGTAAATAGGTTTTGTTTGTTTGTTTATTTTATTTTTTTTTAGGTGATGGAAACTGAGAAGTCTCAAGATCCAGCTTGTGCAGAAGTGTCCAAAGGAAACAACCAGAGTCCAACTCTGGGAAGTGGCATACTGAAATACAGAAGTCGATCCCAAGGTAATGGTGCCCTGGTAAAAGATAGCAATAATAGAATTTTTATGTTGTGTATTTATTTTAGCTCTCTAAAAGTGAGATATTATTTCTTTCCTTTGGAGAGCATATGAGTTTAATTTGGAAGGAAAACCCCAGCTGTCAGGTGTTTGCATTCAGCCTCCTGAGTTGAACTATTGTAAGGACAGAAAGATGAAGCAAAATTTTGGAAGCTTCTTTCTTTTTTTTTTGTTTCTTTCGTTTCTTTCTCTTCTCTCTCTCTTTTTAATGTTTACATTACCTATATATTTCAGAGTGCTCTGATACTGATGTATGTGTGGGGGACATGTTTCAACACGCCATCACCAAAATATCCATTATGGCGAATAGTCCCCAGATTTTCTATTGCTTTGTCCCCAGTTCTTAACAGTAACCTGTGTGGAGAGTCCGATCACGTTCTCATCCCTAATACTTGCTGAGGCTCCCTCCCTGTGTGTTCACGGTAATTTCCATTTACTCAGATATTTTTAGCATCCTCCCAGGAGCTCCTCTGCCAGTAGCCCCTGTGGCTGTGTGTTGGTGGCTTATTGGGGATCCAGCCATGTTCCCCTGAGTGCTTATGCCTCTGGGCTGTGGGTGAGCCTGGAGCATCCCCCAGCCTGGTCCCAGGCCTGGGCTGCAATGTGGGGAGGGAGGCTGCATTCAGAGCTGGGCAGAGAACACAGAAGTATAACTGGTCCCCTAGAAGAAGAGAGGGGAGAGGTGATGGGAGAGGGTTAGTTGTAGGTGCCTGGAGGGTTTGGAAGTGAAAGAAGTGCCAGGATGCCAGGTCCTGCCAAGAGAGCTGTCTTGGCGGTGTGCAGCAGCTGCTCTGTGTGCCTGGGGAAGGGGAGCTTTAAAACCAGAGGTAATTTCACACCCCAAAGCGGGAAGCAGGTTTAAATTACACTCTGGGCAGTGGGTACAAGTTCTGCATGGGTGCGGTGCCAGAATTGCTTTAATGCTGAGGGGAAAATGAGCAGCTGTCCCAGCTCTGTGCACCATCCCTCTGTGGCACTGGCAGCGATGCTTGCACAGCCTCCGAGTGAGGAGGAGGTGGCAGAAATCAGGTTTGGGGCTCTCCTGGGTAAATTTGCAGTGAGTTTGTCTCAGCCCATGGCTTGTGATCCCCATCCCCAGAGTAAGGACGGGGCAGTGAGGATGAAAGGAAAGCAGAGCTGCCCCTTTCTGTGGCAGCTCCAGCTTAACACTGGTTTAAAGTAATTTTAAAACCGCGTCATGAACCCGAGCTTGCGCAAATTTGGCCTGTCTGTGTCTTGGGTTTTCATCTGTAAAATAGAGGTTAATGGCCCTTCCCTGCGTAGTGGGATAATGGCAAGGATAAATGTGTGGGAACTGCTGTGACTGTGGGTCCTGTAGGGACCTCGGAGAAAATGAGAGTTGGAGGAGCCCTGGTGCAAGGAGTGGGCTACTCAGCGGCTAATTACAGGATGTCCTTCAAGACAAATAATTCTGTTTCTTAAGTGAACTCTGCACTCTTCTCCTCTTTAAGACAACTAGGATCATTGCCAGAAGGAAAGAAAATAGCATTTATTTGGCACATTTTTCCTTTTTACATTCCAGAAAAATTTCCCTCAAAGTGACATGACACCTCCAGAAATGAATACTGCTACAGTGTCAGGTCTTTTAATTTTAAATAAATGAAGCTTGAGAGCTTAGTGCACTAGCAAGTGCCGTTGGGTGAGAACAACTGAATTTCTTTTCTGTCCCTGAGCTACTGGCTCAATTATCTTCTGCTTTTCCTTACTACCACAAGTGACAGCACTGAGGAGTTCAGCATCACTGAAAGATCGTAGAAAACCTGTGACAGCAGGAAAAGTTTTTAGTTGAGGATGATCAAAACTAGCTTCTAACTGCCCATTCAGGAACTGTGTAGTGTTTTTTTTAAGGCACTGTTTAATTTGGGGTTTGCAGGAGGTGATTATTGCATGCTGGTGAGAGGATAAAGCAGCTCTGAGATGTTTGCGGGACATGTTTCTGTGGTTTTCCCTAGGTGCTGGATCCCGCTTGGAGTCTGTAGGAGAAGATGATGAGCTGACAGTGGAAAATGGTGAATCAAATTATGAAATAGCTGTGAAATATTCTCGGGGTGGAAGAAAGCACTCTCTGCCCCAGCAGCTGGAGTCGGCGGGAGCCAGGCAGGTGGGTAGAGAGGCAGGGCTGACCCTGAGCACCTCACTGTGGTCAGTCCTTCAAAATCTGTCTGGAGCCTGTAGAAACAAGGGTGGTGAAATAAGGCCATGTAGGTACATCATGGGAACCTAAACCAGGCCTGGGCACCAAAATGGGATGTGTTGTTCATCTGTGGAGATGTTCTTTATGCTGAGGGTGGTGAAGGGGGTACTTGTTGCTGAAGCCAGAAGTTCCTAAGACTGATTTTATGAGTTGCAGTTCTAGACATCTACGGACTTAAAAAAAATGAGGTAGGCTTTTTTTTTTTTTTTTTCCTTAGCAGATAAGGACTTCAGTATGTCATGAGGTTACCCTTAATCTTTTTGATTTAAATTGTGACTGGTACATTACAAAATGATCCCACTGTGCAAAATGTGGGAAAATTACTGTGGCAAGATTCACTTCGACTGTAATGAGCTAAGATTTCATGCCTTAGACATTTTTCTGAATATATCTGTAAGATCCCCCACTCCCTCTTCGCCGACACATGCAATTTTCCTGGTATGACATCCTGGTGCCTGTGCCAAGCAATCAGAGTGACTTCCCTTGTTTGCTGATGTTTGTTAGGACTACCATATTGTGAAGAAATCCACCCGTTCCTTCAGTGCTGCTCAAGTGGAATCTCCATGGAGACTGACCCAGCCGTCCATCATTTCCAACATTGTCCTGATGAAAGGACAAGGCAAGGTGAGGATTTCTGCACATGACTGGTTTCTAACATGTAGCAAGAGCTGGCATTTGAGAGATGTCTCCCATACCGGGGACTTCCAGCAGCTCTCAAGGTAGCCAATGATAATCATAATGATAAGCCTATCCCATTTAAAATGTAAATGCTGAAGTTACACCTGCAAAATACGGGAGAAACAATGTTCATATCATGCACTTGAAGTGGGGAGGCTTTCATTCTGATGTGATGCATCTGGTCGTTACTGAGATATCAAATATTAATAGTGAATCTCTAAATATGTGTGCTTATGCGAAGTTGATGCTGCTACAGAAGAGTACCTGTTTGCATGCATATTTATGGACAAGCATATTCTGTCTTTGTGGATACATTTAAAAAAAATAAATCACTGCAAATGAAGCATTAAACCCAAAGACAGGTTCCTGGTTGATTGCTTATCTAAGAGCACTGAATTCTCTGGGTCAGAGAGTCCTCTTTTCTCCCCTCAGTGATGCATTTGCACATTTGCTGGCTACCAGCTGGCTGAATGCTAAGGGAGAATAGACAAGCATTAACCTAGGTTTATATTGTTTTCCCTAATCCAGTCCACACTAGTAGTGGAGCTGTCATTTAAATATGCTAAAAATATGCATGCCTTTTTCTGAAATACTCTTTAAATTAATCAGATGGATATGTTTTGGACTAAAAAGAATTATTTTGGCTTTCAAGCTCAAATACAAAACAAATCCCTTGTTGTGCTGCAAGTTTAGCAAAGAGTTAGAAATAGTGACCTCTCTCGGTAGATTGCCTCACAGTTGCTGCAACTCTCCTTGTTTTGGGAGCTCTAGGTCTTCCATGAAATTTCCAAGTAAATATTTCTTCATTTTTCTTTTTTTTTTTTTTTTTTTTAAACACCATTTTTCTCATAAGAGTTAGATTATTTCTCCCTGTGGGATAAACCACCCTCTCCTGCCTTTCTGCAGTTAGCGCCAAGGTGCTAGGAAGCAGTCGGGAGCAAGCAGACTCCAGTGATCATGAACCACCTCAAACAGCTGCTGTTTTGGGTGCCTTCCACCCACTTTCTGAGTGGTGACCTCTGTTAGGGGTTGCATCACGTACAATGTGTGTGGTTGGATTTGCTTTATTATTTCTATGCAGACCTGGGACTTGAAAAGTAGTTCCACAGGGTTGCTGTGTGTTGGCAGCTTGGAGCCAAGTGTTTGCCCTTGGTTTTTCACCTGTAGTTAGATCTGTAAGGGGTGCTTTTCTGCTATGGAGTGGCAGTGCTTCTCCGGGAAGGTGGGCTAACGTAGGAACCGCTGTACTTTGCAGCTGTATTTCTCCCAACCCTCCCCACAGAGCTATGGGGAGACCTGCTGTGTCTGTGCAAGGTAGTGAGTGCCAGGAGCCTCCTGCTTTCTGTAGGTTGGTTTGCAGTTGATAATTGCACAGCAAACAGGTGAGTTATTTTGTGTTGCATGGGGAAGCTAGGATGCTTCCTTTCTAGAAATCAGTAATGTCTTACCAAATTAACTAGAAGCTCATAATGTGGTAGTCTACTTTATATTCATGGATTAAAGCAAAAGAGCTGGCTGTTGTATTGGGTTGTAAACACAGTGTTAGCGCCTGCCCTGGCAGCATCCCTCAGCTGGAGAGCACTGCCCAGGGCGCTAATAATAACAGCCATGGCTTCAGATCACTGAAGCACAACAGTTTTCCACTTCCCTTGTCCACCTGGTCAGTGACTTTTCTCTTTATTCTGTAAAATACATGTACAGCAGTGACAAGAGGAGAAATACGGGGACGGGGAATGGGTCAAGGAAGTGATTCAGCTGGGAAATAACTCAGCAGAAGGGGGAGAGGTTCGTTCTGCTGTGCTCATCCGTTCCCTGATCAGCCTTGTGAGACAGTCCCACAGCCAGCCGGGGCAGCACAGGGGCAAGAGCTAACAGATGGAGCCCTGGGGAATGTATTGATCTAGATTTATTTAAATACAACGTGGTACATGTCTTCAGAATAATTAAAAATGTACATGTGCGTGGCAGCCCCCCCACGCCAGCCCCCTTCCAGCTACATTCCCAACATTACAGCACTGACCTTATGTCATGTTCTTAAGCTTTTCTTTTTCCTGAGGAAATGCAGGATCTGTGGCAGCAGAGAAAACTACAGTTAATCCTGGATAGAGATCTTAGGGGTGGGAATCCACTGTCTGTCAATTTAAAAGCAATGTGTTACAGTTTTTAAAACGGGAAGAGGATAACATAAAGCCATTAACCCAGCATTTAAAAAAACCTGTCATCTTGAAATAGCATTTTTGTTATTTCAGTTTAAGGTGCCTGCTGCTACTTTTGGGGCTGATAAGTGTGTTGGTCTTAGAATGAAAATAAATTAGGAAATGCAAGCAGAGGGTAAGATGGCAGTGCAATTCATCAGAAGGTTTTCATCTTTCCTTTGTCTTGTGTGTTATCAGCAATCTTTCTCACATAGGTGATAATAAAGTAAGGTGCCAGCTTTGCCTTCTCTTCCCTTTTCTGTAGGGTCTTGGATTCAGCATTGTGGGAGGTCAGGATTCTGCTCGCGGACGCATGGGAATTTTCGTGAAGACTATATTCCCAAATGGAGCAGCGGCTGCTGATGGAAGGCTTAAAGAAGGTATGATAGAGAGAATCCAACTGCATATAAAGGACCACAGTGGGATATTATTTCAGTCCAGCAGAAGAATTCAAGTACAGCTTTATTTAGGCACCTGGCCATCAACAAGAGGCTGTGGAGGATGTAACACACCCTGTTTGTCCATCCTCGGGAAGATCATTCATAGCAGTTAACTTGATTATATTGCATATTGAGAAGGGGAAACTACAGCCTGATAGTTTTTGTTTTGTTTTGTTTTTAACCTTCCTCTTCAGTGAACTTTATTTGCCCAAGCCATAAGCTGCAGTTCTTTAGCTGGAGAGGGTCATTGATAGCAGGAAACATATCTATCCAACCAACATCTGGCTTAAAGATGCTGGTCCAAGAAGGGGTTATACAGAGGGACAGGCTTGGAAGAGACTGTTTTGGGCCCTTGTGCTCTCTGAGCCTCGTGGTAGGATTTTGACGTGAATCAACAAGTGAGAGTCATAACCAGAAAGAGAAAAGAGAAAGAATGGGATTGGCAGTAAGATCACCCATCTGGCTAGAGAATCAGATATATCCTGATTTTTATTACTGCTTTTCCAGTCTTGATCTCTGAGCTGGACGTGTAGCCTGCACTGTGTGTGTTTGCACCCTGATCCAAGAGCTGTGGCAGGCAGACAGACCCTTATGCGCTATTGAAAACACAAAGTGACCATGAGTTCAGAGTGGTGGTTTACAGCTCTTCTGCAGGGGTTGTGTTACTTCTTTTCCACAGAAAGCTGCTCTTGTGTTACTTCTCTCCTTCTCCTATCATCATTCCTCTCTTTACATCTCATCACACTTCTTGTATTGGAGGCTGCTTTTGGTGCCAGCTCTCACACTTGCTGCCAGAGGGAAGCTCATGTCCCTGCAGCATAGGTTGTGCACTTGCTAAGGGAAGCCAATAAGTAGCAGCTGTCCCATAAACTGAGCAAGCCTTTGCAGGCTATTCAGAGCTCACATACGTTTCCTTCCGTTTTTTTTTGTTTTGTTTTGGTTTTTTTTTTTTTTTTTTAACCAGGGCTCAGAAAAGAGAGGAGGGGTAGACTTGGCTGATGACATGGCCCCATCTAATTTTTCACAGATGCAAATAAAATTGCAGAAAGTGGATCTGGATCATGCTGACCCTCCTTTTAATAAAATGAAGGTTGATCAGCGCAGCTGGGATATAAGTAGTAAGACCCAGAGCCTGAAAGTAGGTAGAAATGCAACGGGATGTCCTCACTGGCATGGAAGGGCATTGTCTGTCACAATGTGTGGGCTACATGCTTCTCCATCCACAGGTATTTAGTTAGAGGGCATGTTTACTTTCTGCATGTGGATGCAAGGTTAGTTTTCTCTGAACAGGCTTTGGAGTGTTATGCTGTAGTGTTTCTCTTAGATTCTCATTTCCCCTGTTCATACTTAAAGAAAGGTGGTGTCATAGTCCCTTTGCACTTCATGTTATAAGCATCTGTTTTCAGACTTTAGGTAAAATCTGTAGTGTTTTCAGCTTGTTTTGTTAGTATGAGAATGCCAAGTTAAGGATCTCTGCTGAAGAACAGTCTTTACTCTGCTAATTCATCGCTGTTAGCTTGCAAAGTCATTAGGACAAGTGAAAAACTAGGGACAGTAAAAGGCTTTTAACTGAGCAGTTAACTGGAATCCTCATAGTAGTGGGTTGCCTTATGTACAGGAAAGGTTTTTTTACATGCCTCTAGTCTATATATTGCTGACTTCATTTTTTGTATCTAATTACCAGGGGATGAAATCCTAGAAGTTAATGGAGAGTCTCTACAAGGACTGACCCATCAGGAGGCCATTCACAGGTTTAAGGTAACGTGGATGTAGTACGGTAGAGATTCATGCTCCTCTTTTTTTCAGTGCCATTTCATACCCTTGGATTTATATTCTTTTGCTACCACAAAATACTATATGCAGGTTTACTGGCAGATGTTGGTGTATCATGTTGCCTTATCAGGGTTCTCTGATGTCTCTCCAGCAACTTAAGAAAGGTGTGGTGACCCTGACTGTGCGCACACGGCTGCGCAGCCCAAGCCTCACGCCCTGCGTGACTCCCACCTTGCTGAGCCGCTCTAGCTCCCCCAGCTCCAGCGCTAGCGGTGGCATGCCAGTCCCTGGGCCCGATGAGGCAGATGGTTCTTCCTCCAGCCGCAAAGGACCCGGCCCAAAGGACAGGATCGTCATGGATGTGACGCTGAATAAAGGTGAGGGTCCATTGGAATGAGCTTGAAGAACGAATCCTTGCTTCCTAGAGGAGTTTTTAGGAATAGGGAGACTCTTAAGATCCAGAGCAACAACTCATATCCATCTGATCTTGAACATGGGATGGGGAAGAAAAACATCTTCTAATGCAAAAACTTCTGAAGAGTTTCCCCTTCCACGTTTCACTGCTCGACTGTCAGCAGACTCTTAGGGGTAGCAGTCAGTGTCCATGCTGCTGAAAGAGGGAGGCTGTGAGATACCAGGCAAAATGTGAACCAGCCTCTTGGCAGCCCAAATGGCTGTGCCGTTCTTGTAAAAGGCCTCTCTGGGGAAGGCAAAGCCATGCAAAGTGCTCAGAATTGCCTAGATGAGCTGTTTGGACTCCTGCCTGAAGTTTGCTCTCATTATCAATAATTTCACAAGATAAACTTAGAGCATATGCTGTATGTGGTGGGACAAATATGCCTATTTTAAGGTCTTAAAATAAGTTAGTTTTAATGAGATTCAAAATTTGGAGAGAGAAGGTAAGATGTCCAGCAATTCCTAATTTAGGAATGCTGTTACCTGAAGGAAAGCAAAGGTGAAAGTGGACAGAAGTAATCATCGAACCACAGCTAACACTTCACCTTTCTTCATGCCTCTTTGCTGAGGAATGCCTTGCAGGTATTTAACAAAAGAGAGCAGTATAGTTGGCAGCATCTTCTATGCTCACGTTTTCTGCCATAATTTTAAGTGACATCTTTATTGGATTGCTGCCCCCACTCCTTTTTGCCTTGGACCAGATCAAACCTTGAGTGACATTTCCAGGCAGTTCCCACGGCACACAGAAAATTTGCTGGGAGTGATGGATCTCAGAAAACAGTCAGGATCAGATATTTTCAATCCTGATTTCCACTGTTGGTCTTGGCTTCCTGACTGACTGCACCTAAGGCCAGCCCTGAAACAATACATGAGTCTTGGTCTCAGATGGGACGTGGGAACACAAACATTTGTGTGTCCTGTGTGATTACAATCTGCTACTTTTCTTTGTACTTGTTTTTCACAGAGCCAGGGGTTGGGCTCGGCATTGGTGCCTGTTGTCTCACACTGGAAAACAGTTCTCCAGGGATATACATTCACAGCTTGGCCCCAGGATCAGTGGCTAAAATGGATGGCAGATTAAGGTTAGTTAAAGCAGAAACATGCTGGAGTGGTTTTACAATAAAATCGATTGAGACTTTGTTTTCACCAGCTGGTTGATGTCTCAGGGAGGGGATTTATACTTAAGAGTTGACCAAAAAGAAAACATTTAAATAAAGGCATTCCAAAGTGGTATTAAATACCCAGGAAACATTATTCTGTGTGGTGGAAGCAGCACGATCGTTAAGGTTTGGGGTTGTGTTTTAATTCTCTGTACAGAAAGCTGAGCCTAATAGCACCCTTTGAGAAAGGGGAGCAGCAAGAAGTGCAGCCTCATGTCTTTTTATCAGAGCTGCAGCCAGAGACCCCAGATTGGGAGGAAATTTGCAGAGCTCTGCTAAAAGCTCAGTCACCTGAAACTCTCATAGAAAGAGCTGGGGGAGATGTTCTTGCAGCTGACTGTGCCCATGGCTGCAGCAGCACTTTTCTGCCCTTACTGTCTGTCTGGCAGGATTGCTGCAGGCTGACCTGCCCATCTCATTTACTCAGTCATGGAGTTTGGATGTCTTTAAGGAGCTGTAAGAGAGAGAAGCAATCATTCCTAGGGTTCCCTTGTGCTTTACATTGGATTAAGTGACAGAAAGTTATTTGCTGTTCCTCTCCTGGAGACTTCGTTTTTAGAAACCATTGGAGGAAATCTTCCACGTTTCTGCGTTCCTGCATAATAATGCTGGTGGGCGCTGGGAGCATCGCTCAGGAGGAGAGGCTGCACTGAAGACCCGCTGGGACTGTGTGATCCACACTGAATGTGTGGCCTGAGCACTGGTGCAGAGAGGCAGAGCAAATGCCTTGCTTTCACATGGGTAGAGAGTGCCTTCTGTTTCCTTGTTTACCAGGAAAACTGTGATAGAGCAGTTAATTTTTTGGAATAAAGGAAGAAGATAATTTTATGGTGACATCCATGCCAAAACCCTTGAAAGTTCTTACCATGTAGAAATGTCTATAGGAAACAGAGTTTAATGCTAACTGGCTTTCTTGTAAGCCTCTTTGGAAAAGATTGCAGTGCTGGTTGCATCTGTATGTAACAGCTGTATTGTTTATTAGGTTTAAGTGATTGATTATATCCAGGCATGCTTCCCAGATTTCTAGCTTGCTTCTTTGAGACATTGCTTCTGTTGTCCCATCAACGGTTTATGGCTCCATAAGCCAAAACTTAGAGGATGGTTTTGATTTTTGGAAAACTTCGTGTATCAAGTACTGGCTTTGGAATACCGGGAGAGGTTTGAATCTAGCTCCTCTGTGTCTAAGCTCCCCCTCTGTCATGTGCCTGTGTAAATGACTCTGTGTAGTTTTTAATAGCTATGTAAATCTAAAAGATGGGCAGAGCAGTGGCGTGATTACACAACCGGTAGATCACGCTTTACTTTCCTAAGCCTGCACCAGAAGTACAGGTTACTGAAGGCTGCCACGTGCAATTGTCTTTGGTATGTGGACTCACAGTGCAAACTCATTTCCATTGTCACAAGTAGCCCAACATAAATCAGCAGCAATAAATTATTTGTCTATTTAAAGCAAATACTTTAGTAATTATGGCAAATGCTTTAATGATATCCCTAGTTGATGATCTTTTCTTTTGACTAGTTCCAGATGTCTGAGTGCCATGAGCAAGAGTTAAGAAATGGGGAAAACAAAACTAAACAATCTGTGCTTCCCTTTCAGAAGAGTTTTAATTTTTTTTTCTTTTTAATGGGTTCTATATGTTAAATTGTAATAAATACAAGCTTATCGCGCTCAATTTTTTCCTGCAGTCATTTCATAAACTTGTATCTAAACCATGAATTTCTTATCAGTGTTTGTGTTAAGTAATTCAATATGATGGGAAGGAACAGCCCATCTGAATCTAATTTTTCCTCTTCTGTGCTCGACAAGTATCTGAATGCAGAACTGGAATTGAAGTTTGCTTTCACTCTGGTCCAAATGCAGCCAGTTTTCTCTGTTGATTTAAGAGGGTTTGTAGCACTGACGGTAAATGCAGAAGGGATCTCTGGACCTCCTTTCTGAAATCAACAGGACTTAAAAGCATTCACATCACTGGGAGCCAGAGCAAGACTGGCTTCTTTGCAAGTCAGATCTTTTCCAGACACTTGTATCTTTGAAAAGGCTTGGCTATCAGTTGAAAGCACAAATGTTTTTGTAAAAGGCAGTTGAGATTAACTGGCTCTGTGTCTCTCTGCAGTCGGGGTGACCAGATCCTGGAGGCAGATTCGGTGAGTCTGCGTCACGCAGCATTAAGTGAGGCCTACGCCATCCTGAGCGAATGTGGTCCAGGTCCAGTCAGCCTAATTATTAGTCGGCATCCTAACCCCAAGGTGAGGAGAAAATCTGTTAGTGTATCTGGGTTGTTTTCATCTGGTGCTGTAATTTGAGTCTTGGCTGTCGGGAAAGCAGCAAATGAAGAATATTGGATTTTTCTCTCTGTGGCGTTTGTTGTGCAAGAAGTCAGGATTGCAATGATGCCTTCCAGTTTTGTAAGTTGTAGCAATGCTGGACTATCCCTGGTGCTTTTCACTTAGTCACTCACTGATCAAATGCAATTTTCCTGGAACTACTTGAGTGAAGTATTCCCATCTTTCTCGGTACTTGGCCCAAGTGGCAATGCAAATATGGCACAAGTCCTCTTCCTCCTGAAAGTTGTTTTGCACTTAGCTTCTCTTTGAGTAGGATATTATTTAGGGCCAGGAATATAAATATCAACAGATTGAACTGATCAGCTATAATAAAGTAGTAGGAGTACTGTTTTTAAAAAAGTAAAATCTGTCCAAAGATAAAAGTTTTCCTTCAGGAGTTAAAATGTGAGAATCCAGAATGTACTACTACTGTGAAATCTGTGCAAGGGCAATTTGGAAATAAGGCTATGTTTACAGAGTGAGTATTTTCAAGCAATTTTTAAAAATCGATGATGGAAGATAAAAGTCTTTCAACTGAGCTATAGGGAATAACAACTTCTTTTATTTCAATATTTCAAAGAATTTCATGAGTGTACAAAACCTTCCTGTTTAAACAGGAATGAAGCTGTAAAAATATTTGCATTAGTGGGTCCAGAGAGCTCCGACTTTTGAACTCGTAACTACAAATGGAGGCTGTAATAAATCCATATCTAGGGGAACTCAGGTTTCTTATTTTATAATTAATTGAGTGTTTTCTGTTAGTCAAATATACAAACAGACAAATAGGGGTCTACTGTCCAGAGTTTGTTGTTATTGCTGTGCTGCTAAAAAGAAAGAGGCTGTGATTCTGTTAGTTAAAGGCAAGCATGGAGGGGGTAAGAATTGGGCTTATGTCCTAAGATAACAGTATTTCTAGGGAGTCTGAAGGCTGTGCTGAACCAGCACAATGGTTCAATTTGATTGCATTATTAAGGTGTGTAGACTTTCTGGAGAGTCTGTAAGTAGCATGAAATAAAAACTCTGTGGAGTGGAGCCTACCCTCTCTCCTCCACCCTTCATCTTCCTGTGGTGGTGGCTTGAAAGCCGATGAGTGACCCAACCAGGTATCTGCTGAGAAGATAAACTGAGTTAAGCTAATTGCTTGCTATTACTCAGTAACAGAGGGAAACTATTAAGTGGCTCCTATTACAGTTTTCCACAAGTGATATTTAAAATGACAACAAATCCTTTGCCAAGAAATGCTAAGAAAAGCTAAAAGTTGAGCTGGAGGGACCCTAAAGCATTTTTTCCTCCCAAGCAGTACTGAATCTATGGTCCCTCAAAGGTGGATCTCTGAAGGAGTGTCTATATGGGGCCAAATACGTATCATTATGTCATAGTCACCCCTTTTTCTGACAGCACTAGGAGATCTACAGAAGTGTGTCTGTGTGGTTTTGTTTTATTTTATTTTATTTTATTTGATCTTAATAATACTCCAGCATGTATATTGTAGTTAGGAATTAGCTTGTCCCTCTCCAATTTGATCTGCCTGAAGTGTAGAGGATCCTAAAAAACAAAATTCGCAGAGCTTGCAGAAGTGGACTTTTGGTTAGCTTTAAACAAATACTGCAGTCTGCCTAGCACCTAGTTTTATCCTGGTGACATCTTGTACCCAAAGGTTTGTGTAAAGGAGAGCATACTGTCAGGGCTTGGTCTGTGTCTTGTAGGAACTCCCAGTGCCCCAGGAGACCAGAGGCTTTTGGTTTGCTGTAAGGTTGTACCACAGGCTGAAGAGAGAGATGTATTTCTACAAAGACTCATGTTGTTTTGGACGTTTTTGTACTTAATGTCTCATTTTATGATACAAAAGGTCCACAGTACATTTTGTTGCTGAATATGTTCACTTTGGTGTTTTCATGTGCTTCCAAGAGAAATACCACAAAATTTTCTTTCTTCTTGTTATTCTGAGTGAATGTGGCATTTAAACTATGTTTAAACTGCAGAGTTTTCTTAGGAATCTTTCATGTCTTCGTGGTTCAGAAAGATTCAAGTTTCTAGTCTCTTATTTATGCTGAATTTTAATTCATGTAAAGCAATGTGCATAGAAATTATTTTTGACAGAATTAACTTGCTTTCTGTTTTTGAATATGTATTCCTGCAGACTAGTTGTTCCCGTTACAAAATTATATGGACTTTTCCAGTAATAAGAATTAAGTGCGTGGTGGTAGTTCAGGGCCAAATTAGCAAATATGGTGAACCAGTATTTATTCTTAAACCAGAAAAACATTAATTACCAATTACTGGTTTAGATTTTCTTTTTTAAAGCAAAGAGAAATGAAAATTAAAAAGACAGCTAATATCTTGGGAAGTCTGATGTTCTTCCGGTAGGTTAAGTGTACAGTATCTTCTGTTGCTGGTGTATGCTTGTACAAAGCAGTCTTTGTCTATTTTAAAGTAATATTTTCTCAATAAATCAATGTACAGCACTTAATTGAGTTTAAATTGTGCTGTAATGGGTTAATTTGATTTCTTTAAGTCTGGTGCTGCTTCATTTGTTTGCGTCATGTGGCACGTGGATGTAGTCTTCATGAAGTCAGCAGGCTTCTGCCTCCTGGTTTCTGCAGGAAAGTGGCATGGAGGAAGTCTGAATCAGGGGACCAAGACTTAGGAGCTCTCAACTAGGTCTTCTTTACTCCATTTTTAAAAATAGTAGCATATCTGGAATGTATCGTGTATTTGTAGTGATAAGTGCTCAGACTTTCTTCTTCATTTCGTTTATGCAGTTTGATCTGTGTCTCCCCCATGACTTTAGGTTTCTGAGCAGGAGATGGATGAAGCAATCACACGTACTACCCACCGAGAGAGCAAGGATGCCTGCTCCTCTCACATCACAGGTAGCAGCATGTTCTCGCCTAATATGTGTTCTTTTCCAGATGCAGGAAGGTTTAAGGACGTGCTCTTAGGTTCCCCAACATCAATATTTTTAGGGCCCTCAAAACAGCAGAACAGTTCAGGGGATGTAATCACTCTGTCCACTGAAGAAATTTTAGCAAAAGCATACAGTTCAAATGGATCAACTCTATAGCTCATGTCACTTGCTTTGTTTCTCTAGGCTACCATGATCTGAAAGTAGGGTTGCCAAGAGCTGGTTGCTCTATCCTGTCTTCAAGATGAATGGGAAGCACAGTGTCCCAGCAGGGAAAGGACAGGAGGAATCAACTCCATCTGTGTACGCTTATTCATGTAGTTGGCAAAAAAAAGAGAGAAAGTATTGTTATGTACATTTGAAAAAGACAAGATATTTCTTACTGGACTGTACGTTTTGTCTCCATTTTAATCTTTGGGGTCATATCAAAATATGTGCTCTGGCATTTGTCTGATGTTTTCAAACTCCAGACTTAGCACTTCCTAAAATCTTACAGATGGAAGCGAACTCTTGTCAATGGCAGAGTGACTAGTAAGGTGATTTTTAGACAGAAATGTTAAATTCTTAATTATCCTCTTTATATCTGAGTCAGCTAAGACCTTTTTTGTAGTAGGCCTTGCCAGTGGCTGCTAATTTGTCTTTTGAAGTTGCACCTAGTCGACAGCATGCTCCAGCAGATGAGGAAGACCATCTCCTGCTCATCTGTTGTTTGTAGCTCTGTCCTGAACCTGGCTAGCATAATGTATCTCTGTGATAATGTTTCACCTGATCTGAGGGAAGAGCTTGTGAAATGTTAAATAAATCTCACTTCAGGAAAGCAGTTTGGATAATAAATAAGTGGGATTAAATGTAGCCCCCAGCTCAGAATGTCAATGAGGACCTTGCTTGTATGTATGGACCACAACTTTAATTTTTGGCATCTAACTAAGCTGTGTTTAACAGGAGCTGTACAAAAAAGTCCATCTCCTAGTGTGAAGGCCAAACAAGGAGAGACCTCATCTCCACTCAGCTGGACTATGAAACGCTTCCTGGAGCCAGCGAGCCGGGTAAAAGGATTAAATGCAATAAAAACAGTGTCTGCTTCATACTCTGCTTTTACTGAAGCTCTTATTTGATCAAGGAATTCAAAACCAAACCTCTATACTCCTTCCCTGTCGTATGGGCTCTATAAAAGCGTTTGTTTCTCATGTCACATGCTTAAATTGTGACAGCAGCAAGTTCCTGTTCGTCTGTGTGGCTGTAGCCTTTGGGTGTGATGTGCAGAGCATGGCAGAGAAAGCTGTGGGCTCCCACCTCCTGCCACCTTGAAGGCACCTCTGTGCTGTGAGACACAGAGATGAAGTTAGCAGGAGAGACCTGAGCCCCTGGGCAGAAGGTTGAGTGCTTGGTCTCTCTATATAGCCATTTTGCAGTGGAAAAGTCTTTGGTTTTCCTGGGAAAGCCAAAGAAGCCATACAAACTGTGTCCAGAGGTACAAACCCTTCCCTTCTCTGTGTGGAAGGTACAAAAAAGGGAATTACACATATGAATGGTTTCATCCTTGTTTCTGCATTGAACCACACCTGCAAAGTAGTGGGTTTTGGAATCCTTTTTTTCTTTATTATACTGGCTGAAAACGTATTGATGTGCAGCATTTCAGTCATCCAAGTTTGACAGTTCGGCACTCAATATACTGACGAGTCCTCTATTTTAAAATTTGGCTTTAAACTTCCGTTATTGATCAGTGTGAGTGGAGTTTGTGGTGCTTGCATGCAGACAGGTGCTTTAAGCCCCAATGATGGCTGGTCACGAGGCTCACTTCTTTTCAGCAGGGATCTGTCAGCTCCGAGGCAGAGCTTTCCCAGTACTTCTCGCACGATGGTATGGGCCAGGTCCCGTTTTCTGATGCCGTAACCGGCTCCTGTGATGAAGAGCAGCTCCGTCAGAAGAACAGAAACAGTTTTTTGGATGATGGCTCTCTTCTTCCTGGCGGCCTAAGTAAGCAACAGAAATGTGTCTGGTCATTTGGCTAATGCGGGGAGAGTCACTGAGCGCTCGTTTGCTTTACAGGAGAGCCACAGTAATTCCTGTGCTGGTAAGAAATGCTGGGCGGTGTAGTGCAAGCCAGTGCTGATCATAGAAATTCTGGAAAATGGACGGGGTATACCACAACGAACATAAATGCCCGTTTCCATGATACTTTGTCCAAATTGCTGCTCTGATTATATGAAAATTACTTTCTTTGATTGGTTTGGCTGAAACCAGATTGACAGCGCTGCAGTCATTTTTTTAAATAACTGATGATTGTCTGATTGATTACATTTAAATGAAAGTGTTCATAGCTATTTTTCAAATACACAATTTCAAAATGCCACATGTAGCAGTGTAAAAACAGTCAAATGTTCAATTTGACGTGAGATATTTTGCATATGTGTCTTTCTCCCCATAGTAATTGACTGAAAGAATCTTACATTTCCTTACTGACATGCATCTGATCTCAAGTTCAAAGGATATTACACTTGTTCTGCCTTTCCTATGCTACCCAAATAATGTCTTTGTCTACAGCTTATTTTTCTCTCAAAATTCATTATTTAATGCTTAAAAGCATTTTTACATTTAAAAATACGCACAAAACAAAGCAAACCAAAAAAACTTTCTACAAATTAAGATGCAGTTCTTTCTAGGAAGGATATGGAAAGGGTTCTTGGGTTTATTAGTCTTTAATTTGAAACTGATTGTCATGTGCTTGCATCTTTGTTCAGCAAAGCATTTTGCACTCTCTGTAAATTGATGCAGGCAGTCCTGAGCATAGATTTAAACAAAATGTGAAAGAATTTCTGTTGTTAAAGTAAAGTACACATGTGAATTTGCATCCCTTTCTTCTTTGAGTCATAGTCATTATTTAGAAATAAACTGAAAATAGAACCAGATGTGCCATGAACTGGTTTCGGGATTTACCCATAAATAGTAGAGCCATCTGCCTTCCCTCTTGCTTTTTACTGTAGTTAGAGGGAGGACGTGAAAAACCTACTTTTTGCTTTGTGAGGAGAGGTTAAGCTTCCCCTGCAAACACAGCCACTGTACTCTGCTGCAGTCAGACACATGGTATTAAAAATTATCTATAAAGGTAATTAAAGTATAACTTTTTTTTTCCCTAGCTGCTAGAGAAGCAGGAGTGACAAAAGCAAATGATCTGGCTTCTCCAGCTAGTGGGAGATCATCTGGCCTTCACAACAAGCACATGGAGTCTGTTCGACCTGGCATCCTCAGCGACAGCCCCAAATCTGCCCGCAGCCCTTTTCATCGACAGAGAAGGGTTGTTTTCTACGATGGTGATGTTAGCGATGATGACGAAAGTTCCCACTTGCAAAGAAGCCAGAGGGCCAAGAGCCAGGAGGACTCTGGCATTGTCATTACAACCTCATCTGTGGAAATCGATGATGAGAGCCAGGACAGTGAGTCACCTAGATATGGTGGCACGGAGACATCTTCTCCTGTCTTAGGAAACTCTGTGGAGTCTGCAGACAGCACGCTGGAGCAAACTGACTCTCCTTTCTTCCCCATCATAGCATTCGATTACTCAAGTGTGCCTGAAGTTCGTCTTGGCAGCCTGAGTTTGAAGGAGCTCCGGGAAGCACAACTCGAATCTAAGAGATCGCCAAAACTTGAGCACAGAGCAGTCACAAGAGTGAAAAGCATGATGAGCACTGAGTGCCGAAGCCTTCAGAGACAGAGGGTGGAGGAGCACAGCTCTTACAACAAGCCAGTTGCAAGGATGCTCCCTCACAGCAAAAAGTGTGAAGCAACCGATGGGGCCGGGCAGGGCCAGGGTGAAATAGTCACTCTGGTTCGCAATGAGCATGAGTCATTTGGCTTGGATTTGGAAATCCAGGCCATGCCCTTAAAGGTTGTTGTCACAGGGCTGCGGCCAGGTGGAGCAGCAGAAATGGTAATTTTTAAATTTTTCTTGGCTCATTGTGATTTACTTTCACTTTGCAGAGATTATTATTGTTATTATTGTTGTTGTTGTTGTTATTATTATTATTCAGCAAGTGATCTGTTGAGAGTAAGTGTAAGGGAGGTGTTTGTTTCTGCTGGGCAAAATGTCTCGTCCCACATTGTTCTGAAGCTGCTGTTAAATGTTTCTGGTTCAGAAGTGCATCCTAGCTGATTCAAAACTGAGGAAGTCAAGAGGCACATCGACTGAGATGGACTCATCCCCACTTGCAGTCACAGTTTTGAGGGAATACTATTCTTTTGTTTCCTTTCTTTTTACCGGGGGCAAAGACAAAACAAGTAATTCCTGGTGGTAAAAACGTTTATTACCCTCTGTTATTTTATAAGCATGTGTTCTTCTGTGTACAGATCTGGTAGCAGGAGGCCTTAGGTGCTGGCCCGGTTTGCCAAGTGCCATGGTAGTACCAGAAACACATTGCTTTTCTGTTTCTCATACCTGCACATACTAGTTTGGATACTTGCTTCATGCTGGATGTGGAATTGCTGACCTAGATGCAAAAGTGCAAAAAGAGCAAGGCGGATACTCTGGTGCACAAAGCTGGATGTAGCATTTTTAATCTAGTTAGGGTAAGAGGGAATATGTTGTAGCAGTTGGAATTGGCCTCTGAGAGCTGGGGATTTGGGTTCTGTTCCTGCCTTTTTCTCTGACTTACTGTTCAGTGTTTAGAAATGTACTTAGGCTTTTACGTTAAGAGCTCAGTCCCTGTCCAATTTAGTTATTTAGGAGAGTCTCATTGGTCCAGTGGGAGGTTGTGACCAGGAATGTAATTCATACATGAAATACAAGGTAAGACAGTGTTTCAGTTCCGAAGAAGCTAGGGCTGATTCGTCCCAATTCATTTAAATGAAGAGGGCTACGTCCTCCATCCCAATACCGATCTCTCAGAGAAACCAGCAGCTCTTTTGACCTTCATGTTTGAGATTGATCATTAATTCTTCTCCTGGCAAAAGCACAGTCTGCTCTTTATTTACGTGTTGGCAAACTGACAGCAGTGGTACCTGTGCTCTGCGGTGATATGAAATAGGGAATGTTGCGCATAAGCCATTAATTGCTTCACAGCAACCTCTGCCCCTGTGGCAGGGCTTCCAGTGTGTATTTGTAATTTCCTTGAATCTGTCGTTGTGTCAGGGATCAATGGGCAAGATGGCTGTAGGAGACGAGATTACCACCATCAACAGTATCCCAGTCAGTAAGATGACGTATGAGGAAATCTGCTTGCTTATGCAGTGTCTTCCCACATCTGTAACCCTGGAGATCCAGAAAGCAGCATCAGGTGAGAATGTAGTTTTGCATTCGTACCATTTATTCTGAGTACCAGTGAAGAAGGTTCCTTGGATTGTCTGGGTCTGATCTTCTGCCGCCCCAGCTTCCCACATTGATTCAGAGAAAAAAGAGGAGGTACATCATGTCTGCGTTGCTGAGCCAGGCAAAGCACTTCATCACCAAACCAGGATTTAGGGTCCTCCCTAGCACCACAATGAGAGGAGCAAACCTACTCCCATATGAAGCATTCAAAGCTCCCACTTAACAGTATGTCCCTCCTGCCAGTATTTGCAGAGGTCTGAGTCATTTCATGCAGACCTGGAGCTAACTCAGCAGCAACCCTGTCCTGACAACCTGCTTTACTGCTGTGCTTGTTCAGTAAATAGATTGACCATTTATAATCACATTCATCTCTCTTAAATCTGGAGTTAAGTAATGTTTTTATGAATGGACAATAAGATAATAAAAGGCTCTTTTCTTCTTTCCCTTTCATGTGTCAGAATCCTCTAATGTGCAGAAAGATGAAACAGAAAACCCAAGAAAATTAGAATCTTATAAAAGTTTATTTGCATGTTTCCTATGAAAAGTTTCCAGTTTGAATTGAAATATTTGATACCTCCTTAGCTTCTTCTCAGAGCTGATTTATGCTGCTACAGCAGTATATGCATCCCCACAGACTGTACAAATTATGTGGTGTGGAAATGGGTGTTTGAAAAAGAAAAGCATACTTTTCAAATTCAGGAAGAACATAATATTTTGCTTCGTTCTAGCTTATGATCTTCTTTGTGTACCTATTAATACCTGGGAGCCTAAAGTGCTTCCAGATGCTTCAGTTCCAGTTGTTCTTTAAGGAATTCCTGGCTTGGCAGAGTCCTGTTCTTGTTTCCATAGATTGCTGTGGCTTTTGCAAGCCCATGGTAGAGGCACATTGGCACTCCTTATCAGGCAACTCTTCTGCTTTACCCTTCCCCTCACCCTGCCCCACTGGCAGAGAAGAGGGTCTCTTCCATGTATGATCCAGCATACTGAAGCAGGGCAGTACTTCAAATCCTAACCTGGCTTCAAATTGCTCTTCTGAGATGTCTTCCCCTTTTTTGACTCCACGAGGAATCGGCACTTCTTAACATGGGTACCTAAGTGGTGTGGATAATCCTGCAGGTTTGTGCAAGGATTAGAGAGATGTGCTGGTACCTTTGAGGGAGCATGAAAGAACAATGACTGTGTCGTACACCCCTCCTTCTCTGTGCACTTTCTGGGCCTTATTTGGTAGTAACTGGCCTCTGGAAGGCAGCTTGAATGGGGATGTGTGTCCCAGAAGCAGTGTAGAAAGGTAGAAGTAGATGCTTGGGGTGAAGTGCTGAAAATTGAAGAGTTGGAGAAATGGTGAACGAGAATGTGTCGGAGCGCAGCAGTGACAGGGAGCTCAATGTGTTGCCTAAGAGTGGGTTAAACGTGTATGGGAAGCAAGGAAAGGTCTGTGCCAGAAATCCTGTAAAGCCTATATGCTTAATGTGTGTATAACATCACCCATGTGTGTCACATTAAACACCTGCAGAAGTGCCGAGAGGATCAGAGTAAAGTTATTTATGCATAATTCGTTGCTGTGTTACCTGTTCACCTTTGTTTGCTCTGCCGGGGCTTTGTGTACTTTCTGCAATCTGTTGGAGGCATTTTTGATCAAACAAGTAATGAGAAGTGCAACTGCTCAGCCTGACTTACTGCACACTGACACTTTGGTAGTTGGCTGCTTGACTACTGAAATTTCGAAGATGAGAATTAAACAGATCATGACTACTCACCTTGGATGAGTGGGTTGCTCCCTTCTGTGTGCTACTGAAATAGACGGGGTTATGATTAATTTGACTTGTTGTAAACATCATTGCAGAAGAGGAGGAGTGCAGAGCAAAAGGAAACCATATAGTCTGACTACATGGGTGTCTTGTTTTTGTAGTAAAACCTGGTGTTTTGTATATCATTTCCTATATCTGACAGGATTTTGCATAATTTTTTTAATTTATTTTTATCATGATACAGCTGTCAGCAGATTTACAAACCTCATCCTGTCTCCAGGGCTAGACGGTCAAAATCAGGCCGATGTGAACAGCATCCTCGCAACCAAGGAAGAACCGAGTGCTGGGAAGCGAGAAGGAGCAGGTTTGCAAAATAATGGTGGCGACTGTGCGGTGGAGAGAGCAACACTGCCACCTGATGCCGCGAGCAAAGACGTGCAAAGAGGTACCACGAAAAGCAGCCGCTCCGACTGTGCTGCCATCATCCCTGTCACTGATATCGATGACTTGCTCAGCCAAATGGGTGCTCCCGAGAGCAGGGCTTCACGCACCCCGTCGAGAGCAGAAAGCCCCCTCCGAGATGAGTACACCACGATGTGCTGCTGCGGGACTGATGAAGGCTGTCCCGGATCTGAGCCACGGCCAGCCAAGGAGGAGCTGCTGGAAAAAAATGTGAATTGTGGCACTAATGCACAAGGGGTTTTGGGGCTGTCTGTGTTGGACTCCATTAACACAGGCAAACTTTTTACTGTGAATAAAAACTCTTTAAATAACTATTCTAGGAATTTTAGCAGTTTAAATGAGGATGAGTCGCCTGCAGCAAACTCTCCGGAAAGTAAGAGAAGCAACCCAAAGTCTATGTATGGGGCTGCAGAGGATTCTCACTCGGACACAGAGTCTGTCACAGAAACCTTTGATAGTGCTAATGTGATGTTGCTTGAGCCCTGCGCTGCTGCTAATGCTTCTGCAATCTGTGCTGTAATGGAGTCAGATGAGGAGCAAATTGAGATTTGTTGCATGAACGATGATCCACAAAAGCCCGCACAGGAGCAGCGTCTGACATCTGCAACAAGCTCATCTTCGCTGTCCCCACTGCACCCTTACAGCAACAAAGTTTTACAGACTGAGGGCTGTGCAATGTGTGGGTCGCTGGAGACGAGCATCAACAAACTAGACTTGGAAGATCATGGTGGTCCCGCTCCATGTCCTTCACAGTGTTCAGATGTGTCCTCTGCATCCTTGTGTTCTTCTTCCTCAGTTTTTCTGACAGAAAAAGATATCCTAAGTAATTCAGTTAGTATCCCTGAAGTTTACTCTTTCTGTAACAATGGTGCCTTAAGTACGGAAGAACAGATGGGTTTGGGGAACAGTAATGGACATATGAAAGGCTGTGAATCCATTAAAGAGGAAGGGTCTCTGCACTGCAAAAAGATAAGCTTTTGCTCTGCTGGAAATGTCAATGGCTCGAAGAACAACTTGCTTGAGAAAGAGGGATGTCATGATGAGCAGAGATCTAAATCTGAAAGCGAAATGGTGATTGATGACTGTCATCATACTGTTAGTTATTGCTTAGTGAAGAAAGAAACCAACAGTTCGTCTAACTTGTCTAAAACAGACAGCAATCATGTGAATGCATCATCACCAAGAGCAATATCACTCAGGTCTCCCTTTCCCACTAGATCTAAAGATCCAAAGGCTAATACAACTTACGACTTGCCAGGGAAATATGAGAAAACTAGCTCTGTGACTTCAGGAAGGACTTCAAATGGAAAAGTCCAAAGCTCAGGCACAAATCACTGCAAAGGAGCTGCAGTACCGCATAGCCCATCCTCGCAGAAAAAATCCTGTCAGGAGTCTAAGGGAGTGGCACAAAAAGGTATAATGGACACCCTTTTAAATAACCAGAAGGCCAAAGCAGGACCAAAGCTAAAAGGGTTCACCATCAAAAGCAAAGCAAAGGCAAATTTGGATTCTTCTGGCATTAATCCTACCAAAGTCAGTGGGGCTGATCAGAAAAGGGCTTCTGTTTCTCCACAGCTGTCACCCAAACTCCTGGGGAAGAAAACACCATTGTCCCGTAATTCACCTACAAACCCAGATCCTGGCAAGAGCATTTCAGCAGCCTCAAGGACTCTGAAGTCAGAGCTAGAAAATAAGCCATCTCTGGTCGTTTCTGAAGATTCATTTCTGCCTCTCCTGAATGGCACCAGCAGCCCAACAGGGAGCAGTGAAGTGAAATGTGGCTGTGGGGAGCTAACAGACCTGCAGCAGGCATGGGGAAAGCCAAAAGAAAAGCAAGTTTCCATGCAGCCTGTGGTGTGTCAGGGTAGGGGTGCTAAGGTGGAAGATTTCAGAGCCAGAGACAGCCAGTCACCTCCTCAGGGGATACCAAAAGTTGAGTATGTGAAAGGGAGTACTGAGAACCGTGGCACAGGCCAGAACACAATGAAGAACATCTACAGTGCAGATGACCTTAGGCAGTTAGATCTGCAAAACATAGGGCCGTCAGCCGGAGGCTCTTCTTCGTTAAGGTCGCCCTCAGTTCAGCAGGAGCAGCTGGAAGGGCAGGAGATCCAGCGTACTTTCATTGAGGTGAAGCTTTCCTCCTCATCGTCCTCTTCGTCCTCCTCCTCCTCCTCTGCGTCTTCCTCACCAGCATCATTTTTGCAGCTGCCATTGCTGGAGAAAACAGAGGAGGGGAGCACAGAAGTCCCTCGGCTGACTGAGGAGATGGGTACAATGCAGTGTTTCTCGAAAGTGGATGCCACTGGAGACAGAAATCTCTATGGCTTGTCGAAACCCGTGACAAGGACTTACTCGATGCCGGTCCAGTTATCGGGTCACTTAAGGGAGGACTGCCATGTTGCAGAGGTTCATCCTGTGCAAGGCCCTCAGGGCCATGCTGCAGAGGAGAAATACCCACAGGCAGCAACAGGGATGTTAAAGATGGTCCATCTGAATCTGTCGAATGGCCAGAGCGAGAAGGAGCAGGCCTGCACCTCCAAAAACACTCAGAGAGTCCATGACATGTCCCACTCAGCCAGCGACATTAGCTGCCCTGCTGCCAATAAGCTGAGGAGCTTCAGGAGAAATTACTACTACTATGAGCTGAACTGGCCACATGAACCTACCTCATCCTTCTCTGTCAAACAGAGGATCAAATCCTTTGAAAACCTGGCAAATTTTGACCGGCCCATCGTGAAGGCCATCAATATACACTCGGCTGCGAGGTCCTCCCTCGCCAGGAGGTCGTGTGGTGGGATGGTGGCTGCAGCCAGCCCCACCGAGACACCACGGGCCTTGCGGCGCAGCTTGAGCTCCTACGGTGGCAGCTCGAACCCAGCCAGTGCCATGGCCAAGTCTCCCACCAGCGCAGAGCCCAGGCATGTGGCAGAAGGCGGCAAGGGGGAAGGAAAGCCCCAGAGGAGCGAGGAGGGCAATGCTGGGGCAGACGGTGCTGCCTTTCCCGCCTCAGCCTTGCAGGTGCGCCGCAGCCGAGGACTGGGACGGCCGCCGCTGTCCCGCTCCCGCCTGCGGGAGCTGAGGGCCCTCAGCATGCCCGACCTGGACAAGCTGTGTGGAGAGGGCTTCTCAGGGCCACCACAACCCACCTGCTTCAAGACGGAGCTGGAAATCACGCCCCGCAGAGCCCTCGGCGTGCCTGCCCGGAGTGACGCAGCCCCGCCGGCCTGCTGCGGGCCCGCTGAGGCGAGTGGGATGGGAACAGGTGCCAGCAGCCCTCAGGACAGCGGCTCAGGGACATCGGGGTCTGCCTCTGATGATGACGCGCCCCCTGGCAGCTGTCTGGATGGGGAGCGCTCAGAAAACAGCTGGTCCATCAGGTTGGTATTGGCTTTGTTACCACTGTTTCACTTTCATTCCCCACAAGCTTCTCCCAAAGTGAAGCTTCCCCATTGCCCCGAGTCAACCCCAAAGCATGTTGCAGCTTTGGCCCCAGCCCCTGTTCCCTTCACGATCTGGGGTGCTCTTCTTCGTGCTCTTGATCACTCGGAGCTGCCATGCTGCTGTCTGGTGGTGGCTGTGCTTCAGTACAGGGTGAAACACTTCATTCTGTCAGGGCCAGGCTCTTTTTCTGTGTCCCTTGTAGCTAGTTTTGATCAGTTTTTGGCCACGTTATGGCACAGCAGCCGCTATGGAGGGGAGGCTGCACAGCGCTGGCTGCCAGCACAGCCTGCAGTGACAAATGAACTTGTCCTGCCAGAAGCAGTCTTCAGATGTAGTTGTCTCCTTGGTTTTGTTAATGTCTGTTGCTAAAATCATTGGGGAAGGAGGAGGAGAACAGAACAGGGGACTGATTTTTTGAGATGCCTTCTCTGCCCCTTCCCATTCTCCCAGCATACACCATTTCTTACCTGTTTTCAAGATTTCTGCTTGTTAATGAGCTGGCCCTTAATCATTTACCCTAATGCAATCTCCATTGTATACCTGAAATACATCTCTACATGGTCTAGAAATACAAAGCTGTCTTTTTATATTTTTCTGTTCATTTTAGCTTGGATCAGCTGCTTGTCTCAACCCTGGACCAGCAAAAGCTGCAATCTGTTTTGTCAGGAGTAGTAACAAAATGTGACGTTGCTACTATGCTGCAAGAAGTCAAAGCACAAGTAAAGGTAAAAACCAGAAGATAAAACTATATTATTGGTGGTATTTTTAAAGGTTTTATTAATGGCAAATAAAAATCTCTCCCGAACAGTTTCAGACCTCCTCCAGTAGTCCTGTGGTAGGTTACAGTTGATGGTAGTTTTACTAATGATGGTATTTGCATGCCTGTTACAGACCCATAATAAGTTTGAATGGCTTTTGTATAAGTAGTATTGTTTGACTGATGCAAAAGCAGGTTTGAGCCACAATAAATAGACCTATTTTAAGTGGAGTTGTATGCCTCTATTTGAGTCATTATTACAGCTGAGAAACCCCTGGGTTTGCCAATAATTGCACATCAGAATTTAACTTTGGACCACCCGTCTGGGTCAGACGCACTTCCCCAGCCACGCAAGGGAAGCTCTGCTCCTCTCTGTGCCTGGAAGCATCTGCCTTTTGCTGGAAGCTGCAATCACGGAAATTTAATTTATTTTGTTTAATGCTGAACTGGTGGCTTGCAACACCAGAAGACCGCTGCTGGATGGTTTGTAGGAGTCTACTGTGACCTTTTTGTTCTCTTCTTTGGAAACTGGTTGTTGCATTAAGATACCTTGCTTCATTATCAATTCATTATTCATGCAGCACAAGAAAGACACAGACCTGTTGGAGCAAGACCAGAGGAGTGGCACAAAAATTATCAGAGTACTGGAACACCTCTCCTGTGAGGTTGAGAGAGTTGGGGTTGTTCAGCCTGGAGAAGAGAAGATTCCAGGGAGACGTTCTAGCAGCCTCTCAGTACTTAAAGGGGGCCTATAAGAAAGATGGAGGCAATTTTCTTGGCAGGGACTGTTGTGATAGGACAAGGAGTAATAGTTTTAAACTAAAAGAGGGCAGATTTAGACTAGATGTAAGGAAGAAATTTTTTACAATTAGGTTGGTGAAACACTGGAGCAGATTGCCCAGAGAGGTGGTAGAACATTCGAGGTCGGATTGGATGGGGCTCTGAGCAACCTGATCGAGCTGAAGGTGTCCTTGCTCACTGCAGGGGCATTGGACTAGACGGCCTTTAAAGGTCCCTTCCAACGCAAACTATTCTATGATTCCATGATTTTCAAACTGTTTAAAGAAGTCCTCCAAAGTGAAATGGCTGCCAGAACATTACTTCCTTGTTTGTGTTTGTGGGATACATCCACATCCTTTTTAAATCAGAACAGAAGTTGATAAAATAATGACAGCATTGGTGGGGAAACTGCCATCTGGTCTGCGTAACTGCTGGCTGAGCTGCATTTAGAGCGTTCCCGAATCTTATTCAAAAAGGCTGCTATTTCGAATGTAGAACAGGCTGGGGGGAATGGGACTTAAGCAAAATACCTGTCTTTGCCTCCTTCCAGGGACAGCCTAGCTAGGGCTTGCGAGTCCCAAGAGCTTGGTGAACCATGAGGGTTTGGTAGGTTTACTGGTAAAATTAGGATTGGATTGTGCTTCTGGCTGAAGGTAATTAAGTGTTCTTAAAAGTATTTTGCATGGGGGCTTGGAGAGATTATTTATTTATGCGACTTTTCAAAGCCTGAGAACTCAAATATTTATAAGGCTGAATGCTTTTTGGAGTGCACTCCTTGTCTGCATAGTTTCTTATCCATATTTAAGCCCAGTATGGCACGTACACTGGAAAATTTTATGCTAGTCAAATGCTAGATTTAAATATACAATAGGACAGTTCTCCATAGTTATGCAATTGCTGAAAGATGAAATAGACTGCCTGATTCAGGCTGAGAGCTTCCCTGGGAAGAGTTTGTCATCATCTTTTGCTCTGAACAGTGCTGAATTTACTGCTAGCATTTAGTAAGGACTACTAAAATAAAAAAAATAAATATGTGGGCATTTTGTTGTTTAAATCTCTATGCCAAATGATCTCTGGCTAACGGGCTAAACAGAGGTGATAACTGGAGGCCTTGCATTGCCACTGTGTGGCCAAGTGAGGCAATAAGCTTCCGTAGCCAGATCTCTCTGCCCCGTAGTACATGTGCTGGCCGAGGACAGCATTGAGAGCTGGGGAGGGAGTAAATGCATGACCTCAGCAATGGGAAGCCAGGGTTCTGACTGTGTTGCTGCCTGGCCTAGGACGTGTGGTCCTCACAAAACCCCTAACATCTGAGCCTCTGATTTTTTTTTTTTTTTTCTTTCCCCGTTTAAGAAAATTAAGTTGTGGTAGCAAGGGTTCGAAAGAACTTGACCTCTTAAACAAAAAGGGTTGCTATAGTACTTAACTGTCAAAGATATGTGTATGTTTCCATTACGCTCACTGCACTTTCAAAGGGTCTAGCCTAGATACTTAACTGATTTTTTATTTCTGGCCTAACATAAAGCTGTTCTCACTTGAGTACGTGTCAGAAGGGTCTTAACATCTACAAAAGACTGTGGAGTAAGATGTTCAGCCCTGACTACTCCTTTGTCCTTGGGCACTGATGGATCAGTCATGTGGAACAGAGTAGCATTAGTTTCTAACTTTGGCTGTGTGTATTGCAGGGATGCCTCTAAGGCAGAAAATCTTCCAGGGCCACTATTTGGCAAAAAAGCACACAGTGAGACCAAGAATTTGACTGTTGTTTCACCAAAACCTGATAATGATCTGTGGTTCCCTGTGCTTTTTGAAAAAAAAAATTAAAAGGCAAATGCTGAGTTAAAATGTTGGGTTTAGTGAACTAAATACGTCATTTAACACTAAATAGATTAAGAGGTTGGTTTCTAATGATGTGCCATTAATTTTAGCGCTGGCAGTTTCTGGAAATAACTTACGTTGGATGGGATCCCAGCGAAAAACTGAGACCTGTTTTCTACTCCTGACTTCTGATGCTCTGCCCCTGACTTCTGATGCTCTGCCCCACAGTTACTGTCCCCTTGCTCCACCAAATGGCTGCTTACAGTCCTCCTTACACCACAAAATGTGGTCTGTGTAACAGCGTCTGGTTTTGTCCTAATAACTGTTCAGGAGACAGCACCAGACTTGCTGGATGGGGCGACTACTCTCTCATGGCAAATTCTGTATTTTGGCAGCAGGCCATCACTTCGAAGAAGTCAGCTTTAGACCTTTGTGCTGGTCTGGAGCCAAGTTCAGCCCTGGTGCAGACGTGGACATATCCTTTTCCTGTGCTAGATGCTCCGATTTCCACAACAGCACAGCTTAGTCCTGTTTGGATCACTAATAGGCTCCTTATTTTCATCTCCCAAGTGAAACAGTTTTTCCTGCTGTCCCATTTAACCTTCCCAAGCTTCAATTTGTAGCCACTGCCCCTTGCAAGATTGTCCAGCACTGCTGAGGAGAGGTTGATGCAACTGCCCTGCATTACATTTTTGTAACTGCCTTTTAAGAGGAAGGAGAAGTGGGATAACAAAGGTGTTAGTAATTCCCTGGAAAGTACAGGTCTAGAAAGGTGTATGGGAGCTATTGAGTTTTGGCTGCAAAATGTTGAGCAACGCAGTTGATTACAGCATGTGAAAATTAGGCTGCTCGAGGTTTAATACCCTTCCACTATCCTAATTTTGACTTTGCTTTTTAGTCTTGGACTGACTGAAGAAATCCTTAATGTCACGTGAGTTCTCTTATCTGGCTGCTACTGATCTCTAGCATGAAAATAAATGTGTTTAATGTCTCTGTTTTAATTCCTTGAATTGCTTTTTTCACCCGCCATAATTGGAGGGTAGTGGGAGTTTGTAATTTCTGTGGGAACTTTGTGTTGATCTTTGGTTTTGTTTTTCTTCTCCTTCCCTTTCCCCTCCACCTCCGTTTTCCTGCTAGAGCAAAGAAGACACATACTTTGTAGTCTTGCACAAAGAAGAAGGAGCTGGCCTGGGATTTAGTGTTGCTGGAGGAATAGATTTGGAACAGAAATCAGTCACAGTAAGTGATAGCTGCAAGTCATTTTTTTGGAAAGCTCCCTTTAAAGCAGGCTGGTGATCAGATCAAGTGCTCATTTATCAAGACTCACTGCAAGTCATTCACAGTCATAAAACAGTGTCTCTCAGAGGTGGCTGCATGCCATCTGCTACTGAAATCAAAGAGTGCCTGGGAAGTGTAATTTTTATTATTGCAGATGGGTACCAATTATGTTTTCAGTCTTTAAAAGTCTTTCAGTGGGATCAGCTAGATCTAAATCCTATGCAGGTGAATAAAATTCTGCATGCATATGCAGTGCATGCAACCTTTTAGGAGAGATTTTCAACCCCAGCCCTTGAAAGTGAACTCTGCAGCAAAGGTTTTGAAGGATTTTGCAAATCCTGAGAATGACTTTTTCGGATCTCAGCAAACATTCTGATTTCACTTCACAAATGTGTTTTGGTGTTATTAAGACCTGTGGGTGGTCAGTAAATGACGGTTATTGTTTTGTTTGTTTGTTTTTAAAAAAATCTTATACAGCATTCTAAACCAAAGATACTGTGAGGCATTAAGTGATGTTGTTGTATGAAAAGTGATACCAAGCACTGATGTACTGTTCAAAAACAGATCAGTGAGACAGAAATATCCAAGGCAACCAGTGTCCTGTGTGACAGTTTCTTTAAACAGGATACATATTTAAATTCTGCCTTGAAGGAGAGGGATCCATTAAGTGCTGAGATTAGAAGAAGGATATGTCCTCAGCCTTTGAGGCCTGCAGCAGCCCTTGCAGGAATCTTCTGGTTTTTCCTCTTAGACAAGAGCAGTATAAGTAAGTGGAATGGAATAGAATAGACTATTTCAGTTGGAAGGGTCCTACACTGATCATCTGGTCCAGCTGCCTGACCACTTCAGGGCTGACCAAAGCCTAAGGCGTGTTACTGAGGGCATTGGCCAGGGGCCTCTGAAACACTGACAGGCTTGGGGCATCAACCAGCTCTCTAGGGAGCCTGTTCCAGTGTTTGACCACACTCTCAGTAAAGAAACGCTTCCTCATGTCCAGCCTAAACCTTCCCGGCGCAGCTTTGAGCCATTCCCATGCGTTCTGTCACTGGATCCCAGGAAGAAGAGATCAGCACCTCCCTCTCCACGTCCCCTCCTCGGGAAGCTGCAGAGGGCGATGAGGTCGCCCCTCAGCCTCCTTGGCTCCAAACCAGACAAGCCCAGACTCCTCAGCCGCTCCTCCCAGGACCTGCCTCCCAGCCCTTTCACCAGCTTTGTTGCCCTCCTCTGGAGGCGTTCAAGGACCTTCACGTCCTTCTGAAATGGTGGGGCCCAGAACTGCACACGGTGCTCAAGGGGAGGCCGCACCAGCGCTGAGTACAGCGGGACAACCAGCTCTTTAGGCCGGCTGGCCGTGCCGTGGGTGATGCACCCCGGGATGCGGTTTGCCCTCTGGGCTGCCAGGGCACCTGCTGACTCACACGGAGCCTGCTGTCGGCCAGCACCCCCAGAGCCCTTTCTGCAGGGCTGCTCTCCAGCCACTCCTCTCCCAGTCTATACTTGTGCCTGACATTATCCTGTCCCAGGTGCAGAATCTGGCATTAGTTCTTGTTAAATGTCATCCCATTAATCATTGGCCAGTGCTCCAGTCTACCCAGATCCTTCTGCAAGGCCTCTTGTCCCTCAAGAGAGTCAACAGCACCTCCCAGTTTGGTATCATCAGCAAACTTGCTAACGGTGCATTCAACTCCTGCATCCAAATCATTGATAAATACATTGAACAGAGCTGGCCCTAGAATTGAGCCCAGAGGAACACCGCTGGTGACTGGTCATCAGCCAGATGTATCTCCGTTCGCTACAGCCCTTTGAGCCCTGGCGCCCAGCCAGTTCTTCACCCTTAGGTAAAATACTCGATGTATTTTACATGAAGCAGTCTTTGAATTAGAACATGGTTACGGTCTAGGGAACAGACTCCACTACTCCGGCTAAAAAGGTTGTGTTCCTTCTGTCTGTCCCAAACACTCGTAGCGGCAGCTGTGAGCCAGAGGAAGGCTCAACAGCATCCCACCCCAGAGGGCTCCTCACCTAGAGACTGGGACACTATGTAAAAATCCAATCTTGAGCTCTCTCAGGCTGAGTAGCTGATGAAGACTTTCTCCTGAATGCCATTAGCCATGAGACCAAAAGAGCATCAGCTCCTGCTCTTTCCAGATCCGATTCGTTCAGTGTGTTTGAAATGTGCTTCTCAGGCGGGGAACGTGTTGATGTGTTAATGTCCTTGACCTACTGGGATTCTGTGTCCCAGCTGCATTTAGGGTTGCCACTGGGTGCTGGGCTGCTTAGATGGGCTGTTCTGCCCATGCTTTGGTGCAGAAATGGAAATGCGTAGTGAGATTCAAGGTACTGAGGAGTTGAGCATATAAGGGAAGTCAGCAGATGTTTTGGACCCCTGTAGTCCCTTCATCTCTTGCATTTGGGTGTCTACATCTGTCATGGAGGCTGTTATTCCAGCTTTGAAGACCTGCTTAGGCTGACTGGAAATGTACCCCCTCAGATCTGTAGGGTTGTGGCAGGTGCCCATGTCAGCATGGCCGTGCAGTGAGAGGGAACAGGAGCCAAAATGCTTCTGATTCCTCACCATTGGTCTGGGTATTAGAAGAAATTCTTAGAGAAACTGCCATGCAGGATTCTGTCCACAGATTTACTGCCTTGAACCTTTCCCCAGCGGACCTAGAACAGCGTGTATGGGAAACCATATTCTGGCTGCTAAAATTACAGTGCCTGATAGGTCAGTCTTTAAATACCAGGTCTTGAGTCTTTTAGTGAATTCCTTTCTGCAAATGGTGGACATCTAAGTCTCAGCTGCAGTTGCTGGAGTTTACTCAAAGTTTAATCTGCTCTGAAGACAGTTTTTTTTTTCTGTAGAAAAAAATGCATTTCAAGCCACTAAATAGTCCCTTTGCATATATTTGCATGATACTTGATCAGCCTAATTGGGATGAACAATTAAACACTTGTACAGCTGCAGCAGTCAGAGCCTTTCTTTGCACAAACACTGTGCACTGCTTTGAAGCGTGCATGCTGTTTTCAGCTGAGGTCGCATGTCTCAGTCAGTGGGAATTGGGGGAGTGGGTGTCACACACTGCGCTGTTGTTCTTGGTGGTTGCTGTAGCATGGATGTGGATTTAACCTGTGTGTCACTTGGAAGTATGTTCATTGAAGACCTTTGAGGAGTTCAGTGAAAGCATAAATGATTTGTGATGTTATGTTCTCTTGCTGGTTTTAGTCGTCTTAGGCTTAGAAATGACCATGCAATAATAGCGTCTTTTCCTCTTTCTCCCCTGCCCCGCCATCCCTAACTGTGGATTCTTGTCCAGTCGCTTAGGCCTTAGTATTTGAGGGTATTCATTGGAGCAAGTGTGGTGTGCTTGATACCCAGACGGTGGGCACTGATCGCAAACTTTGTAGGGTTTCCATGTTCCCCTTGGCCTATTGAGCACTATGTCGTCATGAGGTTAAAGCATTCTTAAGTTAAAATCTTTCTTGTAGGTCCACAGAGTGTTTTCAAAGGGAGTGGCATCTCAAGAAGGGACTATTCATCGAGGAGATCTTGTTCTGTCAATCAATGGCAAGTCTCTTGCAAGCTCAGTCCATGGGGATGTCCTGAATACTCTTCACCAAGCAAGACTGTACAAATACGCGGTCATTGTCATCCAGAAGGAAAAGGACAAAGCAAACAGTTCTTCCAGACTTGAGATATCAGCTACTGGCAGAAAATGCGTGGGGTCTGGAAAGGGTGTTTCCATGGAAATAGGAACAGGTATGATCTCTGTCCAAAAACAATTGGAAGGATTCCCTTGCAGAGCAGACAGAAGGGAAAAATGTCCATGTGTTTTAGATTAAAAGCGTCTGTGCCTTATGTGATTGAAGGGAGCAAATGAAATTACCTTTAAATTTTATTTGTTCTCTTTGGAGCCTAAATGCAGTTTGGTTTGGTGTGTTTTTTTTGTTTTTTTTTTTTTTTTAAATATCATAACTAGGCAGAAACTTAGAAGGATGTTTAGGGCCTAATCCAATTTCTACTGAAGTTGGTGGTTCCACATACTCTTCCAGTCCAGGATAAACTCCTTGTAAGTAAAAACAGTAGTCAGTGCAAGAAAGCAAACAACCAAAAAAAGAAAAAAAAAAAACCAACAAAAAACCAAAACCAAAACACAACCTCAAAGAAGAACCCAAGCCTTGCAGATTGTTATGCATAGGGACTGGACTTGCTCTTTATAATAGCATATTTCATACTGTTTCTACTAAAAGCACAGAAAAAAAAGATTTTGATATTACCATAAATGGAGCTAAGCCAAATGCAAGTTGGCCATCCCATAGGAAACTAGGGATTAATGATTTAAGTGGAAATGTATTGTTGGAATGGTAAATTCCTGTTGGGGAACAAGACAGCATTTCAGTGTGAAGGCTGCACTTCGGCTGTTACAAACAGATCTCTCACATTTTTTGTAGAATTAAGACACGAAACCCTTTAGTACGTGTCTGTGTGCCACTGCTTCAGGAGCAGGGTATGACCTGTTTCAGTGCTGCACTGCTGCAGTGTCCTCGGGAGACAGTGGGCTTATTGCTGAGAGATTGGGTGATGTGACTTCCCCTGCCTTCCAGGGCAGTACCAGGCACGCGGCTCAGACCACCCCAAAACCAGGACGTGGAGCTGCCACTCATCTGTTTTTCACCTGTTGGCCGTAATCATTACTGGTGGTTGTTTTTTTCTGTGGCAGTTTTTATTGGTTTATGCTTTCACTGGCTTTTATAGGACAGCTTTGTAATACGGGTTAAAATAAATAGAAAGCACTCTGTAAATGAATGGATCAGCCTTTCTGGAATTGCTCCCACAGATACAATACTTGTGATTACTTCAGAATCCCTTTCTACCTTAAACAACCTGCATCCTGCACGTTGACAAATGCAGAATATCTGCCGGGTGCAGGCACTAGGGGGCAACGTTATCTCACAAACAGCATAGTCTTGGGTTATTAAGAACATATTTCCATCCTGAGAGGCAAAGCACATCTTCGCGTGTTTTTAGATAGCATTTGAAGTTGTTTGAGACAACAGTAGCAGTAATTTGTTATAATGCGGGCTACATAATTTTTACATTCACACAGGGCAAAGAGCCCGTTTTCCAAAACTGTACATTTATTTCCTCCCAAGCAAAACTGTATTTTATGTCAGCTACAGCAATTGCCTTCTAAAAATACTTGCCATTTAGGAGGCAAGATGCCCTACAGGTAGTTATGGTTATTTCCATAGATATGAGACCAGAAACAATTATTCACACTAATGAGTGTTTACAGACATTTCCTTGAGAGGATGGAACATGTTTGTTTAGTGTAACATTTCATTAATCACTATTATTTAAAAAGATGTGGCTCATTGAATAAGCAAGTGGGAACAAATGAAAGAAAAATAAATGCTCTCTGCTCACTATTTTTATAATTTTTCAGTTATTTTGTCGATGTTTGAAGTCTTTGCTAAGTTTACTAAGCTTGAATTTTGCTGGAAAAAAAAATGCCTTGGCAGGTTTTTATTAAAGTTGCAAAATGAAAATGTCTCTTGTGTGTAAATACATTTTGTACTGTCTGCCCTGCGCAGCTGCAATAACACACATTCACTTCTGAGAAACTGGGTGACAACATGTTCTAATCTGAATATGAATTGAACTCTGAATTGCTTTGTCACTGCAGCAAAAACAAAACCAACCAAACACAACTTGCAATTTACTGTTAACTGCATAACAAGATGCTGTGTATATTCTGTCACAGATCCAAATGTGGATATGAATGATGTCATCTGCGTTGAATTATTGAAAACGTCTGCTGGCTTGGGGTTCAGTCTTGATGGTGGAAAAGCTTCCATTGCTGGAGACAGGCCCTTGCTTGTAAAAAGAATATTTAAAGGTACTACAAGCACGCAGTGAATATTACTCCCGTTTTTGTTTTGTGCAGTGTACAGACATTTTAATTCTTGGACTACCTTTTTTTTTTTTTTTTTTTTTTGAAGCAAATGTGGGTTTTGTGGCCCTTGTTTATTACCACTTGCTAGCCAAAAGTGGTCAGTAAAAAAAGCACCCCTGGGAATGGTGAGGGATTGCTTTTGCTAGTAAATGTGGAACAATCTGATTTAGTAAATACAATGTAGTTCCTCCCTGGGCTTGTTCACTATTCTAGACATTAAATTACAGCAGCAATATCATATTGTAATGGTTTGATAAGAAGTTCATGCCTTATCAGATTCTCTTTTTAAGAGAAACGCAGGGCAGATAATCAATGTGGTTCCAAACCTGCATTATACCCGATGATTACTTTTACTTTTTTTGGGGGGGGTTGTGGTTTTGGGTTTTTTTTTTTTTTTTTGTTAGGTATCAATATTAGCTTTCACCAAGAGCGTGTGATGTTTGTATTCAAAACTGCCACTCTTGGATGCTTTGTTTGTCAGCAGGTAGTTAAACTTACATAAACTGTGTTTAGAAAGGAAACCAATCCCACATCTGTGCTGTGATTTTAATATGTATTAATCTGAGATACAGTTTAGAGAAAAATACAGCACTTTCTAAAGGAAGCTGAAACTCAATGAAGCTGTGGGCATGCGGCATTTTTACAGGATTACTTTTTAATGGTTTATTCTCTCATCAAGGAGAAAAATCAAACTGATATTTCCTGAATTCCTTATCAATTTCTCTGTGTGTGTTTGTTTTCCCCTCTTTAAAAGGTGATTCTGAGGGTAAAGGGCATGTTTAATTTTGAGCTCATTCATTTATATGCTTAGATACAGTCTTTTTCCCCTCCCCTCCATGTGATAGCTGATGTTAGTTAAATTACCATTACAGAAAACATCAGCAGTGAAGGGTATGCCCCTCTCAGGAGCTGCTTGTGGTATGTTTGTCCTGAGTTTGCAACCTGTGTTTGGTTTGTTCATCCCTGTTATCTGGGTTTTACATTCTATTGCGTTATCTGCTTATTACCGTGTTAAAATTCCATTTCAGAAAATACATCCACACTATATACAACCTGTATGTTCATTTTATCAATGAGGTTTTCTACAGCTACAGAGATAATCTACAGCATATTTCATGCAATTGTGCTTCTTCCTTCAAAACCAGACATTTTTACTGATAACAAGGATTTATCTTGGTTAAATTAACATTTTCTGTGAGGTGCAGGATGGGACAGGTTGCTATAGTGGAGCTGAACATAAGTGACTTGTTATGAAATTGCACTTTTGGAAAAATGGTTTATTTTCTGTTCACAATGGAAAGCAGATTTTTGTGATTTTACGTTTTGCGGGGGGTGTGTGTGTTGTTTCTTGGGGGTATTTTTGTTTGTGGTGGGTTTTTTTTTTTTTTTACACTGATTTTTTTTCCCCTTTTGCTCCTAGGTGGTGCTGCAGAGCAATCTGGAAACATCGCAACTGGAGATGAAATTCTTGCTGTTAGTGGAAAATCATTGCTTGGCCTCATGCATTACGATGCCTGGAATATTATTAAATCTGTGCCAGAGGGCCCTGTTCAGTTACTAATCAGAAAACACAGAACTGCAGTATGATGGAAGCACTACATCTGATCATGCTTGCTAAGAAAAAACATTTAAAACTGGCTACAAACTGTCTTTTGTTTCTAAAGCCACACAGAAGTGTCTTAATGCTTTACAGAGAGGTGCTAAGAGCCTTGGAGAAGCACTGAGCAAGCATGTGATGAGCATCGTAAAATCTCACCTAATTATCAAGGATGAAGGAAGCCAAATGTTAGAGACATTTTTGTATTATGTGGCAGTTTTAATGGAACTTCAAGACCTCTCCTGGGTTTGATTTAAAGTATTTTGACTGAGATAAATAACACTGTGCCTGTTCCTGATATTTTTAATATCTGCAGAGCGTTGGGGATATAACTTGTTGGTTGCCATCCTGTTGACAAGGATGGGTATTTAGACTGTACTGTATCATTTAGCTATAATAAGACTTCAGGACACTTACTTAGGGTCTGGTTCTTTTTTTGTTGTAATAAGAGAATGTCTGGAACAATCTCACTCTATTCTTCTAAGTGCAGTTTTGCTAAAAATGCATGACAAAAGAGTATAATTTTGCACAACTTTTATGCCTAAACCATGAGCTGAAAAATCCTCTTAAAGCCGATGAACTAACTCAGCATCCACCACAACTGAATCTGCTCTTAGATGCAACTTGTATCTGAAAGCACTTGGCATTAATGCGGTAGAAATCTGCGAGCAAGAAAATCATGTCCAAATAATAGGTGATTGAATAGGTAAGTGGTTAGTTCTGATGAAAATTGGAGTGATAAAAATTGGTGTCTGAATTTTCAAATTTAGGCTTCTAATATTAGGCACCTTTAAAATTTATATATTTTTAAAAGAGGGATAATTTCGAGTGCTGAGCACTTGCAGATCTCACAGACTTCAGCGATCACTAAGTACATCTGAAAGCTGAGCTGCTTTTATTTGGCTGCAAGAGGTTTAAGACTACCTGGCTTGAAACACTCAAGATGGAAAATGGTGGTCTAAGGATGGGGATTATAGCAGATTAAATCTGAACTGGCCATACTTGTGGTGGCTTTTAATCGCTCTTTCTTTGTTTTCTCCTGTCAAGTATTTATTTTCCCATGTGTGAGAGTGGGTGAGGATGTGTGTGGAAGATATAATTGCACCTGGCTGCATCAGAAATGGGCTGATGCTGAGCATTCTGGATGGTGAAACTGAAAACTTGTAGATGGGAGAAACCATGATGTGAGGTACAGCAAAACAGAAGGGGTTGCAATGCTGTGGGCGCTTAGTTTGGATTTTCTCACCTCCACTCACAGTAGAGGTATCAGTAGCGGGCCATGCTGCTGGGTGTTATTTATAGTCTGCTGTGTTGGGAGGGGAGTGTATGGGTACAAGAGATTAGGCTCTGTTATTTCTCTTCCTACATCTGGGACAGCTAAACAACATAAAAGATACAGGAGGAAATGGGCCAGTGTCCTTATCAGCTGAGAGCAAGTTGTTTGTTCCAGAGTGCTGAGGTTGTTCATCGCATTAGGCTGAAGACTGCTTGCAGACAACATGCCCAGGGTGAAGAGCTCTCAGCCTGGAACTGGTCCAAATCTGAAGTGCTGCCTGCGTTTATAGTGAGCCAAGACACTGCATAGCTGTTACAGAAAGGTCTGGGCTGGTCACTTGGCCCTACCCCAAGTTCATACTATAGTTCAGTTTATTTACATTTATTCAACAGTGCTTGGAGCGATTGCTTCTGGGTTAGTGGAGCACTTGCTTTGGTTCATTTCTGTAACAGCTTCATTAGACTGCAACTCGTGATGTGCAGAGGAAAATTCAGTTCTGCGAGGCAACCTGAGACCAGGTGAGCAGAAAAGCTGTGCAATGTTTGCCTAAAAACGAATAGATTTAATTCTTTTTCAGTGATGTGTTAGCATGTGAATCCAGGGAGAGATGGCAGCTTTTGGTTACAGGAAAGGCAATACTTTACGTAGTCCTACAGCTGCTTTGCCTGCAGGATTTCTATTGAAAACTAATTCAGGTTCAGTGCTGTGAAATGACTGTGGAGTTGGGTCCCCTGTGACCCCGAAGCTCAGCAGCTCTGTTGGGAGCGGTCCTTGCCTCTGGTCACCTCTGTGGTGGGAGAGGCTTCAGGAGGATGCAGGACTTTGAGTCAGAGGACAACACTGAGGTTGCAGGCCTGTGCTGGGATAAAAGACCCTGCGTTACCCTGCATTACCCCTGCATATGCGCTGAAAAACAGGGAGAAGACATTTGGCAATGACAATTAAATGGTGAGGCCTTGTTCAGTAATGACCAAAATCCGACTGTAATAGCGTGTATAATAGTTACATAAAATGCATGTGGAATTTAATGCAGCGTCGTGAATACATACCTGTATACGTATAATACGTACAAGTGCAGTACTGACTTTTTGCTACTTCAGTGTGGTAAATCACAATTGTGTTTTAGGAAATGGCATTTTTTTTCAGTCCACAGTTTAAAATTTTGGAGGTTCCAGTGCAGGGAGGCGTATTATCTCCCTCACTCCTAAACTGGTGTGAGCTCAAAGGTAAAGTCTTCATTTTGTAAATTAAAGTTAATTTGAGGTGTCTTAAGATGATAGGTGGTGAATATTTTCAGATGCTTATTTGCAGGTACTGTTCATTGTGAGTGACTTAGAAGGCTTTCATTTTTCAGTAATCAAATACTGTTCAGTATTTTATTTTACATGCATGTAGATATGTGTTGGCTGAGTAACAGCAAAGAGAGGCGAGGATTTTTGTGCGTGATTCAGTAGTGGCTATAATTTAAAAGATAGGTTTAATGTTTTAAGTCTGATAGTTACTATGGGTAGAATGATACGCTTCTCTACTAACATTACAGTAAGAAAAAGAATAGTATTTAACTCTGATTGTTTCTGTTCCTGAAAATACGTTGTTTTGTGAAAGAACAAGAAACATCTTTTTGATGCTACCAGCATTGATATGATTACAGGAGCATTTCCTGACATCTCTATTGGGTTGACATTCCCTTAAAAGCCCCAGGATTTATGCTGTGTGGGTGTCTGCTTTATTACAAACCAAACAGATGTAGCGAACCTTTGGTTATGTACCTGGCAAAGTAGATGTTATTTTTCTGAGAGCCTGGTCACACCAAAATGACAGAGGATGTTGCATTAGTTCATCAATATTCAGTAGGTTCACGAGCATTTTTGGCCTGGCTGTTTGCTGTCAGTCCCCATGCTGGAGGGTTGGCCAAGGTCTATGGGCTTGGTCCACAGCTCTTCACCGTGGACCTGAAGGCATTCCAGATAAGACGAATTTGCTCCAAGATGTAGAAGGTCTGGTGGAGGGCTTTGCCATGTCCGGGGCAGCTCAGGGTGAGCGTGAGCTCTGGTGCAATACTGCCATTGCATATTCCACAGCCTTTTGTACCTGGAAGCTCCTTCCAGCTTCTGTAGGGACTGCATCTGTATTAGAAATGGTGAGATTAGGCCTAAATTACAGAGGGAGCAACATCTGATAATTTTCTTGCTAAAAAAAAAAAAAACAATGAGGGCAGATAAGTATTAAGAAACTGTTGTGTGACTTGTGTTTTCCAATGACCCTTGCTTAAAATTAACCCTAGTTAATGTTCTGCAGTGGTTCTTGTCAAAATCTGAAGGAACTGTTCCCACATGGGAATGTTTACCTGCGTCTACGTTTAGGGTATGCAAATGTACAAGTGGAAATATTGATGAAGAGTAGACTAGATCATGTGAGTAATGGGGATCCCACTGTAGGTAGGTTTTGTGTCTTAGACTGATACACTTACTGTATGATATTGTATATTTACACTTTTATTTATATAAATAAAACTTCTTTTAATGAAAACTGTTTAATATGCCTTGTATATTATAAAAAAAGTGAGTGCAATAACATGAAATAGCTTGTACATTTTTCAATTTGCTGTCTCTATTGTGTAAATCTGTATCGCCATAAACTGTTTTGTTTGGGTTTTTTAGTGATTTTGAAAATAAATGGTATCCTTAGTACTCCTCTAGATACTTATTTCTGTTATGGCAAAGTCTGTCTGGTCCAGTTGGAACTGGCATTGCAGGGGCAGGGTTGTCAGGGAGAGCACAGTCAAAGACTTAAGTGTTAACACTGTCCAGATGGGCGTCTAAGATAGAAGTAAAACACCAACCTCTAGGAGCTTTCATACAGTGTGAAGAGGATTAGAGCATTTACAAAGTGTTAGAAGGTGTTTTCTAGGACCTGCTTCAGTATCTTGGAAGCTGTGCTTTGTTTTTTCCTGCCCCTGTGCAAGGAAAATGCGGAGGGTAAAAGTGAATGTGGAGTTTTAATCAAGAGCAGCAGTCTCTCGAGCACATTGCCTATAAACTCTACCTCCTGCCCAGCCCCTGGGCTATAAGGGAACAGGTTGTATGTGTAGGGAATATGTATATACAACTTTAGTCCTAGCCTGGTATTTGTGCTTGTCTTCCACCTAACCTGGGGATAAACTCCCCTTCAAAACCTCAGTGGGCCAGTGGAACAGGCTAAGCTGGAGGCAACCTCTCTGTGGATGGAGTGGAGCTGCAGTGGAGCTCATAGTGGGAGGTGGAGGCCATAACCTCCAAACTGGGAAAGTTTGCATCAAGTGGTCCATCTTTTTACAAACACAGCTGGCTTCACCATCACTGCACGGCAGCCTGAAACAAGCCTGCCTCCCAGAAGGACGAGGCAGCCCAGAAAGCTCTCCTCTCAGCTGCTCTGACATGGGGAATTCCATAGGTGCCCAAAATCCCGCATTGCCTGGCAGTGCACGGACACGTCAGCTAGTCACTGCGGGGCGGGCTGAACTGGAGGAAGGAGCTTGTGAATTAAGTATTTATATCCACATTGCAAGCCCGTCTGCATTGCTCCGTGTTGGAGTGCTGGGTTGGGCACTCGCAGCAGCAGTGTGGCTGGAAACTCCCATCCGGCTCACAGCATGGCGCAGTCCTGCCTTCACCTTGGCGCACACACGGCACTCTGTCCTGCTGTGCCTTGCAAACCTCACTGCTTCCTCCAGTGCACGGTGCTGCCTGAAAGGGATGGGTGGGTTTTTCTGCGAGGGAAGGAAGGCGTTTGCTTTCCTGTGCTACTGGCGCAGAGGGCATTTCCCCCAAAAGCCGCTGTGCTTGCTTTCGGTTTCCTTCTCTGGGTGCTGTGCCACAAAGGAGCAAGTGAGCCAGAGGCACGTGAGAAGGGCTAAGCCCTGGCGCTTCTGCTGACTTGCCCTGCGGGAAAGGCCAGAGCGCCAGGCTCCCAGCTTGCCACACGGGCACTGAGGCCTTTTCCTGGTCTGGAAGGGAAAGGAGGAGCTTTGTGGTATCCCAGTCTCCCATCTGCATTGGGAGCCCTTTTCCCCACGTCCCTCTCCCTTGCAAATAGCCGTGATGAGGGGCATTATGGAGCCTGCATTGTTGCGCAGGGGAGATCATGTAAGGCGTACAACCAGTAGTGTGGAAAGGGGATGGATGGGGAGATGTGGGGTGGTGTGTGCAGCCCCCTCAAGCTTGCTCCAGCACATCTGTCCCTCGCTAGAGCCTGGCTTCTCCCCCAGGGCTCTATGGGGAAAAGGAAAAAGATATTTTTAGGCATGAAGGTCTGTCTGCTTTCCCCTCTACCCTGCTGTCCTCAGTGCTGAGCCAGCCCTGTCGCCCTCCCCTCTTTCAGTGACTCCCCTGTATCCATCTTCCTGTCTGTCCATCTCCTGCTTTCTCCTAACACATGGTGTGAGCTGGGGTCAGTAGGGCTCAAGCCTCAGAGCAGACTGGCTCTTGCAAGATCAGTCGTGAAGGTCTTTCATTAAAATCTTAATTGCCCCAGACAGTGGCTAAGTAAAGAGAAATGCAGTAGAGAGAAGACACAATGGACTCGGTCCATAAATGGATTAATGCATGTGACTTCATTTATCCACTAAGATATATGAAGTGGTAGAAAATCACATTTAGATTTTACTTAACTCAGTTGTCTTTTAGGGACTGGGCTTTTTCTGAAGGCCTTGAGGCACCGGCAAATGGGCAACTTGGCACAAAAGGCAGGAGAAGTTTGCAGTTTCAGGCACGGCTTTTTTTTATTCCCATATCACTAACATACAGAGCTCAGATCTAAATGAGCTAAGTAGAGATGCCTACTTTGTTGTTTGCGATCGGGTTTATCATTCTACCTGAAAAGTTCTGGTTTATTTCTCATTTTTTATGTCTTTGCTGCTCTCCTCTTCTCAGTATTACTTGACACAACTTAATGCCCAAATAGGGTCCATGTATCTCTTGTGTGGCTGTTCACAGCTCCAAAACCTCATCTACATTTCTGGAATGTGTCAGAACTGCCACTTCATCACATTTGACCGAAGGCTAATGGTCGCTGTCTCTGTCCCCACACCGGGGTGCTGTGAAGGAGAGCACCAGGGAGGAGGTTCCCTATGGCCCTCCCCAGAGCCGGTGGCCTGGCAGGAGCAAGGCGTGCGGTGGCTTCATGCGATGCACACTCATGTAGGGAAGTGATGCCGTGGGGCAACATGTGACTGCAATGACAAAGGGAAGAAAACCTCCCCAGGCCACGGCCCTGAGCTGCACTTCCCAGTGCCCAGGGCCACACAGGCTCAGCCCCAGGGCCGGCCATCGCTGTAGGGGGCATGTCTGCCCCACTGCCTCTTTCCTGCCAGCCCCTCACCCTCCCCTTGCCCTGGGCTGGGAAATTCAAAGCTTTGGTCCAGTCGTTCCATGCTTTTTATTTTCTTCTTTCCTATAAGCACTCTGGCAGCAGCTCCGTCCTGTGTCCTACAGCCCTGTATGAATAAGTGCCTTGAAAGCAAGTGATGCTGTGTTATCTAGGGCTGATCCCCGCTGCTTCTAGAGATTGGGTCGTTTCTCCTTGTCAAGGAGTATGGCTGAAACTGGACTGTCATCACCAGCTCTTAGCATAAGCCCATTTCAGACTCTGCCTCTACAGAAAAAGCCAGCCATGTCTTGCTCTTTCCATATAGCCATGTTTCTCAAAGCACTTGACTCAGCTAGAAGACTTCACAGATTAATTATGATTGCAATAATTTATAAAGCTTTTTTCCTTTTCAAAATATAAAATCCTTCTCATTAAATGATCATGAGAAAGAACATCTGATGCAAATAAACATCCTTCCCCAAAACAAGGAGTTGCCCTTCTATCCTGCAATGTGTAAAGCTGTGACTAGGAGGGTGTTTTCTAGGAGTCAGGGTATTTACTGAAGTTACCCAATAATAAAACTGGAACCTTTTTGTCTTTCCTTGATAGTCCTGTATGTGCTGGCCTCACCTTGCTGTGCAGCTGAACCAGCCTGATATCTGATACCGTTGCGCTGAGCAAACAAGTTCCCTGAAGCTGTAGTTGCTTCTGTTTTTCCCTACCTAGCAAAGCCATTTCCTTGATGCGCTGCTGATGCCATGGTGGCACTGGGGAAAGCCCAGCTGCTGTTGTCAAAAATCACCTCGCTAATTCGTAATCCTGGGCAGGAGGGACCTGGATGTGGCCTTGTGCCTTTGTCATTGCTCGGTCACATCCCTTTCGGGAGCATGAAGAGAAGGGTGCAAGAAGGAATCTACCCTTAATCGCTGCCATGCAGCAGGTGGCAAAGGTGGTTGTGATCCCAGCTTGGATCCCAGAGCTGAGGGAGGAGGCATAAATATGGTACTTTGACCGGGGGAGAGCATGATAATACAGGCAAAACCCCTAAGGCACAAAAATCCCAGGGCTGCTTTCTGCTCTGACTTCCCACTCCCCCCCCCCCCCCCCCCCCCGCCCCCAGCAGGCACTGCAGCAGTGTTGGGGTGGTAACACAGGAGTGCCAGAGTCCTGATGGCAGCTCTAAGGCCTCTTCACTGGCCTTATTCGGTGCTGCTGAAGGTAAGTGGTTTCTTTTGAGGTTTGCAGGTGGATTTTCCCCTACAAGAAGGTGCTTTGGCCCTTCAAGCAGTGGCAGCAGCATGGAGGAGCCAAGCCAAGTGGTGCTCCTACCACTCTTTCCTGTGGAGGATGGAATGATGCCAAAGCCCCTGTAAGATGAAATGGCTGAAACAGTTTTATCTGAGGTCACTGCCATTTCATGGGGTATCACCTGTTGCTGAAGGGGTGATACCTGCCTCCACACTTTCAGTGGCCTTGTGGACTGCTGAGATTTGCATTGCAAAGAGACCATGAGTGAGAAGGGAGAGAAGCCTTGTCATGGCCAGGTTCTTACACCATCATCCAGACAACATAGTGACATACTTGGGTAAAGACCCCTGTTTACAGCCATGACAGCTTTTGGGACTACTGCTCACTGACAGCCATGCCATCAGACAGTCACCTGCTTCATAGAAAACACTGCCAGACCGAATGACAACACATCATATCCCCAGCCCTTCCTGTCTGGCCTGCTTGCACCTCTATGAATGCACTTCATGCCCTCTCACATCTCTTGTTGTCGGGAGGAAAATGGCAAAATTAGTCCCTTCCAGCAGCGTGTGCTAAAAATAATGAGCAGTATATGACACATTGTTTTTCAGATGACTTAAACAAACATCCCACGGGGGGAGAGAGGAGGAAGGAGGTGGTGTCTGTTGTCTAGCAATTTGTTTAGGAAATACCGCTTGTCCATTCAGTCTCAGGTGTGAGAGTGTGAGCTGGCCGAGGGCACCGGGCTGGTTTTCGCCTGGGTGAGCACAGTGCAAACGTGACCTGGGGCTGCACTTGTTGCTCTGGCAGGTGCCCATGGGCTGTGGTTAATGGAGAGCACTATGGGGCGGCAACTCTAGCAGTCTGCTTCAGCAGGTGTGTTTGGTCTGTTTTTTTGGTATCGGATGCTTGTGGGTGAGTCAGGCACCTTCAAACAGCAATGCCATGCCCCAGTGATGGAATTATTTTTTCCCCCCTGCCCTTTAGGGAGGAGCATGTCACAAGCACCATGCTCTGGCAGTGACCTAGCTGGAGAGGGGCCAGGCTCTGGTGGGCAGTGGGTGAGGGTTTCTGGATGTTTTCACAAGACTGATGAGTCTTATGTGTGTAATTTGCTGGTGGAGCTATGCAAAAATGCACTGTGCAACACCTGTGGTAGCACTTGTCACCAGGCTGATGGGCCTTCTCAGACTTTGCTGATGCCCCCTGAAGTAAAGCTCTTCCAAGCCTCTGCTAGTGGCTAACTGGGAAAGGACAAGGAATTGCTTCCCTTTGTTCGTTTTTTTTTTCATTTATTAGATACCAAATCCTTTGGCCAGGAAGGTCTTAGTCCTCCTCACACTGGGAACATCTGCCCCAGAGGTGGTGCTCCCTGCCCATGAAGCTGGGGAGAAGCAGCATGATGAGTCAGGGGAAAGCCTGCTAATGTGCATGGTGTAGCAGGTGAGGATCTTGAGCTCTCCCCTCCACAGACATATCTTTGGGTCCAGCTTTAGGGAGGGAGAATAAGCTCCGCACTATCCCTTTGCTATTCCCTTGTGGTAACCAGTAGCATTTCCCCTTTTCCCAAACTCCAGCTTCAAATTTTGGAGAAAGCCAAACTCTGACCTTGCCGAAATGCTGTATTCCTTTCTACCTGCATCCAAACACTTAACTTGGATGTCTATCCTTCACTGATTCCCAGGGACTCTTCCTCAAAGCTGTAACACCTCTGGTAGAGGTAATGGAGCCCCTGACACCACCCAACTATTCTGCAGGCAGTAGTTACTAGAAAATACTAGAATAGGTAGGTAACTTTTCCATTTTGAAGTTCAAAGATACGGTTATGTGTTGTTGTGTTAAAGGCAGAAGTAAAAGCCTAATCTCCCAATGCATACCTACTGGCAGTCTGGTGTCGCCCTAGTGTATGCCTGTTGACTTGGAAGTATGGAAGAAATGTATATAATACAATCACACGTTCAGAATCTGCAAAACACCCCCTGAGTTATAACAATGACTCATTTTTCTCGCAAACACTTTGTATTTATTATCTCAGCAAGAATTCAAGACATACATGTATGGGGCATACAGTGAAACACCTGGCCCCTATCAAGAACAGGCCTTAAGAAAAACAAACTTGTATTGAAACAGTCATATAGTAGATCCTTTGCAGAAGTAACAAAAAGAATCCTAGGGAGGACAACAGCAAGTGCTTGCTCATATACTGGCACTGGTTGGTTGGATCTTAGTTTCTTCAGTTCCCAGTAAATGCTAGCACTCTTGACAATGCTTAGAGAAACACAAAAACATTTCACAAAACGCAAATACTCTTTGCAGATCTAGACAGAAAAATACTGCACTAATACTTAACTCAGATATCCCCATGACAGTGCATTTATGGGAGTACTTTATTTTCATAACATTTATATGTGCTACAGCCTGAAGAACTGGGCAGGCTCTATGAAGTCCACACCTCATTTCCTACTGAATTTCAAAGCAGCATACATTGAGCAAAACACTTCTTCAAATACATTTCAGCTACTACTGTGAATGCTAATACCGAATTTTCCTGAGAGTCCCAGACAGGCACGATCATTGTTCAGTGTCCTTGATGAAGACTTCAAGCCTCTACCAAGGCCAGCACATGCAGCGGGAGCCCTTCTGCTGAAGTTGGGGCTGCCTTTGATGAACAGCTTTGCCGAGTTGCCTGCCGTGCTAGCCTGGGAGCTGGTGTTCAGTCAAACAGAAACTCTTTGCATTTACTTTTTAATACCTGAAAAACTGACCTGTATACATGTCAGCAAAACAGATTACTTTGCAGTACTAAGACGAGTAACAACTATTCTTGAAACATGATGTTCTCACTGAAAAGGTATTAGCTGGCTTAGAGGAGGAGGGACTCCTGCATCTGCCTCAAGCCAATGGCAAAGCTCCTAGTAACGGCACCAGGATGGGGTTAAGCCCTTCATATGAAAAGCAGGCAAAGTCAGTCAGCTTCTACCTAGCGAAATCAGTGATAAGAAGTAACAGCCGTACACAGCTGGTTGTGACAGAGTGACCAGAGCCACGTAATGACAATTTTTCAAAGGCAGATTCAGAAGATCTAGCTGAAAAATTAATTAGACACACAAACAAGAATTCACTACAAGGCAGGAAAAAACATAATTTGAACAGACTCAGAATTCAGAAAGTGCAACTGTACAGCCTTATACAATGCAAGTGTACTTACACACAAGGTTAGTTAAGAGAAGCAACACAGACCATTGACCTGAGTTAGCTACAAAACATGATCAGCTTCAGCCATTTTCTTGCTAGCTTGCACCCGCAAAAAAATACTGTTTACGGTCATGTCTGACATGAATTGCCAGCAGAGTTACTGTTTGCTTTGACAGTGGTCAGCATGCTTATTTCCACTCCTCTGAAGCCAGCCATGGATAATAACCCCTCAGTGAGACAGACATAATGCATCAACATCCACTGGATGTGCTACAGCAGCTTCATCATACTGGAACCGAAATGAGGTTGCCATGACATGAAATGGAAAAGTACAAGGGAAGAACCTTAAACATTCAGAAATCCAAGGCTACTTTCCTGTACTGATTCAATTCTATGGACATTATTTTTTCAAAGAGAGGTAGTTGCCTTCTTTGAATAAATAACATTCTCAAGAAAACTTGAGATTCCACTCGGATTCAACTTCAAGATCTACTTCTGTTGAAGAGTTATTTTGTTACTTATAAAGACAGCGGTATTGTACTGTTCTCACAAAATCCTTTGTAATGTTGAAGGAATCCTTCCACCAAACACACATACCTCAATATCTGTATTTGTGTAATATATATTCATATATATATTTTATATAATGCTAAAGAATGCTCCCCTCTGTGTTACATGAAGTATTTACTTTATTATCAGAAAATATTGTTTTCTTCTAGTTAATATAATGTACTTTTATGTCATGCATTGAATATTTTTATACCGTTTCTTGAGCCTAGTAGCATTCAATCCATAGTTCTGTTAAATACTAATTTCATACACATGGGGTGCATATATTTATATTTATACATATATATATATACACACAAATATATAGATATATATAATGTAGACTAGAACTATGCATTTTAGTCCACAAAGCAACATCCTCTAACAAATGACCTTTCGATAAAGACAGTGATTTGCTTAACAAATGAAGTAATCCCACCACCAGGTCCCTGTCCAGCAGAATCCATGCTTTAGAAAACAACAGCAACTGGCTTTTGACTTGTGATACATGATCCCAAGTCCCAAGACACTGACACATTTTTGGTTTTGGCTTCTTCCCGAAGGTGGTCCGAGCTCCTTGGTGCAATGTAGCTGTAAGACATGAGGACCAGAGGGTGACTGGGGAAACCAGGCTCCTGGAAGTCTTCTCAGACCAGGCTGAAGGGCAAGTTCCGTCTTGCCCCAAGTCACCCCATCGCATTGGCAAGGGGTTCTGCTCATCGCTATCTTTTTTTTCCACCTGGCATTCATACGCCAGTATTTCTGTAACATTCTTCAAAGAAATCATGTTGCAACGGCCATCCTTTGGCGGCTACAGGCAGCAAAACAGAACGCAAAGAACTTTCTTCATCTCCCAGTGTGAAGTCTCTTGTTCCAAATCCGCAAAGCCAAGATCTTCTCCTGCTTTTCAGCGCACCGTGTCCGAGGGGAGCTCACGTCTCCGGGCAGAAGAGCTTTGTGAGGAGGTTCAGGATCTTCTGCCGCAGGTCCCACTTGTCGCCCACCCTGCGCAGCTGCAGGGCGCACTCCGCCACGGCCGCCCGCTCTGCAGGGCACACGCACGGCCGTCAGACACCCGCGCCTGCCGCCTGCCTACCCATCTCCGTGTCTAATTTTAATGAGATCTTGACAGTGTTGAACACGTTTCTCTTCCCCCCCCCCCCCCCCCCCTTTTTTCCTCAGTATTAACGCCCCCACCGCGGCGCCACACGGGCGACCGCCGCCGCATCCTGACTCCCGCGGCGCGGCGAGCGCTGCCCCCGCTCTGGATGCTGGAACCGAGGGTCGGGAGGGGAAGCGTGTGTGTGTCCGTCGTACACCCCCCCCCCCCCCCCCCCCCCCCCCCCCCCCCCGCCCCCAACCCGCTCCCTTCACCCTCCGGTACCTGCGGGAGCGGCGGGAGGTGCGGACTTGCGCAGGGTCCTTCCAGGCATCATCGCGGCGGCGGGGTACGGCACGGCGGGCTGGGGCACGGTACCGCACGGTATGGCACGGCACGGCACGGCGCGGCTCCGCGGCGGCAACCGACTGCGGGCGGGCGGGGCGGAGCGCGGCTCTAAGAGCGGCGGCGCGGTGGGGCTTTCCCCGCGCTGTGACGTTCGGAAACCGCGCGGGAATCCCGCCCCCCCCTCCCCCCCCCCCCGCTCCGCGCCGGCCGGGCAGGCGGCGGCGTGCCGGAGCGTGTCCCGGGCAGCGCGGGGCCGGGGCGGGGGCGGGGGCGGGGGCGGGGGCCGGGCCCTCCCGGACAGCGCCTGGGCTGCGGGACACAGAGGAGCGGCGGGATGGGGTGTGCTGGCACGGGGGGAGATGGAGGGACGGGGCGTGCTTGGGGGAGAAGAGGCGGAGGGGTGCGGTTTGCATCTTCTGGGCCAGAACAGGTGGAGGGGTGGGGTGGGCTTGCACTAGGCGAGGAGAGATGGAGGGGTGAGCTGTGCTTGCGGTGGTTGTGCGGGAGAGATGGACGGGGGTTGTCCTTGCGCTGAGGAAGAAGAGTTGGAGGGATGGGGTGTGCTTGGGCAAGCGGAAGCAAGGGATGGCGTGTGCTTGTGGTGGGCAAGACGACATGGAGGGATGGGTCTGCTTGTTCTTAACAAGGAGATACTCCTGACACAGTGCTGTGTTATTTTTCAAGGTGGTGGTGACCTTGGCCTCGAACAAGCTGTAGGGTAACAGCCTGGCCCATATCATGTGCCGTTGGTGACTTAGGGCCACCCTCCTGCTGCTGGATCCTTCCTGTGGCAGCACAGTACCCGGCACAGCGTGTAGCTGACTGACATGGAGCGGGGCACGCTTACCTGCGCTTGCTGTTATTTTAGATGGTGCTTTTTACGAGAAACAAGAGCTGGAATTATAAAGTCACCCTCGTGACATTGTGATTGTTGTGCAGCATTGGGACAGCTGCCAGCGATGTGTGAATCACTCATCTGCCTCCTGTCTGTCCAGAGGGTTGATATTTGGTGTGGTGGCACATAGGATGGACTTTTGTTTTTAAGGGGAAACGAAAACATGTTGACGAAAAGAAAGCACAGATGAGCCAGACATAACAAAGAACCGATTTGTGGCTGAAAGCCAGTAAATGCCCACCTCTCCCATCAAAATGCAGCTTCAAGCAGGAAAAGACAGGGTGATGTAGTACAGACCCACAAGGGGCTGTCGAGAAACTCTTTTCTGTGGGATGACTCTGAAGTCAAGTGTTTGGAAATGCTAACGACTTAAGTCTATTGGAAAAGGAAATGTTCACCAGCTCAGCTCAGAAATATTTTCCCCTGCATGTGTGCTGGTAACGATGGCACACCTCATTTCTCTCCGTGCACAGGAAACCTCAGCCCCACTGGTGCCCAACAGAAGGCAGCGGGCACGGTGGTGCTGTGGGGCTGGCACGTAGGAGAGGCAGTGATGCTGGCTCACAGACAGGGCGTTTCTCAGGGTCCAAATGAAGGCTACGGCTGGATGAAGGTTTCACATGGCCGTTCCCAAGATGGTAGCTCGTCTGCAGTAAGCACTGACTCCGGTGGCATCCTGCAGCATGCTCTGCTGGGTTGTGACCTGCTGTCAGAGCAGTTTAGGGTGGACACAGAGGAGTTTCTGCTGTGTTTGACAAGCTGTTGCCTTAATCTCTCATCCTTTGGTGTAAAACCTATATGGCATGCAGACTTATTTGCTTGATGTGATGCATTTAGGGTCTTTTTTCATCTGTGAACACCTCTGTTTGTGACCTAGCCCCATTCAGGGAGAGCTGCCCTTTGACCTTATCATTCCTGTTACATAAGAAACTGTTTCTTCAAAACAAGTTTGTTGGGTTTTGGATAGCGGGAAGGCAGGTAAACAGCTCAGGAGTGTGTCAGGCTGCATGACGTGTCATCCCTCGTGGTGGAAGTGCTGTGGTCTGCAGCATGTGATGATGGTCAGGGCGACATCTCACGGCTGTAGCCTGATGGCTGCTCTGTGAATCATGGCAGCCCCTCCAGGATGCCAGAACAGGAGGCTGGGATGCTTGCTGAGACCCTTACATGCCCCCAGTGCTCTGTGGTGCTCAGCAGGCCCAAATACAGGGAAAGCACTCATGAACTGAGGCCGTGGGGAGGAAGGACACACTGGTCCCTTGCACTGCTGGGCACATGTGTTATTTTTGCTCATGTATTTTGCTTGTTTAGGCAGATCCAGGTATGACCTGGGGCTTGTTCTTTGTGAACTTGGAGACAGATATAATGGGCAAATTGTTTAAATGACTGTTCCTCCAGAGAGGCTAAAACCAAATGAACCTCGATCCTCTCCTGCTTAGAATCAGTTCCTCACCAAAAAGGGGGATGATCTTTAAAGAAAACTTCTTCCTGTATCTCTGCAGCAAGGCAAAGAGATGGGCCCTTCTTTTGGGCGTATGTGGGAAAGGAGATGCTTTCCTATCAAGGCAGCTGGATACAAAGCAGTGGGATAGTAGAGTCACAGGCATTTATTTATTTTCTTTGTTTTATTTTAAAATGCTGTTAGGGTAATAAGAACGGTGGGTGACTTCAGTGTACAAAACGGTTTAACAGACCCACCTGTGAGCAGGAGTATCTGAAGTGCTTATCTTCCCCCATCGCTGCAGTCAGAGCCATGCATCTGACTGCAGTGGTGTAAGGCAGGATGCCCCACTGTTTAGAGGGGAGCTGACTTGCACCAGCTCCGGATCTGGCCCACTTCCCTGCAGGGTTTTACTGGTGTGTGAGGGCCTTACTGGTGTGTGACAAATCACAGCTTGTTACAGCAGGAGCAACACATGGCAGGGACGCTGCCAATTATAGGATTGCACAGCAGAGACGGAGCAAAAAAAAAAAAAAAAAAAAGTCCATCGTGGTTTCAAGCCACCGGCGAGATCTGATGCTTTTTTGTTTCAGTTCCCTTAAATAAAGCGGTGTAGCTGTGGGAAGCACAGGCCTCTGGGAAGCTGCTGTACCGGAGAAGCCACAAAAGCTGTTTCTTGGCATGGCTCCACCGAACAGGACCACAGGTCTCCAGGTGGGCACAGCCACGGTGGGGAGCAGAACAGCAGCCCATGGAGCACAACCCCCTCGGAGCAGCCCTCTAGTTTATTTCTGTTTAACACCATTTAAACTTAGAGCAAGGACACAGCTGAGAAGAGAGAGCGATCTTGAGATAACGTGCCCTGAGCTTTGCTGGTGTCTGGGCAATGTGGTCTAATCAGGAACATGTTACTGAAAGCCAACACATGAAGGACTCTCAGTATGAGTAACACCAGCGGGCAGGCTTGCTGAATGGAAATCGAATGTTGCAGAACCGAAATCAAGAGTAGGAGAGAAAGGAAACTGGCTGTTTTTTATCTGAACTCAGCTATTTGTGCTGAATCAGCTTCAAGCTGTTTCTATGCCTCCCTGCAAGATCTTAAATAAATCTCTTGGTGATTGGAGTTCACCTTCTCATCCTTCCAAGGCTGTCTGGTGTTGACAGCTCTTGTGTTAACTGAGAAGCTGTTTGTTTCTCTCTCTCCCTTTTCCCGTTTCTGCAGATCACAGAGTCAGTGGTTCCTGTTGATCCTCACCAGTCCCAGCACCCGAACAGGAAACTCGGCTCTATTGTCAGGAGCACAAACCAAAGGTCATTTCAGGAAAGCACAGCAGGGTGTGGCCTCAGCAATCGAGTGTGATGATGGCCTTGGCAGTTTTTTTTTTTTTTCTTTTCATTTCTTAAATCACTCAAACTCTTGTTTGCTCTTCTTTGGCACCTTTCCTCCAGGGGTCTCTCTCCCCGTTACAAGTAAAACTTCATAAATCCTCAAGCCTTACGCATAATCTCAACCTCACTTTGCAACAAAGTGGCTTTGTTCTGTGTTAGCTATTTTCTAGTGGCAACTGCAGCAAAGCTTTGGCCTTCAACAGCTGCTGCTGCATTGCCAACATGGCCACTATGGTGAGGGAAGAGGTTAATGCAGATTTAAATAGTTAAGTGAAATACTCCAGCTAATTCAACTTCGAGTTGCTGGTGTGATCCAGCACCAGACAGGAAAAGAAACTGAAGAGACGTGCCTGCCTGCTTGCTGCTCAAATGTAACCCACACTTGCACAGGTCTTATCTGCTGTTTAAATATTACCTAATGGCCCTACCACTAATTCTTAGACTCTCCCTAATGCTGCTCTCTCTCACCTGCTTCCCTTGAAAGCTTAAACATGTAATTTTCTTAGCAAAAGGTGAACTGCATGGCTTGTTCATATATCGCAGTGCTTTGTCACTGGCAGAGGGATGAACACCCATCTTTTCCTCTGCAAGCATCTGTGAGCCAAGCAGGCAAGATTAATGAATTACTTGCAAAATGCTTCTGAAAGACGATTGACGTGTGTGCAATCTGGTGCCCAGCAAAGCCAGGGTGGGCAAAGAGAGCAATAACATTTTGTTGAGGATGGGGTTGGATAGCAGAGCCCCTCCTTGATGCAGCTGGAGTGGGAGTGCACTTATATCAACTGCATGCTCTTTAATCAAGGAGTAACTGTTGGGAAACTTGACTGAATTTCTCTGGTCATAGGTTGTTATACAGTCAAATCTAAATTAGCAGGGGCAGATTATCTGGTGAGCTGAATTTTCTGTGAAAGCAGAAAACAAAGACACTGCAGGTGGCTCCTTGTAAGGCCCTTCCTGATTCAGCCCCTTGGTAGTCACCAGAAAGCTTTCTGAAGAACTAAAGAGGACATAAGAGTGGCAAGATTCGCTAAGTAGTTAGTTAAGTGGGTTTTAGCACTCATGAAGATGACAATATGCTCAAAAAGGCCAGTGTTTGCAACTGCTATCCAGAAGAAGTAGGTATTAGTAAGGTAAATATTGGTTTTGATCACTGTTTGTCAGGCTGCTGGAGTATTTGCTAAAGAGCTCTCCCCCGTGTGCGTAGATGTCTTTGCAAACGCCATGCATACTGTTATCACAGCTGCACAATCACTGCTGGGTTTTTGCAGAAGTCCTTCCTTGGTGACTATGGTTATTTTCTGTCTTGCTATCTTTGTTGAGAATTTGAATGTACTCCATTTCTGGAATTCCTCATTGCTCTCTTGTCTGACAGATCTTTTTCAGGCTCTGTCTACCTCTTGCTTCCCCTGTTCCCTCTACCTCCTCTGCACTTTGTCATAATTTTTGTGTATAGTCAATGCAGCAGATGTGGGGTTTAAAAAAAAAAAAAGGGAAATCCCATATGTGAGACACTTGGCCCTTTCCTGGCATGCCGGTGCCTTGCAGCTGAGCCACCAATCTGGTAACCCGTGCAGGGCTCATTATCAGTGACTTGCTGTGGATCACTGAAGTCTAATGGGAGAATTAAGGAATCCAAAGAAGCTTTGCTGGACACTGCCATAGTGACCTGGGATTCCTAGTTTGGCACTGAGCTGGTCCTCAGTGCTGCAGTGTCTCCCCTGTACTCTTCCGATGCTCTTCAGTTGGGACAGGAGCTATTTTTCATGGTTAGAAGATTTTCAGACTATTCTGAATAATATTTTCTCTGTGCTGGGTTTTGAAAGTGCCTTGTTTGAATCATCTCCGATTGGATAAAGAATCACTTAGTCCCCCTAAATCCCACAAAGCAGATTTAACTTAGGGCAAGATTGAATTTAGCAAGCAGTTTGAACAAAGGGCAAAAGGTGAACAGAATTAATAACAGAAAGCAGGGCTGAACCAAGGTGGGACACAGCATCTTTCGTGAAACCTTCTTCGAAATTTTTAGGGCTGAACTGCTTTATTCACTGCGAAGATTAGAATTCTATATTTGGAAAAGACAGCTGGTATGTTCAACATTCTAAGAAAGTATAGGATCTCCTCTAGAATTTGAATTGTCAATGATTTATATGAATAAGAAATTAGGTGCGTTTGGTTGGGGATCTTGGGGCCATGTCTTTGCTGTAACAAGGGAATAATGTGAATATGATTTGCGTTTCATTTTGAAATGTCTGTTTAGTAAAAAAAGGCACAGAACTATGAGACTATATTGTGGATAGATCATCACAGCCCAGACCTCAGGAGCTGGCAGGAGTAAGGGAGCAGGCTGTGCCCATACCCCACTCATGCACACACACACAGAGCCAAGCTATACTCATTTTGGGCTGTTCTGCTGAGTTACAGCAGTCTCCAGCCACCAGAGCATCACTGGAGCAGGCTGGACCATTTCCATTTCAGGATCCACAGGCTGCATTGTGACAGTGTGAAAACTGCTATATGCCCTGCCTCTCTATATGAAGGGTCCCTACGCAGGCTGTGCTAGCTGAGAAGTGGGGCAGACTGAAATCGTGTCTTGGTGAAAGCTGGCAGGGTGGCCACAGACTGTGAAGGCAGAGGGACCACGTGACTCATCGCTTCGCTAGACAGTTGGTTTGAGAGGGCTGACAGCATCCCATGCTGTGAGCTTGTTTCACTTTAAAGCTTTCGCTCTGATTGCACTGAAATGAGTTCTTTTCCTTTTTGTTTTTCTTTTTCATATGCAGAAGCATACAGGGAGGGAGGAGAGTGTGACTTTTCCTGCTTGTTCTAAATGGGATCAAAAACCAAAAAGCCTCCTTGGAGATGGAAAGTCCTCCACAGCTGCTCTGCATATATATGTCACAGGAGCTTCAGGCATGAAGGGCTGCAAGAAGAAATGTGTCAGTGGCAATGACCTTGCATGGAAATGGAAGGAGGCTTGTCCCTTCCTGCCAAAAAGTGCTCCCTTTGGGCTCTCAGTGCCTTCTCTACAGGTATGAGTAGCTCTTAGAGAAGAGAAGGACATGCTGTAAGTGGTGGGACAGGGTGGTTGGATGCAGACAGGAGTGCTGTCCTCCCTGAGTGCCCATCTGTTACCGTGCTGATCTACGGGCTGGATCCATCCACTCTTTGACTTCAGGGGAGCCCTCCTATGGTGAGCAGCTCCACATAGCACCACCAACTGCAACCATAATCCCCGCCTTTGCTAAATGAACATCACATTTGAAATCCTGCTTTGCTTCCAGGTGACATTGGGGAAAGAAAAACCAGCACAGAGCTGGACTTGTTTGATGTCCACGCTGGCTCTGATCGTGGGAATAAGCTTCTCCCATGCATCCACAGTCATGTGCTGGGTGTCTCTCACACACACAGACACATGCACACATAGACTCACAGACACACACAGATACACACACACATACCCCTGTCCCCTCCCAGCATGCCACTTTTGGCTGTGGGTGTTCTGCTGTGGGGTGTTGGTTACTGGTGGGAGAGTGAAAGCTGCTGGGGTGACCTTTGGCACTAAGAGTGTGAACAAACAAGTCAGAAATAAGAAGTCTCCCTTCGAGGGTTAGGACACTGTATTCTTTCTCACCAGACATCATTCTGCCGATGCACCAGCTGACTCCAAGGGGTGCAAAGGAGAAGTAAATAGGGGAAACAGGAAAAAGGGTTTTGTACTTGACAACAACAAAGTGTTTTTTGCACTTTACAACCTGTTTCTATTCTCTGGGTCCTCTGTGCTTTGGGAAGGTCCTGGTATCGGCTGCTCTCTGCCTCCCTCATGGGTCTGGGTGCTGTGTGCATGCACCATGCCCTCGACAGGGCTGTCACCATCCCCACCTGCTCCACATCTGCAGAAGAGGGGCAGAGGAGCGTGGATGCCCAGGGGGAGGAAGCAGATGGGGGGTCACAGTGTGGAAGTGTGTGGTCTGTGTCCCACAGGCAGGAGTAGGATGCGACTTCATGTGGCAGCAACTTGGATTGCATCATGCTTTGTGGCTATGATGCCATCCTCCCTCCCTATTTCATCATCCTGCGGTGGGCAATGAGGTGGAGCTGGGGGGGGGCGCAGGGCGGGGGGGGGGGGAGCACATGGGCTGTGAACCTGCAAGGAGCTCTCAACCTGCAGAGACACAAGAAGTCAGAGGAGGGGTTTGTTGGTTTTTTTGGTTGTTGTTGTTGTTTTTAACACAAGGCAATTTGTCAGGTGGTGGCAGGAGTCTGACAGGCATGGCTGGTGTGCCCAGGCTGTGCCTGCGGTTATGGCAGAGCATGGTGGCAGGCAGGGAGAAGTGAAAGGAGTGCTGTGCTGAGGAGGTGACATAGGACCTCCGAAAGGGCTGGGGAAGGGGCAAGTGGTGGAGGAACCTCTCCGGACAGGTGCCAGCTGCTGCCCACTGCCCTGCAGCTCTGGGGGATGCTGGTGTCAGTTTTGCAACATGGAGTCAACAGGACCCTGACAAATTAGTCAAGAGCCCATGTGGTGGTTTTGCTAAGGTGTTTTGGGTATTTCCCCTCTCTGGACCCCAGTGCTGCAGGCAGGGGTGTCAGAGAGTGATGCTCTGAAGGTGCCTTCTGAGTGCTCAGAGGAACCAGCAGGGTGCCCTGAGGAGCAGGCACCCCAGGACAAGCAACAGCAAGCAGGTGCAGGGTGGGATGTCCCGTGCCAGGAGGGCTATAGGGTCCTGCTGAGCATGGCAGGGATGAGGAGAAAGCTATCAGTCACCTCTGTGGGGCACCTGGAGCAGGCTGCTTCATGAGCCTCCACCCACCCATCCACCCCTGCAGGGATGCCTCTGGGGCTGATGATCGGCACCCCACTGGTGGGGTTCACCTCCTGTTGCAGGGAGAGTGGTTGGCTGGCTGTCTCCCCTGCCTCAGGCATCCCTGCAGACCCTGTGGTTGCTGGAGAGTCCCTGGTGACTTCATGAGATGTAATCCTCTTAGGGTGGTCTCCATGGCATATGCCTCCCTCAGATGACCACAGTGACTCCACAGGATGGGACTTTCCCTCTTTGGGATGTCCCTTATTATCCTGTGGCGTGTAACCCCCTAAGGTGAAGCTGGTCACTGCATAGGATATGACCTACTGGGGTGATCTTGATGACCCTGTGGAAAGTGACACCACCACCACCCCCACCCCACCCCCCCCGGGGTGTCCCTGGGGCTATGGATGCTGGGACATCTGGGCTGGGAAGCGGCAAGCAGCGTGGGGCTGCTTCCCTTGCAGCCCCGGGCCTTCCTTTGCTGGCCTTTCATGAGCTTCTCCAGTTTCTGGACACTTGATATCACCACCATCACTGCCTTCCCCTTGAGCTGTTGATGAAGGTCCCACCACCCATCTCAGGCTGGGGAGTCACAAAGGGGCACAGACTGGTGGACCACTTGGCTTCAGAGCTGTTAGTGCAGTCATTGCACCCCTGAGCGTCAGGTTTCTGCTGCCCATGGGAGGCCACATCAGGCAGAAGTCACAGTATATCTAGCAATGGTGCCAGCTGGGTCTTCAGCCCAGGAGTTGACAAACTCACAGAACTCTGTGTTTAAGCAATAAAGCTGGCACTATGGTGTCAGGTCTAAAAACCCAGAAGGCTCAGACCAGGGAAGCCCACAGAAGTTTGAATGCTTAATCAAGGTAAAGTGTGAAGTTTCAGTTTTGGCTTGGGGCTGAATCACTATGAAAATTTTTTTTGTGGTATCTCAGCAATTGCCAAAAAAGCAGAAAATGACAGCACACGCTAAAACAACAAGTAAAATATGTCACCAGGCTTTTAAAAACCTCAGTTAAAAAAATTCTTTGTTCCATATGTAGGAAAACAGAGTCACAAGGGCAGTCAGTCAATGACCCATTGGACCTGCAGTTCTGGGAAACCTCCGAAGGATGAGGGAGAATCTCCAGAATTCCTGTTTATGAATTTATCTTCCAAACAAAGCATGCACAGTAAGCAATGCACTGAGTCTGTTATTGGCAACTCTGATAATTATTGTATCTATCCATGATATTCTTTGCAATGTCTATTTATGATTTTATTTGTTTCCCTGTCTCCAGCTTTGCCTTCTTTCACCTCTTTTTTTTTATTGTGATGCTTCTAGGTTTGGAACAACTGTTTGTCTCTTCCTTCTAAATCATGTCCTACCAACCAACCTTAAATTAAAGAAAAAAAACAGAATTTAAGCACATTTGGTGAAATGTAACCATACTATTCTTCTTTTTTATTTTGTTGTTGTAGCCTACTTATCCTAGGTTGTAAGACATTTGAGATGAGGGTTATTGGTTCATGAGACTCGATTGACATAATTATTAACTTTATTTGTGTGTGATCAAATTACACGAATTTACATAGGCCATCTGTAATAGAATACTTGGAAAGATGAGGTATACATGTAATTGGAGCATCTGCTAAAATAATATGTTTCACTTAATATTTATGAGAGGTTAAAGAAAGATCAAAGCGAAGTGACTTGTAAACCAAAAACCTGCAAGTCACAGCCTCCCTTCTAACACTGAAGCAGCACTTCTCTTTCGTTAGTATATTTGGAGGATTCATTATGAGAGAAAGATTGCAAATATCCTTAATTATCCTTATCCTGTGATTTTCTGTATTAATTCTAATGTGAATATTTCATTTTTTCAGTTACCTTTAATATCCTCCCAACAGAACAGGACCTTGCAAAGTCCAACAAGCTGTAAACCCAGATTCTATGTGCATGGGAAAAAAAATTCAAACGGAGAAGTCAAGCAGTTGGCAGCCAGGAAATGGAGCTTGTTCTGTGACCTCCCATGATAATAGAGGCCTTGATGGTTACAGTCTACTCCCAGGAGCAGCACAGGAGTGTTGTTTGTAGAGCAAAGAGAAGGACAGGTTTCATAACAAAGCAGAACTTGGAGGAGTTGCAGATGTGGTACATACAGATATTTTCTACCTGCTATTTCTTTTCCACTATTTACTTCTCTACGCACCCAGGAGTTTGCTGCTGAGGTGTGGTGCAGGTGCAGAACAGAGCTTTTTGCAGGGAGCACTCAAGGCAGCATGCTGCTGCAGCCGTGCTGTGTGCTCGACCATGAAAAGAGAGATTTTCTCGTGCTTGTTCTCGTAATGGCTGAGGTCATTCCAGCTGGATGCATCTGGCTGCTCTTCCATCTCCACCAGTAATCAGCATATGGCCACACCCAGTGGCAAACGTGATGGAGGGAGCTTCTCGACATGAGTGGAGGAGTATTTGGCAAGAATGTTACTGGAGTGGAGGATCAAAGTAATTATGTTCTTTGGGATAGTGGGGTCAGTACATTTTCCTGCTCGTAAAGTATTTGAACCCATGCTTGTGGGCATGAGGGAGGATCAGCCTAGCGCATTAAGTGTTGCCAGGCAGGGTCAGCTCAGGCGTATGCCTGTAATGGTGGCTGTGGAACACCTGAGAAAAAAGATGCCTGGGCTACTGGAAACAGGATAGGCACAAAGTCATCTTTCCCTTCTTTTATTCTACCAATTTCTGGCAATCTAGAAGAATAATGACTCCCTGATTCAGAAAATACATTTGAGGGCTACCCGTTAAGTACAATTAACTATATTGAATCCTACAAGAATAAGTTTTCTTCTGAAGCCATTTGCACTTTTGACTTGGACACTGTTGTTCGGCAGTGTGGCTAAATTCTGCACAGGAGTTACCAACTTGCAGTCTGGTTATCATAGCTCTAAATCACAACTAATCACTTTTATGTTACCTCTGCCAATATGACTCATTCTTTATTTGGATGATTTGCAAGACACGTGAGCTAGAGAGCTGCAGTAAACTTCAGAAATCCAGGAATGATGAGACACATTCACAGAAATAAACCTTGGGCAAGTCTGCTGTGTCTCTAAGGATTTCTGGTTAGTCTTTTTAATTTATGCCTATCGGCACAGAAAATCAGCTGGTGGGAGAGTCTGTTTAAGAATAAAACTGAGAAAAACCTTTATGCAAAAGAGGAAGCAGTCATCAAAACTTGTCTATGTAATTATGGGCTATATACATCTTATATTTACTGAAACAGAGGAAATGGAACAACTTTAAACTACATGTTTAAAATGTGCTCCAGCCAATAGCCAGCATGACTGAATTCTATCTTCATGCCTCTTTGCTTTGGCCTTAATCGATGTTTCCACAGTTCAGTAGTCTCTGGTAGAGAGAAGAGGCTAAGAGGCCTCTCTACAATCCATTTTTACAGTGTTTCTCTAATTGCTTATCAGAGAATTATCAGGAGTTCTTGCTTCTAGGTGTAGACTAGCCCAAGATATTGAAGATGTTGACAAAGTCAGGGATGGGGAGAAGGGGTCTTTTTAAAAGGATAAAGTTTAGAAGCTTTAGAGCAGTGACAATTTTTACATATTTCCAGATGATGAAGCATAGGCATGAACAGGACTGTGGGGAAAGCTGCATTCGACTAAGACTGTTATACTATGTTCTTAAAGAGACTAAAAATGCAAAACCCGGGAAAACAAAGGGAAAAGACATAGCAAACCTCCAGGGACTCCTTATAGGAATCAATATATTTGCCTCTCTGCCTCCTGTAGAGACTAGAGAAGTAGCCACTTCTTCTTATGGGGGGGTCAGGTGCTTTGCTCATGATTAAATTGCTAGATAGGTGTGCTAGAATGTCACTGTTTATTTAATGTTGATCCTTTCTACTCTCCATTGTGTCACAGAGTTTTTGGTTAACCACAGCCTCTCAGTGAAAAGCCCCAATAGGTGGTATTTTCTCTTTCCTTTATTCCTTTGAAATTTATTGTACAAAAGCTACATGGAAGTTGTTGCTGTTTTCCAAGCCATTGGTGCAGGGGATGAAAATTGAAGGAGAGACCACCCATGAAAGGACATAATCATCAGGTAAATAATTGTACCTCTATCCTTTCTATGGCCCCCAGAGCTGGGAACTGAGTCAGGCTTACGGCACTGGGACAAACATGCGTGAGCAGGAGATGGGATACACCATCTTCTTGTTTGTTGCCTCAATTTACCAAACCAAATTACCTGATTTAACATGTGTATCGATTGAATGCTATCCCTTCCCTTAATACTGGCCCCTTGACTTAAAATATCTTCGAAGAGTTGCCCCAGTGGGTCATGTGCATGACCACAGCAGCACGGTCAGAGACATGCCCCCCTTTTGCAACATCGCCTCCTCCTTTGCTGTTAGCTTGGCTTGCAGAGCCCTCAAATCCCCATCCTGATGTCTGGGGTGATGGGTATTGGATCGAAGATGCACTAAAAGGTGCTACCCCTCCTCTGTGTCTGTGTGGGTGCATGCTAGGAGGAGTGGGGTGCTAACCACTGCCTCTCACTCAGAGAAGCGGATCACCCCTCTGTGGTGGCTTCTGCCACCCTCTGTGTGTCAGTGAAAGTTTCTGGCCCACAGGAAAGTGAAATAATCACAGGAACTCTCAGTGGTGCCTGACTGTGAGTTTTGTGAGCTCCCGATCACTAGAGGGCTGGTTTGATTTATTCTGTTCTTCCTTCCCCCCCCCCCCCCCCCCCTTTCTTCCTTTTATCTTTTTTATTTCTTTTTTTAATTTATCTTTTTTGTTCCTTTTTTGGAAGAAGACATATTTGTAAATCACCTTGTAAAACCTCAGCATTTTGCATTGTGGGACTGCTCAGATATCTGCAAAAGATGTTTGTACTGTGCCCCAGGATAAGGGAACCTGCAGATGACAGCTCTTGACAGAATTTCTTTTAATTGCTCACTGAGGTGGCCTGAAAAGCCTGATATTCAGGTTTGCTCAAAGAGGACCTGAAATGGCACACAGTTGATGTTTGACCCTGTGTTTGAAGAAGATTGTGGACACCCAGTTCAACAGTTGAACCCATGGCAGCAAAAGCACTGCCAGAGTAAACAGTGCTTTGAAAACTGATTTAAAATACTCTGTTTTGTCCTCTGCATAGTAAAACTCATTTTACCATTTTCCTTCCTTGTATTAGCAAGGCCATAATAATGATCAGTCATGCATACATAAAAAGGTTTATTTAAAAAAAAGGGAATGAACAAGAGACAGAAATAACTTGACTTTCAGAAGAAGATGCCCAGACTTTACACAGACAGATGTGATGGCTATGCAGTGACTTTCCAAACACACCTTTCGTTTAGTCTCCAAATGGAAGAAGGAAGACAAGTCTCTTTTATTTGAGTGTAGTCCTCAAAAATGCCTTTCCAGCTCTCAAAAGAAATGGAGAACATGTGTTCACTGAGGACATTCTTCTGTTCAATCCTGAGAAACCTGTGATTGTGGCATGCTGGATCTCCAGTGCCATGCTGCCCACCTAGATGTGCTGGGGACTTAGGTGTGAAAGATGCAATGGAAAAAGGGGGCACTGCGGGTGGAGTGGGAGTTTTGGTGGGGGGAGTGGAAGTTTTGAAGTTTCCAGAGCCTTTGAAGATGCTTTGGGATGAAGGAGGAAAGGACAAGGAATGTAGAGGGTGAAGCTGCTTTGGGATGAAGAGGAAAGTATGGGAGATGGTAAAGGATAAAATATGAGATTCCCATGTGCTGGGGACAAGCAGTAGCAAGAACCTCAAAACCTGAATGGTCTTTTACTGTCTTACAGCTGAAAAAGCAAAACCTGTGAGTGATGCACAGAGCTCCATGCAGGAAGTTGTTACTGAAGCTTTTCCCAAGCTAATTCCTAGAAAAGAGCTGTTCTGGTACTCTTGGAGTGGAAACACAGAGCTGTTCTGCAGGGATGAAAACTGATGGAAACCAAAGCCTGAGCATTCAGAAAGTCCTGTGAAAATGAAGGCTTTGCAGGAGACAATTCACAGGGATACTGTGAAACCTCCTGGAAAATGTGTTGCATCATTCCAACAGAGGGTTAATTTATCGCTCCACATGACTGGGCAGAAGTCACCCAGAAGTCACCCAGCAGAGCAGTGAGTCATCCACCGAAGCAGCCCTCAGCCCTCAGCCAGGTAAAATTCTCATCCATTATCCAGCTTTGCTCAGGTCATGTACCCAGTCTCATTTTACAAACCGAACTGTAAGTTACTGATTCAAAAACCACAAAAAAGCACACTCTTTCAAGGCTGGGAGAAAATAAATATCTAGATTCTTGAATTCCGTCACAAGCCTTTCAGACATTACTTGCTGGTTGAAAAGCTTAATCCTGAAAAAGTCTTTGCTTCAAAGCACACTGAAATCGGTCACCCTGTTTTTGTCATGCTTCTATAACTACATGTATTGAAAGGTCCCCAAAGGTCAGTACACTGATCTTTTCTATTTACAATTTTGTGAAAAACCTCAGACCTCACCTTGAAGTTTTCTCATTGTGGTTATCTTTTTTTATTTAAATGTGATTGTTATGTCTGAGTTTTTCTTCACCTTGTAGTTCAGCCCTGGCTGATTGTGGTGATAAAGCTGTTTGACCAGCTACAGTAACAGATCCCTTTGGATAAAGTGGGCTGAGCAGTTTCTTTCCATCATTATTATGTGGTGTGATCAAATATCAGTATTGTCTGATTAAGACGACCTTCATCTGTGTGTCTGACGGGAGTTTATCTGGCTGAATGAGCTGCTGAAAAGGAGCACTTGCATTTACCTGGATTTCTCCAAGTGCCCCCTATCTTGCTTTATCTTATCTTGCTGGCTGGTTGCAGAAGCAATGATCATCTGAAGGTGAGATCTCCTTTGCCTGCCTAAGGGTCCACACTTTCGCTTAATGGCAGTTATTGAGGGAAATAGTGCTCTGGAAGAAAGGACCTATGAGCCAGTTATGAGAAAGAGGCAGGTTCCTTCAGAAACGTAGTACTTTCTTGGAGTCTGAACAACGCAACTTGAGGGGCTGGATGGATCCCACCCTGGAAAACAGTTCCAGTGTGAATATGTGAGGCCTTCAGACAAAGTTCACCCATGCACAGAAGTATTTCCCGATAGATAATTTGATATTACATGTTTGAAATTCACACTGTAGCATAAATTCCTCCAGTTCGGAGGGAGGCACAATACCGTGCTATTAGACAGGCGACCAAAAATTCCTATCAGCTGTTTGCAAACAGCTGCAAGTTATCTCTTCAAGAGAAGAAAAAAGCAACAACAGCCTTTAATTATTTGGAGTTGAAAAACTGATTTTAGAATAGAATTATATGTTTAGGGATAGTTCTTGGCCAGCGGAACTAGTTAAGTCTATCAAAATTACATTTTCCATCTGCTCCCCGAGTCTCTAGCCTGCAGTTCCAGGCACGCTGGGGAAAGGCTGGGAGCAGCCCGGAGCACTTGTGGTTTGCAAGTCCCTCTCTGGAGCCTAGTACTAATGGCAATGATGGCTCATGGCTAATGTGGGTTCATGGAAGAGGGGATTCATTTTGGTCAGATAGTCTTTAATAATGAAAATAATTTTAGTTATTTGGGAATATCAAATTAAATTTTTGCTTCTGATGCCATATCTTTGTGGAAGAGCTGGAGACAGCTGTGGGTTCTGTTTCTGTTTTGCATGAAAGCAACACTGCTGCAAGCTCTGCTTCAACATCATGAAGGTGTCTGAGTGGAAATTTTAGATGTGTGGTTGTAGTCTGCAGCTCACTCAGTTAGGGATGAATTTTCTAGTTTCACCAGAGAGCTGGGTAGGAAGAACGGTGGATGCAAAATGGCCTTTTTTTGGTCCTTGTGAACATACAGCAGCAGGGTGAAGCTTCCACAGCTGTGCTATTCAAAGCAGGCCAGGGACCAAGAGGAGAAATATCCATGGCACCTGTGCATTAGCAGGGTCCATGTGACAGCCAAGTCTCCGGCTCCGGACCCAGCCGCCCACGTGAAGCAAATGGGTGCAGCTCCCCTGGCATTTGCACAGCCGGCTGCAGCTTTGCTGCTGGTACTGGTTTAATTTTGCATCTGTGCTTTGTGCCACCTGTGAGCCACGTGGGAAACCAGTGAGAAGTTCTTGTGCGTGTGGGTGTCCATCAGCACGTCTGTGTCTGTGTATCTTCTCCCTAAGGGCCCTCTGGGCTCAAGATCAGGGAGCAGCAAGGGCTGCTCTGCTCACTGACATGTCCTTCTGGCAGAGGTTACCATTGCATCAGCCAAGTTGGCAAAGGGAAATTCATGGCTGGCTGGAGCTCCAGCACCTCAAACCAAAGTGCAGTTCTCTCAGTCCGAAATGTTTCAATGGCAGTCAATGCCAGGCTTTGCTCTAAACTGTCCCTGGGGAAGCATAGGTTTCTCTTGGCTCCCTCTCCTGTAGGGTGGAAGTTCCCTGTACTGTGACAAAGGGGGCAATGAATAAAAAGTATCAAAAATTTTGTAAAATTAATAAACTGTCTTACACTTGGCTGCAGTGAGAAATGTCAGATTTTGCTTGTCAGGGCTGTTGACCTGATGTTGGCTGATGATGGGGTAGGTGCTTGCAGTCCTGCTCCAGGGGTTTGTGCTATGCAGAAATGGCATTATTTGCCAGACAGGAAACTGTCCCTGGCTGGTTTCTCTCCCATCCCAGCAGCCATGGCCTAACTTCCCTCTGCGGAATATCTTTGTGTTTCAGTGCTTTCTGGTTTTCTTTGTAGCAAGGGGAGGAGGTAAGAAATTGTTCACTAGGAGTGCCCATGGGTGGACTGTGTGTCTCGTGTCTCCAGCTCTACAGGGGAAGGTACCAAGAGGGTTTGCTGTGACTTAATATGCTGAGGATATGCAGAAGTGGAAAGTACAGGATCACCAAGGAAAGTCCTTATTCCAGAGTGACAGACCCTGCAGAACTGGACTTTGAGCAAAATCTGGACCTGCCTGCCCAGGGGTTTAGTTCAGTCCAGAAATGACCAGGCACCAAACTGATCCTGAGCATTCCTGTTCATCTGGAGACATTTCTGGTCAAACTCATAATTTCTGCACATGCCACAGTTTCATCTCCCAAATACCATCTATTTCCATAGGAAAGCAATGATACCTCTGACTTCCCAAGGAAAATGCCTTCTTGCTCCTTTCATTAACCTTTAGTAAAGAAAGCAAGAGTGGACAAAAATGACACCTACTGGACACATCCAGGTACCTTCTCTAGCAGATGTCTAAATCTAAAAATACAAGTATTTTAAGGCATCTGATGACCACAATGACTTGACTATTTTAGGGGCTTGGGAATCTAAGTACTTCTGGCCTCTAGTAGGATTATGGGGTATTGTTGTTTTATGTATAGCAAAGTGTGTTCAAACTCAAGACATCCAAGGGCAAGACTAATGTTTCTCAGGAAAAAATTGCACAATTTCTGTGATTCAGTTAATTTGCCTGTAAATTGTGGAAGTCCTGTGGTTTTCCCCTTGCTACACCAGCACTGTGTTGTTTAGTCCTTGAATGGTATTTTAGAGCTGAAGAATGATTAAAACTCCTTATTGTTTAAAACTCCTTTTGGCACCCTTATGGCATCCATTTTTCAAAAAGGTAGAAAGGCGGACCCTCGGCACTACTGGCTTGTCAGCCTCCCCTCTGTGCCTAGGAAGATCATGGAACAGATCCTCCTAGAAAACTCTGCTAAGGCACCTGGAGGACAGGGAGGTGATTCAAGACAGCCAGCATGGTTTCACCAAGGGCAAGTCCTGCCTGACCAATCTAGTGACTTTCTACAACGGAGTGACTGCATCAGTGAACAAGGGAACAGCTATGGTTGTTGTATATCTGGACTTCTGCAAGGCCTTTGACATGTTTCCCCACAACATCCTTCTCTCTAAACTGGAGAGAGACGGATTTGATGGGTGGGCTATTTGATGGGCTGTCTGGATGGTCACATCCAGAGGGTAGTGGCCAAAATCTCAGTGTCCAAATGAAGATCAGTGATGAGTGGTGTCCCTCATGGGTCCGTATTGGGACCAGTACTGTTTAATATCTTCATCAACAACATAGATAGTGGGATTGAGCACACCTTCAGCAAGCTGGGTGGTGCAGTTGACATGCCTGTGGGATGGGATGCCATCCAGAGGGACCTGGACAAGCTTCAGCAGTGGGACCGTGTGAACCTCATGAAAGCAATATAGATACAGACTCGGGGATGAAGGACTTGGGAGTACTGGTGGATGAAAAGCTGGACATGAGTCAGCAATGTACGCTTGCAGCCCAGAAGGCCAACCTGGGCTGCATCAGAAGAAGTGTGGCAAATAGGTCGAGGGAGGTGATTCTTCCCCTCTGCTCTGCTTTGCTCTGGTAAGACCCCACCTGCAGTACTGTGTCCAGCTCTGGAGTCCTCAGCACAGGAAAGACATGGAGCTGTTGGAGCCGGTCAAGAAGAAGGCCACAAAAACGATCAGGGGGCTGGAGCACCTCTCCTGTGAGGACAGGCTGAGAGAGTTTGGGTTGTTTGGCCTGGAGAAGAGAAGGCTCCAGGGAGAACCTTATTGCAGCCTTCCAGTACTTAAAGGAGTCTTATAAGAAAGATGGGGACTGGCTTTTTAATGGCGCCTGTTGTGATAGGACAGGGGGTAATGGTTTTAAACTAAAAGTGGGTAGATTCAGACTAGATCTAAGGAAGAAATTTTTTATGATAAGGGTGGTGAAACACTGGAACAGGCTGCCCAGAGAGGTGGTAGAAGCCCCATCCCTGGAAATATTCAAGGTTGGGTTGGACGGGGCTCTGAGCAACCTGATCTACTTGAAGATGTCCCTGCTTGCTGCAGGGCAAGGGTCAGACTAGATGACCTTTAAAGGTCCCTTCCAGCCCAAACCACTCTAGGATTCTAAGATTCTATGATTCTATGATTCTATGATCCATTGTGGATTAAAAGTTAAGAGACGGAGGTGGAAAAGGCAGGATGTTTATTCTCGTACTAGCAAAGAAAAGCTCATCATCCCAAACTATTCTGATACAAAAGCAACTTTGAAATAGGGTAAAGGTAACTAAAAGTTGTTTCTTAATCCTGAGAAATATTGATTCTGGGGCCCAAGCAACCAAGTCACAAGGTGCTGTCCTGGTGTAGGGTGGCTTTTGGGCTGGAGGTCCTTATATAGTTGCATAGCCAAGGACAGAATTATTTGGGCAATGCAAGGTGAGGAGGGGTGCATGCAAGGTGTATTTCCATAAGCCTTTCCTAAAGCACATGTCTCTTCAGATTTGATGTACATACGCTTATTGGACTTCACAGCTGACTCCTGATGGGGACATTCAGCCAGGCTCAGATATGAATGACTCTGCTCACCTACAAACAACAGTGGATTTGGTGGTGTTAGAAATAACAGTGAGAACAGAGGCTTATACCTTCTGTGTTTTCATAGTTCTCATAATACTGTTAGACTGAAGCCATCTTATTTAAGTGAATCTGACTCTTCCAGAAAGTACTACTGAGTCAAAGAAAGGATATTCAATTGAGGAACTGGCATGGCCATCTAATGCTGAATTTTTAACTGATGGGATTTTTCTCCCATGTCTGCTGCTTTATAGTTACCCATCTTAAATTTATTCATTTATTCAATCACTGCTACAAGATTATTCATCAGTTTCTTGTAACTCAGTGCAGCAGTAATAAGGCTGTCCTACAAATTGTCCTGCCCCATGAGTATCAGTGCCTCATAGATGGAAGTTATGCTTCCATGTTCTCTCAGTTTTGGGGAGATTGTTAGCAATGTAGCTACTGTGAGAAGAAATTGTGGGTTTATGATGTGGAATTCTCTTCTCTGAGAGGCCTGGCTGAGGCTAGGGTAGGGTTGATATCAGCACCAACTGAGGACAGTTTCACATGTGAGCCCCATGGCTTGTTGGCAGATAATGGGAATCTGGGGTTGGATTAGAGCACACGAAGGAAACATTTTGAATGTTGCTGCAGTCCCTTAAAATATTGGGATTTATATCCAACATATAGAACAAAACATGCTGGTAAAGGGGAAACTGTAGAGAAAAATCCTTTTTAAAAAAATATCCATGAAAAATGAAAGAATCCCAGAGATGCAGTCAGAAGCACTGCATACACACTCCTGCTCATCAGCTGTGTATTCAGGAGGGGTTTGGGCTGGAAGAGAGGACCTCATCACAGGGGAACTTCAATGCTGAATAATCAGAGCTTTAGGGCATAGAACTCACTGAGTTATATCCCATTTCTCAGTGATGAGGGGGGGAGTGTTTTTTATTTCCCCCTCCCTGGCAGTGCTCAAGGACAGGCTGGATGGGGTTTTTGAGCAACTTGGTCTAGTGGAAGGTGTCCCTGCCCACGGCAAGGGGGTTGGACTAGGTACCTTTAAGGTCTCTTCAAATCCAAACCATTCTGTTATTCTGATTCTGTTTTCTGGTGGCTTAGCTCCCTCTGCTGTGTATGTGAGTTGAAGGCTGAGACACGAGGATTTGAATGGGCTTCCGAGGGAAATCAAAGGCGGGGCTCAGACTAAAAACCATTAGAGGAAATCCTGTGTCAAAATGTGCCAGGCTATTATTTGCTTGCCCTGTTCCTGCTGGTGGTGTTCAAGCCGCCCACAACTTCATCAGTGGTTGTGGTGCCAGGGAGTAGGGGGTGCCAAGCAGACCGCTGCCAACATTCGTAACCCAGTTTACTTATTAGGAGACCGACACTTCCATTGGAAGATCTTTGTTTTCTTCCCACTGCTAAAACAACAGCTTAATATAAAATAAAAGAACAATGTAACTTTTGCACCATTTATTGCTAAGGGAATTGTTTGCTCCTAATGAATCGTTAGTGTACATATTAGCATTTTCCTGCTGGTTTCCTTATTTGCCTTGCTGGTTTCTGTTTTCCCTTTAGTGATCAATTTACCTTCTCATCATTGCGTTGCACTTCTCACTGGAGTAGGTTGAGAGCAAACTACTGTATGATGACTGTGTGCTGGCAGGTGTCTCATCAAAGATACCTCCAGGGCATTTGAAGTGATTTGTTTCATTAGCCTCACTCCTACTATAGATGAATTAGAATAATTAGTATTTTAGGGTTGCTTTAAGTGAACTCTGTTCAGTAAGTTAAAAGGACAAAATACATTCAACAGATTTGGTGTTGGATGGTCTCTTTCAGCTCCAGCTGGAACGATCAAGGGGTCAGTCAGCATAAGAGGTTGCTCGAGCTGCCAGTTGCTGGCAAAAATCAGCTTTCAGCAGAAGAATCTTCAATTCCTGTTGGGTTTGTGTGCATAATACATCCCAGATACTTCCAAGTTGTAATAAGATTAAACTTATTAAGAGCTTCCACTCCCCCAAAACAAGTCCAGCTGGTCTGAAGTCTGGCATGGGTCGTGTTTGTGAAATAAAGCTGTTAATGACCAGGACTCAAACCCATCCTTCAGTGTCCAAATAAAGGACAAGTTGATTTTCTCCTGTTTTTTTTTTTAATAGCAGCCCCATTTGAAAATTAGAGCTCACATCCATAAGAAAGCCTAATGCAATCAATGGGACTCTTTTTATCAACTGCAATGAGTTTGGGATCAGGCTGTAAATGACTAAGAGGAAAACTTTTGGCAGCCGTTAGCAATGAATGCAAAAACTCTGTTAGTTTCTTCAAGAGCTGCTGTTGAGTAATGCAGGATATTTTGAAATTTCCTCTCCAGGTACAGCTATGGCTAGGTGGGAGAGACGGTAAAAAAACTGCCTCAAAGCCTCAAAGTTTAACTTTATTGTGTAAATACCTGAACTTTTCACTATTTCCTTCTTATGTTGTGTTCATCTAGATTGTTTTAACAGACAAACATTGTTCCAGTCTTTGCATATTTGTTTTTCATTTGAACTCAGATTAGATACTGTGACAGGAAGGCTAATATGCTCATTTCAGCCAAGTTTTCATTCCAGAGATGGCTGTTGATTAGCCAAACTACAACCCTGAAAAACAACTGAGAGATGCTTTGAAGCAGGCTTTTGGAAGCGCTGAATTGGGAGAGTCAAAAGTGTATAACATATTTTACTTACCTTTACACCAGCTTTTCAGAGAATGCCAGCATTTGAACCCAGGTGATGGGGACATCACGTTTATGATTGTGGCTGCATCCCCTACTGTTTTATCTTTAGTGTTAACCCAGAAGAATTAGGTTCCTGGACTTTGTAAGAGAAAAGTAACAAACAATAATGGAAATTAGAGTCATTTACAGGTGAATCTGATGTAGTGAAGGAAAGGAACTGCCTAGTTATGCTTAGATTTTGAAAGATGTTGCAAATGACTGTTCATTTGATTTAATATGCCAGATCTAATTCAAGGTTACTTGGACACATTGTAAGTCAGAATATAGATACTTGTGAGTATATCTTTAAATACACCTCATTACTTCACTTTCTACCACTGCAAAGGTCAATGCATACAGTCATAGTCCAAGGAAACATGAGTCAAAATATAATTGTTTTTAATCACAGACCTCAAGGACAGTAGTAATCTTCTCTGCATCTTCAGACATCTGCAGGTGTGTTTATTAATTGATCTTTTAGAAGGGCTTTAGTTCTGGTGTCACAGACATTCCCAAAGAGGATTTACTAGGGAGTGTAACAGAAATGTTAGTTCCCAAAATGAAGCTGAATTCTGAGCAAAACACTTTCTTTTCTGGAACTGGATTGAATTTGGACCATTAAAGGGGTGCATCTGTTCTACTATATCCCTGATTAGGAGAGCCTCACTTCTGCTGGAGTTGCTAACCCCGAAGGTAGGCAGAAGGATCAGACCCTAGCTGGTGGGAATCATATCAACAAAGTGAGATTGGTTTGTCAGAGCTGGAGGGGAAAGGGAAATCCGGTGGGTGATTACAGCAGTTGCTCCAAGTAATAGCAATTTTTGTGTTGTAGCTGTAGGGCTGATGCGACCAATAAAGGAGGCAAACACCCAAGGTTTCAGGCCCTTCTTCAAATATGACTGAAAATTCAAGGTAAGATTTTAGTTTAAATATGTGTGCGTTGTCATTTCTCCTCTTGTACGTCAGATTCGTACTACCTTGCCTCAAAAAACCTCCGTAGTTGTTTTTCTGCTAGGTACACCACAAGCTCCAGACAAACGACTGTCTTGACAATTTTTAAGAAGTTGGGTACATGAGCACCATTCCTTTGTGTTTGATTACTTCTACTTCTGCTTGTAGGCCAGTTAGAGAAGGGTCAAAGGATTGGTATGTTTATATACATTCAGGGCTGAAAATGACAGTGTGCTTTGAGGCGTGCTGCTTGCTGTTTTGCTGGACTTGGAGTGCAGAGCTGGGTGGAGGTGGAATTAATTGCTAACCAGTTATCTTATCTGAAAAGCCATTGAGTTAGGAGAAGAAGCACTCAGGTGATATGTGGTTGGGTAAGGGGATGACCCCATCGCTTCAGGGGCTTGTGGGATGCTCTTTTCTCCAGGCAACAGCATTGCAGTGAAATGAGAGCAGTTAAGGCAGGCCATGGCTTGTTTCAGGAAATGTCAGCGCTCCCCGGAGACATCGCTGAGCCGCTGATGTGAAATCACAGCATCGTGCTGGGAGCCAAAAGGTGGTGCTGTTACTGCAAGGAAGAGGAGAAAAAAGTGGATCCCGATCTCTTCAGCTGTGTTGGGGGTCAGCCAGGGAGCAGGGGAAGAGCTAAGGGCTCTCTCTGCTTTTTCCAGGTAATGCAATGCTCAAGAAGCTATCTTAATGTACAGGACACCTAGTGCTGGTGGGTAGAGCCCAGAAAAGCAACAAAACTAGAAACAAAAATATATATCTGGAGGGAGGAGAAGGAAATCGCGGGCTTTCACCTTGTTAGACGTCAGACAAAACAAGATTGGAGAGAGGTGGCAGATGATGCTGGGTTGGGCTCTGCAGGGCAAACAGCCCATCACATGCACTACAAGCAAGCAGTCACAGAGCTGCTATGCGAGATAAACATAAATAAGGAAATGGAAGCATGAAAGGTACTCAAAAGTAAAGGGAAAAGCAGTGGGAGAGTGGAGATCCTTATCATGGAAGTAGGTGGCAGCCGGATTTAACTGAAAACCTCCTGAGATGGTGTCTGCTTTGGTCTCTGCAAAGGCATATGTCAGATAGGATGTTGACTTCATCAGACCTAGACAAATCACATCTAGACTGGCACAATAATAACATTTAGGGGCTGTGCAGATGGATGAGAGAAGAACTGGCAGTCCAGCAGGAAAAACTGTTGTTTCCTATACATCCCTTCCTTGTGAAACTCCTTCCCATGGCAACCTCATTGTGGCAGGGAAGAGGTCTGCATCTGACTTCTGCTTCTGAAAATATCTTGGTATTGTTGTGCAGCTTAGCAGACACCTGGCATGTCCTGGGTTCTGTCCTTTGGCATGTGCTGGGTTCTGTCCTTTGGGGCTGGAATTGTCCCCAGCCCCACCTGGGACAGTGATATTTGCACAAAGCAGAGACTTCAAATTCAGCCTCAGAGGGGTCCCTCAGGAGTGACTTTAGACTACAGTGTGAAGTTCAGTGCACAGTCTTGGCTGTTGAGAAGTTGCTGTCTCGAGTCATTTGAGAAGCATCAAGGTAGCCGAGCCCTACCACTGTTGCTGTCTGGCCATGAGATGCTGCGGTGACCATCTGAGGCATTGAGCAATGGCATTCTGCATCCTCCTCCTCGCTCTGCTAGGTCACAGGTAGAGTCCCACCAAGAAAACCTGCAAAGGGGAGTCTGAACTGATGTTTCTCCTCTCTCACTGAGACTAACAGCCTTACTGAATGACAGAAATAGGGTATTTGTTAAATGAATTGGAAACAGTTCTCAGGAATGGGATGAGCTGTGCGAGACGCCACCCACACCTAATTTTTGTGGTTGCAGATTAGCGGCAGCAGGTCTAAATGCCCACCGTGTTGTTCAACTCGTGTTTGTGCTTTTGAGCAGAAGTATCGCTTATTCTTGCATTTTGGCCTGGCTCATCCTCCAGGACCTTCTTTCCCTCCCAAAGGTAAAGAAAAATATGTCCAAGAAGAGCAATGGATAACAAAAGAAGGACAGAAGTGTGAAGGATTAAAAATGTAGGACCAGGAGCTTGAATGGAGACCCGCAGCACCCAGGGATCCCTGGAAGTGCTCTGTCTTAGCTCTGCCACTCATCTGTGGTTTGCTCTGCTGCTGTCCTAGTGCCTTTCCTGGTCCATGTCCATCCAGTGCCTGAGCTCTGGACATGGCTCTATGTTCACAACCATCAGCCTCCTAGAAAGCATCTACCATGCAAACTCTTGTTTCCTTTGGGAGGTAAGGATTGAAAAGTCCCTGTATTTGCTCTCTACTTAACGATGTGCAGCTCTGATTAATACCAACAGGAATTAATCAGATGCCTTGATTAGAATGCAGCAGTGTAGGTCTGCAATCAAAATCCTTGTAATCAGAAACATGCCAAAGAGTAAAGGTATGTGTTTACCTGTCTCTATGACATAGGTGTGTTGTACCTGAACAGGAGATAAGTGAAAATAAGCAACAAATATTTGGAAGAGCAGTTGTTATGTTTCTTCGTGTGTTAGGCAGCTTGCCTGTAGCTCAGGGTTCTTGCTATGCAGTGATATTCTTGTTTGTACTGGATGTTTCCACTTCTTATCACTAATGTTTTAAAGCTTATTTATTGAACTCTGGGTTAGTTTATTCAGGTTTAATGACTCTTCCATCACATGTTTTCATTTCAAGTGCACGGCGGGGGGGCTGGGGGTGGGGGGGGCTCATTTTGTGTGCTGTTGCATGGCTCTTTCAGGAGGTTGATCTTGGGTCATTGGTTGAACTAGTGGATGAATGATAGGAGTGTCTGTGGTCTTTTTTGCCTTTTTTTTTTGCCTTTTTTTTACCTTTTTTTGCGCTTTTTTTGCGCTTTTGCTTTTTTTTTCTTTCAACATCTGTTTCTCATTTCTGTCTTATATTCACTTTTCTGCTTGTGTAGAAGGCTGTTGGTGAGGACAAAAAAGAATGTAATGCCTGGAGGATAGTGTTAGCCTACATTGGAGCTGGTCTCCCATAGAGTGAGGGAGATGGTCCTGTCGTTTATGCATAGAATTGTGGAATGAAATGACCCATGTTTTTTCTTGATGTTGCTATAATGTTTTTAGTGGAAACCACGATGGGGAATTCAGTTATAGGATATATTTGTGGTAACACAAAAAAGTTGTGGCTTCAGTTAGAAAGCACATTGCGTTATTCTGTCTTTATTTCTGCTTGTGTAGGAGGCCTTGGTGAATACAAAAGAGGAACATGTGCGTTTCCTAGAGGGTACTGTCTGACTAGGGGATATCAAGTTGTAATAAATCTGAGTTTTCTGGGTAGTTCCCACACTGTCTTCTCATGCATTCACAAGCACAAAGAACAGCTTCCAAAAGCCTCTGTGCCAAACACTTGCAGACCCTGAGCTGGCAGGTCGGGCTGTGTTACTAAATGCACATCTGGAACGCAAAGGCATTGACCTCTTAGTTAACCAGCAGCTTACGGATGTGTCTGTTCATGAGTGAAAGAGAGCTGTGGAAACCGTCATGTAAGCTGCTTCCTGTATTTCAGGCCATGTGACAGCTCATCCAAGCTGCACAGCACTTCAGAAAGCCAGGGAGTATTTATTTAACTGAAAAAAGTTTTAACTTTGTCACTAAGAGATGGACACTAGTAGTTTTCTCATCCACCTGATGGGTACTCTGAATATCCATCTGATTATTCTCAGAGGCCTTTCAGTGGGATGTGTGATGGATTTGAAGCATCTCCAGCCACACATGCCTGTGGCTTAATGTGCTCAACTTGCAAAGGAGTTTTTGCTCTTTGACAGATAAGGTTGACTGAAAGGGAACCTTTGCCTTGGAAGATACTGTGGGTGCTCCCTGACCATACTGCTGTCCTGTACTCTTGCTCACAGTGGGGAAGCTGAACTTAAGATATGAATCCCCTGAGTGGAAGAACTGGAGCTGCCAGAGACATAAGGTTTCCACTTTCTCTTTTCACAAGCCCTTTCACCACTATGTATTTAAAAAAGAATGAGTGTATTATTCTGATATTTTTTTCAGTGAAGAAGTGAAAAAAAAAGGCTGCTCTCTGATTTAAACCTGAAATACCACAGAGAGCACATAGGAAAAATAAAGAAACCTGTCACAACTGATTTTTTGGTTGGAGGGTGTCTTTCCTTCACGTGGTGTAATGTTTTCAGCCTTGTGCAATATGGCTTCTTGATGCAAAGGTGTTAAATTCTTTTTTCTTTTTTTTTTCTCCCCTGCTTATGGAGAACTCTATTTATGTTAAGTGTATCTGCTCTTCAATATCTCTTCTAAAAGTAGTATCTTGGATCTTAGGTATATCCAAATGCAGAACAACTTTCCTGTATAGCATAATCCGAGCTCTTAAGATTTTTTTTTTTTTTCTCCCCTGCTTATGGAGAACTCTATTTATGTTAAGTGTATCTGCTCTTCAATATCTCTTCTAAAAGTAGTATCTTGGATCTTAGGTATATCCAAATGCAGAACAACTTTCCTGTATAGCATAATCTGAGCTCTTAAGATTTTTTTTTTTTTCTCAATACTTTGAAATCTGAAAAGGTTCTCAAAACTCAGTGAAAATTTTTGAGTGTCTGTAACATTTTTTACTCTTCAGAAACAACCTCAGGGTCCTACACAAGGGCTGGAAAGGCATATTCAGTACCTGGCTCTGCCATGGAGTCTTTCCGTGGCACTGGTTGAGTCATTGAATCAATTTTTCTAACTTACACCTCCAGAGGGGAACACCAATAATTCCTTGCCTCATAAAGTTATTGTGGTGATAAATGTTGCATGTAGCTTTAGGAGGGAGGTGATTGGATTCTACACTGCCAAAAGCAAGACAAATACTTGATCTGGGTTTTTTTGGTGGACTTTGCCTCCCCAATAGCTTTTTTAAAAATATTATTATTATTGTTAATTTTTGCCTGCAGATAATGACAGAGACTGACTTGCAGTCACTGTTGAGCACTCTAATGTTGATTTGGTGGTCATAACAAGCGCAAACAACCGCAGTTGAAGAGTTCTTGATGTGATTTGATCCATCTATAAAAGGGTGACAACCTGTGGAGGTAAGGGTGGTTGTTCATAGCGTAATTCCTTAAATGGTCTCTGCACTCTTCTTAAATTCAGGAGAAGAGAATCAATTTTGATTCCACCATTTGGGCTTGCTCAGTAGGTTGGGCATGGATCAAGCTTAGTGCCCGAAATAAGAACAAACCTAAGGGAGGAAGAGGGAATAGTTGCAATGGATTTCTATTGAGAAGTCTTTCCCGTACGGAGTAGCAGTTCTTGCCTAAAATTGACTTTTGTTCTGATGTTAAAGATCCACATGATGAGATAATTTGCAATAACAGATTTTCCCAGTGTTTTTGCATGGGCAAACCCCATTGACTGGGAAATGTGAAACTTGACTGCAGCACACAAAGCAATAACAAAGTTCTGTGAAAGGAAGTGTATTTAATGAGTGATATCTGTCTCCTTCACTATATCCACCACCTCCATGGTAGTAATTGCCTCATTTATGTGAATAAAATGTTAGATCCTAATATTTGATGTATCAGTGACACCCTGCGTTAACGTAGTTGATGTTGACAGCTTCCATAATCGCTTAAAAAACTGCAGTAGCCATTTGGCTGTATGACTAGGGAACAAATTAGTTTAAAACAAGAAATCATTGTGAAATTGTTCAGAGCTCTGCAAATGTATGTGTAAAAATCAAATGTGTGAGAATGAAGTTATATCAGCCTTGCTTGCAAGTCAACTCTTGCTTGCAAGGCAAGAGCACTTCCACAGAAGCTGTGTGCCTTTGACTGTATCTCAGTGGTATAATGGCTTATTTTTAACTAGTCTTGTTTATAGTCGGTGTTGTGGATTTAAAGGACTTTAATGACTAACTGTGGGGTTGCAGCTATATGGGTGTTGTATGCTTGAAGATTGTTTAGTGAATACAGGTCTTCTGGAGATCTATACACCAGTCCACAGAGAAGTTTGTTTGGTTTTTTTTGGGTGGTGGGAGATGAGCATTTTCTGTACTTATTCCATAAAACTGTGAGTGCATAGCTACTTGATTTGTGTCTGCTTTCTTACCACTTCAACGAAAACTCCTAAGACTCTTTAGGCAAGTATTCTTTCTTGTATCTGCCCGATTCCTGCGTACCACTTACTTACTCTGAGGCTTTCTCTTGGCTGTTCAGCACAAACACAGCATTATTAATCATTTCAGTTGGCCAAAAAGGCATGACTCTACACTGAATAGATGCTGACCTCATGAGAGCCACCTTTTTTTCCCTAAACGTTTCAGCACAAAAAGAAGTAATTCTTATTTTCTTTATTCCACTTTGACTACCTGCCAAAATGTCAAAGTTCAGCCTATGTTCTGGCCATTATGTCATGCTTTTTACATGGGTTTTCTAAGCAATACTTAAGGGGAGAATAACACTGGTGTCGTTTAAATTGATATTAAGTCTCCTGTGCCCTTTAAATAGTCTGGAGACCAGTGCCATGCAAGTGTGTTGACTGCTGCTCACAACCTTGGTATGAGAGTGTGTGTGTTCCTGGTGATGTCCATATGCATTGTTGGTTTTGGTTGAGGCTGCTTTGGCAAGCTGGGACTTAACAGGGGAGTTTTTACACCAAAATGATTACTTCTGCCTCTGAGACAGCAACTGCCACCAGCACAAGAATTGCAGTCTGTTCAAGAATGGGATGCTCGGTTCTACTTTCTGCTACAAAAATGTGTCTGTCCCCCAGTATCTGGCAAATTTTAAACCTTTTAAGAATGACATTTCCACACATTCCTGTAGCACTATTCTTCTGAGTAATTCTGTTAACGAGGAAGGGTTAGACAACTGAATCATACCAGTGTTAGAAAATATAGCCCCAAAAAGGGAAGGAATATTCTTCTTCCATTTTCTGCCCTGTACTTTAATTTTTGGCTGGTTTTTAGCTTAACAATGGAAAGTGGATAATTTCTGTGAATTCTACAGGTTTTTTTTTCCCCCTCCCCCCAGTGGCCTTTGTTCTGAATTACCTAAAGAGGTCTAAGTCAAGGGGGAATCATCTATGTTGAAACAACCAACCAGAGGAATCCAAAATGGAGCACAACTTATATGTCAGCAAGTTTGCTTGGAAAATGCTTTGGCACTTGCCAGAAACAAGGAATTTTGGCAGTGGCAGAACTTCAGAGGAAGGGAAGGAGAGGAATGACAGAAGGATTTTTTTAAATGAAACTAGTTATGTAGAGGTGCCCATGAAACTTTATTGCTCTCCTGTTGATTTCCTGCACAGCCTTGATGTGTTAGGCTCTGTCCAAGAATAAACAGGATCTGCTAGCTTCAGGCTTCCTCAAAGCTTGATACGGGAAAGTGGTCCCATCCCAGCCTGATGAACAGGTTTGAATTCTCCCTTTGCCTCTTTTGATGACCTCAAGTAAATGACATGCCGTACTAGATCTTGGTCTTATTATTGTGTAATCACATAGCCACAGGTATGTGCACCAAAGTAATTTTTCCAAATGACTTGCTGTTGTGATCCCTTTTATCTGGTGACCAATGATTCTAGCCTGGATCTGAGAACTTCCATCAAAACTGTTGCAGTTCCATGAAGCATTTGAATTTTAACAAGTCTGCATTTTCTAATACGGAAAAAAAATTACTTTTTTGAGAGAGCTCACAGCTGGTACTGTTCAGATCACAATGTCTGGCATTTCTCTGAAATGAAAACAGTTGGAAACTTTTAGGGCATTTCGTCCCACTTTTGTTGTTTCCAACCATTTTCCTTCAGGCTGTCGGATTTTGAGCTGCACCAATTCTGGTAAGGTATGTAAGGAAATGTGAAAGTTGGCAGTACAGAGTGAGACAGTCCTGAGAAGCTCCTTAAGTTTCGTCTCCTTGAGCTATAGCTGGTGAGTTTGCGGCCTCCAGTTTAATGGCTTGACTGCAATGATTGTCACACAACCAACTCAGAAACAGTCAAGATACCACTTCCACTGTACTTGCTTTTTAAGTTTTTCCTTCCCCCTCCCTGCTTTTGGCACAGTTCTCCCCCTTAAGGAGGCTATAGCCTGTAAACGTGACTTCTGTCTGTATATTAAAGAAGAACAAGATGGGAGGTAGTCTACACGTTCATGTCTCTGCTTCCCAATGAAATGGAGAGGACAGAAGATGCTGTATTGATCAGACTGGGGAGAAGCTCTTGGAAGAGGACATTGTTAGTATATCTGTATTACATTAAGTAAAGACTCCTAAATTACCCAGAATTTGTGACTCTGTGTGTTGTTAATTTTGGACTAGGCATGGCTCCTTGGCGCAGTGGGAGTTGGGCAAAGGGTGGGAGAGTTTTGCTTTCCACTTTGGTCTCCAGTTGAAGCATTTCCTAGAATAGAGTTTTTTCCTGGGAACCTTGTGTTGATATGGGGCTGAGATCTCTAGGCAGTGGCCTTTCATTTCTTTGTCAATTCTATTCCAGGATTGGCACTTACATGTTAAGAAAATATTAGAGTTACAACATGTATGCACCAAGAAGAGCAGCTGTAATGGGTCCAGATAAAGGTCTATCCAGCCATCTAGTTTCTCTTTAACAATGATGTAACAGATGCTTTAAGAAGAATTTAATAAGGCGAGCTTAGAGCAAAAAACTCCACTTTTCTGGCTCCAGTAATTTGATATGCAGTGACTTCCAGAGCCAGAGATGGTATCTTTGTCTTGAGAAACTCAGGATGGATTTCTGTTCTATAGATCCATCTTGCTGGGTCTTGATTCCGTGCAAAACAATTCACGGTTCCCATGGCAGTGAATTTTCAGTTTAAATAGACATTGTGTGAAGATAGAACTCCTTTTGTTCACCTTGAAGTTGCCTCTTTCTCTACAGTTAACTTCTTCTACCCTTTTGACACTCACCTGCTCAGGGCTGGGAGGGCCTTCTACTGCCCTGCACAGTACTGCTAGTTGTGCCTGCCACCTTTCCGGGTCATCTACAGGTGGGGCAGCACAAATCTTGGAGACACCCACCTGGTTACCTTCTTCCACTCAGAAAATTTTTTTTATTGGTACACTTTTTTTCCCCAAACATATGAACATGAGATCTTTCCATTTTGTCACAGCATGCTTTAGTTTCTGTAGAGTCTCTGGTGAATGATACTGTCAAAAGTCTTTTGTAAAGCCATAGCTTGTGTCTATGCTGTCGGAAAAGTGATTCCCAGCCCATGCTGGTCTTGATGATAACGCAGACACAGACAGAGACTGCCTGTTTTCCTTCCTGGTGAGGCTAACTCATTTGAGCATCCATCTCTGAGAGTTGGTATGGGTAAGGCAAGCCAGGCCATACTTATCTCTCCTCCCTATTCTAGGTAGCTCTCCAGTGCTTTGCCAGTATCTTGAAAAAGGCCTTTATGCCATACCTGAAGGAATGCACTATATAATCCTACTTCAAACAATAAAACCAGAAATCTGGTGGGCTACACAGCCCTTGCATCATTTCAGACGCTTACGTGGCCCTCTTTTTCTATCCCTCTTTCCCTTCCCCAACCAGTTGTTTCAAGGCAATGGAAGCCCTATATGTTTCCCAAAGGAGAGAGACTGCTATGAAAGTCAACAGGTCAATCTAATTCAGAGAGGGCTAGCCCCAAGCTGTGTGAAGTAAGTGGCTCTGGATGACTTGGCAGTGTGCGTAAGTCTTCACTTGCTTCCTAAACTGTGCAAAGACAGAGTTGTCAAACAGTGCTGAGCAAGGGAGTGTAGGTGGGTTGCTCTCCTGGAGTTTTTCTGCAGAACTGAACCTACTTTCTGTTCTCCGTATTTGGACCAGGTAGAGATGGAAGGTTCTGCAAGAGATGATGCTGTCAGGAGGGCAGGTCTGCAGGCAGGCATAGGGCACATTTTCTTTGAATTACTTTGGAGTCTGTGTAGCATGACAGTTTCTTTCTAGAAAAGACTTAAAAGGGAAGCCTCAACCAATTTTGATGAACTTTGCTTTTCAGCAGCTGTGCCTGAACAGTCCTTGCCTACTGCTGCCTCCTCAGTTCTGACATCCTTAGTTGTACTGGTACTGTGTTGTACACAAGGTGCTGCATATTGAGTCGTGTGTGAGCTGGTGTTTGTGCAAGGAACTCTTAAACTAGCAAAACAAAAGGGAGGAAAAAGGGGGTGTTTCTTACAATGGCATTGCTGCCAAAAGAAACACATGTCAAACTGTCAAATGTGCATATCTAGTGGCACTATTTCTTGGCATATTTGTGTTTAACCTCATGTCTTCATAAATACTGTGGTATGGATCTAAACTGCAAGTCATCGTATTCTTATCTGTAAGTCAATTCCTTCAATGTGTTAATAAAAGAAAAAAATCTGTCTGTTTCATAACCCAGTGAGTTTTCATAGCGGCAATAACTAAATGAAGGACTAAGTCCGAGCTCCAAGGACTATGCTCCTCCATACCCCTCTCTTCCAGCCTTATCGGTCATTTCTCCCTGGAAATTGGGCTAGAATCTCCTTGCACTGCTGTATGCAAGAAGGCAGAAGAGTGACTCCAGATTGATGCCAACACATAAGTGAGAACAAAGCAGGATCAACATTCGCTCCTTCAAGTCCAGAAGTCTTGACTTCATTTCCGTTTGCTTTTTAGCTCTGCACAGCATTGCAAGGGGTTTTTATATAAGAACATGAAGCAAAATAAAGCTCTGTATTTGGGAATCTGTTTTTAAATGGAAATCTGGCATACAGAGATTCTTTCCTTTGACAGGAATCTACTTCTCTCAGGCTTCCCACATTCGGTATTTAAAAGATTAAGCAGTACAAAATGCCAAGTCATCAGCATTTCCTTTCTGGGCTCATGGTTGCTACAGCCTCGATGCAGTTCAATGCTTTCCAAGTAGGAGCAGGAGTTTCTTTGTGGTTATTTACCCATGCTACTCACAGAGCAATTGCTTAGAGCTGTGCAGCTCAGTTCTTGTGAATGATCTCTGGTTTGCCAAAAGGTTTTTCTTACAAAAGAGGTTCTGATAGAAAGAGTTTCACTGAGTACAGTTTGCATCAGTACACTAGCAAAACAGCATCTCTGGTATTTCTATGTTGCTTTATGTTAGAAGATATGTTTTCTGTGTAAACTAAAAATCAGAAACCCAAAGCATGAAGAATTGTTGGGAAACTAGTGAATAGCAGATCACTGAAATGAGGATTAATTTCTCAAACAGAAAAATTGAGCCCATGAGAACTTGCCATTTCCTCCAGCCCCACAGAAGTTTGTATTGCTGAGAACAAGACTCACTACTTTGGAATTTCTTCTCTGTGTTTCAGTTCAAAACTGTTTGTTAAGAAACGAAACAAATGCACAATGTGAAGCAACTCATCAGCTGAGGACATTTCTGACAGCGATGCTCAAGTCTGCACATTAAGGTATCAGTAACATCTTCCAGTCTTGCTGGCAGGACGAGGAATAGAGCACTAATTCTTATTTGTTTATGCTAGTTTTAGCTGTTTTGAATTATTGATATGTCCCTTGAAACTGTCTCTGATCATTTCCCATTGAGCACAGAGGCATGTGGTGTTAAGCAGAGACCTGGCCTAGCTGCTGGACTTTCTCCTGCTGAACTCAGCATCTGAGCTGTTCATAGCAGCAACAGATGTTTCTGCTTTTTAAGGTCTGTGGGAACATCACTTAACTTTTTTTTTTCTTTTTTCGTTGTAGGAACAAATGCCAATATAGCTGAGATCCAAAAATCTTGACCTCAGCTTTATGTTATTTCTGGAAGGTATTGCGACTGGATATCCTATTGTCCATTCTCAAGTAATAAGGCGATAGCTATTAATGCTGTATTTGCTTTTTCACGCATAGTTTCTATGTGTTTGTTATTCAGCTGCTTCCTGGCAACAAATAAGGGAACGCATAATCACTGTCGCCTTCAGTGCAAGGGGGTTTCATCTTGTTTCTAAAGCATTAGGCAGGCTTAGAAATAAGCTCACTAGGAACTAAACCAATACATTCCCTTTGTCTTGTTAGTGCCATAAGCAGTCACCTGGTACATTATAGTAAAGGGATCCATTTCAATGTTATTCACAAGGTGGGACTCTGTCCTGGGTGCCTAGATGTAGATATCTAAGAAACCTGAGTTGTGTTAAATCCGAGACTTTCAGAATGAGAGCATGTATTTGAATTACTATTATTATTACCTTTTTTCTTTTTGTCACGTTAGGGCTTAAATCTGAGCCTGGCTTCATTCCCTGTATGTCAATAGTATCTGCGTTTGCCAAAGAGACGCTTGCTAGTCAGGGGATTTATTTTCAGCAAAAGGGAGACTGTATGCCATATTTTCACAGGTAGTTTCTGAGTGTGAATTAACAGCTTTAATTTCTAGCAGAAAGTTCTGAGAAGCGTACTTGGCAGTGTTTGATCAGGGGAGGTGCCAAATTCAAGCATCTTTTGGCTTCCCTACACAAGTCTCAACATTTTCAAGATGTCAAGGCACTGTGGCAGGTCTCAGCACTGACTTTTCCCTGAAGGAGAGCTGGACCTCATTGAGCGGCTGGAGAGGAGCCACGGGGCAAAGCTGTGGCTGAGCTGGGTATGAAACAGGTCCCTGGTTTTGCAGCATAGGCTCTGGCTTCCCTCCTGCTCTGCAATTGCCATCAGCAGCTCAGAAAATGAGCCAACTGGCCGCATCTTGTGCACAGTTGGGAAGCGGGAATAACATCCTGGGTCTGTGTTAAACACAGGCAATTCCTGGAGGGCAGGAGTGAGGAGGGGGGCATTTGGGGCAGGCAGGGTCTGTCTGTGATGGTGCCTAGTAAAGGAAAACTGATTACTTCTCCCGCAAGCAGTTTTGCCACTTGGTTTGTTTGAGCAACTGTTGTCACCAGCCCAAATGTGAATGTAGCTTCTGATGGAGGTCTTAAAGGAGACTGTGTTGGCAGGGTGAGTTCACTACCAATGCGTGTTATGCAACAACGGCTTAATGTTGTATGGTCTGCAGGCAGAGGAGTGACAAACTGCCCAGCCAGGTTATGCTTCAGTCTCGAAATGAAATGTTTTCCTGATTGGGTGAAAAAGAAAAAGTGGTTCTTTGTTTCTATGCACTGGGCTCCCAGCTTTCTGGGCTGTAACATTTCAGCTGAATCAGATGTTTCAGGATGCTCCTGGGGAAATGCGTGCTCTTGTTGCTGTGCTGCCCAGGCTGGTGCAGGGGCACCTGTAACACGTGGTGCTGGAAGGAGAGGAGGGAACCAGTGCCCTATCATGGGAAATGCAAATCCCTCCAGCTTTCTGCTATTGCTGTTTTTTTGGAGATGGATTAAGACTGAAAAATGAGGCTGATCTGGCAGTGTTTGCTTTACCTGCTACCATGTAGTACGAGGATATGCCTGCTGTACAGCACCCATGGGACAGCTGATGAGACTGGATTTCAACCCCGTGATTCAGCAGTAGCAAGACACACAACCCTTCTCGGTCCTGGCTGTGGTGGGGGTATAACATAAGGTTGGCTCCTGGGGAGATACCCCTCAACCTGCTTTGCTGCTAATCCTCCTGCAGAATGGTCCCTAGCATGGAGCTGCTGGGTGAGATGCTATGAGTGTCTCTCGAGGGGCCTCTTGCAGTCAGATATGTTCTCCTCCTGCATGGCATTAGCCACTTGGACTCTCCTTGTGACAGCTCAAAAAAGAACACTCTGTTTTCTGTAGCCCAGAAACAATGTTACAAAATTGCATTGAATTTCAAAGGTTTCACAGGATTCAGAAACCTCCTTTCAATAGCTGTTCCTCCCATTTTTTTTTTTTTTTCTTTTTTTAAATTCAGTTTCATTTATTGACCTTGTCCTGTGTCTCTGCTGCAGCCCCTGGGAGTTTTCACCCCTTCAAAGGTTAATTAATGAGGTTAAGTTTAAGACAGGGCCCAGTTTAAAGTGTGAAAGTAGTGTAAGTGGTCCCTTTGGTATGTCTCTCTAAAATCTGACTGAGTGCATCTGCTCCTAGAAGCCAGCTCAAGACTGAGACTTTCCTGGCCTTTACGTTGCATCTCAAGCTGTTTGTCAGGTAGCTTTTGCTCAGAGATCCTAGAAACATATTTGTTATTCAAAAGTGGCAGAGAAACATTGAATAAAAGGAGATGGCGATAAAGTCCCAAATGACATGCGTGAATGTAGTGCTGTTGGTAAGGGTTACGGCATGACGCCGACTGGATAGGCTTTCCAAAGCCTTACTAAAGTAACAGCAAGGGAGAACGTTATGAAATGCCTCCTGTATGATATACAATAGATTACCTTATAATAATACAGAATCTAATATATGACATGCTGTCTGCTAATGCTTTGTTAGCTGATCCGTTACTGTAGTCTCAAATGCAAAGGCTCCCTACGTCTTACGGTTATAGTAATTAAAGCAATAGTAAATAAACTGCACAACAGTGTACCTATGCAATGTTCACACTGATTTTTTAATATGTGTGAAAGCATGGCCTATCTCCTATGCACCTGGGGAAGAACTGAAAGGGTCAGCTTGTACTGGAAATATTCTCATCACATAGTGACAGTAAAGAACTTGGATCAAGTCCTGTCTCTGGTGACTGGTTGTGTGGATAAGACACCAGTGTGTCAGTTGGTATAAGGAGGTTTTGCAGTGTGCCTTCAGATTAATATAAGTAGAGATATGATAAACAATAGGTACCCTACAAGTAGGTTTTAGAAACAAAGCGCTGCTCAGTCTGAAGCTAGGATGCGGGATAAGGAAGGCATTTTTAATAAAAGCAGGATGAGACTTAAAAGACCTAAGACTCCAGTCTCCCACTGACAAGTTTTTTTCTCTGGCTCAGTGAATTTTAGTAGCTTGTGTTTTCAATATTGATACTTCAAATGTTTTTTCTTTTTCTTTTTTATATCTGTAGGTGTGGTTTGGAAAATTAGACTTAAACTTAGGAATTGTTTCACATAAATTAAAAACTATAGTGATAATGTAGTGATTAAAAACTACAGCTATGTTTCAGTGATAAAACAGCTCTTCAGGGAAATACTTGTGTGTGTCCTGTTGGAAAGTAGCAGAAAGACCTGTCTTCCGAAAGGTCCCATCCTTTCTCCCTTGTCCTTTCTCTCTCTGATACTTACTAGTTTTGCAATTGACCCCACAGTTGGTGGCACCAGGAACAGACCAAGGGCCTCTTTATTCTAGATGCTGGGTATCCTTAAGCCCTCTCAAATGTCCATTTAGCAGTGACTTTTCACAGGCTGGCAGGATTAGAATGTTTCTACCATGATTAGTAACTCCTCATAGTATTTTTATGATATAAAATGTCATGAAAGCCACTGTATGTTTCAAAAGGATAGGTTAAGAAGGCAAACTGCTTAGCTTGTGGTGACCTCCCACAGATTTATGAAAGCACAGGTCTCTGTGGTATAAATCTGCTGGTCGAATGTTTCCTCTCTGCAACACAATAAACATCACTGTAATTTACATTAAAAGTAAATTAAAGTAGCTGGTGAAGAAATGTGCCCCAAACACAGACGTGTACAATGCAGAGATCCCCTCAGTTCCCATGGGAGCGGTGCAGTGCTGCTGTTTGCACAGACGCTGGCTCCAACTCCAGCTGCAAGGCAGGACTCGCTCCTGCTTGCTTGCCTCCTCGTCCTGTGTTTGTAAAACCCTTCATGCAATAGGTACCCTAGTCTGTAATTGGTACTCAAAACCACCGTGGCAATACTAATAAATATCCAACAACTGGGCTGGTTCAGATTTTCTTGGCTTGACTGTTTTTTTTTTAAGCTTGGATCTTTCGTACATTCCAATTGGAGAGTGAAGCACACTCAGTTCCTATGACAGTGAAGTAAAGCTGCTCCTCTGATGAAATAATTAGTTTCCTCTCTTTTCTTTCTGTGTGTGTTTTATATTTCATTTTTTCATTCAACATTCTACTTCCAGTTATCTGGACAAAAGGAAACTATGTTTCATGCTAAATGTTTATGATGTTCATAATTACTGTTCACACACGATGACATATTTTTATTTGCATTGCCACCAAAATGCTTTGGCGTTGCTAGGAATAATTTAGGATGTGCTGCCATCTAATGGTTTTGCTAACAATAGAGGAAATGTAAGAGTAATCTTAGCTCAGATTCAGAAAGGAAAACGAAAAGGTTTTCAGTTACGATATGAAAAAGTGTATTTGAAGTGCATTGCTGAAGACAACATATGCAGACTTGGTTCCTTTTTGACTGTTTGAGGTGTTGCAGTCTTTCACATCCCTGCTCTGATCTGCTATAGAAGTCTATAAGTAAGTATAGGGACACATTTTTATTTCACTGACATGTAACTTGAAGAATTCTTGAGCCTGTGTCATTAAACTTAATGGTGTTTCTTAAAACAGAAGTTCAACAATGTTTTTGAATTCCAGTTTGAGAGGTCTTCGTCCAGCTGTGGCTTGACCTTTTTTAGTGGTAAAAGAGAGTAAATGAATGCAGCCTGTGGCACTCTGAAAAAGAGGAGTTTTCAGGACCAACTCTCACATCCTCTGCTGAGAACACACTCCAAAACAGCCTTCCTAATGCATTTTGCCATGATTTCTTCTAAGTCTGGAAAAACACCCACACCCAGCAAGGCTTTGAATACTTCTACTGGGCAAACAGATTTCTTCTTGCTGCTGACGATTTAGCCATGTTGGAGCCTGAGCCTCAACAGCCACAAGCTGCCGGTCAGAGTCAGCAAAACGGCTGATGCATGGGGCAGTGCACTGGGACCAGGCATGGGAAATCCCACAGAGAGGGGAATGTGCTTCTGCTTGTGCTTTATACAGTAGTGGGATCGTTGCTCCTGCAGTTGAACGGGAAAAAATGGTGAACGATTAACAGGGTGAAAATGTCCTTCCTTGCCTCTGCAGCCCCAGCTCTGACTGTTCCTGCACTGTTCACCGCTCTGTGGAGCTCCCCTGGACACACATGCATGCCCTGTTTTTCTCATTGGACCTGTATTTGGCTCCCCAGAACCTTGTTCTGTGCAGTGGCTGTCCCTGTGTGCCTGACCTGAGCCGTGCTCTGAATGCTGCTTTGTTGATGCTGCACCGTACCAGGAGCATTCAAGGGACACAGGGATCTTTGTGTGTGTGGTTGGCTGTGAACAAAGGGAGATCTCAGAGCAGAAGTAGCCCTGCAGCTGAAGTGGTCCTCCAAAGCATCTTTCCTCCAACTCTGCACTACTGAGGGAATGGCCCCACTTAAAGAAGTGTTCCTTGATCAATTTAAACAGATTATCATTTGTTAAACCAACCCTTGGAGCATCACTCAACAGCCCTGCATAGTACTAAGTGCGTGGCACAGTGCAACTGTCCAATCGGTGTCACAAACATTTTCCTAATCCTGTTGTAGTCCCCTCGATGATCCCAGGGGGAGTGGGGAATGTTAACTTCTCCTTACTGCTGCAGTTTTTGTTGGTGGCAGTCTTGAGTGCATGTCTGATATCCAGAATGTATAAATTGAAGATGCTTTTTAAAAAACAGTGTGTACCTCATCTATTACAGTTCAATCTCAAACTTAACTGAAGGGAGGGTGGGGTGGTAAGGTTATGACTGCATAAAAATGCAGTGGTTACAGAAATGGCCATGTTTGAAGTGGCCCAACTGGGTAAAAGTTCTAGCCATGCAATTAAATTGCTTAATTCCCTGAAGATTTGAAGAGTTAAATTCACATTCAAATTCTCTGACATAAACAGTTAATACACTTATTCAAATACTTTTTTTAAAAAACCCCCACAACATTGTACTTAAGTTACGTATGTGTGATGATGTCCTCTGGGAGTGCAAATGAGTTGAATTAAATGACTAAAACTCTCATGAGCATATGAAGATCGTTCTGTCAGTGTCCAATAGAGTGCATCCCTAGTTAAAGCTGCAGCCCACTGATTGATCAGTGCCGTGGACTTGTTCCTCTGGGGAAATGAAGTCCCGTGCAGTCTTCAAAGAAGTAACTGCTGGCAGTAGAAAAGTCGCTCTGGAAATATGCACAAGGAAGTTATATATAGTAAAGAATACTAGTCTCTGACCTGTGTGCAGGGAAGGCGCATGCAAAAGGAGTTTGCTTCAAAAGGGAAGTTTTTCTTCTCAGCAGTAAGAGGACCAGTGAACAAGAAGCGCAGACTGGAGTTTGTCAATGTGTGCAATGTTTTCAGTGAAGACTGAGCTGCGACTATTCAGGCATAACTTCTTCCTACCAGCCTGCTTGCCTGAACCCTAGGCTGAACCTTAGGATAAGAGGCTTCTGGCACATTGCACATACATTTTTCTTCCCAGCTCCTTCAAGCTTGCAGCTGGGTAATCCTAGCCTAGCATCACCCCTGGTCCTAATTGATTTGCACCCAAGGTCACTTTGGCTTAGGCCCTGCATACCCAATGATCATAGTGTTGTTATAAGAGTGATTTATCCTCCTACACTTAAATGAGCTTTCTAGTTCAGTATCAGACGGTGCGTGGACAACTGGGAAATTCAATTTTTCACTCAAACACTGAAATTCCATGAGGAACAAAGTTCTGTTAAATCTCACGTAACTTTGATAATTTTGAATGAAATGTCAGTTGCCAACAGGAGGTCAAAGGAAGTAATTTAAACTTGTAAGGAAGCTATCACTTAGGGTTTAATGCATGTGGCCCAAGCTGAACTTGAAAACAGGATCTTCAGTTGCTCTTAGGTTGATCTTCCTCTGAGCTGACTCCTGCAAGCACAGTGCTGCTGTTCAAATTCAGTACCTCTTCCAGTAATTAGTTTTTAAAGTCTTTCTGAAGCTACTTGTATAGTGGAACAGCAATTAGTGAGATGATAAGCTTTCAGGAAGAAAAGCAATGTTGGCAAGGAGACAATATGGAAGAGACAGGGAAAGGTGGGAGAAATGGCTTTTCTGTTTCCATTGCAGAGATAAGGCAGCAGGAATGACTTTGGAAGTCTTAATCACGAAAAAATGTGATGTCAGCTAGTAAAATCTCCCCTTTTCACAGCTTAGCAGCTCATTTGTAGCTAGCTTTAGCATTAATTGATTGGAACACAATCCTAATTTAATGCAATGGAGTTAGCAACTGCCCTACCTGGGGATGCTGTTGCTCCCTTGGTGTATTTTGCCTTGCTCTTTCTACCCAACTGTCTTTTCTGGAGTGATGGAAAAACCTCTTCTGCTGTCAGGCTTACTGCTGCTGTTCACTTAAACCCACTTTCTTGCTCAATACACAACGTATGACAGTCACTGCAGAAAGCAGCCCTTTCTGAAGAAAGGCAACATTAAAAATGCACAGGGAAATCTCCATTCAGCAAAAGTCATCAAAGCTTTTGCTTACAACCTAGACTGCTCTGTTGCCAACAGCCTCTCCTGGACTGATACGCAGCTGCTAGCTCTTACTGCATCCTGTGTGCTTGCTTCTCGCCCACACCCATGCCGAAATGTCAGTAACAGTATGGGCACTTGCTAAATGTTACCATACTGATGTTCTGAGCTGATGAATTAATTGAAAGTGACTTCTTCACTGGGTTGGTGTCTTAAGCATAGACCTCAGTAGTTCTTGGCTTGGAGAGCACCCTTCCTCAGGCAGCTGGGCTGAAGCTAAGCTCACATCAGTTTAACCTCTGTGTCCCTTTTAGAAAGAAATTTTTTCGTCCAGCCTGTCTGTTTGCTCACCTTATCTTGACCATGTTCTCCACATTATCTGAGCTACCTGTGCACTGTGGCTTGTGCCTGGAGTCCCTGTAACAAGATCTTCATCTCTCTTTCCTATCGCCTCCCTTCTGATTGCATTTACGTACGGGAATGCTGTTGGAGTGCTGTGCAGATCAATGTGTGTAGAAATGAAGTCGTTGACTTTTTCTTAGCTCTTTGTTTCTGGCAGCAGGTCCTTCACAGTGGCGTGCTAATGAGGCAAGTCAATAAAAAATGTATGAGTGCAAGGAAAAGATGAGGAAAACTTCTGCAAAATCTGGAATGCCTCTGTGTATAACAGGGGCACTGTGGGAAGTACCTTGTGATTTTGTTATTGGAGCCTTTCTGAAGCAGAGCCAGCTACATCTAACAGCCAGAAACCAGGCTGGGTCAGAAAGTTGGCAGAGCTTTTGGTTCAGTTTTGGTGTTTGAAGCTGAGGGGCTGTGAATGCTGCGGAAAGCAGGGCTCCCCTTCCCACCACTGCAGCTTGAGGAATGCAGCGGTTTATGGTGGTGGGTGGGGGAGTGAAAAAGGGCTTGGGTGGAAAGCTGGGCTGCTGGGATGCACTGGTTTGGACTGTGTTGTGGGGGAAAGGAGGTCTTTCCCATCTTTGCTTCCTGGCCACAAGCAACTGCTTTGGAATAGAGAAGATGCTGTGGAGGAGATGGTTTCCCATCTGGTGCTTTCTTTGCCATGGGGCTGTGAAGCAGCATCCTTTATTGGCCTAAGCAGATGTTCACTTCCCTTGGGGCTCCACCTACACATGAGGGCAGATGCCACTAGCAGCCTATTGGCAACCCCTAGACCATGGTTGAAGTGGCAAAGGCAGGGATGACATTGCCATAGAGATTTTCATACATGGAGTCCCAGCAGGACTGGGACAATGTGCCTAAAGAAGTCACAGCTGTTTAACTTCGACATTTTCATAGAATTGTGAAGGAAAAAGAAATCATTGATGTTGTATTCAGTCCTAATTTATTGCTTTTGCCTCTGTTTCCAGTCTTTTTTTTTGCTCGAGTGACAGAAAAGACTTTGAAGACATATATATATTTCCCTCCATTGACATACCTTGTGGTCCTCGCAGATGCTGGAATACAGTGAGCAGTTTTCCACTGCCATTATGCCCAGTTGAGTCTGTGTGTTTCATCCTCACGCGGAAACTTTGTCATGCATGGGTTTGTCGCATCTTCTTCTCTGTTCTCTGCTTTGACTGTGCTCTCTGCAGCTTAGTCAGATATGCACATCCTGGACATTTGCACAGATCCAAATATTTTGAATGAGAAATTTTTGGGCTACATGTTCTTGTAATGCGCTCACAAATTAACACTGGAAAACTTTGCTGCAATGTCAGCCTGGCTGTGTTCTTGTAAAGCAGTCTTCCCACAAGTGTAGATTATTACATATAGTTTTTATTATTGCGTAGTTCAACCTATAGCTTGGAAGTTGTTCCTTTTTGTCTCACCCCTCCCTTCAGCCTTCTTCACCTGACTGTGACCAGCTGGGGGTTTAGGGTCTTGCTGGTGTGATGACCTACAGTCACAGGAGCTGGCACCTTGCCAGAGCCTCCAGCAGGCAGCTGATACTACTGAAATCCCACAGGCCAGGGCTCTGGAAGGTAGGGGGACTCAAGAGACGTGGTTGATATTGAAGTTCCACTTCCTCCAAGTTCAGGATCGGTGTATGCCTAAGAGCAAGAAATCAGCCAAGGGAAGCAGGAGACCTGCTTGGTTGAGCAGGGAGCTTCTGAAAAAGCTCGGGTGGAAGGAGGAAGTTTACAGTATGTGGAAGAAGGGGCGGACTGCTTGGGAAGATTACAAGAATGCAGTCGGAGTATGCAGGGATGAAGCGAAGAAGGCTAAGGGCCACTTGGAGTTAGACCTGGCAAAGGACGTAAAGGTCAACAGGAAGGGTTTCTTCGAGTATATTGGAGGCAAAAGGAAAAATAGAGAAAATGTGGGCCTGTTGTTGAATGGGGTAGGTATCACGGTGATGTAGGATGCAGAGAAGGCGGAGTTACTGAGTGCCTTCTTTGCTTCAGTCTTTACAACTCAGGCCAGCCCTCAGGAGTCCCAGACTTTGGAGGTAACAGAGGAAGTCTGGAGGAAGGAAGACTTTCCTGTGGTTGAGGAAGATCAAGTTAGAGATCAATTAAATAAACTGGATATCCACAAGTCCATGGGTCCTGATGGGATGTGCCCGCAAGTGCTGAGGGACCTGGCAGAAGTCATTGCTAAGCCACTCTCCATCATCTTTGAAAGGTCCTAGAGAACAGATGAGATGCCTGAGGACTGGAGGAAAGCCAATGTCACTCCAGTCTTCAAAAAGGGCAAGAAGGAGGACCTAGGAAACTACAAGCCAGTCAGCCTCACCTCCATCCCTGAAAAGGTGTCAGAGCAGCTCAATCTGGGGGTCACGTCAAAACACGTGGAGGAAAAGAAGGTTACCAGAAGTAGTCAACATGGATTCACCAAGGGGAAGTCATGTCTGTCTAATCTGATAACCTTCTACGAGGGCATGACTGAATGGGTAGATGAGGGGAGAGCAGTAGACGTTGTCTACCTTGACTTCAGCAAGACTTTTGACATCGTCTCCCACAGCATCCTCCTAAGCAAGCTTAGGAAGTGTGGGTTAGATGAATGGACAGTGGGGGGGATTGGAAATTGGCTGAAAGATAGACCTCAGAGGGTTATGGTCAGTGGCATAAAGTCTAGTTGAAGGTCTGTGACAAGTGGTGTTCCGCAGGGGTCAGTATCAGATCCAGTCCTGTTCAATGGATTTATGGATGTCCAGATTGCTTAATTGACTGCTAACCCAGTCCTCATCAACCAAGGCAAAGTCCTGCTTTAGCCTGACTTCCTCTGGGGCCACAGGGGTCTGGGGCTCCTGAGGACAGTCTCCAGCAGTATAGACAGAGGCAAAGAAGGCATTCAGTAGCTCCGCCTTCTTTGTATCCTCTGTCACCGGGGCACCCGCCTCATTCAACATTGGGCCTACATTGCCTCTGGTGTTAGCTTTGTCTGCAATGTATTTGAAGAAGCCCTTTCTGCTGTCCTTGACCTCTCTTGCAAGGCTTAACTCCAAGGAGGCCTTAGCTTTCCTAGTTGCCTCCCTACATCCTCTGACAACAGTCTTATATTCCTCCCAAGTGGCCACTCCCTCCTTCCATGATCTATAGACTCTCTTCTTCCACTTGAGTTTTCCCATTAGTTCCCTGCTTAACCACGTGGGTCTCCTGCCTCCTCTTCTTGATTTCCTACCCACTGGGATGCTCCAATCTTGAGCTTGGGAAAAGTGATCCTTGAATATAAACCAACTATCTTGGGCCGCTTTACCTTCTAGTACCCTGCCGCATGGGATTTCCCCTAGCAATTGCTTGAAAATGCCAAAGTTGGCCCTGCTGAAGTCCAAGGTTGTGATCTTGCTGGATATTCTGTTCCTACCACACAAGATCCTGAACTCCACCATCTCATGATCACTGCAGCCAAGGCTGTCCTCAACCTTCACTGCTTCAACCAGACCCTGCTTGTTAGTGAGTATAAGATCCAGCAGCGCTCCTCTCCTAGTTGGCTCATCCACCATTGGCATCAAGAAATTATCATCGATGCACTGGAGGAACCTCCTGGACTGTGAATGACAGACTGTACACTCAGCAAGTTTGCTGATGATACAAAACTGGGAGGAGTAGCTGACACGCCAGAAGGCTGTGCTGCCATTCGGTGAGACCTGGACAGGCTGGAGAGCTGGGAAGTTCAGTTATGAAGTTCAATAAGGGTAAGTGTAGGGTCCTTCACCTAGGGAGGAATAACTCCATGTACCAGTACAGGTTAGGGGCTGACCTGCTGGAGCGCAGCTCTGTGGAAAAATACCTGGGAATCCTGGTGGGCAACAGGTTAACCATGAGCCAGCAACGTGCCCTTGTGCCCAAGAAAACCAATGGCATCTTGGGGTATATCAAGAAGAGTGTGGCCAGCAGGGCCACAGAGGGAGGTTATCCTCCCCCTCTACTCTGCCCTGGTGAGTGAGGCCACATCTGGAGTACTGTGTCCAGTTCTGGGCTCCCTGGTTTGAGAAGTACAGGGAATTACTGGAGAGGGCACAGCAAAGGGCTACAAAGATGATTAGGGGGCTAGAACATCTCTCTTACGAAGAGAGGCTGAGGGACTTCGGGCTTTTTAGCCTGGAGAAGACTGAGGGAGGATCTTATCGATGCTTATAAATACTTGAAGGATAGGTGGCAGGAGGATGGAGACAGTCTTTTTTCAGTGGTGCCCAGTGACAGGACAAGAGGTAATGGGCGCTAACTTGAACACAGGAGGTCCCTTGTAATCATGAGGAGGAACTTCTTTACTTTGAGGGTGGCAGAGCACTGGAACAGGCTGTCCAGAGAGGTTGTGGAGTCTCTGCATCTGGAGACACTCAAAACCCTCTTGGAAACAGTCCTGCACAGACTGCTTTAGGTGATCCTGCTCTGGCAGGGGGGGCTAGACCAAATGATCTCCAGAGACCCCTTCCAACCCCTATCATTCTGTGATTCTGTGATCTCATACTTTGCCCTTCCCCTGCTCACTTGTGACTTAGTTCAAAGCCTTAATTTTTCAGAGCAACAAAATCCTGAGAGTGTCTTTCTTGCATGAATAATACTGCTGCTGGACATTTCCTGCTTATGGGTCTTTTTGTCATATTTTGACCTTATTCAGCCTTAATGCTTTTCTTTTAACACAGAAATACTGAGGGAGAAAAGTGATACTGAACCAGGTCTAGTTTATTGATATTTATGCATTAAGGCTATCTTGCTGCACTAATGATGGCTGCTTTGTATGAGATAGGGTGTATTTCTGAGACATCCACACAACTAATTGCCTTTTGGTCCAACAGTTAGCCCAAACCTGCCACTAAGTGCTGGCTTGCAACCTATGTGTGGACATGAATGAGTTCAGGCTCTGACTGGGAAAACGCTTGGGTAGTGTAAATTTGCCCTTCAAAACTGCATTGCTTAAACTGTGTTAGAGGACATTTTGTTTCTCTGCTCTGCAGTGCCAAGGCTTTCTGGTTTGGTCTGTGTTTTGCTGTTCTCCTTAGTGTGACGTTGCTCACTCAGACTCACAACCTGACTTTGCTGTCCACATGTGGGAAATCCTACCCATCTCCAAGTAGTTGTGGTGGGACTTCATCAGTGTGGCTCTTATTCATGTTATGCAGATTCAGTGTTCATTTTCCCCAATGGCTGCAGATAATTTGGACAATTGGCCAGAAAATGGAGAGGAATGTGAGTGTATCAGCCTCAAACAGGGTAAGTACAACTGAAGGCATGAAGGTCTGTGAGGTCTTCTAATGTAGTCCTCTCCTGGGAATTACAAACCAGTGGAAAAGATCTTTCCAGTTGTGGACACTTATTAAAGTAATAGGCAGCTGTAGCTGGTCCCAACATGCTCTTTTAGCTGTTTAAAATCGTAGGATCATAGGATCATTTAGGTTGGAAAGGACCTTTAGGATTATTGAGTCCAACCACTAACCTAGCATTGCCAAGTCCACCACTAAACCATGTCCCTAAGTGCCATGTCTAAGCATCTTCCAAATACCTCCAGGGATGGTGACTCAACCACCTCCCCGGGCAGCTTGTCCCAATGACTGACAACCCTCTCTGTGAAGAAATTTTTCCTAATATCCGATCTAAACGTCCCCTGGCAAAACTTGAGGTAATTTCCTCTTGTCCAATTGCTTATTACTTAGGAGGAGAGACTGACATCCACCTCGCTACAACCTCCTTTCAGGCAGTTGTAGAGAGCGATAAGGTCTCCCCTCAGCCTCCTCTTCTTCAGACTAAGCAGCCCCAGTTCCCTCAGCTGCTCTTCATAGGACCTCCAGACCCTTCACCAGCTTTGTTGCCCTTCTCTGGACACGCTCCAGCACCTCAATGTCCTTCTTGTGGTGAGTGGCCCAAAACTGCACACAGGATTCGAGGTGTGGCCTCACCAGTGCGAGTACAGGGGCATGATCTCCTCCCTACTCCCGCTGGCCACACCACTTCTGATACAGGCCAGGATGCTGTTGGCCTTCTTGGCCACTTGGGCACACTGCTGGCTTATGTTCAGCCAACACTCCCAGGTCCTTTTCTGCCGAACAGCTTTCCAGCCACTCCTCCCCAAGCCTGTAGCGCTGCATGGGGTTGTTGTGACCCAAGTGCAGGACTTGGCATCTGGCCCTGTTGAATCTCATACAATTGGCCTTGGCCCATTGATCCAGCCTGTCCAGATTGCTCTGCGCCTTCCTACCCTCAAGCAGATCAACAGTTGGTGTCACCTGCAAACTTACTGAGGGTGCACTCGATCGCTTCATCCAGATCATTGATAAAGATATTAACAGAACTGGCCCAAATACTGAGCCCTGGGGAATACCTCTTGTGACTGGCCACCAGCTGGATTGAACTGCATTCACCACCGCTCTTTGGGCTCAGCCATCCGCCATTTTTTTACCCAGCAAAACATACGTCCATCCAAGCCATGAGCAGCCAGTTTCTCCAGGAGAATGCTGTGGGAAACAATGTCAAAGGCTTTACTGAAGTCTAGGTAGGCAACATCCACAGCCTTTCCCTAATTCATCAAGTGGGTCACCTTGTCATAGAAGGAGACCAGGTTGGTCAAGCAGGACCTGCCTTTCATAAACCCATGCTGACTGGGCCTGATCAGCTGGTTGTCCTGTACATGCTGTGTGATGCTACTCAAGACAATCTGTTCCACAACCTTCTCCGGCACTAAGGTCAGACTGACAGGTCTGTAGTTCCCCGGATCCTCCTTCCAGCCCATCTTGTAGATGAGCATCACATTTGCTAACTTTCAGTCAACTGGGATCTAGGACCTCGCCAGTTAGCCAGGACTGCTGATAAATGATGGAAAGTGGCTTGGTGAGCACTTCCACCAGTTCCCCCAGTACCCTTGGGTGGATCCCTTCTGTCCCCATAGACTTGTGGGTGTCTAAGAGATGTAGCAGGTTGCTAGGCACTTCCCCTTGAATTACGGGGGCTTCATTCTGCTCCCCGTCCCTGTCTTCCAGCTCATGGGGCTAGGTACCCAGAGAACAGCTGGTCTTACTATTAAAGGCTGAGGCAAAGAAGACATCAAGTACCTCAGCCCTTTCCTCATCCTTTGTCACTGTGATGCCCCCTACATCCAATAAAAGATGGGGATTCTCCTTAGCCCTCCTTTTGTTGCTGATGTATTTATAGAAATATTTTTTATTGTCTTTTACAGCAGTAGCCAGATTAAGTTCTAGTTGGGCTTTGGCCCTTCTAATTTTCTCCCTGCATAACCTCACGACATCCTTGTAGTCCTCCTGAGTGGCCTCCCCCTTCTTCCAAAGGTCATAAACTCTCTTTTTTTTTCCTGACTTCCAGCCAGAGTTGTCTGTTCAGCCAGGCCAGTCTTCTTCTCCTCCAGCTCATCTTTCAGGACATGAGGATGGCCTGCTCCTGTGCCTTTATCTCCTTCTTGAAGGTTGTCCAGCCTTCCTGGACTACTCTGCCCATCAGGACTGCCTCCTGGGACTCTGCCAACCAGGCCCCAAAGTCTACTCTCCAGAAGTCCAAGGCAGCAGTTCTGCTGAACCCCCTCCTTGCTTCTCCAAGAATTGAAAACTGTTATCATCTCATGATGCTATGCCCAAGATGGCCTCCAGCCGTCACATCACCCACAAGTCCTTCTCTGTTCACAAAAAACTGGTCCAGTGGGATGCCTTCCCTAGCTGGCTCCATCACCAGCTGTGTCAGGAAGTTGTCTGCCACACACCGCAGGAACTGCCTGGTCTGTTTCATCTCTGCTGTATTATATTTCCAGCAGACATTTAGTAAGTTCAAGTCCCCCGTGAGAACAAGGGCTAGTGATTGTGATTCTCCCAGCTGCTTATAGAACATTTCACCTGCCTCTTCATCCTGACTGGGTGGTCTATAACAGACTCCCACCATTATATCTGCCTTGTTGTCCTTCCTCCTGATTCTTACCCATAAACACTCAACACTATCATCAACATCATTAAGCTCTAGACAGTCAAAACACTCCCTAACCTACAGAGATATGCCACCACCTCTCCTTCCTTGCCTATCCCTTCTGAAGAGTTTATAGCCATCCAATGCAGCTTTCCAGTTAGGTGAGTCATCCCACCATATTTCTGTGATGGCAACTGTGTTATAGGTTTCCCACTGCACAATGGCTTCCAGCTCCTCCTGTTTGTTGCCCATGCTGTGTGCATTGACACAGATGCACTTCAGTTGGGCTGTTGATCCCGCCACCTTTTGGGGGGAAGAAGCCCTAATTCCTACATTACCATTCTCAGATATTTCTGTGGTTTCTAACACATTAAAAACCCTTGCATCTTTGCTGTTGCATGGTTCTCCTGCCTCCACTGAGATGGCAGACCAAAGGACCTCGCTAGCATACCATCCCTCAAACATTGGTGTGCTTTCCCCAGGCTTATCTCCAGCGTGCCTGGTGTTATGAATTCACCCCTTCAAAAGTAGTTCAGAGCTCTTTCAATGAGCCCTGCTAACTCACAGGTTTGACAGTCTGCGCCATACATTCAGTTAAAAGTCGACACAATTATCCTTTGGTAGAAGCCTGAGTAGGAGCTTTGTCAATGATTTCCCTAACAGCAGAAACCAGCCCTGGCATTGATCACCTTGTTAGTAACATATCTCACATGGCATTTCTCACTGGAAATGTTCAAGAAGTCTCTCCATTACAAACAAACGTGGCCCAAAGTGGGACCACAAGATCTGAGCACTGCTGCTGTGAAGCCCACAGCTTGCCACCTACTCATGTAACTGTCTGTAGAGGAGAAAGAGAAAAATTTCTTGTGAAAACTCTGGATTGCGACAATCCAGAATGTCCAGAGCATTGATTATAGCCAGGAGAATAGATAGCAATATATATAAAAATATATATATATACAAAATATATGTATAAAAATACAAAAAATTAATTACCAGAGTGCATGTTTTGGAAGTAAAAGGATTTCTTGTCAGGAAAGGGATGCTTGTCACTCTATTTCAGTTGTGAAGGGCTAACTGGAGCTTTGGCAGCAGCTGGATGTTAGATATACCACAGGCTTTGTCCGCACAAGCTAGGGTTGCAGGACACATGATCAATGCCCAAATTATTTTACTGAGATTGGTAAATATGGGAGTAAATCAGGAGTGACTTAGGAATAAACACATATGCACTAGTTTACCAGTTTGTTGAACTATTAATGATTACCCACTCTTCGTTACGGAGCAGCAAAAGTAGCATAGCTGGCATATATAACCATTAGCTAACAAATGCATTCACTTCTGTTCTGACAGAATCGGTAATGGGACAAGGTGCTGTTATATATTAATCACGTCCACTGTGGAGTGGCTGATGCCACCAGTCTCTGGGGTGGGAGCCCTGACCATGCAAGGGCCAGGATGCTGCAATGGGCAATTGTCACCCCGGCTCCAACCAGTGCTGCTGTGGGCAAGGAGGCACTGAGGCCAACCCAGGCAGGGAGGTGGGAAGTCTGGGATGGGTGGGTGGATGGAAAGACAGAGCAGAAAAAGGCTTGGAGGAGAAGGCAGCAAGCCTGGGAACGAATGGCTTAGAGGCCAGGGTCATCTCGTACAAAGCACACATCTAAGAGAAGTTGAGACGCTTCAGTGGCTGACAAGAGGTGTCGAATAGGCACTCCTCAAATATTTATCCTCTGCAGGAGGCAGTTGGCTGGCAATGGAACTGACTTCAGCCGATGGACATGCTGTCTAAAATTGGGGCAGGTACTGAATAAACAGAGGAGTGCTTTGAGCTGCTCCTTGGCTGCTCTTTAGTACTGGCCTGAGACAAGGAAGAGGATCTGGAGGGATCCCTCACCAAAACAGGCAGAACGCAGCAGGGCAGTGAGGCCACGCTGATGCATCACTCAGCCAGTTTCTGTGCTATGCCTGCTCACACAACGTCTGACAGCCTGTTTGCTTGTACGGGCTGCTCGGCTTCGAAACGCCTTATCCCATGTGTAACATTTCATATGCGTTCTTTTAATTCATTGAAACCCCCTTTGCTCTCATGGCAACTAGCCACCTAGATGTATTTAATCCAAAAATAAGTGCTGTAGATTATAAATAGCTCCTGCACACACTAGGAACGCATTCCAAGGAAATACTTGGACGCCGTGCCCAAAGGAAGAGTCAGTAAGGAAAGGCAGCTTGGTTCAGCGAAGTGCCAAGGTATGCGCTGTTAATTTCCCTTGTTGTTCCATAGAAATGAGTTACTGTCGGGTTTGTTCCTTTGTTTGCTCTTTTTTTCTGACTATTACTTTTTAGGCAGGAAAATGATTGACCTAACTTAGGGGAGTAATGTCTGCAGAGTCATAATATAAAAATGTCTCATTTTCTGGAGCATTGAAATCACCCTTACCTGTTTGAGAAATCAAACTAAATATTGTTCAACAGATACCTGTTTTTCCTATATGGTTGTCCTTTTTTTTTTTTTTTTTTGGCTGAAGCATGGACGTGGAACAGCTATTACTTGATACATAGCAAAAAAGAGAAATACAGTTTGCTGGCTGCAAAGGACCACTTGGAATTACAAGAACAAAGTAACTTAATTCTCCAGCGTTTTGGTTCTTCCAGAGCTCTGCTGGAGATGCTGAGCATTGTTAAACACTTTAATAGAGCTGATTGACTTCTTATTTTGTCTTTCGCAAGTGCTTGAATCCCTGTTATCATAGCGTCTTGAGGTCTTAAAGACCTCGCTCTGTATTGCCTTGAAGACATCTGGAAGGTGTACATCATTACTCACCAGGCACAGTCAGTTGCCCGTGGGGTCTGATAGAGGGGGGCAGGATGGGACTGAGGCCCAGATCCTAGAAGGTCTTGGCATATCTAATGCCTGCTGTGTTCCCTGGCAATGCGGGGCCTCTGTGGCTTTGGGGGTCTGTACCCCAGTGGCTCACCCACCAGCTGTGATGAAGCAGATACCTGAACCCAGATCTCTCTGTTCATAGGTCCATATGGAGAATGCCACCCCACACATTCAGTGTTGCTGTTGAGCCCCTCAGTGGAACTATTTGCTTTTATTTTACAGTGGTCACCCAAGCTGCGACCATCACAACTGGAAACTCACAGTGATCAGTGAGGGCAAGCAAGGCCTCAAGGGGAAGAAGGGTGTGTTTTCGGCTTGTGTTCTTAGTTGTTTCCAGTGCAAATGCCTGCAAAAGGCAACACAGAAAGTATCGAAGCCATGCTCTGGGGTAGGTGCAAGCCCTTCACAGCTGCTGCTAAGCTGCTGCAGGCTTTTGCTCTGTCCCTTTTGCACACTGGGCAGTGAAGGTCAGACAGGAGACTGTGTGTTTTCAGTCATCTGTGTTTTGAGCTAGCATAGACACTCCTCCGAGCTGCTGTCACATCTTTGGATCACAATGTAGGCACATGGACGGAGAATGGGAATAGAACTGTGGGGTTTGTCTCCAGAAGTGCCCTTCTCCATTTAATCTAACAGTTGCTGTCAAGTTGTGCAATTGGTATAGATGACAAGAGGAGAAGAAGCCAGAGGGCAAAAGACAACATTGGTCTTTGGGTGAATGTAAAACGAGGTAGAGTGAATTTTGAAAGATCTGTTTCTAGAGGAAGGTGTCCCTGCCCATGGCAGGGGGTTTGGAACTAGATGATGTTTAAGGTTCCTTCCATGTCAAACCATTCTATGATTCTCACAAGACACAAGGCATGCAGGACATCAAGCCCTGGCTGCTTGTAATATTAAAGGCCGTGCAGAGGGGTAAATGTGAAAAAGAATGTGTCTTTTATTCGTTGGTGTAAAGCACCCACAATTTCTTGCTGAGGCAAATCAGCTTTCTAGTGATAGACAAGGATTACGACACTTTTAGCCTGAAGTCAAGCCAGATGTAAATTGCTTGTTTTGGAGAGAAAGGTCCTTCTCAAGGCAAAATTCTGCATTTATCCTAACAATTAACACTTCAGTAAATGGACATCTGAATTTGGATTTTCCCCTTTTCTGGCAGGAAAACGAGCTTTCCCAACTTGCTCCATTTGCTTCTTGCCTGTGCTTGACAAACTTTGAAGTCTCCAACATCCGTCATTGATTGCTGCAAGTCAGCACTTTACAAGCTCAGAATAATATTTATTTATTTATTTATTTACAGAATTACAGAATGTTAGGGGTTGGAAGGGACCTCGAAAGATCACCTAGTCCAACCCCCCTGCTAGAGCAGGACTGCCTAGAGTAGATCACACAGTAGATCACAACATATCCAGGTGGGTTTTGAATGTCTCCAGAGAAGGAGACTCCACAGCCTCTCTGGGCAGCCTGTTCCAGTGCTCTGTCACCCTCACAGTGAAAAAGTTTTTCCTTACGTTAGTGTGGAAAATTTATATAATTTATTTTCTTCCCTACAAGTGTCCCATGCCACTGCCTTAAACTTCTTCCTCTTCGGCCTGGATGGGATCAGGCCAGAAGCTGTAACATTGCTCTTGAAATTGGCACTGAAAGATTTAAGTAATTTTATATACTTTTCACACAGCCTTCAGCAGAATTATACAGCGTTCACTGCAGATCATTGAAGGTGCCTGGAGATTCATTTTCCTGCAATGAATGTGTCAGAGCCTATTTCTTAGTAATTTATCGTTGATTTGTCAGAGCGGTCAGTCCTCACAGAAAACAGTCTTTTATCTCTGACACAACCAGCATGGCTTTAATGGGAAGGGACTCTTTAACAGAGACAGTTTAAAAACACTTGCCTTTTGACCCCTTTCTTTGAGATGTGATTGAATGTGTGGAGTGTTTTTGCAAGGAGTGCAGAATAAATAAGCAGTGAGTGAGCTGTCACAAGCTGTGGAGTGAAGGTCGTATTCTTTTTTTCACTTGTGTTTTGCCAGATTAACTTCAATGAAATGGGTGACTGGTCTGAATTGAGCCCATTTCTGTGATGAGTTACATGTGTTGCATCAAGTGGCAGAGTGAAACTCCAGTAAAAGCTGCCTCATTTAGAAAGAAATCTGAGGGAAAAAAATGTATTGGTACTAATAAGGTGACAAAAACAGCGTGCAGGAGGTGAAAAGCGTGAAACATACTGTTACCCATGGCACAGAATACTGCACTGTCAGTGCAAGGCTGCTGCTTCCGCTGTCATGCCAGGTTGATTTTCAGTTTAAACAACCTGCGTTAGTCTGGGAGTGGAAGGGTTTTAAGTCTGGGTAAACTCCATTTGCCCACTTATAAATTACATGCAAGTTAAAACATTCCTTCCTCAATAGATTTAGAGGTAAGGGTTGGCGGGTGTGTGTGTGGGTGTGTGTGTGCGCAAGCATGCATGTGCATCCTGGCTTTTCCAAGGAGATGCAAATTTCAGAGTCTATGGCACACCCATACATCCCTGAAGCCTCCCTGGCTTTGCACCTGGCTTTGCCCATAACTATATGAACAAGGACTCTGTAACTACATGACCAAGGATTCTGCGCTCTCCAAGAAAGCTTGAAAACTTTGGGATTTCCATCCAGTCGCATCCGTGTTAATGCATCTGCCACTGGAGAGTGCCCACAGCTCAGCAGGAGCTCAAGCCAAAGAAAATACAGCTGGGAGGAGACGCCACAGCAGGGGCATATGTACAGGGTCTCCAGGCTGCATTTGCTTTGGCACGGGCTCCATGGATTGCCGTGAGCAGAGCAGCGTGGGGGCTGCTTTGCTTCCCCCTGTGTCACAGGCCTTCCTTAGCTTCCCTGCGTAGGTTTGAATATGGGCCGTACTTTAAAGCAACGCTAAGGCGAGCTGCAGAAAAGCAGCTTTTTCACAGGTGTAACCACAGCTACCTGAGCTGCCTGGGGCTGTGTCAGGCTGTAGCTGCAAACCAGCTGCATGGCAAGTGGCATAATTTTGCTTCCTTTGCAGGTGGGATCACAGGCTGCAGGAGGCACTGTGTGCAGGGACCAGACTGTGGCAGATCCCTGACCTTACTGTGACTTGCTGTAGATGGGTCCATAATGGAGAAATTTTGGATTAGCAGCTCTAGAAGAACCCGATGAAATTAGCATTGCAGTGTGGAGCACTCCTGGAACAAATCCACATCGGAAACAAGTAGGAAACTACTGTTATGTATTATATAGTGTGAAATATCTATTTCTCTATGTAACAGGTATATTTTGCACTTTTAAAGATTTGTATTTTATATTTTGATACTGTCATCAGGGTCAAATTTTGCCCCTCAAATAAATACCTTAGACTTTACATAAGCAAACCAGATCAAAGGTGGGAAAGAAGAGATTAGGTCATGCTGTAGACAGCATGCTGAGGTTCAGAGATTAGGACCCACATGCTTAGAGGTATTTAGACTGTGGAAGGTCTGGGCCTACGTCATTTACCCAAGGTCATGTAAGCAGTTTGAGGCAGAGGAAGTAATTGAAAGCATTTTCTCCACTGTTTTGCTTGCTTGTATGCATGGGAATTACATGTGTGCATGTGTGTGAGCACATTGAAAAGCACATTTTTTGGACGGTTGCTTCATCCATTCTCTTCTGATGTCTTTCACATATGTGGCTTGATGCCTTACACACTGGAACATCTTTCTTAACATTTGCAAATCGTTGACTGAAACTGATACATCTTTGTTCTTCTGTGAGCCATATTCCATATTCCAAAATAAAGGCTTGTCGATTAACTGTATGTAATTATAAACAAACAAAAAACCAAAACACCCTCTAGTTGTAAATTTTCAGTTAACACAAATCTTTCATGAAGGTCTCCTCTTGCTCAAGGCATTATGTCTAGTCTCTGCACTTCCCAGTGTGCAGTTTTCAAAGACAACCCCCACACCTTGCTGGGGATCCATCCACATCCAAAACATGGGGGTTGTTAGAGTCTGGCCATTTACGAGCTAGTTTGGTGGCATGTACATGCAACAATCTTGAGTGTTGCACTTCTTTTGCAAGCAACTTGTATGCTAAAACAGGGTTCCCACAGCTTTTTTAATCAAAGAACCACCTAATTTTTTTGAGGAAAAAAGGAATATTTTCCACAACCATCTTCCTCTGTGCTGCCACCATGATGTGCATTTGCAAACAAAAGAAGTGCTCAAATTCTAGCTCAATTTGCACCATCTAGTTTCCCACCTATTCTGTTTCTTGTGTGCACATATGGGAACTGTGAGGGTATTTGTGTGTGTCTGTGGTTAAAAAGTGATTTCTCAGTCAGTGACCTTCCAAAGTCTTCCTCTCCACCCACGGCTTCTAGAGCACGGCACTGCTGTTGGGTGATCATCACCGGAGCAATTGCTACTTTAGGTGGAAAACCTCATAAACCTCAGAAGCATAGGGACTTCTTTCTAACTGTTACAAAGACTCGGTAGAAGGGATCTGTTTATCTTGCTGTCCATGCACTTAGAGTGACAGACCAAGCCTTGTCAAAGGAGCCTGGACTGACAAGAAGCACATACCCACCTCAGAGGCTGATGGTGTTTGATAGCTGGGATGCCATGGAAGATTCTGCACTCTTCAACTCTAATCTCTTATAACAAAATGGAATTCAAACCTAACCCTCAAGAAAATAAGTCAGCTCTGGTTAGTGTCCTGCCATGTCCTATGTATCCATCAGGATTTGTTTTTGGTGGATTAGAGCTATCGTTTACCTATTTTCTGCTTGGTCAGCAGTGCTATTGTTTTAGCTGATGTTTTCAAAAGGTGTTTATTTTTGCTGCTAATCTAAGATGAGCCCTGTAATTATCTGTGAAATGGAGGAAGCAGACTGGGACAATTCCTTTCTGTAGCAGTGATGCTCTCTGGAGGCGATGCCTGATGGTCACCATCACATGTTTTCTGAGGTGGCTTTTTCCATGGCTATTTTAAAAACAGTTGCATCACATTTCAGCTACCTCAGTCCTTCATTAACATGTTTTACTAAAAATGCCTCTGACAGAAAGCAGAGACTTTTTGTCTCCTAGATGGATTAAGTGCCGTAATAGTGTTTGTGATGAAAAGAATCTTCTTTCTGCCTCGATATTTTTATTGATTACATGTTTTGTGGCATATTTCACATGTTGGACTTCAGAGGTAGTGTAACACCTTGTAATTAAAAAATATTTTAACTTTCACAGTTTCTCATCACTTCAACACACAACACGGGGGTGGCTGGAACAAAGAGATAAGAAGCATAACTGCCTTCCTCCATCTTTTTAGCCCTTCTTGTCCTCTGCTCTTTGCCACCCAGACATAACTAGGTGCTGCTGTGGCCATACCACTGTCTTGTCAGCATCCCTTCCTGCCTCTTTCCTGCTCTGACAGATGCTCTGCTGGCTGCTTTATCATCCTTTTTTAGGAAGTAATACCTGTTTAGACCCGGTCAGACCTCATCCCGTGCTGCAAGGTTCCCTGACATTTCGTCAGCTCCTTTCTCTTCCCTGGCTTTCCTCTGATTCTTCCTCCTTCTTTTTTCCTGTCCTTTCTCTCTCTTCTATACTGTCCCAGACCTGCTCCCTGAGGACCCATGGATGATCTCTGACAGCATTTGCTCTCACTCTTTGCCTTTGCTCTGCCTATTTATTCCTTGCTTTTTGCAGCCTTTTACAAACCAGGCAACTCTGTTGATCACAAAAAGGTTAGGAAGAAATTCCACCTCTCTCTAGGGAGATAGATGTAATTATTCAGGACACACATTTTTTTCTCTCCACTATCTGGTTCTGGCTTTTTTTCTGAGATGGGACACCGCTCTAGATGCCTCCTGGAGTTGAAATAGCGTGAGAAATCCCCCACTGCCCAAGCATGGGTGAGTGTTTAGCAGCTGAGCTTGGATTGTGAAATATTTCTTGGAAGTACAAGTCTGGATCTAGACAGGTTCAATCTGGGCGTTCACCTGGAAGGCAACCTAGTTCACCTAGACCAATACGAGGCTTTTGAAATCTGTGAAGTATCCTATGCCCAAGAAGTTCTTTAAAACCTCTGTTTTCTCTTTGTTTACAACTTCAGTCCTGTTCTGATCTCCCTGAACACGTTAACGCCGACAGCTGGAGATCTGGTGGGATTGCCACTAAGGCACTTGATGCAAACACAATGCTGCAATGGGATTAGGACTATTTACAATAACTGGTTACTTGTTTTTTGATTGAAACAGATGGAAAATGCACTAACGAAAATGTTGGTTGTAAATGGATTAAGAAAAAACACAGTGCATACCTCTGAAGACTCCAGTGAAACATCTAAAACAAAACAAAACAAAACAATACCCAACACCCCACTCCACCCAAACATGATAGTCATAGTAATTTTAAAGGCAGGGATAGGAAGCAGGGAAAAATAATCTTCTGTGTTCAGGATCACCATTAAACTTTCAGAGGTCTCTGTGCATTTATACTGAGCCCAATACAACAGCTCTGATGGAGGTCTGTGAGCGGCAGGATAATACAATAACTGCTCAAGATCTTGTGAACTCTTTGTGGTTACAATTGACCTCAGTGTATTTCTGAGGGGGTCAGGGCTGCCCTGTATACCCTTCTCCTCCTGTTTCGCAGTCTGCAGAGGCTGTGCCTTTCCACTATGGAAACGGGCTTCTGAAAGAGCCTGTTCAGAGACAGTGATCAAAGTTTGCTTCTGAGCTATTCCAGTTACCAGCAAAATCCAGAAAAGAAACTTGAAATTGTATTATTAATTTAACAACACCATTATGAATGAACTGCAGGAAACGATGCATCTTCCTACATAAACAGTATAAATAAAACTTCTGATAAGCACTTTACTACATTGAATTCCTCATTCTTTTCTTTGAGAGCGCTCCAAAATTCAGTGTGCCGCTTAATCAACTTCATACGTGCTTGAGTTGGGCAAGTCAAAACTAACATGACCCTGCACAAGGAAAAGCATCCCTCGCACGAGAAATCACATTCTGCTTATTTACTGTGTATGAAAACAGTCCCAGATCATTCCTTCCCTGAGGCAACAGGAACATTTCAGTGTTTCCTTAACCACCGCCACCCTTCAACACTTTCCAGGAAGCAAGCCTTGTTCTCAGGATGGCCCTGGCTGCAAGGTCATTAATGCTGAGATGAAGTAAAATGATGAAACACTCAACTTTAATGTATTCAGCTGTAATAGGGTCACCAACTGCAAAGTACAATGCTGCTTAAACTCTCTTTTCTATCAACTATTGATCACACTTAAATTCTTTTGTATATAAAACTTTGGGCCCTGCTTTGGCAGAGTTGAGTACAGGATTAGCTTCACCTGCAGGTTACGTTGTTTAAATTAACAAGGCTGTTTGCATGAGTTAAATAAATACATATGTAAGCTGATATAATATTTTTAATTAACAAGGTAGTACAGTGTGTTGATACTGTGCTATGTGGGTGGTAGGCATCAAAGAAAAGGCAGAGAGCCGAGTTAAGCAATTCAGGTAGTGAATCAGATCTGCATTGAATAGCCAAAGTTCTGGAAAAAACCTGACATTTTGGAAGCATACTTATGCCAGACCTATATCAGAGTCCTCCCAAAGTCATAACACTTGGGTCTGGGCTGGAAATCATCCAAAGGGCTTCAGCTCTGTGCTCAGGTATGATTCAATTTCTTTAAAAAACTGAGTTTTTTGGAGGGCCTGTTACCAATTCTGGAATGTGGTAAATTAAATCCTTTGTTATCTATAGACAGACATCACAGGAGTTACAGCAGTGCAAAACTCTCTTCATTTCAGACCTTGTCACTGGATACTTTCTACCTGGAGCGGGAGGGTAAAGAGCATGATGTGGAGACAGGTGCCTCCTGAGCGCTTGGGTCCTGCAAGCACCCAGGTCCTGCTTTTGTTTCTGTTATCTCCAAATCAGGAGCGGCTGTCTGAGAGAGATGAGGGTTTAGTCCTGTGAGAAACACCCACACTTTTCTCTGGCCTCAAGACAGCAAGTCCTGTCTTTGCTTACTCGTTATTTGTATAAAGGAAAAGAAGTAATTATAACAGAATAAACATCTGAAACATCCTCTCAATAACAAAAGCAAAAACAAGCGGGGAAAAAAATTCTGCCATGCAGAAGTCCTTGGCTTTACTGAGCACAGGAATAGATAGAATATGCAGGGACACTTAGTGCGGAGAAATACCTTGAAGTTGGCGGTTCACAGCACAGAGAGCAGACTGTGGTAACAGCAGATAGATGCTGCTGCGCAAGTCAGAGAAAACTTCTGACAAGTCCCAGAGTTTCCCAAGTAAGTGTCCATCTATCATTAGCCGCCTTCTGGGTACCGTACAACATACCAAAGGGATTAACAGCTTAATCGTAGCTGATTCATATATGGGGATCTGCATTATTTATTTACTTATTTTGCTATTAGGGTCTTCCGGTTACAGACAGGGGAACCTGAGGCACAGAAGTGACTCATTCAAATAGTTGCCTATGTCAGGGCGAAAAATAGAAGGGGGTTGCTTGAGCCTTCTTACATCCCTTTATTACTTCTGTGCTGGTTTAATAGAGAGTTACGGTTTGTTACTTGCATATCCCTGACTTTTCTGTCTGTAACAATACACTAGCACAATCTGTTACTCAGATTTTCTGGCTGTAAAGTGACATTATTTATACTACAGGTGAAAGTGCTAGTGTGCTGATTTACACACCCCCTCATTTGCCTGGAGCCTTTTGTACTTGTAGGCAGTTATGGGGTGATCAAATTCAGTGAGCTGAACTTTGTAAAGGTATCGTCGTTTTGCAGGTTTGCTCCCCTGGTCTCAGGCAGTTTAACTGTGAAAACAGGATACAGTACAGTGGCCCAGCCCTGATGCACTGCTTTATCAAAATCCGTTGTCGTTCATCTCCTTTTTATGAATGGCGGGGAAGTGGCGGCCGTACACAAGGGTAAACAGCCATCGCAGGAGAGATGCTTTGAACAGTTCCGTTCCTCTGGGAAAGAGATTTAAGATAAAGCCGAATCTGGAAAGCGTCAGTGATGGTGCACCCAGAGCACTGATCGCCCCCACGGCTTCGGACCTTTCCATCGCTTTCTGCCCCGCTCGCCCTGGGGTGGGCACCCCCTCCTTTCCCCCTGCTCCCTGCGGCCGGGGGTCTGGGAAGGGACTGGGGGGGGGGGGGGGGGGGGGGGGCGAGGAGCGGGCATTGATGTCGTCTGCCCTCCTCCGCACATCTGCCGCGACCCCGCCACATCTGCCCGTCGCCCCTCCTTGCCCCGCCCCGCCGCGGGGCCGCATCTGCCGGCACATCTGGGCGGGCGCGGCCCCTCCCCACGGGCACATCTGGCGGCGGCGGGGGGCGGCCCTCCGCCGGGGCGGGAGGAGCGGCGGGTCGGCGCAGCCCCGCCGCCGGCCGGGGCGGGCAGAGCCGGCGCGGCGCGGAGGGGAGAGGCGGCCCGATGGGGCGGCCGGCCGGCAGCCTGGTCCCGCTCCGGCTGCTGCTGCTCCTGGCGCTGGGGCACGCCTGGACCTACCGGGAGGAGCCACAGGACGGCGACAGGTGGGTGTCCCCCCCGTCGCGGACCCCCGCGCTCCTGTTCCTGTGCGTGTGTCCCCTCCCCGCATCCACCACCTTCTTTTTCTTTTTTTATTTTTTTCCCCTCCTTTTTTTTTTTTTTTTTTTTTTTTTTGTGTGTGTGTGTGTGTGTGTATAATCCGACTCCCCGCCTTGCAGGGAGGTTTGCTCCGAGAACAAAATCGCCACCACCCGGTACCCCTGCTTGAAACCCACGGGCGAGCTCACCACCTGCTTCAGGTGAGCTCCGCGGAGGGCGGGCGGGGGGGTGGGGTGGGTAACGCGGAGCCGCGGGGCACACGCGTGGCCGCGGATCGGGGCTCGCTGCCCGCAGGGAAGGCGCAGCGCCGCCCCGGGGGGGATTCGGGGGAGCGGGGCGCACACACGCGTGTCGGTGTCAGGCGCGGGGGCAGCAGCTGTGGCATCTGTTTCCTTCCCCCCCCCCCCGCTCTGCACTAAACCCGCCCCGGCATTTCTGCTGCCCCACGCACTGGAGAGCAGGTAACTTAGTGACATCCCTCTCGCATTCGGCATCTCCCTTGGCAAGTCCTGGTGTTGCCTCAGTGAAAGGTTGTAGTAACTCGTTGCAAATGTCACCTCAAAGGCATTGCTGGAGAGGGTGCGTGTGGTTTTTGATTGCTGTACCCTGGCTGTCAGTCACTGACATGGTGAGAGAGGCTTCCTCTGTCTTCTGGATGTCTAGGAGTGTATCGGAGTTATAGCTGCATTAGTTGCAGGATAATCAGATCAGCTGGATTCATTACATTTAGGTAGATGAATCATAGCCTCAGAACGAATAACTTGTTCATCAAGCAGCTCTAGGGGAGACTTCGGCAGAGGCTTCTCAAATTAAGTAAGATGAATCCAGCCCTAAGTTTTTGTTTTTCAGCTGTATATTTGAGAAACATCATCTGCTTCTCAGAAGAATTTTAAAGCTATTCTAATGATGACAAATGTCCAGAACAGTTGACAGTAGGTGTGCTTTTGGAGAAATATACACAAAGTATGAGCATACATGTACCCCTTTACTGATGTCCTCTGATTAGTCCCATCCCCACAGATGAGATGTTTCATCTATGAAAGCTGCTTTTTGTCAGAGGTTGCTTTGTGGAAGTGACTGTGCTCTGCCTGTGCGCATATGCCTGTGTGTGGCAGGGAGCCACTTATGTATACCAAAAATACGATAAGACACATTACTGCTTGTGAAAAGTGTTACAGAGATCATCCATTTCTTCCCAGAGTGATTTCTGTTTGGCATAAATACCAGAGAGCTGTAGACACATGGTGCAGCAGTGTTGTCCCGTGCTCACATGCTCAGGACTGGTTCATGCCCTCCGGCAGCCACAGCCACCTGGGAAGGTCTCACACTGCTGGCCCATTCTCAGCAACGTTAGCATCCTTACAGCCCCTGGAAAGGACTCTGCGGGGATTGGAGACCACCCTTCCCTGCTTCCCTTATCTTCCCTCTCCTCTCCCTCTGAAGGTGAGGCAGAGCCCACTTACAAGCAGCTCCGTAGTACGCAGCAGCATGCAGCGCTTTTTGGAGTGAGGCAGTGTGTAGGTTTTGCAGGGAAGGAGAGTACTTAGTTGAACCTGCAGCAGAGCACTGGGGGTGAACAAGGTTGTGCTGAGTGCGGAGTTACAGAAGGAAAAAGCCAGAATGGGAGCTGCATAAAGCAGCACACACATGACCATCCTGCTAGTTATTGCATGTCCCAAAATCTGTCTGAGCAAAGTGAGTCTGCTTTGTGTGTAATGGATGAGGACTTCACAGGCTCCACCAGCTGCTGCGGGCCACCGTGCAAAGAAAGCAGGACTCTGTCCGGCTGCCAAGTCCCACTTGTACTTTCTTTCATCCTTGCTGAGGTATTTCTGACCTTTGGGCTCTGGTTGTGCCGAGACCTCCCTCCCTCCCTCCCTGCTTCCCTCCCTCCCTCCCTCTCTCCCCAGCTCTCCCCCTGCACAATCCCAAGCGGTATTCACCATCCCAAAACAGCACAGACTGTGAATGAACATTTCCGAATCCCTGCACTGCATTCTAACTTGTTCTGGTTCATGTTTTCAAATCTTTCCTGTATCTATGACTGCTAGGGCTGCCTCGCTTTAAAAAAGAAAAAAATCAATTTCCATGTAATCACGTGTTTTCAAGGTCTAGCCTTTAGGGTTGGGTGAGGAAGGCTCCATCCCCCACCCTGTGAGCTCTCTTTCATGATGTCCATATGGACAAGAGCAGGGCAGCATCTCCGAAACAGAGACATGTGGCTTAGCAGAGCAGCTCTGCACAGAGGACATACCTGTGCTGCGGTGTGCTGCTGGTCCTGCCCCTCCGAGGTGTGCCATGCTCTGACATGGACCAGCAGCATCACCCACACATGATAGTGAACCTTAGGGGAAGAGCAGCATCCCTGTTGCTCTGGTAGCAAGGTGTGCTTCCAACAGGCACATGGGATTAACCTTGGCAGAACATGTTTTAATTTAAGATTCATTAATTTTTTGAGGTTGAGGCTGTTAACAAGATGACAGGAAGTCTGCAAGTGTTGACTAATCCTGTGGTGCCTTGAGGTGGGTTTTGTTTCGTAGGGAATTTAGGTATTTTAGGATTGAGTTTCCATGTCTGGAATGACAGCGAACATTTAAAAAAATTCAGCTGGACAGAAACTCAGCTGCAGCTTTAGGGAACTTTTGCTCCAGGTTCCTAAGAAACTTGATTTTGGTGTTCTAATTTCTATTCTTACAAAATCTTATTTTTTATCTTCCCAGACAGTTTTTTCACAGCATTTCATTATGACAATAGTTGTGAATAATATAGTGATTTATGTACATTGTTAGAGATAGTTTAAAAGGATAGTAAATGTCGGGTGCTATTTACTATTAGCATACACACCTAATTTCTTTTCTAGGTCAAAGTACCTTTTATGTAGAAATTAAACAAACTGACACAAAATTTATCTCATGTCATAACATGTCAGGCAATAAGACAACATGCACCACTATTAATGATCTGCTGTGCAATTAGTTAAGTAAAAAAAGAAATACGTCTGAAGTCAGCTGTCAAAATTGCTGAGCAAAATTAATCTTCCAAAGCATAAATTCTTGACTGAAAGCAATTTCATGCTTTTATTCATCCTGCTGGAATTTTTCATGAAAATCAACATGTTTCAGAGCACTTCAATAAAAATAGCATCTTTTCATCACAAAATATATTTCTTGAATTTTTTTTTTTTTTCCACCAGATTTACTCATGTATAAAGATGAGCCAAATGGAGGGCCAAGCCAAAAGTGGGGCCAAGCACTGAGACTATATTGGCATTTTTCCCTGTGGTCATAGCAACCTTGTACATAATTAGATGTCTTTTTCCTTTTTGAATGTGTGCAGTCTGGCCCTTGGCTTAGTTTGATTTGTGTTTTTTTAGATGTTCTCTGTATTTATTTTCATAAGATCATAGAGGACAGATGCAAAAAGCAGTGAGAGCTTGTACGATATCTTTTCAGTGCAAATCTCATTTAAACTCTTGTATGTAATGGCACAAAGTACCTGGTACTAATAGCCCCACATGTAGGTACAGAGAGTAAGTTCTGCAGATTTGTTGATAATGTAATAGTGCAGTAAGACTTTGAATTCCCACTGTATGCAAAATTCATAAAATTTTATTAACTTCAGGCAGCATGAGAATATGAAGCCTCACTCATATTGCTGTCTTCTCCAGCTGTGTGAATGTGATGTTAACCTGTTTGGCTCTGATAGACTTTTAAACAGTTTGCTGGCATTAAATTACATGAATGTTGCTGCAGTTTTCTTCAGTGCTTCCATGTGTTATCACTTGCCTGTGACAGTCCTTTTCATTACAGTCATTCATTCATTTTTGTTTTAAACAATGAGACTGTACATTGTTTCTGTGGTCCAGAAGAAAAAGCAGCGTCTGGAATAGGCATCCCCTTCCTTTATCCTGATCATGTAGCTGTGTTCCTGTAAGGGGATGGTAATGGTTATGTCACTTTCATGTTCAGGAGGCTCAACGTCTAATCTGGTACAATTTACTAGCTGGAATTGCTTCCTTTTGAAAAACCAGCAAAATTTGATCATCTAACTGTTGTATATTAGGAAAGCTAAATATTATATGAAGTCAGAATTCAGAGAATGTACTGGAAATGGTTCAGAAAGATAATATACAGACCGAACAGAAACATTTGCTAGTGGGAAGCTGTTTGCCCATCACTAGTTGTAGGCAGATTCAAGCATGAAACAGACGGGAAGATGAGAATATTTGTATTCACTGACTGCACATCTCTGTCTACTAGACGCTTAAATATTGTTGAAAATTGGCTTGAAAGAAATTTTGCTCCTTTTCAGAAATTTTTTATAAACGGGCTAAATTAAGGAAATGAGCTGAAACTATTAGTCTAATTCCATGTCAGCCTGCAAATAAAGTTAAATTAGTTGACGAAACTGATTTTTTGAAACAAGTAGACTATTGACCTGGTGAGAGAAATTATCCATCTTTGACATCACGGCGAGCACTCTCTATTTCCTGCATTTTTTGCTGAAAATGAAGTGTGCACTTTCCTCAAGGAGCCTATTATACCCTAATTTGGTCTGTGTAGTGATGGAGGCTGCTCGTGCTCCTTCCTTCTGCAGGACCAGCAGGGAGTAGGAGGTTTAGAATAACAGTGCTTGGCAGAATAGTCCTAGCTAATGATGGTAAAAACTTTATAAAGATGAGACAAATCTTTACATGTTATATCTGCAAATAAGCCCCATGTTGTGGGGCTTAAATCTTGGCTTAGAACTTAATCAGTAAAGTCTTTTTGAAGTATTTCACAAGCAAAAGTTCTTTTAAATAGAATGAACACGTTTCAGTGTAGGTTGTCAGCTTCTTCATCTGATAATCAGCAGCTACAAGTACTTTACAAAGGCCCTCCCTACATTTCAGGTTTTAAGTTTTACTGTGAAAAGTTGCTCTACACTTCAAAACAGTTCAAATGTATTGCAGAAGAGAATGCATGTATACTTACACCCTACTTAATTCTGATGCAAACCAGAGATCGCATGCCTCAAAAAGCATTTCTTTTTACTCTCTTGAATGCTGATATTGCTGGTGGAGCCTACTATTTTTATAGACTGTATCATTTTGCACATTCTTAAAAGATAAAAGTAATTGCAAGCAAGTTGGATTGTAGCTGTTTCACAAAGAGCAGCACTTTCACTAATATGCCCTTGGGGACCATATGCAATTCCTGGTTCTCAGATGCTTGATGAGCATGTTGCAGAGCTTTCCAACAGGAAAAAAAAGAGCTATATAAAATTTTGAAGCTTTCAGCTGGAGTAAGCAAGGATGACATTTTGTCATCTTATCTTCTGACTTTCCTTTTAAGAGTTTTCTTTTTTATGGTTGCCATTGTGTTTCCTCTCTGAAGTTTTGCTGACTGTTTCAGTTTTAATAGAATTGAAGGAGCCCAAATTGATATATTATAACAGTAAAATCAAGAAATTTATCTGATTAGAGCAAGTACCACTTAATCATCAGTTATCTTGCAGGGAAATGCACTCCATGGTGTAATTTTGCTGAAAATTTAAGAGAGGATATGATTTTGAATTTTGTTTTGGTTTTAGAAGACAAAACATACACAACAGCTGTAATTCCAGGTCTGCCAAAAGAGTTTCTTTATGTTTCGGTAAACTAACAATTGCTCTTTTGCACGTAGTTCAGTGGTGGAGCTCCATGAGCTGCTCTGTGCATCAGTCAGGGTAGCATGAGCATCTGAAACATGCCCATGTATACTGTGAGTGCTACTGAAGGAGCTGCAGCGATGCTACTTGGTGGTTGGATTGAAAATGAAGCGTGTTAGAACTTATTAATTTATTCATCCTATGAAGAAACCTGTGAATACATATATAGTATTGGGCCTTTTGAACTCCATATCAAACCATCATCAAGAAAACAATGTGTTTAGCACCTCTGTGACGAGGCACAACCGTGGAAGGAGTGCTGCTCTCTGAGTCTCACTAATACTAATTTCTTCACTAGCACAGTGTTTATGAAGAGGTGCAACAAATATAAGTGTTCTCTTAGTTAAAAAGTTTTGTTGTCTGTTTTATGTATACATTTTTAAAAAATTGTCATCACAGGTAGACTTTTGTAAATGTGAATAAATAAAATTTTCCTTCAATACACTACTTTTTTACAGTGTATGCTAAAATGATGCTAAGACATTTTTCCCAGCTTTCCTATATTTTTTTTTCGCTATTGTTTTGAAAGTAGCACTCTTAAGCATCATGGTTCTGATTGCAATCAGTCCTTAGTTTGATTCGATTTCCTTTGCTGTAATTGCCAAGGGAACAGATTGCTCGCAGTTACTGAGAAACATTGTGAATATCTGCCAGTTAAGAGTAACTCAAATGCCACACACATGTCTGCAGGTTTCGATACCACATTTGAGCGGCCATGCCTTTCTGGGTCACTTTGCTGTCTCAGGTGTTAAGGCTAAGGATCTTAATTCTTACTGAATTTGGGTGAGGTTAGAGGTTTGACATCTCAGCAGATGTGGTTGCAACTGGCTGGAGCAAAGCCTCCTGCAGCAAAACACGGTGCTTCCGTGGGTTTACTGTGCAAAGTCTCCTCTGTACAGCCAGTTCACTCCAAAATGAACCAATATAATTAATGATATTTCAGAACATTGTGTAATTTCTGTGAGTAGTGCACTGAGTAGGACGTGCTACAAGTAAAGGATGAGGTCTGGCAAATGATTGTTCGTGTAGTCCAGAAGTTTTTTATATTCACATCAAAGCACTTTGGAGAATTTTAAAACTGGCAAGTCAAGAGCTTTGATAAGTGCCCTCCTTGGTGGTTTGACTGATAATGAAATCCAGGTGCATTGCATTATGGTTTTCATCTGCAGAATATAGGGTTAAATATGAACTGACTTTCACGGGCATGTTGTCTAGCTCAAGAGACTCCAGACAAACAAAAGAGTAGCCCCAGGGCCTCCCAAGGCTGATACAAAGTATGTAATAAAAATAGGCCGCCAAAAGGAATATGACTTTTGTAATTATCCTAAGTATTGTATATGCTCCCTAAGGTCAGACTGTTTGTCCTTAAAAAAGTGATTGCAGTCTCTCTTGCTAGCAGCAGGACGTCATTAATACTTGTGTTACTGCTCCCATTGTGACAGAGACCTGTTGAGCTTGGTTGTTCTGTACTGATTGCGGTCAAAATAGGCAGGACAGAAAAGGCGGGAATGGAAGGATAACGATACAGACCAGCGAAGAAGAGAAGGAAAAAAAACAACAGGGGCATGGAGCAAACAGAAAAAAATTAAATATAGACATAAAAAGATAAAAATTCCATCTTGCTGGTGATTTGTGTGACAGATATGTGTGTGATAGAAGGGGGGTAATCACTCCCCAAAGAAGTAGAATTTAAATGCTTCCACGCTTCTATTTAAGTAGAACCCAGGAAAACAAAACATCAGACAAAACCAAACAAAACCACACACACATGCACCCCGGAGAGGATGCCTGTTCTCCCAACTAGACTTGGAGCTAGGTGACAGGAGCTGATGCATCTTCCTTTGACAGCCTCTCACCTTCCTTCCTTCCTCAGTTTGGAAAACATCTCTCCCCCTCTATAAAGCGTGACGCTGTGTGGGGCAGCAGGAACACCTTACCAGCAGATATTTAAGTTGCCTGTTCTGTCTTTGCTCAGTTCAGATTGCCTTTGTTCATTATCACAGCACAGAGTTATTGGGAAGTAGTTGAACACGAAATATTTAAACTACACTTGGAAAAATAGGTCAGGCTTGCTAGACATCCCAGATAAGGTGGGATTGCCCATATTCTGCTGTGAAAGCCATTGCCCAGTATGAAGAGCACATGGGCAACAGGTTTTCTGAGACTTCTGCTGTACTTGCCTGTTTTTCTGTCATTGCATCTCTGTTTGGGAGAGCACTTACTGTATACGTGCAACAAGGTCACACAAAGCAGGTATGTGTGAGACGCCTGGTGTGGCCTGTACTGCTGATTTACAGATGTGCAGAGACAGTGTATGTGGGACAGATCACATTTTGGATTGCGCTTGCTCTGGTGCAATGCTGGTCGTTTGAGGCACGTATGATTTCAATGAGATTATGCTGAATTCTAACAACCTTGAGTTTAATCTTTTGGTTTTGACTCTACCACAGTGCCATGAGATTACTTTTCTCTCAATTTATGAATCATTGCTGAGTGTTCAACACTAGTGCCACTTCAACTGGAGCTGCTGGGAATGGCAGGGCTTGCTTTGCATTAAGTCAGTGACAGGGAGAAGATCTGCTCTGGAGACCTTCGTTTGTGTTGCCTATGTCTCCTACAGACACATATGGGTCACTCCAGGGTTCCTCTGTTTAAGATTCATGCTTACTAAGAGGCTGAGACATATGTCTACCATCCAAATAAGCAGAGCTGACTTTGATTTACAGTAAAAAAAATCTTTCCCCAAATTCCACTTGGAATTTTTTTCTCTCTGTTGTCCATTTTCTGTTTGCTCAGTTTCAGTTTTCAAACTGGTGGCTTCTTTTGTAAGCTAACAGTAGCAAATGTCACTCTACTGCTGTACTTTGCTGTTTCTTCTGTGTTATTCCAATTGTAAGCAGAAACAATGGAGATCTGAATCCATACAGTGCTGACTTGATTTCTTCTTGGCCTAGGAAAATAAAGCAATTTGTTTGCATCTCCTTGAGGATAGCTCTGTTTAATAGTTGAAGAGAAAATACAATTTCAGTTGCAGACAGTAATCTCAGAGCTTAGTTGTGTTTGGGAAATCCTTCTCGCTTAAAGAGTGTTTTCCATCATGTTGTGTTGGTTTCATTATTGATCCTGGTTCAAAAAATGAAGTACGAGACCTTAAAGCATTTAGCATACATACAGATATTAAAAACATGTACTTCTGGGTTTTTTTTTTGTGAAACTTCAGTTCTAACCATATCCATTTTAACTGATGATCTGTACTGGAATTTAAATAAGGTGAAATACACAGTGATCCTATTCACTGTATTGATATTAGCACCCATTCAGTAGTAAATGCACATCAGATGGAATTTTTCTCCTTTTCAAATGGGCTGAGAGCTAAAGCAGTACATACACAATGTTTTAAGTGGGAAAGAGAGGCAAAATCAAAGCTATAATCTGAGTTTTTAAATTTATTGTTCTTGGAGAATGAATAGACTTGTAAGTCAAAGGCAAGTTACACTAGAGAGAGAGTTCGGAGAAATAGAGGACAATATTCATCTGGTCTAACAAATGTATGACAAACAACAGTCCTTCTATGGAGAAATTAGTGGTTCATCGCTTCCAGTGTAAAACAGCAGTGTTCAGGTTGGCTTCGTAGTCTCGTTACCCTCCTTTGAGGGAGAAGGCTGACCGTCTAATTCTCCATAACAAGATGTGTAAGTCCAAGCAGCTAGATGGTATAATCTGCAAAACAGATGAAGAAATACATGAAGTATTATTGCAATATTTTGTAAGTAATGGGTAAATGCTGACAATTTAGAAATTTGTCAAAACACACCAAAAAGGTATGCTCAGAATTCTTTTTGTAAGAGAGAGCAAATAACTTTATTGGATGAGTTATTTCATTGTAAATAACTTCCTGCCCAGAGCTCCAGTGACTCAGTGGAATGTTAATATCTCTATGATCACATTCAACATATTTAATATATGTTGTAAATCTGACATCTTGCCTATTCAACAAGATGTTATTATCATATTCAATTTTCATTATAGAGTTTATTATCATAGCTGCAGCAGAAAAAGCAGTGTCGTTTCCTAAACATTGCTCTCTGGAATTCTGACAAAACCCCTTAGTTTAGAGATTATTGCCTTTGAGAGTTGAAATGAGTTATAATTCAAACAAAAACAGCCAAAGGGAAAATTATTTAATCTTTATAATAGCATCTGTGGGAAGAGAAAAACGGGTGAAAATGGGGCTGAGAGTCTTTGGTAGATCTTAGTGGTTGAGAACGAGAAGGTGAGAGAGAGACTTGAGGGACCAGGGGTCACTAAAGCTACTGTTTGGTAAATGCTTGATCCCCCTGGGGATACGTGCTTTTAACTGCAGGTTTCTAAGGCAGCAGCAAGGAGCAGTGGCAGACAGACATGCTGACAGTCTGGACTGATGTCTGCCGGCTGCTTGGAAAACAGTAGCATGATGAACCCAACCATGGTTGAGCTGTTGGTCTGCATGATGGCCCAGACAGTTCTACAGGCAAGTATTACCTCAGACTGTGACTCCTGTGATGCCTCAGATGTTGCCTTCTCCATGTATTATGCGATGTGCTGCTTATATGGAAAATAGTAGATTTGCTTAAGCAGATGTGGAAAGGTTGTTTTGATGTATATTTGGATTTAAAAAGCTTATTAGGGTTTGTTTGTTTGTTTGTTTTTCCTGAAGAAAGTGGATGTCTACTGCACTGGACTTTCTACTCCCTGGGGGCTACAAATGCATATCCAGAGAGCAGTTGCTGAAACTGCTTTAAATTTCAAAATTGAGAGATGAGGAGCCTATAGCAAATGGGATGTTGTCTTCTGTTTTGGAATTTTCATGGAAAAATTCTCATGTCAAGCTTTTCTGATTTTAAAATGAATAAACACAAAAAGGAATGTGATGAAAAACGGAGAACGTGGGATACGTTTTTATTCTACCTTGTCCTGCTTGTCTTCTAGCTTGTCTAATAGCAAAACAGAAGATACTAAAGCAGCTACTTCTGAGCGTGTTTCCCTGGCCACTCTCACCCTTTAGTTCCCCACATTTCTTTCTTCCACAAAAACCAGTAAATTAGGGATGAGGGAGGGAAACGGGACAACCCGACACTTCCCAGTTTTCAGATGTTTCTGTTGAAAGTCTGCTTTAGGAGCACAGGCTCAGTCTGCTCTCTCTGTATATGATCATTCAGGCCAAGTTAACACGTCCTATTTCATCTTAGTTTTAAAACTTCTTTAAGAGAAGTGAAAATTTCACTGTGATATAACCTCAGTGAAGAGCTTTACACACACATGTTTTTATAAAGACATGACATCTCTGTGTTCGAAGTAGATTGAGACAGCGTTCAAACTTCCTCCTTGTATCTGATCTTAAATTAGGTCCTTTTCCTGCAGAAATTTATCTGTGTAGCACAGGAGCTCAAGAAAACTCCATGGCATGCATGAGTGTTTGCAGGACTGGTCTCTTCTTGATTATTCTTAGAAGCTCACCTGTGTTAAAGGATGGCTCTTTTGGTCCCCTGCATGGGCACTAAAGGTGCTGTATGAAAAGATTTGCAAAGGGTTGCATTTCCATCTCTCTGCTGTCTTCCCTGGACCTATACCAAAGTGCATCAGATTGGGAATTCTTCTTCATAATTCTTAGCATCCCGTGAAAAAAAAAGAACACAAAAAGTTCTTAAAGCAGATTGAATGCATCTTACCAACGAAGCGAGTTCTCTACTTGACTTTCCAGGCTGAGTTTATTGACCAGAGTCTTGTTTGTGCTGTTTGTTGTCCTTGCACTGACCCACATTTGAAGTGCAGTTTTATTGAGTGTGCCTGGAAGGGTCCTTGACGGTGCCCCTCCAGATTTACATCAGTGGGAGCACTGCAATCCTGGGAGGCAATGTTTTTTAACCTTAGGATGGACTTGCCAGGAGTTGAGTTATGGTTCTAGATCCTGGGCTAAATTTCTGTGCTCCTCAAGGAGCCATATCAGGCAAATTCTGCCTTCAGTTACCCACAAAGGTTTACTAAGGGACGTCAGTATTAGCTTCTCCAGCTATAGAATGGAGGAAAAAGTATAATTTATGCCTCATGGAAAAAAGAACTTGATAGCTTATGCTGAAGTTGTAGTCTTCCTGTTAGAGCAAGGAAGGTTGCCATAAATCGGATTTTCAAATAACTTGCTGGACTTTGTTTATTTATGGTGATTTGCTGTCATACTGGTTCAACAAAATGCTACTGTTTGAGATAAGAAGAAAAAATGTTCCTTTTTTTTAAAGCATATATTTTCATATCCACTGTGAGAGAAATTAGATTTTTGTGATGTTTTCTTATGTTGCAAAAATATCCAGAGTATTTCCACAGTGGGAGTAAGCTAATGGTACATCACTGGAACATCTCCAGTGAAAATAGCTGTGGCAGAGTGAAAAAAGCAGCAGAAAACAAGTAGCTGGGAGCAAGAATGGCTAACATGTACACATATGTTTATTTACACATCCTTGTTTGCAGTATGGACTGCTGGACATTTTTAAGTACCAGGAAAAAGAGACTTCAAACATTTTCATTGACCTTATAGCCATTACAGTTGTAAGTTGTTCCAATGAAAAGAAAATTGTTCCAAGAAATTTTCCTTAAGGGCTTGACAAAGATTTAATGCAGGACAAATATATCCTCAGGATGGAAACAGAGAGGAAACTTTCCTGTGTTCAGATTCCTCTTAATTGTGTATTAGGGCAGAAGACCCTGGCTTTATTCCATATTGTCCGATTTGTTGCTTTGCTCTGTAGGGTTTCTCTTTTGGAAGGAAGAACCAAACAAATGTAGCAATCTTTTTGTTAAATGCCATCTTGACCTTGCTTATTGGAAATAAAATGGCCCAGAGAATGAAAAATTACAGCAAGTGTTTTTTACTGAAATCCAGTCTCAGTTATGAGAAGATCAATTTTTTCAAAACATTTAAATTCTTGCCTGCTACAATGGGATGCAGGTGGAAAAAAGGCTGCAAAGCACCATCAGAGGACTGGAAAAGTCTGTGTAATGTCTTGCTTTTGAGGCACATAATTGGTATCTGTGGGAAATGCTTGAGAACAGAAGTTTCAGAAGTGTTCCTAATCAAATACTACCATCCCTGATTGCCCTATCAGCTAAACTTTGGGGCTGCTGTGGGGAAGACCTGGACCATGAATCCTTACATCATCCCAAGCTGCTCGGTGATAACGGCAAAGAGAAGCAGAGGCTTCCAAAATTTGGGTTTGGAAGTCGAGTGTCAAATAGTTGTCCTGCACAGCTGGATGTCAAGATCTGAATGAAAAGCTACTTTACTCCTTTTTTTTTTTTTTCTGGAGGAAGACTGTAGTGCCCAAGCCCATTTATATAGCATGAAAAAAGTCTGTTTATGAGGAAGACTTCTTTGCAGGAGCAGGTTCTTGAGAAATACAGGAGTAGATGCTAGCTGCTACTAGAAATGGTTTTTATTTTAAAAATGTCTAAACTGCAAACTTTAATAATTTCAAGTTTTCCCTTGTTACCGGAGACAAAATGAAGTTGTTTGTCTTTGAAGGTACTTTCCCATCTTTTACCCCATAGCAGGAAGACATTGCCCATTTGGAAGACTACCTAAAACCTTTTCGATATCTTTGTGAAGTGTAACTGTTGGCTTCTTGGAGAGAATAATTTTTATTTTGGCACCCCTTCTTACTGAAGCATGAGTTTTAAAAGTAAATGCAAGTTTTCTTTTATTATTTGGTAGCAGCTGTAAAAATAGCAAGACACGTAGAGCATGGCAGCCTATTTACCTGCTTTACTTAGACTAAACGCACTATCTTTAAAAGACTTTGAGAGACACAAACACCTACTGCTTTTAGTTTGCATTGTTTATAATAAGCCTTTATTACTTCTGTTTACAATTATTTTTTTTTATTTCCTTCTTAGAAAGTTAATTTTCCACAATGTGCTTTTCTGTTAAGTGCTCCAAGGTAGTTCATAGATGACATTTGGATGGTGGGTCATTCCCTTCATGATGTCAATGTTTAGATGGAGCACTAACCGTAGAGCCCTTAATTTTTCCTTGTAGAGCATGTAGCTGAAAATCATAACAAAAGGAAATTATTTATAAACTTAGCATCTCAGCTGTTGAGGTTAGGAAGATTCTTGCAATGTCTTATCTGTCTGTAATGGCAGAGCATGAATTCTCTTAGAAGAAATTTAGGTTGTGATATGACAGCATATGCACATAAAAATGCTACATAGATTACTGTCTCATCCAAGACAGGAAGAATACCTCATGTTTGTTTTCTAGTGTCTGTGAACAAAAAAAAGTTAGCCAGAATCTAAACCTATATTGCAGCACCAGTGCAGACTGGATGTAGCTTCATTGGCTTCCAATGTGATGATGAAAATGAGATTTAGCCCCTGGAATTCATGTTTTGTGAAGTGTCTCCCAGTTCCCTTCAGGATGAAGTAATTTGATTGTATTTTACAAGGAATCATCTAACTTAGCAGTTGGTATGTATAAGCAATTAAGATATGTTTTTTTAGAACTTTCCTGTTTCACCATAGATTTTTAAAGTTATTTTTGATTGTGGGTGATACAGGATTAAAGAAACAAACCAACAAACAGAAAAAAACCAATGAACAAAATCCAGTTTCTTGCATAGTTTGTTTGGATAGTCAGCAGTTCTGGGCTGCTTGTAATAAATAAATAAAAGATTGCAATTTTAAAAAATGTTGGAAATCTTCAATGAACTGCAGTAGATTCACTAGAAACTATAAGCAGATTGTTATATTTATAGCCCTGGCTTTTCAAGACAGCATAAGTTTATTCTCAGCCCTGTGATGCCCCTAAGGAATGGATCATCAAATGATTTGGATGCTTCACTGCATCAATTTTGGTAGGAGTCAGATGCCCACATATCGTCTGATGATCTGTGCTGAAGCACAGGGTATATGGCATAAAAGGTTAGTAAGGTTCAGTTAATTCCATATGTGGTAGCACTTTGTAACTTACTGATGTGGGAAAAAAACCCCAAACAGATTACAAATCTCAGTTTAGGATATGATCAAGTGTGTGTTCAATATCTTTGACAAGCCAGCTAGGATGATGCTGTGTCCCCCCTCACTCTCAGATTACTCTCCCAGTTCTTTGAATTCTCCTGTGTTTATCGGCATCCCTGAACTGCAGAGTGCAGAAAAGATGCTTAATTTTAAGGTTGTGTTTGCTGCTTCCAGTGCCAAGGCGGAACATATTCTCTCTTTTCCCTTGTTAATTATCCAAGAGTCTCAGCAGTGGTTTTGATTGCAGGGCTACTTTTTTTCCTTCGTAGATGTATAATTTCAATTCATGCAATTCTGTACAGATAGCTGCAAGTTGCCTCAAATTTTTCTTTTTTATTTACTTGCGAATATTTTAGCTTTGTTAAAGAGTGCTGCAAGTAAGCAGAAGGATGGAGAACACTTCAGCCTTATCAGAGTCTGGGAAGAATGTGTTAAGTCTGACAAAGCAGGAATTGAATGTGCTTAGGAGGCAGAAGCCCTGCCAGCACCAGGAAATGGCAGGATTACACTGTCCTCCCCACAGTCCCTTGTACTTGTGTGACACGGCCACCTTGTGTGACATAGTACAGTGGGGTGAGCCTGAGAGGAAGTTAAAGATATGGATCTGATCAGAAATGTAAAGATGCACAGATTTTGAATAGAAAATTAATCCTGGATCATTTTCGTTCTGGGGTGTGTAGAGTTGGAAATGCAGAGATGCAGGATGAGCATCCTTGAAACCCCCAATCTGCCCTAGTGGTCAAGAGAAAAAAGCCCGCCAACTTGAATAAGTAAGGGAAAAATTATGTCTTTGAAAACTCTAGTCTTCTCACTAGAATTCAGAGAGAAACTGGGGCAAGGTTTCCCCTGGGGCATCCAGAAATGTGAAGAAGTGCTCTGAAATGCACCTCGTTCAGTCTTCTGAGAAGAGCCAAGGGATGTGTATCTCAGGAGAGAAAACTGCATTTTCTGTCTGCTTTGGAGGTGTCACTCCAGTCAGACTTTCTCCAGTTATTTCCTAGAGGGATATATTCAATCGCTGGAATGTTTGTGCTTTTCTAACACTCTTGCTTGGTGGATCGTCGCCTCTGGTACTTAGATGTTTGGGAATGAGAGAAAATAAATAGTGGTCAAAACTTGGCAGGAGTTGATCCCCAATACGGATTACCTAAATCCTTTGCTGTTCCATGTATCATTTAAAGAGGCAGCTTGTTGTAGGTAAAATAAATTTATCTGGCCCAGTGGGAGTACTGGGGCAATTGTCTCTATCAGGAGATGATGCTGGGAATGAGAGGCTCATCAGCTGACGAAGACACAGCAGGAAAGGTCTGGTTATGAGACAACCGGGAACTGGAAATGAGAAAGCCAAGTGTGGTGCCACAACGTATGCAGTGAAGTATTTTCAGTAGTGGTGAGAAAATTTTAATACTACTGTGTAAAGCTTTGGCAAGACCTCAGCTGGAAGAGCTTGTGCAGTTCTGGTTGTTAACTTGCAAGGATGAGGAGTCACACCTGAGACAAGCTTTCAGAAATGGGGACAGCCCATGTGATGGAAAGAGGAAAGTGCTTTAGAGGAGGAAAGAAGCAACATCCTTCTTGGAAAGGCACAAGCCAGTCCTAGTTTAAAAGTTATATAGCTGTCTGAGTGATGAGTACCAAGCTTTCAGACACTGGTCTTGTTAGGTGTAGTGGCATATTCAGGTGAAAATCAGCTTCTGGATTTGGAACTGGTTTGCAGTGGGAAATCTGGACATGGTGATGGGACCTTGCAGGCATCTATATGCAGGCACCTAACTTGGAGAAGTTGTCTTCCCCCCTACTGCATTGCTCAGATGCTTTCACTAGCTTGCAAGACTGCATGCAGAATAATTTTCTTCCTTCGGTATGACATGTAATCAACTGTCTAGTTTGCTAAGCTGAGCTGGTGTATTCCCAGCTCACGTGGGAAGTGCTAGTGCTACCCTCACATCTAACAAACTAGCAGCCCTCAGGCTGTAGTCATGCTTACTCCAGCTTGGAGGTGTTTGGGGGTCAGCACAAGCGAGCTGTTAGTGACACCAGATCTATGCCTTGCACTTGAGCTAGTGCCCATGGTTTTACCACTGACTTCTTCAGGCTGGGAATCCTCAGTCTTACAAATCATGGCCTGGTGCCTTAGAATGGGGTGCTCCTTCCTCTCTGGCATTTTTGGCTGGGCTTTTAGCTTTGTTATTGAAAGTGGTGAACGTGGGAAATCTTATCTCTTGTCTGAGTGACTTCCATAGCTGTGCTCAACATCCTGTGATGGTGCTGTCTCTTTATGAATGTCTCCCTTGTCATTGTTAACATGGAACAAGTATCCCTGGAAACAAACAAAACAAGGAAATATAGAAAATATTTGCTATAAAACAGAATTGTGTTTAAATTGAAGGTCTTCTCAAGGAGCTTACTAATACATGCTTAGAGCAGAGCATGCTTTGTCTAGCCCTGAATGTTGACTTTGCCTTCTGAAGCCTGGCAGGATGATGTGGGGGTTTTGAAATGTCAGAGTCTCTTTCATGGACCTAAGCCACGGTAAGTCTTCTGTACAGAATGATTTAAAAGCTGAAATAGAGTTAGAGCCTTAATGTCATGAATCTGCATGAATTCTTGAAAAATTCAATTTTTAGTTAGTTAACAGTATTATATGGTAGTGATTTTTGAGGGTAGAGAGAAATGTTTGAGCATGCTTTTCTCAGTACCTGATCCACAGATCTGAGTATCAATCATAAAGTATCTCCAGTGATACAGTTTTGGAGAATAGCCAATGGTGCTGTTCAAAGAACAGAACTTTTGCTCTTTACAAAGTTGTTCCAAGTGGCAGTCTTGGCATCAGATGTCTTGAGACACATGTAAAATGAACAGCTTTTCTGAAGATTCTGATGCAGAAGCTGCATGCTGCCTGCTCAAGTACAATCCAGAGGCCGCTGGTATACAGATTGGAATATTTTGGCTTTGCTTTCTTTCGTTAGGAAAGTGAAGAAGTGGGTTTTCTTGTCATAGAGGTTTGTTGCTGAATAGCAACAGAGCAAAAACTTGACCTGAAGGTTGACTCTCCAGTGACCCTTAGGTTGGAATAACTGAGAAAGCAGCAGTTGCACCAATAAAAGCTTCAAACAAGCTGAGGGCTGAGAAAAGGGAGATTGTCGCTTATAAGAACTGAACCCATGCCAGCAGAAAGCTGATACAGGAGTGACATAAGCGATACTATCTCCCCAACAGACGTGACTGTGTTCCAGAGGCTGCAAGGTCAGACCCCATGTTTGCTTAAGGCTGCATGAAGACAAAATACATCCTTTCTATACTACTGTAAACAGGGATCTGAAACAGGATAATTAGCATTATTAGAATGAGCTCTCTGCTACGTGGAACTTCTCTGTGTATATCTCAGCCAAGAAGAACAGAAGACTCTTTGAAAAAATAATTTCACAGAAGCACAGAAGCACAGAATCACAGGATGGTTGGGGCTGGAAGGGACCTCTGGAGATCATCTAGTTGAACCCCCCTGCTAAAGCAGGTTCACCTACAGCAGGTTGCACAGGATGGCATCTAGGTGGGTTTTGGATGTCTCCAGAGAAGGAAACACCACAACCTCTCTGGGCAGCCTGTTCCAGTGCTCTGTCACCCTCACGTTCAGACGAAACGAACTTCCTGTGCTCCAGTTTGTGCCTGTGGCCCCTTGTCCTGTTGCTGGGCACCACTGAAAAGAGCCTGGCCCCATCCTCTTGACACCTGCCCTTTAGTTATAAGCGTTGATAAGGTCCTCTCTCAGACCTCTCTCCTCTGGATTAAAAAGCCCCAGGTCTCTCAGCCTTTCCTCATAACAGAGATGCCCCAGTTCCCTCATCATCTTCATGGCCCTCCACTGGATTCGCTCCAGTAGTTCCCTGTCTCTCTTGAACTGGTGAGCTCAGAACTGGACACAGTGCTCCAGATGTGGCCTCACCAGGGCAGAGAAGAGGGGGAGGAGAACCTCCCTCGCCCTGCTGGCCACACTCTCCTTAATGCACCCCAGGATGCCATTGGCCTTCTTGGCCACAAGGGCACATGGCTGGCTCATAGCTAACTTGCTGTCCACCAGAACTCCCAGGTCCTTCCCCTCAGAGCTGCTCTCCAGCAGGTCGACCCCCAGCCTGTACTGGTGCATGGGGTTATTCCTCCCCAAGTGGGACCCTACACTTGCCCTTGTTGAACCTCATCAGGTTGCTCTCCATCGAGTTCTCTAGCCTGTCCAGGTCTCACTGAATGGCAGCACAGCCTGCTGGTGTGTCAGCCGCTCCCCTCAGCTTTGTGTCATCAGCAAAGTTGCTAAGAGTACCCTCTGTCCATCCAGGTCATCGATGGACATGCTGAATAAGACTGGACCCAGTACTGACCCCTGGGGAACACCAGTAGCTACAGGCCACCAGCTGGCCTCTGTGCTGCTGATCACAGCCCTCTGGGCTCTGTCCTTCAGCCAGTTCTCAATCCACCTCACTGTCCACTCATCTAACCCACACTTCCTAAGCTTATCTGTGAGGATGTGGTGGGAGACAGCATCAAAAGCCTTGCTGAAGTCGAGGTAGACAACATCCACTGCTCTTCCCTCACCTCCTCAGCCAGTCGTGCCATCATAGAAGGCTATCAGGTTGGTCAAGCATGACTTCTCCTATTGGTGAAACCGTACTGGCTACTCCTGACTACATACTGACTACACCTTCTTTTCCTCCACATGCTTAGAGATGACATCCAGAGTGAGCTGTTCCATCATTTTTCCAGGGATGGAGATGAGGCTGACTGGTCTGTAGTTTCCCAGGCCCTCCTTCTTGCCCTTTTTGAAGATTAGGGTGACATTGGCTTTCCTCCAGTCCTCACACACCTCTCCTGTTCTCCAGGACCTTTCAAAGATGATGGAGAGTGGCTCAGCTTAGTGCCCGCTCCCTCAACACTTGTTCGTGCATCCCATTGGGGCCCATGGATTTGTGAGTGTCTAGTTTGCCATCAAGTTTGAAATGACTCAATGGCCAGAAGGAGGGAGGCTATGGCTGTACTTTCAGCTGTGTGTAGAAATTGCTCAATCTAGATTTCTAGATTTTTACTGTGAGTAGGATCTTACTATGGAATGAGGATTTACAAGATGAAATCAAGGCAAACACGTCCCAGTCGTCCACTTAACTTCCAAGACAACATTTAGAGCTGTTTTCTCCTGACCTTCTGTATTTAAGGGTCATTACCACAAATACCAGAGGTTTGGGGGCAGATTCTGCCCTTTTTATTATTTTTGAATTTTTTGGAACATGAGTGAAGGACAGCTCAATCATGAGTCACAGCAGCAGGCCATTTTCAAAGGCATTGTGATCGCTTAAGGGAAAGAAGCCCAAGCTTGCCAAATATTTCAGAGTTACTGACATACTTGGTGCTAAATACAGTCGTGAACAGCTCTTTAGAAATAGCCACCATAGTTGGTGACTAACTGCGAGGAGGGCTCAGGGGTACTGGAAGATAATTTTAGAGTAATGCAATATCGTGGGTACTTGGTTTAGGCATGTGCCATATGGTGACAGTTCTGTAACTTCATATAGAAAACAAGCAGAATGGAAAAAATACAAGTAAACAATACCAATGACTTTCTCCAGATCCCAATGAAATTAAGTGAATTGTAATACTCTGTGTTGATTCAACAACCTGACAAGTCTAAAGTCAGGAGGTAAAATGAGCTAGATGAAGCATTTTACAGCATTTTACAGAAAAGTAAACTCGTAGACTTCAGCTTATGGGGCCTTTTGTTTGCATAATTTATTTTTCAAAAAAATTAGGATGCTGATATGATGAAGTTACTTGCTGTGGGTCAATGTGTTCCCAAATGGAATGTTGAACAAAGACAAACCCCATGCCTAAACTCCCTGAGTTTCGGCAGGCACTGCCCCTGGATCTCATGGAGACAGCAGCAGCTGACACCTCAGTGCCACCAAGGCGCCGGACCACCTTTTCAGATGGATCAAGTGGCTGGAAGCACTTCCCACAGTTGTATCCTATCTCATACTCCAATTTTGCCCTTTTTTTTGGGGGGGGGGAGGGGGGAGGGGGGTGTGGGTTTTTGTTCTGTTTCCCAATAGAGAGAGGAGTATGAATATGTTTTTTTTTTGTGGCACCTACCAAAGGATGCTAGAAATAAACCAAATATTTTTGCTGTATTTTACTTGTTACAGGCTAAGAGCAGTTGCTGTGTCTAGTTCAGGTTTTGAAAATACGGTTCCAGTTTTAAAGCAAATAGCTGTATCTCATGCTGTTGTTTTGGCAGGGGTCTCCAAAGGGGGTACAATTTAGCAAAAATGGGTGGAGACCTCAAGAAACATTAACTTTCTTGGAAAAGTCTGAAATGACCAAATATTATGGGAGAGATTGGAAGAACACAAATTGTCTCAGATCTCTTGAGATGTATCAGAAGTAAGGTTTTCTCAGGCAATATATGATCTCTCATATCTATCAACTGAAATGAAAATCCAAAAGTAAAATCAGGACTTGGAAGCACTTTGTAGAATCTGACAATCCCTGATATGTGTAATTTATACCTGGGTTGCAGGGAAATATGAAACAGTATTTTAAGCTGTGACAGCTATAAGCTTGCTGTATTTTTTAAGAAAAGACAAAGTGAGGAAAGAGCCTTAGTTTCAGTGGGTTTTAGGATCTCTGTTCCACTTGTATGAATGTGATCTCAGTGCACGCTGCAGAATGAAATCAGCATGGGAAATGCTGTGCTCTAAATAGAAACGAGGTATGTTTTCTTAAATGCCCAAGCAATGCAGGATTTGTGGGGAAAGAGATCACTCTGTTGCTACCTGATATAAAAATCACTTTTTCCTGCAGTATAGGATAGTTTTACTATCTCACAATCTAGTCCATGTAAAAGATTTTTAGACACTCATGTGGCATTTGTTCGTTCATTGAGTTGGGAGGGTTTTTTCCCCCCAAACTAGGCTGGTATTTTTAATTTCTGTTACATAGCACTGGTGAAATAAAGGAAGCACCACAGGGGCCCTGAGGACACAACTGGTGTTTCACATTCAGGGCAAGCCAGAGGAGCTGTAAATCCTGTAAGAAGGACACGGTGAACACAGTAACTTGTAGTCTGAGTAAAGCTGTCCCAAGCCTCCCTGAAGATGACCTCTGGTCTGGGTGTGCAGAACCCACCCATCGTCCCGATGTGCTTCTGCACATTTCCCATGGGAAGGTGCCATGGGCTGACAGGAAGGCAGACAGGGACTGAATGCATCTCACTGAGGACACCACTTTTTATTTGTCGGGCAACAAGTCTATATCGTATCTGTGCCTGATAATAGGAGCCAGCTCTTGCTAATACCAGTGTCTCCCATCAGCTGACATTAAAACTCACTGGGTGGGGAAGATAAGGGTAGGAGGTTACCTTAAGTGACTGCGAAGCCTTAACAGTGATCTGTTTTGAGGAACAAAGCGGGATAAAAACCTAAATTGCTTGCGTTTTCACTGATATTTTGCCAGTGGTCTTTTAGAGCTCAACCCTCACAAGGAAAATGGTGTTCCAGGATATATTGCCTCCTTAAAGAGAGACTCTGAGGCTATGACCTAATGTTTATAATTGTAAGAGTTATTGAGAGTCAATTGAAAATGCAAAATTCCCAAGTGATTGCATTTATCACTTGTGAGATTAGCATGCTTGTGGAGTATAAACAGCTGAACAAATCCAAACGGTTGATGCAGTTCATCGAGAGAAAGAAAATTAAAAATATGTCAGATATTGTTGAAAATGTAGGTAAGGCGTGATTTTAAACTCTGCATAGAGAGGATGATCAAAGGTTTTTTTAATGGGCTTCTCATCATTGCTGGTCCCCATAAATGTCTGGGCAAATAGAGTTTACTTGGAAACCGATAGGAATATTGATGGCATCACTGTACTCAATGGGATTTTAGACATTCAAATATGAAAGCTTGCATTATTAATTACTCCAGAGAAAGTTCAGTTTTAACAAAATGCTCCTAAGACAAGCTTTACTTTCAGCATAAATATATTAAAATATGCTAAAATATAGTCTTTATAATGTATATAATAAACTTTATATAATACATATATAATTGTATATATTTATATCTTTTTTATTTGTATTATTTTATATATCTATGAATAAAATCTCTTTATCATTCCCTAAGGCACCATTTTATAGCACTGTATTTGTGTGAGTGTAGCAAAGGTTTCTTTAGGTGAGATTACAGTTCAAAGTCTGCAGCATCTTGAAAATTATTTTTTAATTCAAATCTTGGGTGACAGAAGACAAGATATTTCAAGCTATTCTGTAAAACCTGGAAGACCTGTTTTGCTGTAGATGAAACACAATGATTGCTGCATTTTAGTTGTATCTTATTTTTACATCTTTGTTGGCTCAAGAAAGAACACAATTTTGTTTTTTTTTTTGTTTTGAGCTTCCTTTCAGAAAGATTTATTATTTTTAGGTTTTGGCTAAGGTTGAAGCTAAGGATTTTTCCCAGCTTACTATATTTCGATTTGCCTGTGTACTGGAGAAAGAATCTGGGAAAAGAAGGGAGAAACTAGAAGTGCAATTACAACTGAAAATTGCAGATAGCTTTCATTGACTGTAACAAGTTTTGCTTTGTGCTGCTTTACCCCTTCTTGTTTATATAGTATTCTTAAGGCATGTCAGTGTTAATTAAAAAATTGTAAATTTTCTCTCTTTTTTTAATAATAAGGTAAATAGGGACGTGTTCTTTTTTTAAAGCTCTGATTCAAAAAAGGATACTTAGAAAGTTGGCTTGTTGGTGGTAACTACTGCTAAAATTATTATCCATACATGGGAATGTTTCACAAGCAATGCTTTACTGCTGCATCTTTGTTCGTTTGTGAACGTAAATTCTGCTGATCCAGAAACTCCAGAGATATCTACAAGGCCTTCGCTGGAAACCCAGGCTGGAAGGTGCTTGTCCAGGGGGCAGCTTCGAGACAGATTTATGCATTTTTCTGTTTGCGTGCAGATGGAGTTTGCCGAGGGGTTGGGAAGACTGTTTTTACGGTTTTGTTCTCTTTTTTCTTTTGGCTGACTTTGCCCGTCTTTGTTCGCTCGGCCCCAGGAGTGTGCTGTGGTTGGGACCTTGCACTTAATTCACATCAGCAGTTTCAGTAAACACTCAGTAAATAACAGATCACGCACTTAAAGAAAGATATGTTTTGGGATGCATTTTTTTAACAGGTTTAACACCTGTGTTACTGGCGGTTTTCACAATGCTGTGTGTCGCATGACCATAATCCAGGAACAGTCATGCATCGATTTTGGAGAGACAAATACTCACAGACTAAGGGGACCTTTTCCATCTGCTCCCTTGGGGCAAGCATCTGATCTGCCTCTTGGTGTCACTTACATTTTGGATGACTTTGTCATAAAACCTGGGCTGATGAGGAGTCGAATGCCTCGTCCGCATACAGCATGTCAAATTTCTGCAGTCATGGTGGCTTGTGGCGTGGGTGACTGCCTTAAAACCACCCTCTCCTTCTACCAGCCAGGTGTCTCAGCTGGGCTCTACAAATGCGGTGGTTTTCTCAATAAAACCCATGACTCACATTTTCTCTGCTTAGCTTATGATTTATTCCTCAAAATGGCTGTAACACGCATTTCTTGTAAATGGCCCATAGCCTCATGAGAGCAACTTGGCTCATCTGCTGTGGCTTTTGAAATCCTAATGACCATTTAATCGAGTAAATGTGAGATAAGCTGTGAGTTAGAGCTGGTTTCATGGCTCTGCTTGCATTTAACAGTATCATGGTCTTCAAACGATACGTATCCTAAAGCGTTAAACCATCCTGCTCGTTGATGGCATTAAGCTATTTTCCATACCCACAGTCTAGCTGTGCATCTGCGGCTCAGTGTGAATTGCCCCGCAGTTGGGGAAGTTACAAATATCCATGTGCACTGTCTTTCGTTACACAGCTTAATGAGATTTCCACATCCCCTGGGAAACTGGCATGACCCACAGATGGGTGATAACCACATTATTTTTCTACTGCCACCACGACCCCATACTTCTGAGATCCTCTCCAAAGAAAAGGTGTAGCTATGTGTAATGGACTGTAAAAAAAAAAAAAAGAAGTTAAAACAAATGCTGGTATTACAACTTCATATTGTTAAAATATATTTTAAACAATAGAGGGAAGGAATATATTACAAAGTTTTTTTAGTTTGTTTTCAAATAAGCCTCCAGGTAATGCTGAGAGGCTGGTTTGTAATTTCTGTGCTAATGGCAGATGCCCAGCAGGAGATAATTACCTTTCAAGAGGGCCTGGCTTCTTTTTGAGTGATTTAAAATAACTGGCCAGCAGAGAAGAAATTGTTCCAAAGCTTCATGTTTGGGAAGAGATTTCCCAAACTACAAACTTTTATCAAGACCAAATTAAATATTGAATGAACACGCAGGCAACCACTTAAAATCTGACTAACGGAAAATTCTGCTCCAAACAACACAAAACTACAGGAATGTGTTTTGTTAAAGTCGCAATTCATTGAATTAAAATTTCTCAGAGCTGACTGCTCTCCCCTTCTCTTAGAGCACAAACACAGAACATATTTTTCCATTTTCAAACCCTCTAGGTCTGGAGCCTACACAGCCATCAGAGAGAGAGGAGCTTGGTCACGTAGCTATGACGCAGAATGTAGAAGTTTTGTTAAAAGTTTCTATTAATTTACATCTGCACAGTGAAAAATGTTGGGATATCAAATTAGACAGAAATAGAGCATCAACCAGGTCACAGAAATTACAAGCTACTTTTGTCTCATATTTACAGGGATGTGTGAACAGGTCCTTCTGCAGTCACATGACTCCACTCTCGGTTTTACCAATCTTAACAGCTCTTTCTATACAATTGCTTATAGTGCTGATATAATACCAGGTATTAAACTATGTATTTTATATAATCTCTTTTCAATAATGCTACAGAAACATTAGTTACTAAAAAACAATCCCCAACCATAGACAGGTAAATGTCATTAAAATTGTGCTCAAGACTAGCATCCTTGAACCATTTTGTATTTGCCTCTTCTTAAATACACTTTTTCATCTTTGGTTGATAAGAAAGCATAGGCTACTTAACTCTAAAATCATGATTTGAAGTGATGCAATTTCTAACTATTTTAAAGTGAAGAAATGTTTAGAGTAATTTCCTGTTTCCATAGGATGCCATGCCCAGAAACAAGGGAGAAAAATCTGTTTCTCCACTCGTACTGTGCACATTCACAGGACATACCCAACCAGCCAAGCACTGTCCCAGGCTGTAAATAAAATGAGACTGAGAGCTAGTACATGTCTAACACATTGTGTACACTTCAAGTGTTAATAATGCAACCACATTTTCTGCAGGTTAGAAATATACTTTGCTATACATGAGATTTTCTTTGGAATTGTATTTTTTTAAAGATGGGGGCCTGGTGTTTTTACAGTCTGCATGGTATTTTGAATATAGGTGTTTAAAGGCTGTATGATTTGATTATTTATTTCTGGCTGAAGCATAGCGGGTGTTTTGTAACACCTGTTTTTGGTTTTGTGGTGATAAATGACTGGCTGACAGACATATGTGATAAGAAATATGGTCTTGTCCCAGACAAGCCAGGACATCCTCTCCTTGGGCATAACCAAGAGGCTGATCTTTCCCTGGTAATGCTGAATTAATACAGAGTTAAGCTCTTGACTAGGAGATTTTTGTGTGAGCAAGAACTTTGTGGCTTTAAATACAGTCACAGGAAATGAAGCAGTCATTAGTGAATTTAGAGTAGATGAGTATACAAACTGAAAACGAAAGAGGACTCCTTGTGCTGAAAATGTTAGCCAACACTGGGTAGAAAACTATTTTGTAAGATCTTTGGTCACACTGGAAGCTGCAACAGTTTTCAATTTTCATCTGCTGTATTGTTACCCAAAGGGCTCACTAATGCCACACAATTAATTTAGGCTACAAGTAGATCCATAATCCTCCTGTCAGAAGTGTTGCTTTTTAAAATTTTGCCTTATATGAAATATATTAGTCTTTCCATTTTTGGATAAAATTATGTCCATTACACAATCTACTAATACTTTTCCTACAGGAGGCAAATCCTCACACGCTAGTGATCTCTTGGGTGTTATTTCTCATGCAAATTCAGATTACGTATTTAAAGACATTTTTAGCTTCTAATACTGAAGATACTTGGTGAAATGAGATTGCAGTGAGGAACATAGCCCATTTAGTGCCTGCCCTAAGCCAACACAGATGCCTACAAGCCATTTTCTTACATACTTTTCTCGCATGTGGCCTGTCTTTGGTCTATGAGTTAATTGATCCAGTATTTTCTAAGATAGTTATCTTCAGCTTTGACAGTTTGGTTAGGGAAGTGGTTGCACATGTAAATCAAAAATAAAACCCATATGCTTTCATCACTCTTGCAATTAGTCAGCAGTACTATGGTTCGTTTATCAGGAACAACAGTGGAATTTTTTCCCTCTTTAATTGAAGACGAGATGGGTGCTCGATTACTGACCTCTTGGGAGTTCAAAGCTCTAAGAGAGACCTCAACTATCACACATGCTGTGATCATCTGGTGTTTCTCAGTGATGGTAAATGAATACATTTGCACCCCCAAATTTAACTGGGTCCTCAAGGCTTTATGTGATGCTGAGAGAAAGTCTCAGGATGTTTAGACCATGCATGGTGGGACAGCACAGTGTGTTTGATCTCAGCAGAGTTTTAGTCTCTTCTTCCTGGTGGTTTACCATAGGGCTGTGTATCTGGTGGCATAGGTGTGGAGGTTGCAGCCTGCCTTCATAAGAGAGTTGTGGGCACAGCATCCTCACTGCTGTGGGGTTTTTTTTGATGTTTCACACCCAATGAAAAGAAAATGCATCAAAATAACAGTAAATCAATAATTGCCATGAATTAAAGGCCTTGCTTTGGTTATGGTTTAGTAGTAGTATTTACACCAAAGGCTTTTATCAGCATTTAGCTGGAGTGGGGACAGCCATCAGAGTGTAATTAAACTCCATTTAGAGGGTTTAATTTGTGCTTTGGTGTTGAGGGAGTAATTCCAAAGCTTAGCATTATAAAGGGGATTTAATCACAAAAGATTAAATAAATCCCAGCTATGTTTGACAGGCATTTCACTCTTCACTAAATCATATGATCCATAATTATTCTCCAAAAGCCTAATTAGCTCCATTCCTTATTTAAATTGTATCTCTTCTACGAGACTCTTCTGGCATGGCTCAGTCTGTGTTGCCTTTTTGATGAATGTTTTTCTAATCAGGCTTTTCATCCAGCCATTTAATCAGTCCTTCCCTGCCACGAAGCCTGGCTGCCATACTCCCCGTTCAGCAAGATGCTTTAGACGTCTCATAACCTGGCCTCAGAAAGCTTGTGTGGCCAAGTGCCCTGGGGCAGGTGATAGCAGGAGTCAAAGGCCAGTGTGATGGCAAGCAGTGTGATTTAAACCTGTCTGAAGAAACCTCTGAAGAGGTTTTTGCTGGAGGCTTTCATTCCACCTGTTGCCCTATGACCTCCTCCGCTGGGACAGAGACATGCTTTATCCTCTTCATGGAAACTTGTATTTTCCTCCCTCGAAACAATATCATTTCTCTTCTATGTTCTTGTCCTTTTTTCCAAATGGGGTTTCTAGCAGGAAAAACTTGGGGTATATTGCCCCAAGATTAATACACTTTCGGTATTGTACTGGGTGTGTGTCATTCTGCCAGATGTACATACTTGGCTCAGGAAAAAATCAAATCTTTTACCTAATCAAAAATTCCTCAGGTGGAGTGCATGAACTTTTCCAAATACTTGAAATTATTAACAGAGATGCTTTCTGAAGTGTAATAGCAAACCTGCATGTTCCTGTAAGCAGATATGTAATCTGTTCACATCTAGTGGGGCTGGGGAACATTTGTCAAGGTTCATTTGGCTACAGTTACCCCTTGTTTTTCCCCTTTAAAACTTAGTTGCAGAATTTCCAAAGTACTTTCTGTTGAACAATAACGAAGAAATTAAGAGCTCTCATGCATACTAATTGCTTGCATGTTTTGCCTGAAATCTTTAATGGGTGGCTGCACTGTGCAAATGCTGTTTCCTCTGCATCAAGACCTGGTTTGGAGCTAGAGGCCAGATCTCTGGGGAAGGGCATAACACTGCTACATTTTCTATGTGGTTAAGTTCTTTAAAAGGAGACTTAAACTTGCCCATCTGGGTGTACGATGTTTTTCACCCTACTTTAAGCTCAGCTAAGTGACTGGACTGCCTAGGAGGGTGTATGTGTGTAAACCCTGACATGGGTATCAGAGCAATGCTTTGCAAATGCATTTCAATTCCATTATGCTTGATTTCACTGATCAATCATGCCCCACTGATTTTTTTTTTTTTTTTTAATTTTATGATGCTCCAGGTAGATAACAAATAATGTAGATGTCTAGAAAACCACCCCAAACCCTTCTGTGGGGAGGAGGAGCGCTAAACAAGGAAGGAATTGAATCTTTGAGGCTGATATTGGACAACATTTTTCTGTTTCATTTCATAAGATTGTTTGTCAAGTCCAAGCAAAAGCCAAAGCAAGGTGTGAGGTCCAGCCCATGCTCACACAGCAGCAGTCTGTCCCTCCCTGCTGACGTGTGGACTACAGAGGGGAATTAACAAGCCATGCTTAATAGAGGCTGTGGGTTTTCGGTTCATATTGCCCAGGCTTTGCACTAGAGATTGTGAGATGCCTGTTGCCAGCAACCCCTTTGGATGCTTGTTACACCGCCAGAGCTGGTGCTGACACAGATGCAGGGTCTCTGACCTGACTGCAGCTCTGTACCAAGCCTCTAAGGGTAAAAATAATGCCCATGAGATGGCAATCGATGTGGTCAGGTCCACGGAAGGCAAAGCTTATTAGCAAAGCCTGGACCCCCTTAGCAGCAGTGGTTTGGCAATTCAGAGCTGCCATGTGCACGGCCAGCGCTCTGCTGTGATTGTTTTTCAGGGTATCGACTCCTGATGTTTACGTGCCAGTCTCCTGACTTCCAGGTGACACAAACTCTGCCAGGAAAAAATCTCATTCAGTATGCACCAAATCATTCAACACTGAAAAGATTCCTTGAAATCAGTCCATGCTCTCAGACTTTTGAATAGAAAGATTTCCCAAGTGGTCACAGCAGATGTCAGATGTTCTGCTTCTAGCATCTTCACAGTTTCACTCTTCCTTGAAACACAGGGATACACCAAGATATTTTTTAAATTGCAAGGAGAGGGGAATTATTTTGCTACATTTCTGAGTTAAAATGTTTTTCTGCGAAGATGTGATATGAAACCAGTTATAAATGCAAAAAAAAAAAAAAGATTTAGAAATAAGAAAGTCTTGAGTTGTGAACCTGAAGCAGACAATGGCACAGGGACTTAAATTCTTCTTACTCAGATTCTCTTTGTTATCCTGTGGATATCCTGTGGAGTTGGGTCTGAAAACAACAAAATACATGTCCAAACCCCAGGATGAGGACCTGAGGAATAAAGAATGTTGGCTAATTTAGCTAAGGATAACTTGTTATAGGCTTTTGTAACAACGGTTTTAAGCATGCCAGAATTTAGAACACAATTTGTTTTTTTCGGGAGTTTAAAAAAAAAAAAAAAGTAGAAAGAAAATAATTACGCAAGGAAACATTCTGTGTTTATAAAAAGCCACATTACTGCACATTGTATCGCTCATTGTGCCAGTTCCATTTTCTTTGGCACGGATGAGGAGCAATGCCAGTGGCATGGACAATCTCCATCCGCCCTGTGGACCCGTGCTTCGTGTGATGCTCCTTCTGGTCCCTGTCACTGGCTCCATGGACCATCTCCTTTGTTCTCCTGCACCCTGGACTATGACTAATCCCCAGTAATGAGAAGATACTTATCCAGCCTGAATTGCTGCGCTCTGAGTCAAGTGTATCCCCCTCACCCTTGCCATGCTGCAGCTATTATATGTGCGCCAGGATTATACGATTCAGGTACATCCCTACAAAGAAGGATGGAGAGGAATAGGGGCGTAGTCCTATTACACCACTAGGAACATGGTGTAAAGGAGGAGGACAGTATGGAGTATAAGAGGCAGGAGAACTGGTAGCAGAAAATACAAATTCCCAGCTCAGGAGAGGCATCCTCATGAGAGGCACTTTGCTCCCTGCTAGAGTGTACCTTTGCAGCTGCAGTTTAGTCCCAAATCCTGGACAAAACTGTTAAGAAACTTGACGTCTTTCGAAGATTTCAGAGCAGCTTTGTTAATGCACCAAAGCCTTTGTTTGACCTTTTCCTGTAATCCCCTGAGTGCAGCATTGTCTAATTAAAAAAAAAAAAAAAGTCATTATTTTGTGAATAATTATAATAATAATTGCTATGTGATTTCTTTTTCACAATTTTTAAACCAGTGGTCATTTACCAAAAATAGTTGACTTGTTTACATAATTGAGAGCTTTTAAAGGAGATATTGTCTACCTCATTGTCCCAATCAGTTCAAATATTGCATAAATCCTGTGCCAGGGAAAGCTACGGGATGTTTGAAGTTCTGGGAGGAGGTAAAAGGGGATGAGTCTCGCTGGCTTTGATGAAGGCAAGATTTTCAAAGGCAAATGAGGTCTGTTTACTTAATTTTTGGGCCTGTGGTGACTGCAGGAGTCTGATTCTTCTGGGATGGAGTGGGGAACATTTTGAAACCTAACCCATGGAGACAGAACACAAAGATGTCTTGGTTCTCCAGCCAAACTCCACCTACCTGGGCAGGTGGAGAGCTGGTCATGGGCTAGACCCGCTGAGGAACAGCTTTCCTGTGTGACTAGGCACAGATGGCTGGTTTATCAGTGGCCATGTGGGTTGGCTTTCCATTGACCATAAGGGCAGTTCAGGGTACTTTAGGGAGACAGAGATACAGCTCCCTGGGGAGCAACACTGGCCCTGAGCGCAGTGTCCAGGGGCTGCACGTGAGGCTGGAGCGGAGCCTGCTGGGATGCCCCAACTCTACATATTTTGTCACCTTAAAACACCCATGTGGCAAAAAACAGCTCCGGTGGTAGCTGTCAGACACCACATTGTGGGTGCCACCTCTTGTTGCTGGAAGTGGAGAGGGACGCAGGAGGAAAATCATGCAGGGCGTGGCCATTTTTAAAGCGCTTTCCCTAAGCTGTTGCTGAAGACAGGGATGGGATAGATGGACTTTTCTTTTGACCTACCTGACCTATGACAGTTTTCTGATGTTATCATCACTGGTTATTTATGCTGCTCTCGTGTCTTGTTCTACAGTATTTCATCTTTCTGAGCATTTGGAGAACACATGCATGTACTTAGCGAGGTGATGGTCTGATTTAGTTTCCCAGTAACTTGAAAATAAAATACACCTCTTAAAAAATCATGAAAGATTTGAAGAGCCAAAATGCTACACTTGAAAATGGCAAAACGCTCTGAAATTTGCTTTAACAGTTTGGATTCACTAGTACATTCCTTTTATCCCTCCTAAACTTCTTGGCTTACTTAAAAGATTCCTATCCAGATTGTCTCTAACAAATTCATCCTACAGATGGGTTGCACAATTAAAACGAATCTTATTTTTCTTTCTTAGGCTTTCAGTGTTATTATCAAATTCTGGATTGATCATTGTTTTCTAATCTTAATTAGCATGTCATTTTAAGTGCACAGAGGGGTTTTAAAAATAATTTGAGCTGGGATCATGCCGAAAGCTGCATCTGGATTCCTGGAGGATGAGGGAAACTTTGAATCAAGCAGCTGGCAAGTTTGGTGGATAGAGAAAGGCCAGCACAGTACTCTCAGCCTGTGTAGATATCAACAGGAACTCTTGGCTGCTATGGCAGAGTTGCTCAACCTTGTGGTTTCACTGGGAATCTTGTGTCCAAGCTTTGCTTAACACCTGAGCTGCTGATACCTGGCTGTCCTGTGAAAAAGCTCTGCTTGAGGGGGGAAGGGATGGATTTGTTGTTGTTGTTCTTGTTGTTGTTAGTTTTTTTAAGCTGTTGTCTGCAGAGGGACTCAAGAAGATGAACCCAACAGCCAGAAACATCAAGTAAAGCAACAGACCTGCTGTGCAGTAACCCTGTACCTGCTGCAGGCTGCCTGCCTCGGCACTTTACACTGGTGGGATCACTCTGGTGGCATCCTGCTCCCATGGGGTCTGCAGCACCCCAGGGCTGGTGTCTTTGTGACAACTGAGTTGGTTTTGTGGTTCCTGCTGTAAGGGTGTGAATGAGCCCCTCTTATCCCAGATCAACAAGGAAACTTAAAACCACAGGAAGAGGCTGTGAGCTCTGCTTGGTGCTTGTGGATTTCTGGAGACATGTCAAGCCTGTGGGGCTCTGCTGGCTCAGGTGTTACCATGTCCCTGTGAGCCCAGGTTAATCCTTGCAGCTTTAGGGTCCAAAGAGAAATTGTGATTGAAGATCACTTCCTTTTCTATAGGTCTTCTTGGACCTGCTTGACATGGCATATAGAATGGTGTCACTTATTGCTAGGAAAAAAGATGACTCCATTGTGGATGGCGTCATCATGAGTATTCCATTGGAAATGCCATGTTTGTTGTTCTGCTTGTATGAATCGTTGTTTCTCGAGCAGAGTTTCACATGCAGTTTCATGATACCGAGTACTTGGTGGTGATACAAGTTTCTCATGTCTCCCCATCCCCTGGTGCTTGTCCCTGTACCACACTGCCTCAGCTCTGCCTGCACGGTGGCCTCAGGCTGACACCAAGAACTGGATCAGGGAACGGATCTTGCCTTTTTGTTATTGGGTTTGGTTTTTTTTCCTCTTTATTTTCCTTCATTTTGTTTTTAAGTCAGAGGGGTCCCTAACGTGGCTGATGGAGTGGCCTCTGTTTGGGCTGGGGCAACACCACAATGGGTGCAGAAATCCCCTGTGAGTAGCAGGGCTGCCAGGGAGGCTGTGCAGTGTCATTGATGCCATTTACCCATGCAGTCGTATGTTTGTGCCTTCAAACAGGATTCCTAAATTTATTTTTTTATTACTATGTTCACAAGGAAACCTATGCTTCCAGCCTCACCTGCAAGTGTGGTGGTGTTGGTTTGCAAGCCACCAGGGTGTTGTGGAGAGCACACCAAAAATTCCCTGGCCACAACAGAGCCCCAGAGCTTGGTGAATTTTCCTGTAAATCATATGTATCCAATTCTACCCTCCTTATCTCAATCCTGATGTGAGCAGCATGAGGGACAACTGAATTAATTCCAATTACTAGTGTAAATGTGAACGTTACCTTTGGGGTGGAAAAGCAACAAGTATCTCTCATTGCAGGAGCTACCAAGGTTACTAATACTCATTTAGGGAAGGGGGCTGTGTGTGTATATAGATTTAGCACATTCTGGAAGCTGGATGAACTCACTGCTCTTCACATCACTAAACTTAATACCAAGAAGTATTCTCCCTTAATCCCAAATAGCAAAGTGCATATTTAATGAATTCATTTTTATAATCAGAAGCATATTTAATTTCAAACTTCTGATTGTCATGCAAAAGTTGAATCTGAAGTACTTCCCAAGTTTAAAAAATTGTTGTAATATCTAAAAATAAGAAGAAAAATAGCTTGTGTCCAACAATGCTGATTTATAAAGACTTTAGAAGGGGAAAAAAGAAGAAACAATGTAGTTTTTGTGACCTGAGCCTTTGGCACCAGCCCAAACCCGTTTGCATGCTGAATCCATCCATTATACACTTTGTCAAATCTTTCATATAATCCCACTGTCTCTGGTCTTAATCTTAAAAAAATAGGCCTTTGTTTTGTATTTGACTCCTGAGGATAAAGAATAGGAGACTGTCTGCAGTGTTGTCAAACCTGGGTGGGCATTTTAATGTGCCTTATACATTTTTCTATTGTGTAAGGGCATTTCCCTCCATGTGTGCGAGTCCACTGGGTGTCCATTGTTTATATCCTCCGCTGGTGTTATCTCTAGATTCCTCCTCTTCTCTAAGGGAGTAGATTTCTCCACAGCAGCTTCACTTCCAGGCTCAGAAAAGCCATCATCATGGGGCCACTGGCAAGGCACTCAGCTCAGCTCATGGGCTGCTGAGGGGTGAGTGCTCCTGCAGGGAGGAAGCCTATATTAAGCTTTTTTTGAGAAGTCATAGGAAAATTGCAATACCTCAGGAGGGAGGGTGATGCTGGGCTGCTCTGCCAAGGGCAGACTTTGCACACCAGGCTGTGCAATTGGGAACTGAGTCTCTGAATAGACTGAAATCTGCAGCCTCCATTTCCACCATGATTTTAGCCTATACTTATGTCTCACATTTTTCTGTAAAGGAGCACTTTGGTTGCAATAGCCGCAGCAGACTTAGTGTGCAGCTGTTTGTTGCTTTTTGTTGATGCAATTAGTGATGTCAAGTCCCAGTCTGTATCTTTGTGTCTCTTGGGAGAGCAAGACACATTCAGCTGTCAAAATACCACATTCTGGTGGGGAGGGAAGAAAAGGCAACATTCACTCGTGTATTTATCGAAATTGTTGTTTGTCACCTATCCCCTCCATTTTAGCTCACAATTCGAATAGCCTCCATATGCTCCCTGTAGTGCTGAAGAACAAGCAAGACCTTAGCTGCTCTATTATTTTAAGATTGAAGCAACATTAAGCTGACCCATATTATGCAACTAAGAATTGTACTTTGCAGTTTAGTGAGTTTTTATACCATTAACCTTTTTTTTTTAGCTAACTACTTTCTTCGTGCTTTTGCAGAATGTCCATAGCTCGAGGGTTATGATTGCTGTTACCCTGTAACATATTTTGGAGAAATATTCAGAATTGTGGTCAGGTTGGTATGGACGTTATAAAGAAATGGGTTACTCCGTAGCAGCATCTGTCCAGAAAAGCAAAAGATATCAGCTGTTTGCCTGCAAGCCTTACGTCAACTCATTATAGATGTTTCTGTCCTACATAATATAATTTCTGTTTTTTCCCTAATAACGCTATTGTCATTGTCCCAGCTGAAAATCTTTTATACTGCAGCTGGTCCCTGGGATCAGTCTAGGTCCTGTGTTTAACCACCTCCCTGTAATTTGGCCATGCAGGGCCAACATTGTCATCCTATGTCCATGCAGTTTCCAGGGATGACTCTGACGGGATTATTTGCTTTTTATGAGTCAATTGATGAAACAAAACAACTGCAGTGCAAACCATTGTCAAAAAGTGCGAGAATATTGAGACTTGAACCACAAGAAAGCCAAGCCTTTGCAAGTTGCAACAATGGAGGGTCGCTGCTTTTAACCCCGATGAGGGCAGCAGAAGTGACATCAACAAGAGTAGAAGAAACTGCTTAGTGTTGACAAAGGCTTCAGCTGTGGGATCTGTGGGAACTATGATGTCAGGTAAAGATGTTTTTACTTATTTATTTGGAGCAGGTTCTTTGGTTCTTATACACAGAAATGGTCTGTGCCTTTTTGCTGGTGAAGGGAAACATGCATGTGATGTGATTACTCAGGCAGCTGAAGTGAGCAGACTGCAGCTGCTCCACACAGCCCTGTGCAATGATACTACTTACTAACTCAGCATTTTTGGTGCATCACGTCCACCAAGCTGCAATGCCACAGCCTAAAGCACTGCCTAAAAACGTGAGAACCATTGAGCTGGGTGATGCTTATGATCCACCAGTCCCAAAATGTCATCTTCAAGAGTAGCCAACGTCCCTCTCCTCAATACTCTCCTGTAGTTTTTCCCAAATTTTCAGCCATTTTCAACTCAAACACTCACAGAGCAGGAGACAGTTTCTGTATATTTAGTCAAAATAATGGAGTTCTCTTCTGCAACTTTGTTCGGTTTCCTGTTTGACAGATGAAATCTTTGTCATCTCTTGGCAAGTAGCTCCACCATTCAAATAGCCATTGTGTGGGTAAAATTTATGTTCATTTTATTTGTACCTGATTCTTACTAGCTTCATCTGATGCTCCCTGCTTCTTGCAAAGTGCCAGTGATGTAGTATTGAATGGTACAGTGTAGTCATGCATTTTGAGGGTTGTCAGCTTGGCAGACTCCAGTATGTCTTATGGACATTTATTTGGTAAAAGTTATTCCAGCACAAAAGTTCCTCTTATAAAGTCTCTGTTTCTAATCCCTCATATTGCTTAAATCTGACTTCTGGGACAAACATCTCTTAAAATATATTTTCCGTTAATAAAAAAGTTTTTCATTTGAAGTCAATTAGGAAAGAAATTGTTGAGGGACTGGCATCTACTCAGGAGATTGCCTGTTGGTACAAGCAGGGAGGAATCGTGGCCGGATTTAGCATAGGCAGATCTGCACCTGCAAAGCTTGGGAATTGTTTCTGCTGGCCCAGGGATGGTTCAGCACTGCTGTGACTCCCTGAAACTTCCTTAGCTGCCCACTGCGGCCTTGTTATGGATTTGTGGCAGATTTCCAAGCTCACTCTAGCTGCCTTGCCCCACTGAGATGATGCACTTCTTTCCTACAGTTGGTTCTCCAGCTTCGCTGGTGGTTTCTGTGCAGAAGCTGTAACCTCTTCCTTGATCTCCAAAGTGCCACACCTGCTTTGGGCAGGCTCTAGCATGGCAGCAGCCCAGCTACAGAGCTTGATGGCCTGCCCTGGAGCAGTGCTGCCTGTGTGGTCATGGTTGGAGCCACGTCCCATCATGGGTCTAGCCCTGAAGGCAAACACCTCCTGGCCAGGCTCTTTTCAGAGACCCCAGGAAAGTGTTTCACCTCTTGGCTTATGCATGAACTCATCCACCCCGCCTCTTTACCCAAAATGTGTCCCACAGGATGGGTTGCCTGGCTCTCATCCCCACTGGCTGACCTGACATTGCTGATGCCAAGGAGCAGCTCTTCAGTCATCCTTCCTCAGGCTGCTGTATCGCCAGCCTGGGGTGAGCAGGGAACATGAAGGCTTCTGGCCTTTGTCAGCTTCCCAGAGAGGTGGGAATCCAGCAAAGCAGCTGCTGGTTGCTGGGCTGGGTGTGCGCTGACGCCCCCCCGGGTGGTCATGGGGGGTGCACATGGGGTCTTGGAGAGAGGAGGCAAGCCTCAGAGTGATGTGGCCTCTGCAGAGGTGTGGGCTCTGCCACGGGAATTTTCCTTAGGTGACTTATTTACACAGAATGGGGATCATGGAATTTGCTGATAAACTGTTAGAAAAGGGAGAACTGGTGAAATGAAGGCTTCTTATCTCTGCATAATGTGGCATGCAACCCAGGATATAAATTACAGTTTTCACCAAGTACTAACGGAGAGGCTGTTCCTGAAAGCAAAGGTAAAGCCTGTGGAGCATGCTAAGCAACAGCGTGCTTTTTTACCAAAGTACCGGTACATGACTTCTCAGATAACTATTTAGCTTGAGTATCTGTAAGCTGTGGGCATCTTTTGGGTGCGAGGCTGAGAAACAGACTTATTTCTGTGCTTTCTGGGATGTCTTGGGGGTGACTGTGAGAGGAGACGCAGCCTGGATGCTAATGAGTTCAGCAGATGCTGGGAGTGATGTTATTTTCCTACTGTCAGCACAGATGCTGTATTGCCAGGCTGGGTGTTTTTAAGACGATGGATACCTATGATGGATGCCAAAGCTACTTCAGTCTTTGTGGGCTGTTTTTCTTTGACCCTTCTAAGATTTAAACCAGTTCTGCTCTTACAGAGTCTCTCACTTTTTTAAGAGTATTTGACATAATGGGCATAAACTGCATATTTTTTAAGCTCTTGACAGCTCTTTGACAGCTCTTTGACATCTCTCTGAAGTTCAGAAGCTTAAGTTCTGCTAATGCCTAATATTGACCTTGCCAGTGGGTTGTTATCCCAATCCCTGTTGTCCCGTGTGCCATAGACACCAGCTGGTGTGCCAACAGAGACTGCAGAGCAAGTCTCACCAAGTGCCTAGATATCAGGGGTCTCTCTCATGTGGCCATTCTCTCTTGCGATTATAAAGCATAAAGATCCCTCTGAAGACCAGGTTTTCTGAGAGGTTCAGAGACAGGTCTCAGTACACACAGTTGAATTATCTTTTCCCCTAAACAAGAGTTAGCTTTTGTTATTTCTAGAGGTTCAAGCCTGTTGCTAGAATATGAATGCTACTAGTTTATCTTTCTTCAGGCAATGTAATATTTTCTTGGCTATGTAACCCATCTTCCTGTGCAGTGAACAGATGTTTTCACTGGATTCCTCACATCTCTGAGGTCTCTTTCCTGGATGTTTTACATTCAGTTAGAATTTGTGCATGTGTAGAAGCTCCTTCTGGGATGTACTGCATTTCCTCCTTGCGAGTTTCCCAGAGTGCTGAGATGTCTGTTGGCTTTCTGGTGTCTCCTGGACTTACGTGAAAGTAACTTTACAAGATGCTTTGTCAGCCAAGGGTCTTTCCACCTTATGCAGCTGATAATTAATTGGCACCGATTTTTATTAACAGTCAAGGTGTTCTTTATTCTACTATTTCACTTCATGTTGGAAACCACCAGCATTTTCATTGTGAATGTTTCTCTCTGTTTTTGAACTTCTTACTCCATAACATAACATTAATTTTTACATCATAGTGCATGTGAAATAATAAGCGGGGATGGTTTGCTGGTCCTTAGTCTTTTCAGCTTTGCTATACCAAGGCCTATGGCTTTTTGCAGGCATAATTATATTGCTGTCCCTCTGGGTCAGTTTTGGATTTCTACTCTTTACTTAAAGGTGCAGCTTTTTGAAGATTAGTATCCATCATCTGCACTGTGATGGGCCTGACATGGCTGCACTGCTGCATGAGTAACAGCAAGTACAGCTAATCCATGCCGTTCCTCTTAGGCTTTTCCAGTTGAACATACGCAAACAATTTGAGCTGAAACTTCAGCTTGGCAATATTTGGGTAATAGCTCTGCGTATGGGACGAAGCAGTCTTCCGCTACAGGATTACCTCATGGGAGAAGTCCTTCCATTTGTTCCAGTTTGGCCTTAAAAATACATTTTGGTTTAGTTGGTGAATTTCTAAAAATGAAGTTAAGACAACTAGAGCAATGTTTTAGACGAATGATTACTGGACAGTGGTCCAGTTATAGCTGCTCTGTGTGGCTTTTTCATTATCCTTGCTTCATATGTTCATATGTTGTTTTACAGCACATGGCCAGAACTTTCTTAAACTTACTGATTTAAAAATAAATGTTAAGCTCGTGTGTTTACAATCAAATTTATCTTTTTAAAGTAGGGGGGTTTTGCGTATCTTCTTCGCCCTTTTTTTTCCCCTCCCCTCTCTTTTTCTGGAGAGAGTGTGATATGTGTTACGGAGATCAGTTATCCACTCTAACACATTAAGCAAACTTGGCAAAGGGAGGCATGAGTAACCTGCACTGACTGCACACAGAGGATGTGCCTTGGGTTGTCTCCTGGTCTTCATCTTTTATCTCACCTGGTTATGCTGTGCTGGCCCCCACCTATCAGATCATGAGCATTAAAGCTGTTAGCTTGGCAGCTTTTTTGGTTTCAGACTTTGCATTTCAGTTTTCAGAACTTCTTATCACTCCTGAGTGCCAGTTGGAGTCAGAAAAACATGTGCATCCTCAGTGCTGAGAAGATGGGATGTGTCTTGTTCAGGAAAGTGCTGCGCATGTCTTTAGAAAGGAGACTATTTAGTTCAGGAGTGGGCCCTTCAATCACATGTGATGATCTTGGGTCTTTCTTGGCTTAGTACAGCTGCTGGGTGTCATTAGGCATGCTGATTTGGGCTAAGCCCAAAGGGATTTTGGTATTGCAGTGGCTGACTTCTAGGCACCCGGCCACCTAATGAAGTCCAGATCCGATGTCAGACATCCAGACACATCCAGGGAAGACAAAGGGCTTGTGAGAGGAAGCACCGCAAAAACCCGTGAGATTTTTCCGTGAGCAAACCAGTGGGGATCTATGTTAAGATGCTGGTCAGTGCAGCACTGGCTGCTAGAAGCCCCCTCCTGGCGCTGAGTGCTTAAGATATCAAAGGCACCTCTTTTTAATGGGGAAAGCAGAGAGACCCTTGTGTGAGCCCTGCATGACAGCGGGAGGTTTGCCTCAGGTGCTGGGTGCACAGAGGCTTGGTGGTGGCAGGAGTAAGATGCTGGTGCCCTTCTGCTGTTTGCCCCAGCAAAAGGGTTAGGGGCCCGGGAGGCAAGTGGCAGGGTTGACAATGTCAGAATTGGTGCTGGACTTGCACACTTAGTCCTTGCTTCTCTCCAACTGCTTTGCCAAGGACAGGGTTGGGTGAAAAAAGCTGCATGGAAGCTATGTATCAGTACATCAACATTTAGATACTTGGCCAATAGGCTGTTTTAACAAAACTGTCCGTAACGCGTAACACACTCTGTCATTTCACAAGGCCGAAATACCTCTTCAAATAAAAGCAGCCATGCTGGCAAACGGTCTTCAAAGGTAGTGAAATAATCCCTAAGGGGAGATCTGCTTTTGTGAGGAATTCCCCAGCAGACGGCTGGGAGATCTTAACAAACAAGTCTTTTTAAACTGCCATGTACTTTGAAGCCTGAGTGAGCATTCATTCATTTGGCACAAAAAGCAACAGTGAAGAGGGGGAGCAAGGGGTGGAAAGGCTTAGTCAAGGTGAAAACGAAGTTGGGTCTTTACCCAAAGCCATTGTGGGTACAAATGAATTGCTTCAGTGGAGGTAATAAAAGATACGTTATCCCACATTTAATAAAAAGCAACAGTGAAAATACAAAGAGCTCATTTCAGGCTTCGGTTATCTGATGTTTATTGCACACAGCCGTTTCTACCAGACTGGAGACCCAAGAAGTGTATTGCCCTTTGAAGTGTGGGCTGTGTGGTCAGTTGCCCGTTTGCTGTTTTATGGCTAAATCTGCTTAATATGATCCACTTTCATCTTTTCAGTGGCAGAGGGGTCAGCGGAGGGAAGAGAGCAGACAGGCTTCTTGATGAACTCCCAAATGTGCACTGAGAACAGGGCAAACTGGGGAGCCCTTCACACCGGGGTGTAGGTAGAAAGGAGGGTGCAGGTTGAAGCAAAGGCTAGGCTCAGTGAGATGCAGAGCACACACAGCTTTCAGCAGAAGTGGGATCCTTGGCTGTGAGGACCACAGGCTTCGCAGTGAAAAGCACTGAGTAGAGCTATTGTGGAGTGAGTTTCTGTTCCCTTTGACTGGGAATAATACAACCTGGTCATAATTTTTGCTTATTCTGCTACTATTTTCAACTCTCATTTGAAACTGTTATCTCCAGTGGTTAGACCATGGTATTTGTAAAAATAAGTTTCTTGTTGGTGCATTTCCTGCTAACTAAGATATTAAAGCCTGTGGAAGAATCCCCACTAACATCAAGAAGCTTTGGACCGGGGCCATAGTCCACTTCCAGGCAGTAATAAGCCCTGCATATTTTGTCTATCAAAAGCAATTATTTTACAGATGAACTGTAATAAACTGGCTGAGAAGTTTACCTTTGTAATGCCATATAGAAAAAAAAAATCCATGGACTTGAATCACAGTCATGTTTAAATTTTCTTGTATAAAACAGTAACATACTTTTAAAGCTTATCTTACAAAATATTTTTCTGTATACCAAAGCATTTTGCACCAGCCTCACGTTTGCAAGCAAGCCCAAAAAATTTCAAGCAAAAGATAGACTTCTTTTTTCAAGGGATTGTGTTGTGATCGTTCTTAAAATAACATCTTTCTTTCCTCAGAGAGTAGATTGGTGTGCTGTGATATCATTGTGGAGTCATGACTTTGAGAAACAAACTTATTTATATTAATGAAAAATATTTCAGTTGAAAACGCTGTCAAAACAATCTCCAGGAAAGTCATTGTTATGGACTGGAAAGAATGCTACTTCACATGTGTTTAATTATTGGGGAAAAAAAATGAATCTTGCCTTGCATCACAAAAATCAATCTGCAATAACAGGAAATCCTGAGCCATTTTTGTAGAGGTTCCTCTTTCATTGTAACTTGCAATTGGTTCCAGCTTTTAAAACCTATCTAATTCTTGACAGCTACAATAATACTGCCTCAGCCGGACTGTACACAGCAATGCTCTGATTGTGAGTCTAATTTTACGTTGTAAATCAAAAATCCCAACCAACAATGGAATTTACTTGTTCGTATGCAGTGATGCTCCGTTACTTTTTGGTTATGAACACAGAGGTCAGTAATTATAGGAAAATGACTAAATCCATGAGCAAGTGACTGACTATTTTCCTTTCTTCCTTAACCTGTGCCTGCCTGCACTTACACAAGCTAAGGAAATAAAAAGTGAGGTCTGGATTGCTGTTATTTGTGCTGCCCAGAGCCCTGCATTCCCAGCCCCAGGACGCTATTGCATTAGTTACCGCACAGACACAGAGCAGGAGGAACAGCCCCTGTGCTAAAGCATTTTAGTTTTGGGGTCCAGATCGAAAGGCAGCAAGATGTGGATGCAGGGCATTGGGGCAGAGCAAGGAAGCCGCGCAGTGGTGTTGGGCAGCAAACCCCTTCAAAGCCTTTGGTGCACACAACAGCAAGGGAAGCAATCAAGAGACTACACAGCAGCTGCTGCTTCCCAAGGGTCAGACACGGGGATTTAATCCAAGACTGTGCAAGGTCTCCCTGCTAGTGACTAGCATCAGCTCTGTCATCTGTGAGAGCCAGTGGTGTCTATATGACACCCTGTTTGGAACTAATACATGCAGTGTCTATATGACACCGTTTTTGTCATCTCCATAGATCAGTCAACTAGGACGTCATTTCACCAGCTCTCTTGTAGTGTTCAGTGTTTCTCCCACATATAATGGAACTGGTCTAACATTGCTGCATGTATCTTGGCATGGGTGCTTTCAGTCTTGTCAGTGGAAATACTGTGTATTTTTTGCATTCTGCTTTCTCTTTATGTTCCTTGTTTTTCGCTATCTGATCAGTTCTCTATAACATGGGGGTTTTATCCTCCTTTAATGCATTTTTCCACCTGGCACACAGACACTTACAGATAGAATGCTTGCTTAAAAAAACCCTACAAAACTAAATTACTAGGATCTTGGCACAGGGTAGAGCTTGCACAGGGAATTAAACCTCTGAAACAGGACAGTCAATCGCTGCCCAAATGGTGGTAGGAGGCACAATTGCAGGGGTCCTTGCAGCGGCCTTTCAGCAGGATGAGGTGAGACTCCCCAGACTGCTGTGCTGCTCAGTTTGTCAGTCCTGCTGGCCATGCTCCAGTGCACACATGATCCATTGCTACTGGTTATCTTAAAACTACATACAAAGCATCTCCTACCTGCCTTAAAAATATACAGAGGACTCTCCTTCATGACCATTTCTGCATCTGCAAGAGCAATTTCTACTGGCCATTTGCAAGTATCTTTCCTGCCTTCGTCTTTGGCTGCATTGAGGAGCTTCTGGGATAGCCAGGTTCTCCACCCTGATGTTAATCAGCACATTGAAGCATACAAGTAGGTCTGTCAGCTAGATAGAGGTAGCTTGTGCACAGTGGGGACAGCCTGGTGGAATGTCTGGGCTGTCCGAAATCCCCACCTGGAGCCCCTCTGCAGCAGAGTCAAATGCTGTGCTGTGGAGCCAGCTAGGAGGTGGGTCAATCCCCAAGTCTTACTCCAGGCTCTTGCCCCACCGTGCAGAGATACCCTAGGGAGACCCTGGACCACCCAGGAAATTAATGACTTAAGTGCAGTGGGAGTGTGCACAGGCACAGCCCTGATGCTCAGCTGCACCACAGCTGCAACTATAAGACAAGCTTGAATTTTATCCTTATAATCACAATTATAACTTAAATTCCATAGATCTTACCACGTGCTTTGCAGCCTCCAGGTTGAAAGGCAAGCACTGGCTGCTGACTGCCAGATCCAAGGCGGATGTCTACTTTACCACTGCTCGTTTGCTAGTTGATAATTAGAAGAGAAAGTAAGGTAAGCAGCAGGCTACTTGTGTCACACCCATTGATACCTCGAGTGGCTCCAGAGGAGGATCATCTCTGACTAGTTTATTTTCAGATTCATTGTGAAAGGTTTGCAAACAGCAAGCCATGTCCACATTGCTGCGTGCTTTTCCACGGCCTGTAAAGTTCATGCTCTGCATTAGCTGCCATTTAGCTGATCTTGAAGGATCACTTTCCAAGCTGCCTCATGACTCACATACAATTTCTCTTTCCTTTGCCTGACCTAATTCCTCAAGCTCAGTGTTTGCTGTTCATTTCCTCTGATAATGATTGCACTGTGTCTAAATACACAGTAGAAGAACATGTTTGTCTCTTCTCTTCCTCCATGTGGAGGCATTCTCCTTCTGCAGGGACTTTGTGAGGAGCAATCTTTTGCTTACAGGGGACATCTTCTCCTCCTACACCTTGCCAAAGAGTTCATAGACTAGTGTCCAACCACTGTCCTGCAGCTCCAGCATCAGAAACCACCATGTCTGCAGGCAGGCAAGGCTAAGATAACCCTCAGCCTGGATTTTTGCCAGGTCTGGGCTGCTCACAGGGACAAGAGTATTGATCAGAAGTATGGAGCCAGTTTCCATATGGGGAGGGTTTGAACAGCTAAGGATTTATTTTGGAAAAGAAGCAACAAAGGAGAAATAGAGGTCTGTGAAGTCATGAATGAATCATGTGCTTCTCTTCTTAATGCAAAATCTAGATGCATTTTATTAGATGTCTGATAAAGTCATGAGGTGGTAGGTTCACGGATGATAAAGTATACATGGCTTCAGAAGAAAATTCAATTCAGGAAAGAAAGGTCCATCCTGAGCTCCTGGGCATCTTGAACATAGAGACACCAGCTCTGCCTTGTCTGCTGTATTACCTCCATGAATGATAACTGAGGAAAAGAGAGAAATTTTTGTATCCAAGTGCTCCTTTTGCAAATAGCGGGTAAAACCTCTGCAGGCAGACTGGAGGCTGTCTTTTATTAATAATAGGAGAAAACACCAAGATGCAGGACACCAAGTCCTGTACCTCCTAGGGGCAGGCTAGGGACTTGTTACAGGATTTGGCACTTAGGATTCCTGTTTTTTCAGAGGGAGCAGGAAGACAACCCCTCTCCCAACATTGAGTAGGCATTTTGGTATTGCCTTACTGAGAGAACAGATTGTCCAACATCTGATCAAACCACTGACTGGCATGGTTGGAGAGTGAAACTGCAGCTATAAAAATATCACAGCAGGGCTTGCCAAATGTCTTTATAAATTATTAAGGTACAGAGCCCCCTTTCTAATATTCAGATTCTGTGCTTGTTTACCCAGGGATTTGTTGGTTTATTTGTGCCGTGAGTCACTGCTCGCAGTTTGGAGAGTGAATGCGCACTGCCCTGCGGTGCGCTCGGGGCTGGATGTGGTTAGCTGCACAGCGACGATGGGGCAGCTCGCCACTGAACTGCACCAGAGCTGGTGGCACTGAGCTGCTTGATGCTTTTTTGATGCAAACGTGTTCACAGAACTACTTCATTTGAGGTCTCAAATTGAACGCAGGGTATCTGTCCATATTACATATTATGTCCAAAATCATGGGGTGGCCTAACTATTGCCGTACAAACTTAGCAAAATAAAATTGGTTTTCATGAGCAAGACTGAAAGCTGGAGACATGTTTTCAGTGCTGTCAATTTATCTAGTTGATGTCCATAATGAGTACCGTTTTTTGGTGATTCACTGTTGCTGTTCTGCCATGTTTAAAAATCAAACCAGAAGTAGAAGCATGGAGAAAAATGGGTGACTGCAGTGTGTAAATGAAGCATCCCTAGGTCAAAAATAACCCGACACTGTTAATTACAGTGTATGTAAAAGTAAATCATAGCAAACAAACTGGCCAAATGGGTGCTGGAGAATGCTCAGATGGTTTCTCTGCTGAAATCAGTAGGCAAGCTCACGGCTAAATTACAGGTGCTGCAAGTAGCAGGAAAAGAGAGTTAAATGGATTGTTTGTATAAAGCAAATGCTTGCTTTATTCAGGTTCCTCTTGCAAGCAAATACCCATTTTTAAATGGAAATATTTGTCATTCAAGCATAAATTCATCTCTTAACCACTGCCACCAAAGTTAGCTGGGATATTCGGGAGCACCATGAGCAGTTGGTAGCAGTTGCATGTTGTCTGTGCTTTGGAGAGCAAGACTTGTTATTCATCCTGTTGGGAGCAAAACCAAGGGATTTGGCGTTGGTTGTGCACCAAAAGTCAGGAGCAGAGAGTAATTATACCAAAAGTTCATGAATAAATGTGTCAGAAAACAGGAAATAACAGTACTTGGGGGCATGCTGTCTCCTGATTTAAGGTATAAAGTAAGAATTTCAAAATATTTTATTGCCTGAAACATTCCTGTCTAAGAAAACTTGAAATGCTTTTCAAATTACCTGGGATTTTTCATGTCGAAGATGTCATCAAAATTGATGCAGTCATAGAAAAGATTTGAATTATGATTAATTATCATTTTCCAGTGCTGAATGAGTCCACCTGGAGTTTTTGACCTGGCCTGTTCAAGTCAAAGAAAAGCAACTTAGCAGAGAGCTCCTGAGAAGTAGTTAAAAAAGTGGGATTTCATTTTCAACTCCTGTAGTTTACATGTGACGATGTGAAGGCAAAATTCACCTGACAAATTGTTCACAGTTAACCATTTAACCATTTCAACAGATGCACACATCCATAAATACATTTATATGACACTAGGCTGAGATTACTTTGAAAATTAATAGAGCTGAGTTAATTTGTTCCACAGTATAGCGCCGCATAAAGTCTCTCTTCTTTGTGGAGCACAATTACAGCAAATCCTTCAAGCAGCCCCATCCTCCCCATTATTGCCTGTGAGCCCTCCCATGACATGAGTACACACCAGTCATATTGTGGGGAATAAGCAAGTTGGGATCAAGTGGTGAACATGTTGGTGAGGGGAGAATTTGCATGATGGTAGGAAAGGCTAGTTTGGAATAAAGCAAATTGCACAGCATCACTGTAAAGTATTCGGGCTAGGAGCCTGTGAATGCACCCTGCCTGCCCCATGCAGCATATTCCACGATCTCAGCATCAACAAAGTGCTATTAATAGTTTTCCTGGGAGCTTGGAACACACCATTGTTCTACATAATGAAAGGAAAAGTAAATAAAATAACTCCTATTGTAGCTATTTTAAAATACTTAATCTGTGGAATCTGCTTTTTAAAAATACTCTGGTTTGGGTTTTTTCCTCCATGTGGACAGCCTCTGGCACTTTTCTAGTCAGCACTGTTCAATCAAAAATTTGGTATTCATAATATAGAGGGGTAACCCCCTTCCTTGCTGTAATTCCACTGGTAATAATTTAATTATGTCAAGGATAGCTGTGGAATTTAACTTTTTGTTTTAATTGTTACATAGAAAATGAGGCATTAATCAGTCCTTGAACATCCTGCTGGATTGTGAACTTCCAGAGTGTGTGCACTTTTTTTCCCCCCCTTTTTTAGCAATAATACAAGTTTGGAAGCAGTTGTGGTTCTGACACCCATGTCATGAGTTCTTCAGATGCAATAGGGAGAGATATTAAAAATGCACCCTACAATCCTTGAAAACAAAGAAAACAGGAAATAATATCTTTGAAAACAAAGATGATACAGGGCACCATTGGCCTGTATCACACTTCGTAGTCTTTGAGGTGTGTATGAAACTCTGGATGGCTGGCAGCTACAACAGGATGAGAAAGTAGCATTTTTTGGCAACCTCCAACATGATTGAAACAGTCTGTGTTCACCAGAAGTCCAATCCTTTTTTATTTACTATTTTTCCTCTGTTATTTATAAAACATCACAGCAACATAAATATCCTACATGAAAAGCTTATTGCATCCTGTTTAAAATAGTTGTTTTGTTGTGTACAAGCCATATTTCCTGGATACTTAAAACTGAATTTGCCAGCCAACTTTCCCCAGTGCTTATAGGAAGATTTATACTCATGAACACAGATTAATGTGCATGCACGCCTCTTAAGTGCCTGTAGTGCTTGAGCCTGGGTAGTAAAGTACCTTTGTATGGGACTTCTGATTGACTTTGCTGGATTTTACAAAATTGAACTAGGTCCATTGTGAACGGTGCAAGAAAGCTGCCACAGAGCACGTGATATTAAATGGATTACCAAAGAGCCTTTCTGCTGGCTGTGGTGCTTGCTTGCCTACCTCCTGGAAACAAGCACAAGAACATTTTTTTGTGAGGGGAAAAGAACAGCGTGTTTTCAGAGAAGTATCATAATTTGTCCCCTAAGGGTTCATTGAAGAATATTCTTTAGAGTAATTATTTTTCATTGGGATAAGAAGGCCTGTAGGACTTTAGATGTTGTGCGGGTTCTGGAAAAACCCCAGCTAGTGAACAAACTTTCTTTTCTCTTTGTGTGCTTATTATTCACAGAGAAGAATTAAGTCCGACAAGAAGCTCAGATCTGGCTTCCATTTTAATAGCCCTCCTCCTCCTCCTCCTTCTCCTTCTCCTCCTCCCTGCTGCTCTCCTCTGGCATACTTTTGTGTTTCTTGTAAAGGTTTTCATTTTACCACAAGTGTAATTCCAATATGCAATAACATTGTTCCCTTTATTGGGTTGTTTTCAGTTGTTGCTTTGTTGGTAACGCAGGCTGGTGCTCCAGGTCCGTGCTGTGACTTACCTTGGAAGAATGCCCCAAGTGTGGCTTTACCCCATACAGGCAGTGGCTTTCCAGCCTGGCCAGGGCATTGCAAGGTATATTTTTGTCCCTTGCATCCCTTCAGCTGCCGGCACTCTGCAGCTTCTCTGGGACTTGGTGTTCACTGGGTATATCAATACCTAGGCTTTGACTGATAAAGGACAACAGGAGAAAAACACCTCCAGCGCTAGAGGGACACCTAACCCTTTGATTCAGAAAGTAAGGTAGAAATGAAGATGAAAGGAGATTAATTTCCATGGTAGTGATCTAAACCAAGCTGAAGTGGGCAGCCCAGCCAGCGCTGGGATCACTGAGCATCTGAAGGATGGGTGATTGTCCCTGCTCTCTTGCCAGCCCAGGGCTCCCCTTCACTCCTTCAGCAAAGCGTCTGTCAGCTGCCTCCTTCCTTGCACAAACACACAATCTCCCTGGCGTGTCATCCTCAATTACAGCCATGCAGCTGACAGTTTGTATTCATTAATCATTGCTTGGGAGGAATGCCAGGGAGGGAGTTGTTGTGCAGTTCCCTCTCTTGCGTCCTTGCTGAGACAAGGTCTTCTCACATTCTGGTATTAAAAACATGACTCCCTCTTTATCACTGTCTGCAGACAGGGTACAGCTGCGGTCAGCAGCGCCAGCCATCCAGAGGTGCAAACAGCCTCAGCCTTTTGCTACCTCCATTTCTCATTTGTGGGTGCAGAGGACAACACCATGAGTGGTTCCACAGGTGGAGCCATGTGTCCTACACTGGGGCAGCCATGGGTATGCCAGCCAGTGGGATGGTTGAGAGGAAAGCTGAGGTAAAAGCTTGGAAGAGAAAAGCAAAGGGTCTTAACAGTGTGCCTCTGTAGTGTTGGACCAAGGAATTTGCAATGAAGACACAGGTTTCTGTGACTTAATAAAAACAAGCAGAGGGTGAACTCTGCATGGGTCCCCAAAGATGGCTGAGCACCAGCATGTCCCCCCTACCCCACTGGGGCTTGAGACACTCGGCTCCGTGCAAGATCAGGCCCTGCAGTTAGTAAACACAGACAATAAGACTTGGGTTTTTTCCTCTCTCTAGTGTTTTCACTGCCAAAACCAAACTTTATGTGTAACAGATGGAGCCAGTCTGCAAACTCAGAGTGCCTGCTCATCTCCCAGGCTTGACCTTCGCATGTAGAAAATGGCAGGGAATTCATGCTAGCTATTTTAGCAATCTCTGGCAGTTTGATTGATTTTTAAGTGCTACAAAACATGTTTTGCATTTAAAACAGAGTTCATTAGAATTGCTAGATTTGTTTAGCATTGCAGCGATGTGTTTAAAAAGAAAACTAAAGAGAGACCTAATAGTATAGCTGGCTTTCTGGCTCTGCAAAAGATTCAAGAAGTATGAAATTAAACAATGTACTAGCACAGGGTCAACTGCTAGGGTCCAAAGCAGGACTTTATTTAAATTAACTTTGGGGTAGTGGCTACTTTATTGAGCTTTTAAAGCAAAAAGAAAAACATAGTGAGCTGTTGCCTTGCAAAACACTCCACCAACATGAGACATTACTGTCCCGTGGCTCACCATTTCCCTACGTCCAACAGTATGAAAAGAAAGGAGATGGGGAGCCTGGCTCCCCTCTGCATGTAAATGCATGAGGAAGGGAGGTAGGAAAAGGCACTCCCTTATCCTCTGTGGTGTTCAAGGAGGTACCCGGTGCTGCTCTCGCCACACATGATGGTTGCACAGAAAAGACTTTTGTGGAGGTGGTAGGTGGATGAGGCCATGCCAGGACATCTCTGCCCCCAGCCAGCATCCCAAGGAGGAGTGTCTGCCCTGGGGAGAAGGTGGGGTGGAAGAGGAAATCCCCTTTTATCTGCACACCCAGAATCCCCCTTCCTCCTTGGCCCCCTCCCTCCATCCTCCTCCCTCATCTCAAGAGGGGTTTTTATCTGTACAATCCTTTGCTTCTGGGAATGCTGGAGGAGGACATGTAAAAATGAATCAAGGGCTGCAGGAAGGGAAGGTTGGGGAGAGCTGGGGCTCAGCTTTGAGCTCCTTTTGGTGAACCAAAAATGTTTTGAGCTCTTTTCTCAGGTGACGCCTGGCTGGAGACCTTGGTTTGCGTTTGCAGTAGTAGTGAGCACTTGCAGCTGCACCCACAGCCAGTGGCAACCAGGCTTCAAAGAAACACAGAATGGTGCAAAACCTCTGAAAACTCAGCCTCTTGTCATCACAAAGAACTCCACAGTAAGTGGAGATTTTTTCATCTTAATCTCCCTGTGTTTCAGCTCCCTGCTTGGCAAAGGAGGAAACTGTACACTAACTTCACAGAAACTGCTTGGTTTTGTGTGTATCTAGGAAAATGTGTACCTAGCTCACTACATAAAATTTGCTATACAGGAAGAAATACCTAGACATTAGAAAACAGCTCTTGGACAACTCATTCATCTTTCTTTTCCCACTGTTAAAATCCTGATTCTGATTGAATAGTCATGTTTCGTCTTTTGTGCTCAACACAGTGTTTTTAATATTGTAATCTTTCCTCTTGGCTTCAGTTGCTGATCTCCAATCTGAATCCTATAAAATGCTTTTTGGAAATGTAGGCATGTTGCTGGAAATGTATGCACACTAGTAAATTTTCTTTATCTCTCATAGCAGTAATACTTTCAAAAAACTCTGTAGCATGGATAAGGAGGTGCTGCACATGAATCTGTCCTTAGCTGACATGTAGTTTTGAAGTGTTTTTGTAGCCCATTGGTAAGATCACTTCCATGTTTCCTTTGCATCTCTTTATGCTTGCATTGGTCAAGAATTTATTGCATAAGGTCAAATGCCTTTTCCAAAAATGCAAAAACACAGATCTCTAACCAAATGCTACAGAGAAGTCTATAAATACCATGCAAATCATGTAACTGAAGAAGTGAATGAATTGTTTGAGCTCAGTGAACACATTGTCTGGTCACTTCCAGGGTCCTTCTCATCTGTACACTGTCCTCGACAGGGTTATTTTTTCTGGGGTTTTCCCATCTCCTTTCTGAAACTGTTTTTGTCATGTAGGTCCAGCAGTGAAGCAGCTGCCTGCCCAAGCACACGGCAGTGACTGTCAGCACTCCTACCTCCCACTTTCCTCCTGCAAATCAATCCTGTATTGTTTGTCCTGCCCTGTCTGAGCTTTACTTTCATATTGTATGGCTGATAGCACAATCTTGCAAAATATTTTCAATTTTGAGAATAAACAACAGTGCTTCTCTCCCTATCCTGTGCGGCACTTTCAGCGTACGTCATGTTATGGCGTGGATGTCACTGTGTCTCCTGCAAGCTGCTGGAATTATCTAAAGATGCTCTAAGCCCTTGAAAGAAGACAAATAATAAAACCCACCTGGAATTAGAAATGTGCTAGTCATGGCATAGCTGCTACCTGCAGGGTTAACATTTTTTCTCTCTGTTTTTTTCATCTGCAGAAAGGACAGCCCCAGAGCAGCCCTGTTTTCTTTGGCTGCTGTGCTATTGTGGGGCTGTGCTTCTCGCCAGCGTTCTCCCACGATCCAGCCCTGATCGTCTTTTGGGTCTGATGCTTTTGTTAAATAGTTCTCCACCACCGATATTTATGTGGGGCAGAGTGTGCTCAGGAGAGGGCTGCTGAGATTTATATCCTGTCATGTAAAGCATGTTTTTTGGAAACAATGGCATAATTGACTAAGAAAACAACTCCCTTTTGGAACAAGGCAGCCTGTCGTTTGGTTAGCAGAGTGACCAAGGGCCACTGGTGAAATTTCAGCTCTTGAAAAATGACTGCTGTATTTATGATGTAGGGAAAGATCGCCACGTGCCCCTGTTAACTTAGCAGAAGTGTATTGGGACATAACCAGAGCTCATCCACAAAAGGGTGTCAGTACAGCCGTTAGTTCCTCAAATGTTTAAGTAAGTGATTTGCTTTTGGATGATACTTCAAGGATCGTTCCTTGATTTCTGAGCGTGATGCTGCTAAAAATATCAGCAGTTTTCTTGGAATTTGCAGAGTGTTGTGTTCTCAAATGAAAGCTGAAAAGTTACTAATTATTTGGGAAAAACAGCAGTAGCTTGGGGGTCTGAGCTGACTGGGATTGGGGTTGGGCAAGCACTGATTGCAGTGGTTTTTTAGGCACTTTAATGTGAGCAATTGCCACACAAAGTGCTGGTCAGAGAGAGTGCTGTGAATTGCAGGCACCGCTGCCTCTGTCTCCATTGCAGTGCTCAGTAGCGTGTGGTTACTGACTTGCTGTGCTGTTTTGTTTCCCCGGGTACCGAGACAGGTGACTGTGGGTGTCAGGAGGGGATGGCTGTGTTTGCGGGCAAAGACTTCATGCGAGCGCCTGCTTTTTTTTGCGTGCAGTGATCTGGAGTACAGGAGGTCCCTGCTGATGTGATTGCTTTGCAGTGAGCCTTTTCATCATGCCCACTTTGTGAAAACCCATGAAAATCATGTTGCAGGGCTGTGCAATAGGATGCTTAACCATGTGGGTACAAGACTGTCTCCTGAGTTTTTGCAAGGAGAACAAGGACTTGACTGTTACACATTTATATATGCTGCTGACTTAATGGCCTGCGTTAGTACACACTGCTGCCTCCTCTTGAGAGCTGCTGAGAAGGACCTTCTAACTGGGACTTTGTTTTTGATCTTGGTCTTTTGATGCTGTCTCTTATTCCCTGTTGACACTATGCAGCGTTAGCAAAGCCAATACCCCATAATTTTTTGCCAGTTGCATTGCCACTGCTGGCTGGCTTTTAGAATTTCTGCCAGACCTAGCTTTCCATAGGTGCTGTGCCAGCGGTAGTTGGGGTTTTGGAGGATGTCAGCCCTGGAGTTGGTTCACATTATGATAGCCAGAATGGAGGTTCAGAAGCCCTTGGGTACAATCTCCTTGCTGCAGCTCTAAGGCATTAAAAGCCCTGGTACAAAGGCTTGTTGCTTGTACAAGTGCTGGTTCATGTATCTGTCTGTCCCTATGCACATATGTAGGCATATACTGGCCCACTGTGAGTACCATCTTGCACAGTCCTTCAGAGCAAATCCAAACCTAGCCCATCGTTCAGCTGAGATGAAGTATAAACTGAAGTCCAGTCTTTGCATGGTACGTCTGCTGGCAAAATAAATACTGCAACAGCCTCCTAAATCCACATTTACTTTGCACCTATAGGTTCAATTATGAAATGCAGTGAATCCCATCGCATACTCCACATGTTTCCTGTTGACAATGAAGCAGTAGAAGCAGGCTGGTATCTATCCCTGCTGGAAACACTCATGTCAAGGTTTCATTCCAGGAAAATCATTTGGATTGTTCTGTAAACTAACTGAGCTGATCCATAACCTTTTGTCCAGCTGTGCCAGGGACATGTAACACAGTAAGGGGGGAGGCCTTTTCCCCTCCCCACACTTCAGAGCACTCTCCGGGTCCAGGAATGCAGTTATAATCCTCATTTGGTTAGAGGAGACCATTTAGCTTGCAGGGTGACATAGGAATTACTACTCCTTTCACGGGAGAGAGATTATGGCCATGTGGTTTTCCTTTCAGATTCGGGTTTTGGGTTCCATTTACAAGCAGTTCCTGTAAACAGAGTCTCTCTGCTTCATTTTTGCTAAAAGGCTTCTTGTCATAACACTCAGGGGCTGCTTTATCTTGCCTTCAAACAAGCCCAGGTAGCTGGGCAGGCTGAGAGCAAGCTGCTCTTGCTCGGCATTCCTATTTACAGCAAGAGCTTCAAAGCAGACCGTGCAGCCTTGGGCCACCAGCGTTCAGCTGATAGCAGTTTCTAAGAGGCTAGGATAGCGTGGTGGTGGGTAACTTAGTGCAAACTTAGATAAAATGCTGGCAGATGGCAGCACAAAAGCAGTGCTTGGAGGACTTCTGCTGTGACTACCTCCTATCTGCAGACAGCAGCATCTCTATGCCTGCCTGTGCTGATGGGAACAAACAGGCTTTTGCCTGTGATGCCCACCCAGAGGCAGTCCTCGTGAATTTGTCTGAGTCCTGTGTGAAGCTCCTTAATACTCTAGCCTCCACCTCACTGAAAATATTGCAGTTCAGTGTTGCAAGACAGAGTATTTGTTATCTGGTTTAAGTCTGCTGTCTCATCATTTCCTTGGGTCCTCCCTGGATTTGATGAAGCGAGACACAGCACAGCACTGCTCCTTCTCCACCTGCTCCCCATTGTTATTGAGTTTCAGCCTCCTGTTCCACCTCCCTTTCACTATCCTTTTTTTTCTTTTCACTGAAAAGACCTTGCCTTATTTACAAATTTCCTTCACAGTACTGTTCCACGCTTTTGAACATCCCTGTCCCTTTTCTCCGACCCTTTTACATCTGAATATCCCACCCAGAGTGTGCTTGTACAAGTGTCGTCTCACAAGCTCCTTGGGAGCTGGGGATGCAATTCATTTTAGATCTAAAGCTGCCTTCAGGGATTTTGACCCAGAGCTGTAGGTCTTGGGAGCCCCTTTCACCTCGTCACAAGTTGGTGGGTTACAAACTGGTCGACCCCATAACGCATTTGGGGGCTGCAGCAGAGGGAGGGATGCTGGAGCCTGGGGTTCCCAGGCAACGTTGGGTGCTGGGCATGCAGCGTTCAGCTGAGGAGTGAGGAAGGGGTACCCAGCCTCTGCCCAGCTCTTCGAGCATCCGTGTACAACAGATCTCTGTGCAGACTGGGAGCAGGACTGGGAGAACCTTGGTGGGAGAGGACGCAGGTCACTGAGACAAGGGAGCAGCTCCATGGTGTCACCTCAGCCACAGGGGTGCCTCATTGCTGTCCCACTTTTGCAAGACAGTGCCATGCATTTCTAGGTGCTTTGGGAACACTTGAGCAAAGAAAGTAGATTGGTGCCCTCCGGGACCCTTGTGTGGCCATGCAGCAGGGAGATGCTGAATTTCTGTGCAGATCACGACCTGCCTTTCCAGCTCATCCTGCATGTGCTCCCTTGCTTTCTATTCAACAGGAAACTTGTGTCGCTTTTTAAAATTATTATTATTGTTGTTATTTTTATTATTTCACCCCTTTTGTGGGGATGCCATGTCAGACCTTATTTCCTCTCTTTCCTTTCCACCTGCTGGCCCATAAGGACAAATCCAGGCAGGCTGAGGTGAGGAAAGCAGACAGGACCATCCAGCACATACTCTGCTTGGTGCAGTTGCCAAGTTCTCCTTCCACGTCCAATGCACATTGGCTAACCCAGGCCCTGAGGACACAGGGGAAATCTGGATGTAATTCCTTGTCTATTTAAAAAGCCCAACTATTTAAACAACCTGCTGAACCCAGGACAGACGGGTCTCTAGGGCACCATGTATGCAGTGCAGTCCAGCACCACAGTGATGATTTTGTTTTTAACCACACTGTTGATCCCATTGTGTTATATAAGGGTTTTGGCCATCTCTGTGTGCTTTCATGTGAAATGGTGCCATTCTCTTGGCTTCCTTCTCTAAACTAGACATGCCTACATCAAAATCTGTTTGCTGAGTGAGAAGCCATTAGTGTTTCCAGAGATGATCCTCAGTGCATTGCTGACTGATGCATTTGTTCTCTCCTCCTGTGTTTCTAAGTAGCAAAGAATGTATAAGTAAATAACGATTTTGGGGGAGAAATTGGTAATGGAAAAAATAACTTGAACAAGATTTGATACAAATGCACTGTTTTGATTCAGACTCATGGGTTACAAGCATTTCCTGCAGGCCAGTGGGAATTGGAAGACTGTCTTTGTGGGTCTTTGAAATCTTAGACATTTCGAAAGTGAGACAATCTCTGTGACTGTTACAAAACATCAGAAACATCAGACAGCAATCAAGTTCTATCTTAGCAAACAGCAATTTTAGGTAATACAACCAGCAGAACAAAATCCAACCTCAAGCTTACAGACAAGCCAAGCATGAGTATAATTTCTTTTAACCTGCCATCGCTTTGAGTATGTTGATACATTTTTAACTTGTAGATTTTGAACCCATAGAGGGATTACTGTGATCTTTAATAAGCCATGTTGACAAGAGGAGATTAACCCCTATTATTAGGAGTTGAGCTAAATCTAGGGTGAAGGCATTAAACTGAACCAAAAATCTGTGCCACTGGCAAAGTCTGTGAGTAACTCCCTAACTGGCAAAATGCTTCATCTTGCTTGGATTTAAAACAGACCTGGGCCAAGAAGGTTGCTTATCAGAACTGTTTTCCCCTCACTGGTTGAATGATGGACCGCAGCTGCTGAGTCCAGGACCTCCTGGTGTGCTGGGAGGAGATGGATGTCCCAAGGCAATGGTGGGTTTGGGCGCCTGGCAGCTGAGCCTAAGCCAAGCTGCAGTCTTGCTCCAGAGCTCTCGGTGTGTGCAGCTGGGGAGGCTGTGAGCATCACCGGGTACCTCTGGCTAGTTGTGCCATCATCATGGAGCTGAGGTTCAAAGACTGAACCAGAAAAAATATCAAGGAATGCAAGGTCTTCCCCAAAACACCCATGCTTGGGGGTTTGGAGTCTCCTTTTTGCATTCGAGAAGCAGTCAGTTACTTCTGATCTGTAAACACTGCTTCCCAGTGAGGAACTGAAACACTCATGTTCGGGTTCTTCTTACTTTTTCCTTAAAACCAGTCATCTCCTGAAACAGCACTGTTGTTAGGTTTCCTCCCCCCTCCAGTGAACTGTTTGTTACCCCAAAAAAAAGAAGAAATTTCCCAGCTCAATGCCCGGATGTCCTCGAGGCCGGAGGAAGAGTCACAAGGTTTGCTGTGGCTCTTCAGCCTGCAAGATGCACTCACAGATCAGCTGGGTCCAGCCTGGTGCTTCCAGGCTGCCCGATGGGTCATGCTTATTTGCTAATTAGCTACCTCCAGCCCTTTCTCTTGGAATTATGATAATGAACATAAAGAACTGTTTATTCTAAATGAGGCTTCCCAAGGGTAACAGCCTCCTCGGTGGCTGTAGAAATGGAAAGCAAGCCCGAGGAAACACCAGGGTGCTGTGGTTTTTGGCAACAGATGATAAACATTTCTTTGTGGATGGAGCAGAGCATGTAATTTACTGCCCGGCTCTAACAAGAGCAGTCTTGACCATTTCACTATTCTTTGCCATTGCTGTCAAAACGCCACAGCTAAATCCCAGTCAGAAATTGTGCAGTTGACTTTTCTGTAGGTAGCAGCATAAGACTTACTGGGCTTCATCTGTGGAAAATGAATTCATAATGTTTATAAGATCTCCGATTCTATTAACTGCTTCATTCCTTGTGGAAGGGTAGATGGGTCCTGCCTATCTTCTCCAGAGGATAATGGTGGTGGGATCAGGTAGCACCTAGACAGTTGTGCAGATGTGTTCAAGGGCAGGAGGCTTCTGTTGGACTCCCTGCTAGTTTTGCGTTGCCTAGGTAAAAGGTGATGATCTAAAGCCACTGAGCTTGCTCCTCAAGCATAATCATCTATCATTTTTATCAATCTCCATCACCATTTACTTCAAAGACCGTCCCCTGACAAGAACTGATCACAATAACTACTTTACTGCAATTTTGGTGACCTCCCAGTGGCCAATAAAAGTCCAGTTGTCCCTATTTATCCCCAAAGCCATAGGACAGGGGAATATATCAACACAGAGCAATGCCTGGGCAAAGCGATGGATACAGGCAGCCATTCCACTGGCCAGGACCATGCTAGCACCTTCAAAACTGGCTTGGGCATCTTTGAACACTACTGCATCATACACATGTGAACACTGAATTGAATTAATTAAAATTCACAGATTTGAGTGGTGTGCCAGTGAGGGGAGTACCCATGCTATCTGGCAATGAACGTGCTTGCAGCTTGCTAGCACAAACTGTCGGAGAAGCATTGGGCAAATCGGGGTCCATGCTCAATGGTGGGGCACCCTCAGCTGGTTCATCAAGGAGATTAAGTCATGGACCCTGATACAGGTATATGAACTGCACATTGGGCTAGAAAAGATCCAGACTTAGAGACTGGAGTGCCCATTCCCATGATTTTTCACCCCAGCCTGTGTTTTCTAAGTGTCCCACCTTAGGCATCCACCAGCACTCCTGAACAGTGCATGGTCACTGGGCTGGCACTAAGCCACCGCAGAAGCCCATGGTGTCACGCTGTGGTGCTCTGACTGCATCTTCTGCAGAACCACACTGTTAAAACATTTGGGCAGATAAAGTAGAAGTCAGACATTAACTGGAAAAGTACAAGGGGACAAACATTATCTCTGATGGCTTCAAGGATCGCTGAAAGGGAATTTGGTGTGTTGGAAACAGTCATCAGATAAAGTGACCAGTGCACACAACAGTGACCTTATGAACATGCAAATAGTTTAGCACTCACAAATTAAGAAAAGCCAATGTTAACTATATGCCAGCGTAGTTTTCACTGGACTTCTGTTCTCTGTTATGATTCAGCATTTAATTACAGGATTGTAGTCTGGGTTTTTTTCCTAGTTCCATTTCTGGAAGGGTTTCCTGAGAGGTCCAAACGCAATGAGGTTTTAGTATTGCAACATCTCCCTGGTTTACAAAATAGCTTAGTCCACAGGGAGGATCGGTAGAGCTGCGCAGCTGAGGGGGCGGCTGCGCTTGTCTGCAACTCTGCAAACAGAGTTCCCCTAAGAGCTCCCTCCAGGCCAACCCCTCTCTCTAGGAGCAATCTGTTCACAAAGCTTGGCTGTCAAACCACAGGCACACGCCCAACCTCCCACACAGGGTGATGCATTTGTGCATGGGGATGCTTGGGTTGTCTCCTCCAAGGAGGTACCTCCACAGGGTCTCCCTACCCCATTGCAGAAGGGCTGCAGGCTGTAGCTGGAGACTGTCAGCAGAGTGAGCAACCTCCTCCTCTTGGTTTTGGTGCAAAACCTCCCCATTTCATGTCCTTTGACAACCTCCCATAGCAGTGAAACTCTGAAAGAGTTTTTAAAAAATTGGATAACCCAGCTGAAAATTGGGACGTTAAAGCCCAGGTTTTCTCTACTTATATTTCTCATCTAACCAAGGCACCAGAGTTAGGAGATTTGCCACGCCACTGCCTAGCTGAGCCACTCTCCAGAAGTGTCTGTCTCCCTCTGTTGAATAAAGCAGCCTGTGCTTAGCCAGGCCCTTCGCTGTGTACACTGATAAGGTGATTTTGAGAGGAAATTCAGCTACTTCACAGAAAATCATGTACAGTTATAACAAGGGATGTGATGGCATCGATTATCGTGCACTCGCAATGCACTAATGTGGGGAACTCTGTCCTGGTCCACGTGTATCTGCCTTCCATGCCCTGTTGTAGCTGTGGCTTGAAAGTATATTGGGTCAAGGGTTATTGTTTTGGTTAGGGTTTGCATGAGGACTTGGGATTCTGGTCCATGCTAGGGATGCTTTGGTGTCAGTCTAGTATAAATACAAATAATTTTCTTCTGTGAAAGCTGAAGAGTCATGTTCTTTTGGTACTAAATCTAAGCAATTATCCAAGTGAGAAGTCTAAGAAATCTAAGTAAGGAACTATCGGTTTTCTTGGAGATCTCTTTATGTTGAACTTAGTTTCTATTTCCAGCACTCGTCCTCTGGTGGTTAACATCATGGAAGTAAAAACATATTATTACTAGTACCAGTACTAATTAAGAGTGTGGAAACTTCATCTGTAATGAAGTACTCTGCTTAACATCCTGCCTTATGTTTCATTTGATTTTTATTGTTGCGTTTTAGGAGATTCATCCACAAAAGTGTCTGTGTGGGCAACAATAAAAAGCCCAAGATAAATTTATTCTGAATTATTATCTGCAGTTGTGATAGATAATAGATACTGGATTTCTGTTAGTGTTGTGATTCATTTAAATAAAAACCATATGCCCAAAATCATTGCCGTGGAGATAAGTCAGACATCTGGCTGAGATTCCACGTTTGGGAATGTAAATGATTCAGATGGTGAGATTATAATACGGACTGTGCCCATCGGGTTGTAACAGTGATGAACAAGCACTTCATTAGGTAGAAAAGGCAGAAAAAAAATCCAAACTAAGAAGTGGAATTTCTCAAGGAATGTGCATGATATTGATTTCAGTTTGGAGCTTGCACGCATAGGTTTGGGGGAGTCTGCTTTACACCACACGCCAAACCTTTATTCCAAATATATTAGAGTGTGCCAGATACAATATAGCACTTTCAAACAACTTTGCAGAATCAGATTGATATCTCAGGCTGTAAAAAGTGTTTTGGGAATAAAAACCAACTTGTGAACAGCGTAGGAAAGAAAACAACCAGTTTCTTTTATTCTGCAGAAAATATTACCTCCACGAAAGTGTACTGGTGTGAACTGTGGAGCAGGCTCAAAGACAACACACAAGTATCACATGCAGATAAATCGGTGGGAGTGTAGAAGCATTCTAAATTAACAAAAAATGTGTGTTCCGAGAGGCAAAGTATGACCCTTGCAATGCTAATCTTGTCTTTGCTGATACTGATTTAGCCTCAGATCTAAATTTAGCATTGTCTATGTAGGCTAGCACAGACTGATGCCTTGGGTGTACAATGTATTTACCTGCTATATCACTTTTTGGAGACAACATACGCTTTCCAGGGAGATCTAAAATTACCTCAGGGACAGACAAAGTGACTGCCATCCACGGTCACACCAGTCATGATAAGCCAGTCAGCAAAAATATGCTACTCCCTTACTTTCTAGACTTCCTTAGCAGTCACTCTATACTATAAGTACAACATCATGCTTCAAAATTGCTGGAAGTTTAATAATGGCAGTCATAGCATGAAACACATCAGAGGACAGTAAGTTAATTGGAAGAAATCACCCAAACTTTCCCCTGTTGTTTGCTTTAGATGAGGGTGACGACTCTGACAACTCTTGCTTATGACCAGGGTCATGGTTCATCCTGGGTAGTTAAGCAGTGTGGCACCTGCCATTGCTTGTCAACTGTTCTCACAAAGTGATGGGGTCCCATCCTGCCTCTGGCTGAGGCCATAGCTGTAACTTCGCTGCTGCAAAAAGCTCTTAGGGCTGTCACTCATTTTATTTGGGAAACAGACGTTAAAAGCCCAAGGTACATCACATTCAGTTGACACTTCTGCCATAATTAATATCAGAGAAAGGGGTTTTTTAAACAGTAGATGACCAGAGGATGTTGATGATGCAGTTGATGTAGCCAAGGCAGATGAGACCATTGGGCAGCCCCTTGCAATGCACCTTCAATATTCATCTCCTGTGTACCTGCATCAGCTTGTCTTCTCTTCACATTTCACTGAGGCAAGAGGTCTTTCCTCTGGTCCAGGATGATCCAGCCTGCTCCCTCTAGCACGAGAAGATGCTTCTTGTACCTGTGAGGACATCCTGGAGGAAAACAATCTCTTCTCAACCATGAGTTCTGTGACATGAAAATGGTATTTAAATATCATATAGAGAATAAAGCACTAGCAGAGATGAAAGTGCATGTTGTAGCAGTCATTTAACCTTTGTGTTAGCCACACCAAGATTTCAGATTTATGGTACAGTTCCAGTGAGGGCTGCGCAGGCAGATTCAGGTGCCCCCATGAGGATCCATCCTTCCCCATATTTCCTAGGTATTGGCAGGCATTATGGTAGTGAGACATTTATTCTATTCATTCATTAAATGTGCTAGTGGTAAAGGAAGAACAAGAAATGTAGCACTGAGCATTGTCAAGAAACATCAGCCTGAGCTATTCAGAATGGGGTTTTGCCTGGATGCACCACAATTAGCCTACAAAAAAGTGACACTGTGAGAGAAATGCCAAAAGCCTATGGCAGAGCAATGGGGAGAGGTGGGTTCCCACAAGCAAACAAGCACATTGCCAGCAGTGAGCGCATTTTAAAACTGACACCCAGTAGGATGCTTGCCTTCATTGCAGCTCACGGAAATAAGGCAGACAAAGCAAAACCCAATTGCCAGAAGAAAGCAAACATTTGCAAGTGAGTTGAAAAGACCCTGTGGCAGCAGATGAAACCACTGAATGCCATGACTGGGCTAGCGCACAGGACGGTTGTCCAGGATGATCTGCAGGGAGGGGAAGTCTGATGAAATGAGGCAAGTTGAGGGACATTCATAAAGAAAGCCAATGTCTGTCACAAGGTAAACCTCTGGTCCTGTACAGATGAGTTCTTACAGAGTGTGTGCAAAGGCAAGCTAGAAAGGTCTGAAGCCAATAATCCTCCATGCATGCCTCTGAGAAGTGATGTTAGCCCCAGACAATAGCACTACCTGTATGTATCCTGCCCCACCTCCTGGGTAAATTGGTCAGTAACCCTAATTTGATCTCACTCTGGTCTTGGTGGGTTTTTTTGTTCCTGAACCCAAACTTTGAGCCCATTTGGATGCTTCGAACACCAGAGTCACTCCAGTGATCATAGCTCTGAATTGCTGCCTGGAACTAGAAGTGCTCCACTAGTTCCGGCAGAATCATCCCAGGTTTGCATTGGTTTTAGGAAGGGGTGTAGTAATATAAATTCAGTATGTGCCTGCAGGCACTAATATCTGAAAATGCAACCCTGTTTCAATTGTGATGCATAATTAATACAAGAGTAATTGCACAATACTGCAAACCAACAGGGGAGAAAGAGAAAAAGAAAGGACATTTTTGATTTTGCACCAGTAATACCAAAACAGCAGCTAGAAGCATCACTTGCTATTTTGCAAAGGCCTCAATAGAACAGTAAAATTAGTCAAATTGTAGGAGAAAAACAAGCACCACAGAGAAATGGAACTTCTCTTTTTAGATCAAGTGATATTGCCCGGAACAAAACAATTACCTAAGACAGAGCACATGATAATGCAAAAGGTTTAAATGTGCTTTTGTATGGGCCACACAACTGCCCATAAACCTGCCAATTTCTGTTGGTAATATCTTCTAGATGTAAAATATCTTCACTCAAAGTGCTTCACAAATGGACATGATGGGTATTTTCTCAGGTATTTACTCACTGAGGACATACACCCACTTTTGAAGGACAGCATGGAGGCAGGTTGGGAGCATCCCAGCACACCCCATAGTTCAAATGACAGCAAGAATACTGGGTCCATTTTGAACTCTGTGGATAATTTCTTTGCAACCATAAATATTTCCCTCCTATTAAAAAAGAAAAAAAAGGTAAAATAACATTGTGCAGTGGACCAAAAGTCTAAAATTGATATGCTTCATTTCTTCACGTGGAAATATTTTTTCTTAATAGGTGAAGAGAGTATAAATCTTATCAAGCAATTAAAAAAATACATTTTTTCAGTTATATACCTGGAAAACTACATGAAGTGAAGTACATACCTTCACTACCAGCTGTGCTCTGGGCCAAGTCATATGGCTTAGTTTCTCTGATTAAGGGGCTAAACCAGGTAAAGCTGTCTTTTTCTTCCTAGGCAGCACAATCTTGCCAAGGTCACAGATCCTGACAGTGCAATTTTCCTTTCTCAAGGAGGGTATCTTTTAGCTGAGCAAAATTTTTTAAAGATGGGTTGGACTCATGGGTTGGTGGTTGTTTTCCAGCATCAAGCAGCGGTGTGAGAAGTCGTGCAAGTTTCCTCCCGGAAGTCATCATGCTTGAGGCTGCCCATACACTTGTCACAAGTAATCCCTACCAGCTAAGGACCGCATCTTCACTGGCTGCCTGAGGATGGGAGGGTCCAGGTTTGGGTCTGTGACCTTCCTGCTCAGCTCCCCTGTGCATCCCAAAGGTTTTTGCCTTCAGGTCTCCATGCCAGCAGCAAGGGCTGCCCTGCAGTGAGTCTACTCTTATTTTGGCTCATTTCCACCCTTTCGCTCTCAGTGTTTCATAGCTGGCCAAAGCAAAGTACTTCTTGGTCCTATCTCAGGCTGTCCAGACATCATGCCTGGTAGCAGAGCCATCCCTAGTTTTGGGGTGGTGGGTTAGAAGGGGGCTGAGGTTGGAGGAGATGTTTTCTTTCAGCTGGAGCATGGTTGCAAATACCAAGCGTGCAGAGTGAAATGGAGGATGAGTTGACTTGATAGCTTTCAGCATCTCATAAAAGTCTTCTGTACAACCTCAGTATGTTATTCAGAGCTAAAACCATCTTCCAGCAGCAGGGTGGGGAGAGCGGAGTGGCAGCCAGTGCCAGCTCCATTAAATTAGGCAATAGGAAATGGGCTCTCCATGGGACTGGGCCTGCGGTTTGCTTGGTTAAGGCACCACATGGTCACTCCTGCAATTAGTACTTGGCTAACGGACGATTGACACCAAGTTTGATCTCTGTCTGACTTGAAAGCTGAGCCCTCTGTGGGACATGGTGCAGTGGGGAAACGGAAGGAAGTTTCTGAAAACAGCTTTGCTTCTTATTTTTAATACTGGCCTTGTGCCACCCATTTGCTCACAAATTAAAAAGCGGGATGCACGGACTTCGAGATGGCACCACCAGTCCGGCACACTCTGTGCTAAGATCACCATGGCCCATTCGTTGGCTGGATAGCTTTCCCACTCCTGCCATTTTTAACAGTGGAGCTAATGGTCACATCAAAAAGCTGCTTCATGAACTTTCTGTCATCTGCTGACTGCAGTCTAAGCAGAGTAGCATCAGCTACACAGGCAGCACAGATACCACTGCCACGTCCCAGATACCAAGCCTTCTAGTGACACCATATAAATAACAGCTCGTTCCAGTAATGCTTGTCTCCTTAGCGAATTGTTTCAGGATTTACACCATCTACTCTACCCTGCAACAAATAACCTGCAGATGTGTGGCTCTAAAAATAACCCTTGGCGTTGGGGCCATGGTACAGCATCACTACATAATTCAACAAACTTTTGTACTGCGTTGTTTTAAAAATTAATCTTTTCTGTATGCTGGAAGCGGTTTGTGGGGACATATTCTGACCTAATAGAGACTGCTCTGTATATACGGAGTATTTTGCTATCATCTCTGTGGACAATAAACGTGGATCTGACTTGTGAACATGTTATGTTAAGAATTATTTCTTTCCTTGTCCAATTCATTAAGTCTGTATACTTAATAAGTAGTTTCAGCTTTTACGAGGTCTTCTCTGGGAACAATAAAACAGAGGGGAAAAGGAGAGAAACATCTGGATCAGTGAAACACTCTTGAAATAATATCTTTTTTAGTGTCTTTATGGAGATTTCCAAGGGCTTACATTAAGAAGTTAATTCCATTGCAGCTATTGATGTTGCAAATATATTAGAAGCACAATTTTAACTAGGTCTTGTTGCTTAGATAGCGATCAGAGCTGGCCAACTCTATTGTTTGAAAATACTGTCATGACAAATGGCGTTGTTTGTATTTCATTCAAGATTTACTACTTTTTTTCAGCTTTTCTCCTTTTAAAATTTTGTTGTGAAAATGGAGAGAAGAGGGGAGACAAAACAGTGAGAGGGGACCAAAGGTGCAATTGCATTGCACTTTAGCAAATAACTTTTTTTTTTCTTTTTTTTTGTTGTTTCCTTTTTTGTTTGTTTGTTTCCCATTTCTTTAATATTTTTAAAGAATATCTGCTAGTGATACTTTTTTATTTGTTTACCTACAGTTTTGTACACTAAGATGCTATGGGGCTGGAGCTCATTGTATTCAAGAAGAGCCCAAGGGAGCTGTTTGCTCAGTCCAGACAGGAGGGAGCTACGGGACAAATTTAATTGGTGTCTCCAGCTACCTAACGAGGAGTTATAAAGAAGACAAAGCCAGACCTTCATGAGAGGTGCACTGCAAAAGGACATGAAACAAGAGCCACGAGTTGCAGCAGGCACATTTTAAGTAGATATAAAGAGGGAAAATGAACAGTGAAGTGCTTAAGCACTACAAGAGGGTCCCAGAGAAGTGAGGCACTCTCCATCCCTGAAGACATTTGAAACTCATCTGGGCAAGTCTCTGAGCAGTTAACCCTGCTGTCAGGTGCGCTTGGATTAGATGATTTCCAAAGGTCCCTTGAAACCAAAATTATGCTGTGAATCTATTTTTCTAAAATGATGGGTTTTTTCCCTAGGACTGGTTTCTGCTGCTTATAGGATGGCTGAAATCTTGACTTGAAAAATTCCCATGGCTGCAATGAAGCAGGGTCATGCCCCGGTGACTCTAAGCTGGAAAGATAAAAATCCTTTAAGCGCCCCTATGTGATTCATAATGCATGAAATTAGATCACTATGCTTTTTGCACTCTTATAAAGCATGTGCTCTGAAGATAGGAGCCATTTCATACCCCTCATCTGTAGATAGTGTATAGAGGGTGCCCAGTTTCCTATTAATCTGGGACAATTCACATAAACCTCCATACCCTGTGTGGTGTCTTGTCCTTTCAATACAAATTTTCCACACCAGAGAGGCAGAGTATCCAAATACAGACATCTTCCTCACGTTGTCTGTTATATTCTAGCTCAGTGCTGGAAACCAAGGTGTCAGCTGGGCATTGTGGGTAGCCAGCGTAGAGAATGAGGTGCTCCGAGCTAAATTATATTTCCATGCTATTTGACTTTCCTTAAAGCTTCCTAGATGGCTTCCCCATCCTAGCCTATTTAAATCAGAAGCATTAGCCTGGCTGGACTTACTTGCTTGCTTTCTTCCTGGAGCTGAATTTCAAGAACCATCACAAATTAAAATATCAGTTAAATATCTGGATTAAATATCTGTATCTGTGTCTAAGGTGTAGAAGAATGGTCTAGGGTATAGATGGATAGTGTGCCTGTGTGGGGAATGCAGGAGCAGGGGTACATGTCAAATCCCAAATTGATCAAGACCAGGTAGAAGCTTGCCACAATTTCCAATGACAAATATCTGCCAGACTTGATTAAGTTTATGCCACAAGCAATTGTCTGAAACTGTTCTTCCAAGAAGTCCATTTGTAGCACATCCTCAGAGCTGAGCATGTGCTCACCCATCATCCTGAGTCTTGGTCTGAGCCTGTTCCCAACCTAACACATGCTCACAGCAAAGCTGCCAGGGATTTCTGCAGAATCAGGATCAGGCCCTTACATGGCAGCTCAGCACTAAGTGAACATAGACCGAGTTACTAGCTTGTTTCTGAAGGTTAGCTGGGATTTATGTCCTGTTTGGAGAACTAGCTTTAGAAATCTGACTTCCTTGCATAGTTTCTAAGATGTGTTTTTCTGTGCATGCGTGTGTAAAAGGCGCTTGCCTTTTATTGTTTATTGAAAGGAGTTTATTAGACATTGCTTATGCAGCATTTTTGTGATCTTGTTGATGAAAGATGCTATATAAACGGAGTTGGATTGGACTGGATTCAGTAAGTCTAAGAGCTTGCCAGCCATTTATTGCTGTTTGACTCCAGTGACCGAGCACCAGCACAGCAGCCAGCAAGCGAGCGCAGCTCCTTGCAGCACTGCTCTGGCTCTGCCTTCCTTACTGAAATGGAATTTATTACTCTCTATCTCACATGGATATTTGGTAGGAAATTGGAGCTACAAAATGAAGAGTCATAGAAGTTTAAAAAAATCCAAGAGACAGGACAGATGTGCTGTGATTAGTCCTGTACTCTGGCTCACCTTGGGTTAGACAAATAATTGAATGTGTGCCGTCAGCAAGACATACTATTTACAGACTTGGAAGGAAATTTGGCTTGCAGTCCTCTAATTGCAAGTCAGAGGTGGTGGAAAAAAAGATTTTTGCTCGCTCTTCGTGCTTTAAATCTCAAAGCGGTGAGTTATTTTAAAACACAGGCTCAATCTTGGATCATTTCAATTGCGATTTAGAAGGCTACTTGTTCTTAAAAATGACAATATTTTTATGAGGATGCATTATACTTTGCCAGGTCATTAGACTGTGTAGTAAATGCAAACAGTGCTATCTGTATAAAATTAATTTTTTTCTTCCCCTCAAATTTCACACCTGTCAAACATCAAATTGATTCTGCAAAACCTATAACCAACTTCACCTGCAAAAATAAACAAAATCATTTTCTTGGTACAATGCCAGAAAATAAAAGAAATTTGTGAGAAAAGAGAGCAAGACAAAGCTGACAGCATGTATACAAAGCTGAGTCTAAGCAGATGAGAACAGTCAAAAGTCTTTTATTTAATCATTCTGCTATTTTTGACATGCTGTCTAGTGATAAACCACATGAGCATTCCCTTGCATTAAGAAAAAAAAAAAAAACTAATGAAATAAAAATCCAAGAAAGAGGGGAAGAAAGTACAGTTCAGCACTGAAGGAATCACATATGTGATTTTGAGGATGATCACAGAATCACTGAATGTTCACATGCATGTTAAAATATCCAACAAATGGCTCTTCCTGTGGCAGCAGAGGTAATTACCTTTTTGAAACAGCATAATATTGTCCTTCTGAGAGTTTTCTTCTTTGCTTAGAGAATATTCACAGGCAGATTTTTACTTAGTCAGTTTTGGACATCGATATGCTAAGGGAGATACAAGCACTGATGGTTACCAGTGCCGCCAGTTGGTCTGTGCTACAGAAAATTAAAAAAAAAATGCTGATCTGTCTGTGGTTAGGCAGTGTGTTTGCAGCACCAAGGCTGTGGTTGGGCTAGGGACTGACGAGGGCCAACATTGGTTCTGGGCCTGTAGCACAGTGTTATGGCTTCCCCCAGAATGTGAAGACTTAGCCTGTGTGGTTCATGTGGAAATTGCAATATGACCTTTTTCTTTCATTACATATTGAAAGGAAGGATCACAGGAAACAGTTCTAAAAGGCTGTAGTCTGCCCAGAAGACACTCAAAAAGCTGAGTTTTAGTTACCACTTCTTCCTGTGGTGAGCAGAAGATCATGAGCTTTTTTTTTCTTGTGGGGTTGCCTGCAGCGTTTTCATACAAATCCCTTTCTCTGTATCACTGAAGTCCTAAAATAATCCAAAAGCAATAGCCTCCTGGGGCTGCTGATCTGCTGACACAGGGGGATGTGCTGTGCAAGTGGTCTGCCTGCCCACATTTTGTTTGAGCACCTCCATTGGACACCTCATAGCATCTCATTTACTTAAACGAAACCATAAACCCTGTCATGGTGAGATGTCCTGCACTGTGTCCATGGAGAAAAGAGGCCCAGGCACTGCTACAAAAGACAGACATTTTTGGTGGCTAAATTCCCCAGACCTGTGAAGTTTTGCTTTTTGTGCATTCTCCAATTTTGTGCAGGTCAGCGCCTGTCATAACTCCAAGCCCCACTGACACCCATGCAGGATGGAGGGTTTCTTGCACCCCTTGAAGTCTTTTTTTTGATCTTTTATAGAGAAATGAGCTTTACACATTCACATAGTGTTATGCAGGGGCTGTAAACCGTTGTATCAGTTTGGAAGGTCCCTTCTGAGAAGAAGGAACTACAGTTTAGTCCAGCGCCATAAAACTCCCTTTGACCATAAAAAGATGACATGAAACAGCACTTCGAGGAGAGAAGGAGTCACTTAACAATACATTACAGTAAGGAGCAGCCAAGGAGTGTCTCTGAGAGCTTTCAAGAGCATTGGTCAGAGCCTCCCTGGGTAAGCGCTGGCACAGTTCCTCAGAGTCAGCAGAGGTATGAGGCTTTTGCCAGGGGAGGATCTGGTCCCTGGCTTGTATTCACAGAAGAGGAGCCTAGGAACTGTGAATCTTATCAAAACCTTCCCATTAGCAACAACTGGAATGGGATTTCATTTCTGGTATGTGTCTTAATAGCCAGAGCTGAGCAAAAGAGCAGATAGCAGGCTTTTTTTTTTTTTTTTTTCCTAAGAAAAAGAAAACCATTATATGTGGGTAAATTTATTTGAGTTAAGTAGTTGTCAAGAAACATGGCTTAGACTCAGGGAACACATCAATCACTGAAAGTCTATCTTTCAGAAAAATCAAGTCATAGGTCGCAGTGATTTTCTGTCAGAGGTCTGAGTTCCAGCTTTGCTGGTGAAGGGTTTTCTCCATGGTTGTTCAAGCAAATCCTGCTTTATGCAGTCAGTTATAGAAATAAAGAAGCGCACATATACATACAGTGGTCACAGGTGCTGCAGCATTTCCAAGGCAGTGGAAGACATCGCCATACTTGTCTTAATCCCTCTGGGCTGGGATGGTGACTGGAAGGGCTCGGGCTGGCCTTGGACCTTGCATTACACCCAATGCGAACATAAATTACCTCTTTAGAAAACTGTGAAAAAGGACTGTCTGGAAATCATGGCAAAGTGTATGCTGAGCAAGTGTCTGCAGGGAGGCCATCCTCTCTTACTCAAGATTTCGGTATGTATCCCACAGAAAGGCAAACAAAACTAAAGTGCATTGCTTCAGTTTTACACCATGTTGCCATAAATCTTCTCTCCATGTGAATTACAGCAAAACTGTGTACAGCTACCGAGCTGCTTCCTTAATACACTTTGCGCTGCAGATGGGCTTTGTCTGTGCATGCTTTGGCAGACAGACCTGTCTCTTATTTGGATTTTATATAGGATATGAGAAAAACAAAGGTTGGGTTTTTTTTTGATGTACTTTGTTGGCTTGCTTTTAGAGCTGTCTAATTATTTTTTGTAAGTTAATTGCTGCATTTTATATTTGAATTTCTGCTGCACTGTGTATTCTCAAAGTCAGGGTGATCAAAAAGAAAGGCTGGACAGGCACAATAAGGAGCCAGTCTGACAAAGACCCCTTTGTGCAATTAAACAAAGCCATGCCATGGCCTTTGCTGACTCAAGTCTTCAAGATACAGCACAAGTTATTCTGAGTTCATGTTAGGATGCTGTCTGAAGAAATCTGGTTAAAAAAAAAATAAAATTGTATCTTTTCCCTATAGGAAGTTGGGGTTTTTATTAAATACGTTTGCTTGACTGTATTATCACTACTTTCTACCAACACTGACCCGGGAAAACAGTGTTGATATATCCAAACCTACGTAAAATGTTAAGCAGCTTTTATGCCCCCTAAACTGCAACTTTTCTGACATTCATGGGTCAGAAGTATCATTTCACAATGGAGGGATTTGACCTGCCTGACCTGCTGTGGAGCTGCTGCACCTTCCAGTGAAGCGACCTCAGGCATCAGCTGAACTATAGAAACTGTCCATGTGTGTGCACCTAGCCCCGATGAATGGGAGGTAAAGCGCCCCTGCTTGAATTATATCTGTCTGTGTGGAGCCATCCTGGAGGCTGACTGTCTGAACCCCAGCATTGTAGGGATAAAGTAAAGGCAATATTTTATCTTAAGAACTGACTTTCTGACTCAGCGTAGGGAATTCTGTGTCTGCTTTGCTCCGAGAAGGCAAGTATTTCCTAGAGTGCACTCTTCTATTTCTACTTTTGACATCTTTAGCAAGAGTTTCCTTAACATATTATGTACATCTGAAACCAGTATAAAACTTTTCTGTTTCCCTTCCTTTTGCATTTCCCCTTTGCCTTCCCTGTTTTCAGTCACTACATGGCCATCATGTATCTTTTTCAACATAATTGTCATGATAGAGTTTTCAAGTTGCCTCTTTGCTGAGGTTAACCAAAACCTCAATAATGCATCAAGCAGCTCCAAGCCAACCATTGTCATCGCCCAAGTCTCTGCCGTGTTACTGCAGACAGATACAGGTTAATTATCACTTTAACTGTTTATCCTGTTATTGCTTGCATTTCCAAAGCATTTCAGACACTGTAGGACCCTAAATCACTCCCTTCCATCTTGCACAGAAGTATTTTCTTGGTTCAGCATACCATGGTCTCGCCGGCACCGCCACCAGCCGCAGTGTCCCGGTGCAGGGCAGGAGGTGGGCTGGGGGCAATGGCAGATCTGCACCAGGTGGAAACAATTATGGGAAAAAAAACATGGTCCGCATTGGATGAGTTACTGCTGATAGCTGCCAGATAAGCTAACTTAATAAAGTGGTGGCTTAATTAAGCCACATTCCTTGCATCTTGCCTTTCCGTCCTGCCTGTCTGGGGCGATGCTATCAAGCAGCTACCACTTCACAAGATGGGGCAGGGAGTGCTGTGCTGGTGCACTGCTGTGTGTCAGGCACAGGGAGTATCTGCGGGCAATGGGAAATGGGGTGCTCCTGGAAAGCTCAGCTTCCCTCTCAGTCTGCAAGGTGACGGGCCACAAAAGCCTGCAGCAAAGGCAGATCCACTGCTTGCCTAGTCACTGATGTCTTTATTGCTATCAAAAGTTTGACCCTAAATCCCATCTTCTGACATTCAGTGATCCAGGAGCACCTCGACCTTCAGAGCAGAGGGGAGTACCTCAACATCTCCCTGCTTCTCCTGCAGCTGCTCATCAGAAAAAAAGGGTAACTTTGCTTTGAGAGAGTCCCTATCACTTCGCATTTTCTTGCAGGTAACAAAAGCTAGGCATTGCAGTGATCAAAATCACAGCACCAAAAACCCTCTGCTTGTGCACGTTTCTGAGCGAAGATTGCTTGAGAATCAGAGGTTGCTATATTTTTAAGAGCTAAAGCACCCCATTAAAAGCTGTAACAAATAAGCCTGACAGAAGTTTCTCCTTTTGGAAACCAGATTTAATGTTAATGAATCAATTTCCCTGTAGATCCAGATTTTAGTGGTTGAGCTTCTTATATAGCCACGTATTAGTTTGTGTTTGATGCATGCTTACATGTATAGCTGCATAGCAACAGTCACACTGAAAGTTATTCAGGAGCTGAAGTTATCAGTGGGGACCCCTTCTTACCTCTCATTATGTATAACGAGATCGCTGCTGTGCAACGTTGATTAGACATGTCAACCTGGAGCTGGATGGCTGAAAATGAGTATTGCTATTAAAATGCCTTTGCTAATGATCAACTCATGTGTCCATCATTTTGACAGATTTCTCTTTAGAATGTAAAAAGCTAAAGCATGCAGAAATCCCAGGGTTGCAATGTAATGTTTCAGAGAAATGGGCATTGTCTTATTGTATTTCCTGTGCATTAACCCTAAAGTAGCAGTTTCCCTGGCAAAATCACGCTGATGGCTGAAGCCTGCTGTTGAGTACAGGCTGCGCTAATAGAGAGATCTGTAATCTTGAATTGGGAACCTATTACCATAGGAAATTGGTTTGTGGAGTGTGATCCTGAAAGCAGGGCAACCTTCCTCTAGAGCACTTCTTTAAGTGTGATTTAAAGCTTTCACAATGTGGAAAAATCTTCAGGTATTTAGAGAAAATATTTCCAAATCTCCTTACCAGTAAAGTCTGGGAAAATTAAACAAAATTGGAAGGGGGACTGAAAACAAGGAAATGATTTCTCAGAAACATCTCATCCCCCTGTGGAACTCACTGCTGCAAGAAGCCATTGTAGAGATGGATTTCATTAGGGGCTTGGATATCTGTCTTCCAGGGCAGCACAATTTTCCAGTTGCTTTAAAGGGAGAAATCCATGGTGAGGCTACGCAAGGCTGTGCTTGCTTCAGGGTGCCAGGGCAGTATTTAATGTGTGTGGTGGTCTCTCAGTCTGTGGCTGTGGAAGAGGGGTTTGATCAGGGCAAGTGGTCTGGTGATCAGGAAAGCAGATAAAACCACAATTTAGCCATAAGAAAGCCAACAGGTCCAGCCAAAAGCCATGGCTGGCCAAGTTGAGAGGAGAGAGGCAGCTCCTGCAAGGTTCCCAGCAGGCGAGCCCTTACCCAGGAGCCGGCTGAAGTTTGCATTTGCTGCCACAAGCCACTCCAAGGGTGGGAGTCCTAAGGGTCCTAAGCCTGCAAGCAAATGCAAATTCCCAGGGAGAAGGGTACAAATGATGAAAGCTGGGGCTCCCTCTTTCTGGTTAGTTCTGGCTGCACAGCCCCACAAGTCAGCATCTCATGGCAGCGATGCCCTGCTCTCCTTTCCCATCTCCCAGCCCCCTCTCTAGCCAGGCTGTATCTTCCTATGAAAAGCAGCTACAAGCAAGCCTTTATCAGCCTCCCTTCTTCCACAGACAGGGGGAGATGAATGTGTACTTGGAAAGCCATCAGCATGGCTTGCAGCATATGAACAGCCTCCCCGATGCACCTTTGAACTCGTTCCTCCTGCATTTGTTTGTCTTGCAGATAAAACTTCACAGCAGTGTTTGGAGAAAAGTCTAATGAGGGACCACTGTTTGCATAACAAAGCAAAGCTTCCTCTTCAGATGTTCAACCTTCATTAAGCATAATTTATATTCCAGCTAATCTTTGGAAGAGGGTAAAATATGGAGCCAAAGTTTGTTTTTACATAGTTTGGAGTAATGCATTGTTTGTTTTAAGTGGCCAGTTGCAACTGATAGTTGATTTAAATTCATAATGATGATTTGTGATGGCTGCGTGTTGTCTAGGGGAGTGTTGTGTCTTTGACTGCCATGCCTTTAGCACTCTTCTGCGTCAGTTATTGAATTAAAGGGTAAGACCAAATGGATGATTTCCCAGTTTTGCAGATATTTCAGCATGTCCACAAGGCATGAAAAACTGTGAATTTGTAAAATACAGGGTTTTTTTCCCCTCAGACTCATGTAGACTTGATAAAATAGCACACTTAACAGCAGTTTGCTTCTCTTGCAGCAGTCCTGGTAGCAACCAACAAGAGACCCTTCGAAGGTCACCAGGTCCCTGCAGTGAGTAGCTCTCAGGGTGGTAAGGGACACAGCCATTTGTAATGGCTTCTCAGCACTGCTGGGAGTCCTGGTGACTTGATGTGGTTTGCTGCCTAGAAAGCAAACAAGCCGATATAGCTCAATGTCTAAATGTCATTACAGGCCAGTGTGTAAGAAACATTAATTTCTCAGCACTCAGACTTTGTTCATATCATAGACACACAAAAAATACCTGATCCTGTTGCCACCTCACTGCAGTTTTGTTCCCCTGCCTATATCCGATAGCCTCTCTTGCTCTGATTGAAACACCTAGTATATTTCACTTATCACCTTCCAGGTTTATTAAAAGATGAGAAATGAATGATAACATTTATCTTGTGTGTACTCCCCACTGAGACTTATCCCTTTCTGAAAGTTTACATTGTAATGATGGATGTTTGAAAACACCCTTCACCATATCATGAAAATTATGACCTGAGATGTGTATATGGACAGCACAGAGGTGTGCCACATCCTTTCAACACAACAGAGCTGGGTTTTCAGAAACTACTTGGGATGTTGACTGGGTCAGCTTTGGGGTACCCAGCTCCAGGGTCCTGAGGTGTCTGGCTGTGCTGTCATTTAAAATGCTTCATAGACTGAGTGGTGGGTTTCCATGTTGTGTTCTTTAATGCTGAGATACCTCCAACTGCAAAACTCAGTATCTGCATCTTGTTTGGTTCATCATATCCATGATCTACCCATGACTGCTTTTAAAGGCAGCACCAACCTTTAGAGAATATATTTATTTATTCATTTATTTATTTTATTGTTTTTCAGGAAAAAATGCTGTAAGGGTTATAAGTTTGTTCTTGGACAGTGCATCCCTGAAGGTATGTGATTTCACTATTCTTACCCCTTGTGTCCCCGTGCATTTGTCTTTCCCCATTTGCCCTGTTCACTCTGACAGTTTGGAAGAGCATCCTGATACAACTACAGTGTCGGCTGTATCTCAAGTGTCAGTGGGGGAACTGTTCCAAATAAATTGTTGGGAAAATGAAAAGATCAGCATCTTCCAAAAGTTTTGATTAGCATGCCAAGCCTTGACCTTCCCCTAAGTACACGTGGCTGCACATATCTTGTTCCATGACCTGCTGCAAACAGAGAGACGCATTCTGCTGTTGGCTAGGTATGTGGGGGCACTCTGTGCACCCAGGACCATACCTGTCCTTGCTGATGGCTTTCCCCATGTACCCCTTGGATCTGGCATAGCTGATTTGGCTTGTAAGTGCATGGGGAGGCTGACTAGGTGAGTTAGTCCTGCCTTTACCTATTCCTGTCAAAGACATCAGCAAGGGGAGAACATTGCCAAATGGTGTCTCTCTTCCACCAGTTTTCCTGGTTGTGGGCACAGCTTCCTTGTCACCAGGGGCAGAAGGAGACAGAGAATTACTTGGGGTAGTTCCCGCAGTAGTGAAAAGTGAACGATCCCCTCCTGGCAAGAGGGGAGCTGCCCATATGCTTTGCAAAGGCAGTACAGGGGTCCCAATGCTCAGAGGTTGCTGCAACAAGATCTTGTTTAGGAAAAGGCTGAGCTCTGCCTGCCTTAGCCTTGGGGGAGGCCTCTGTTGGGTCTACCTAGCCAATGGCTTCATGTGAGCAGTAGCAGTGTGACTTCTTCAGTCACTCCCACTGCGGTGCCCAATTTGGATGAAACTGGCGCTGAAGCTACAGGAGCAGAGGAACTGTCAGGCAGAAGCAAATAGCCAGAGACGACAAGCCAATAAACATTGTTTGCTCCAAAAAGCAGGTTAAAAAGTTGGTTTACGGTAACACATCCTTCTATTTATGACATATGGAAAGCCTCGAGTTGACCTGATCATTTTTTTCAGTTTGGAATGGTGATGTTTTGAAAAGAAAAGTGACAAATTAACATACTGGAGAGTCATCTGGTTTTTGAGTTACAGTCTCCAGCCAACAGGAATTATAACCAAACTCTGATTCTGCTGTGATTTTTAAAATTTGTATCTTCTTTGCTGCTGGCTGGAAACACTAGAACAATGGTTGCAAAAAAAAAAAAAAAAAAAAGAAAAAAAAGAAAGAAGGAAAAAAACCCCACATATTCTCCAAACAGGAACTGTGCATTTGCTTCTTCCTTGTGAAGAAACGGCCCACAGCACCAGCTCAAGTCCCAGGGAGCTGGGTGGGGTTTGGGTGAAATTGATGCTCACAAAGTGTTCCTCGTCCTGTGGTTTTGCAGTGAGTTTTGTCTCGGTGTGTGTGGCATGAGATGACAGCTCCAGTGCAAGATGGACACTTGGAGGAAGCGGTTGTGCTATGCTGTACAAGGCAGTTTTGTGTGTAGGAGGCAGAAGCCCTGAATCCCTTTGGGGTAGAAAGAAGCCAGGAGAGAAAGAAGCCACAGTCTGGCCTCCTACTTTCTTCTGGATTGTAACAATTTTATATAATTTATATATATATATGCTCATTATTCACTAAATATAATGGATATGGCAGGAGAAGTAATAGGAGCAAAAATAAAATGGAGAGCCATGGCAATAGATTATCTTAGGCTTCTAATTTTCATCTCTTGAGGTTTCAGGTGATTATGAAAGCAGCTTTTATTATCTACCCACTGACTTCACTTAATCCTGTCTATTAACTGCATTTCAGTAATCTGAGAGTTTCTGCCACTAATTGAATTTCTCTGCTGGCTGTGGCTTCTCTCCCTTTGTATCTCCATTCCCCCTTTTTCAGCTTGAACTATGTTTTACCTTGAACTTCAGAGGCCACAGCAATTGCTACATCTGAGACAATCTTGGGCCATTGGTATATGGATGAGGAACATGATTCAGTGAAGCACTCATTCCACTTTGTTACAAGACATCTCTAGGCTCTTCATGCATTATTTTGGCATAATCTTGACAGAGTAGCTGTATGAAATGCATATCTCAACACAGGCACATAAATACATTACAGAAGTGAGTTTATTAGGGCACATCTGCACCTTTTAATCCAGTACCAGCAAGTCAAAGCTGTGAGAAGTAGTTTCAGGCCTGTCTTCTCTGTGATGCAGAGAAGCCGATAGCAGTGGCTGCAGGGAGGAGGGTTGGGAGAGGGATAGACCCTCCCTTGTCCACCCTCTTACAGCTACCTCAGGAAGACACCAATCTCTTCCTTGGACAGCTGTTATTTAAACAGACTCTTTCCCAAAGGGCTGTCTCTTTGTCCATGTCCATCTTTGGTTTCTGTCCTGTTATTTCCTGTCTGCCCTTGAAAAGCAACAGAAATCAGTGCAGTCCAGTACAAGTCCATGCTCCCAGGTTCTGCATTTCATTTGCTTTGGACTCACCTTCTCATTCTGGGTTTCAGCTGCAGGAGCAGGAATCGATCCTCAGGAAACATCAAGGGGAGTTTGCTTTGTGTGTCTGATTCCCCTTGCAGCATTTCTTCCTGCTCCACTTGACCAGTGAGGCAGGTCAAAAAATTGCTCCTCACCCTTTTCTCCTGATTGATCTTCTTCTTTGCTTTGAAGACTCAAGGCTCCAAGTAGGTCCTGTCTCATGGTGTCACCAGGAGTAAAGCAGGTACAGATGTAGTCTGAAACACCTTCTTTTGGAGAGGACCCTCCCAACCACTGGTTTGTTACTTGAGTTTCTTGGCTGTGGACTAATTCTGAGCAAAATGCTCTATGATAGGCAAACATTAGTCAGCCTGCGCTTTTCTCAATAATGCTGTTTCAGAAATTTCCTTGGTACAACTTTCCGTGTTGCCATTCTTGAGTTGATTGAAATATACATAGAGACATTTGTTATTCTGCTTTGGGGTTTTTTTTGTATTTTCCTAAAGCCTGAAACAGCCCGATACTCACTGTGTGGCTTTGATTCATCCTCAAACTTGACTCTCAGGCTGGGCTGGCACAGAAGGGTCTTGAATGTGGGAGGGCATGTGCACACTTGCTTCTGCAGAGCACATGGAGGTGGTAAAGCAGCTTTTCCCCAATTTCATCCCAGTTGTAACAACTATTCCTGAGGGAGTCATACTACCTGGGACCAAAGCCCTGGCGATGCACAGTTCTGTGATGTGGGACCTGCCAAGAGCCGTTTTGTGGTTTGGGTTGACTGCGTGGGAACCACTAGCAGGGAGATTTCCACCTCCTGAATCCTCCCCTAGCTTTGCAGGAAAGTAAATGAAGCAATGGTCTTGATGGAGCTCTGCTAAGGTGGATGTGAAAACCGTATTTAAAGACTAGTTACATGAAATATGGCAAAAGAGAGACAATTAAAAAGAACTGGCATTGTTTAGTCTAGAGAAAAGGAGGCTGAGGGGAGACGTGACAGCAGTTTTTAGGTATGTGAAAACTCACTGCAAGTGGGAAAGTAAACTGTTCTTGAACAAGAAGAAGAGGACAGAAATAATGAGCTTAAATGGCTGTAAGGGAAGTTTGGATTGCCTGTGAGTTTCTATCTGCAAGGATATTTAATATTGGGAATAGACTGCATGGTGGGGCATCTCCATCCCTCAGGGATTTCTGGATACAGGTCAGATGAATGTCTATTAGGAAAGGTTTACACATAGCTAATCCTGCTTGTGGTGGGAGGTGGTCCCTTTCAGCGCTGTTTTTTCTGATTTTATTAGGGCACACTTATTCCTTGAAGCGCAGGGAGGACAGAGCTCATTTTGCCTCCACTCTGAATAGGCTGAACATGGCACAGGCCAAATCCAGTATCTGCATGGGCATGCCAGCTAAGGAGCAGGCACGTTCACCTCAGTGCTGGGCATACTAGCCTGTTCTCCAACTGGTTTTATTTCAGTGGAAGATGAAAATTGCAACTGTGTCCAGGAAAAATACCACTAGTGCTTTATATTTGGGACTATTTAGTAGTGCCAAATGTGATGTGAGTTTGCAGCCTCAGCATCACCTAAAAAGCCCAAACTAGCCCCCAAGTTGACTGTGTTTGAAGCCAAGGACCATGTTTTTCTTCATGCTTGCACAAGGACCTGCACCATTCAATCCTGATTACTGCTGGGGGTCCTGGCACTGCCATTCACCACTACAGCATTGTGGGCAGACTTCAAGAGTTAAAATCAACACAGTTGTGAAGTAAGAAGGAAAGAAAGGATGCCTACTATTCAAACGGTGACAAGCACAAGGCAGGAAGTGCTTGGCAGTGTTACAATAGTATTGTTTGGTCTAAGGGGCTCTGGTGTGACATACAGCAGCTTGTTAAGTCTCATTTGGTGCTTTTCTGTACCTTGGCACCCTGTCACTTTTACCTCCAGTGCTACACATATGCCCTATGTACTTTGTACAGCAAATGTGGTTTCATTTGCTTTACCATCTATTACTTTATTTTAATTGTTTGGAAAAATCATCATGCCCAGAGACGTCTGCTAGCCATTAGTGTGAGTCAATAATGAGTTTGGGGTTTAATTATTTTACACTGTATATATGGAAACACAGTGCATTGCTGAGAATTCAGTCAAGACACTTAGGTTTGGTTTAAATGTATTTTGTCTGGAGTACGAATAGGGTATTTCTGCTGTGGCCCCCCAGTACCCAGTCACTGGAGGGTCACAGTGACAACCATGTGGATGCTGTGTGCAGGATGATGCTCCTCTGGAATGATCACAGAAACTGCCACTTGCTTTGGCATAAAACCTGAACTTCAGCAGGGTTTGCCTGGGCTGGTTTTGAGACTAGGCTTCTTCAGCTCCTGTTTTCTCCTGGCAAATGTTCCTCACGGTGCTGTAAAGCCCTTGCAGCCACGACTGGGGCCTGCCCATTTCTCCTGAGCCCTGCCATCAGCCTCACGCCAGGGGTCAAATCCAGCCCCTGGCAGGGCAGGGATGCAGGTCAGACCTGTTTTGCTTTGGTGTCCATTCCCTGGACTTCAGCTCTGCTGCTGCATAGCAGTGAAATCAGAAACAGATTCGCCGTCCTTCAGGTTTCAAACTGGGACTTCAGTCTTTTGGCATTTCACTGACAAGCCCAGCCAGCTACTTACCATACCCCGATCTGCACATTGCTATTATTAAGAGTGATGATGGTTTTGTAACACTGTGTTCTTTGCTGGAAGGGTTATATCTGGCTTTGAGCAATTACTGTGTGATTTTAATTAACTTTTCCTTATGATATACTTTCTGCCTGGGTTTGACAGTTAGCTTCACAGTGTTTCACAGTATTCTGCATAGGAAATATTGCTACCAGCACTTTAAAGTTTGTGGAAGAAAACAGCAAAGAACTTTTAGGTAATTTAATATTTCTGTGAGAAGAATTCTTAAATTCTGCAAACTGGGAAAGGGACCCTTGCTTAAAATACAACTTTAAGAAAGTCTAACTACTGTAAAACTGTGTGATTAGCAATTACAATTTTACTATAATTCTTTGCTTATATCTCATGAATGTTTTATTTCTATGTTCCTTCAGTCCTTAGAAACAATGTTAACTCAACTTTATTTATTAGCAGAGAGGTGAAATATTTGCTGTCAAAGTATCATCCAGCTACCGCCATTGGTATTTTCCCTAATCATGTTTTTCTCTCTCTAGACTATGATGTCTGTGCTGAAGCTCCCTGCGAACAGCAGTGCACAGATAACTTTGGGAGAGTCTTATGTACTTGCTATCCTGGGTACCGCTATGACCGGGAGAGGCACAGGAACAGAGAGAAGCCTTATTGCCTGGGTGGGTAGAACTGCGTGTTGATCTCATCTCTGGTTAATGATGTATCCTGCTCTCTCAGGTCTTTTAGGAGTCAGTTTAGATCCGAAACCTTTCTTATTCTTATTAGTATTACAGAAGAAATATGGGGTTTAACTGTGTTAAGGATTGGTTCCTAGAAATAAGAGATCTAAATCCCCCTGAAATTATTAGAAGGTAGTACCTAAAATGAGACATAAGCACCCAAACACTTTGAAGTGTTGGGCTGTTGTAATTTTTCGATTAATAATCCCTCCTGCATGTTTCGAGATAAATTTGGGGGTTTAGCCTGAGATGAGGGACATGATTCTAACAGTAACCCTCAAAGCACTATAACTGGGCCTAATTATGAAAATAAATCCTTGGGGTTTGATTCAGATGGCTAGTATCTCATTCAGGACTGATTACTTACATGTGGTCCTTGTGTGATGAGTCCTGCCCTGCCCTGCATGATTTGCTGTGCCAGGGAGCCAAGGTTTGCAGGATCGAGCGTTGCTTGTGAGCTTTTCAAAGCAAAGACATGGTCAAGTAATGATCACCAGTAAAAAGCCAGGTATGTTAATAATAATAGTGCAGTTTGCACAGAGCTCCAGCCCAAAGCACCAGCAGTGCTGCAGTTATTCATTCAGTTAACCATAAAATCTCCTGATACCTTTAAAGGAAGTCTTTAATTGTATTTGAGGTCTGAAACCTCCAGCTTTAGGACATTTTGAACTCTTGCTCCTCTCCAGATATTGACGAGTGTGCCACGAGCAATGGGACGCTGTGCTCTCAGATCTGCGTCAACACCGTGGGCAGTTACAGGTGTGAGTGTCACGAAGGCTATACCCGGGAGGAGGATGGCAAGACGTGCACCAAAGGAGATAAAGGTATATGCTGGTGGGGGTTAAAGTTCCTGGGCCAAATTGCCATCTAAAAGGTCGATCAGTCATAAAGAGGAACTGCTCCCTACACTTGGAGCTGGGGTTCCGAAGCTGGGATGTAGCTGATGCTTCTGGAGAGGCCGGGTTGTTCACTGGACACCTGAGCGCCTGTGAAGCAGTCTTGCCGCATGCTCTCCTCCTCTCTGGTTTGTGAGGTGTGCACATGGAGCAGTAAATCAGTAGTCACACCTATAAAGAAAGAGCATAAGTACATTGAAGGATGTAGAAAACATCTTCCCCTGGAAAGGCAGAGCAGCTGAATGGTGAGACTTGCCATTAGCTTCAGTCAGATCATTTCTGCTGGATCCATCTGCTAAAAGCCATATTTTGCTTCCATACCAACCTGTATCATCCCTAGTTTGTGGCCAGAGCTCAGGAGACATAGGAAAAAAAATTGCCAGATGATGACCCTTTATAAACCTTCATTAATTTAATCTGTTAATTAAATTAATTTCAGTAACTTTAATTTGTATTTACACGCCTACATCTGAGATTAACAAATAGCCCTGGGTTGGGTGGTTAGTGCCTTGGGGTGCTCAGAGGCTTAGAAAAGGTGTGCCTGGGAATTCCACACACTTTTCAAGCATTGCTTAAATCCATTGCTAAATTACATTGAGTAACACTGACTTCTACTGACCTGCAGTTAGTCTGTGTGTCTCGTGACTGTGGTCAGATTTTTTTCTCTTTTTTAATGCAAATATTATGTGATGGGAGAGGGGTTGTTCTTGCTTTTCACTGTTGGCTTCAAAGTATGTATGTGTGCTGTGTATAAATGATTTTAAAATTTTTTACCTCATCCTAGTTATTAAATTACAGCATTTAGAGTAGTGCAGATTCGGTACCGATACACCAATTTAAAAAGAAAGGAGGAAGGGAACAACCTGTGCTCTGGGAAAAGAAAAAAACCAACCCCTTTTGATGGGTGGCGACTTAGCACAAGTTCATCAATTAATGCCTGAACACATGTGTGTCACTGGGTGCTCCAAATCCCGCTGCACAGCCAGAGCAATTTATAATTTTGATTTTCCTCTGAAAATGTATGACTGGAGCCACTCCATTAACTTGAATTGTTCCTTGTAGTTTTCAATTATTTTTTTTTCCTTGTAAGTGTGGGGTGTCATAAAGGAAAGAGAGATAATCTATATAATCACCTTGCAAATAGTTTTTTTAGTTAACTTTTCCTCTGGCTAGTTCAAATTTCCTGACAAAATAATGTCCAAAGAATTAAGGATAACCAACCATTCAAAATATTCAAGGTGGTGGAAATATTTGTAATATTTGAAAAACACCAATTTTACATTGAATGTACGTGGCACAGGAAAATGTCAGTTCCAGTAGTTAATCTGGAATGAAATACGCACCATCTCTGAAGACATTTCCCAAATCAGCTGCGAGAAGCAGAGAAGGCTACTTTCTGCTCTGTTACCCCGTGGTACTCCAAGTTATGTTACTAATTGCCAGACCTCTGGTGCAAATAAAAGAGGAGCTGGCCATCGCTATTTCACAGGGCTTGTGTCCGTAACTCGTCCCAGAGAAAACCAAGTTTTTCACGAGGAACAGGCTGTAGCGACACACCACCCCGTGGTCAGCCCCAGCCCTGCACTGCCCCGGAGACCACCGCATCCATGCTGGAATGACTTCCTAATAAACAGATGATTTACTTTTCATGGTAGCTTGAACACTTAAATTTTATTTTAAAATTTAGTGTGAGAGACATGAAAACACAGGTTTCCCTCTTCAGCTCTAACCATGTTGAATGTTTCCCGGGAGATAGTATTCACATTTTCATCAAGCCATGCCTGAAGGCTGCAATCCAAACCCTTTTTTGGCTCTACAAGTGGGCTTGACAGAGAGCTTTGAGTTTGTTAGCAGGCACAAGAATAGGGAGCATTTTTCCTGCATCCACAGTCATGTTGCATTTGACAGAGACAATAAAGCTACCCGTGCAGAAGTAGGCAAATGAAACCATCTCAGCAGGCTGAGCCCAGATAATACAACACAGATGATCAACTTAACTCCATGCAAAGACCGCCCACGGCACAGCTCCCCGCAGAGCTCTCCCCTGCCAGCATCTCCTTCTCTTCCAGCATCAGCAAGACAGAGTCTTCAGGCATATGCAAAGAAAACACATCACTCCCTTGAGCAGATCTCTTATCAAAAGGCGCCACGGGGCTCACCGGTGCCTCACCAAGATGAAAGGACCCCTGTCAGGACAGCAACGTCATGCATGAGCTAGACTTCTTGCTTTGGAAAGCCTTCATAAAACAGGGGTTTAAGCCTTCTCTGAAATAATTTTAGTTTCTTAGTGTAGGTCTGTGCAATGGAAACAGGCTATATAAGTGCCTTGCTCAATGCTGGCCAAACTGACCCTGGTAGGTGACCTCCGTTTCTGCACTGCGCATGGGTGGCTCCGTATAATTACTTCCTGCCCCTCTGGCCTGTCCTAGGTGGCTTCTGGCTTGATCCATGCTTTATTCTGGCTTTATTTGTAGTTTGGTCCTGATAAAGGATCAGATGGGGGTACAGCGAATATTTGATGGATGACTCCTTCCCTGGGCAAATCATCACCTCTGTCTGGTATGAGTTAGGGGGATTCCACCTCTCTCCTGGGACGCAGCTCACACTTGCTTATATGACGCTGTTGGACTTCTTCCTCCGACAAGTCAATCCAACTGGATTTGCAGAAATCTCACTGGTATGATATTTCCAAACATTAGCTGACACACCCCCCCCCCCCCCATTCATCTCCATGGATTGTCACAGCCCTGTTTTATCTATACTTGTCAGCCTCGTGTGCCACATCCTTCTGAAAGATAAACTGGATTTTATAATGAAACACAAGGCCAAATTCACCGCTTCTTAATCTGCACGTAATTCCACTGATTGTAGTGGGATTGCATGAGGTTTCAAATAGCAGAGGCTCTGGCAGTTTCTCCCTGTGACTGTATGTTGCTTTCAGCAACATTTCTTAACACAATATGAGGGAACTCATTTGGTAAGATAGCTATTAAAAGAAGTTTTGGTTAAGACTGGTAACAAACCCAAACTTTATTGGAGTTTGAAAAAAAAAAGGCATTTTTTCTAATGCTTCTATATATGTGCATCTGTAAATCCTACACAGGTCCAAAAGTGGACATGTCAAAACATTGCTTTTTTTAAAGGAAGCTTAAAAATTGAAGATGGAGGAGGAACTCCATGAGGGAGCCACAATACTGACCTGTCATCAAGAGAAAACTTACCTTGCAGAAATATCAAGAGATGTCTTGATTACAGCATATCAGTTCTTTGTTAAGGGGAAAAAAACCCTGCATGGTGCAGATTCTTCGGTCTATCAGAGAAAGGCTTATGGGCGAAGAGACTTTGGAAGGCACTGAAGGCAAATTTATTAGCATTAGAAAAAGAGCACTGAGGAAGGAAACCAGCAGATGCTGTGTATTTAGGTATCTTCAGACAAAGGCTGGAGTCCCTCTGGGAGGTGTTGTGGCCAAATAGTGTTGAAGCCAGCATAGCTGCGATTTCCTGACATTCTATGATGTGTTATGTAGAGTTCTTCGAAAAAACCCAAGTACTACCTTTTGGCCTTAACTCTTTGAACCATCTGAACACTGTACAGAAAGCTCTTCAGGTATTGCTAAGTTGTGTGCTATCAGGAAGGGCTGGGAAGCTCAAACAGCAGTGTGCTTACTGCCATAAAAATGTTAAGTAATTTGTGTATTACTGTAATGCCACTGGACTGCAGTTGTGGGAGCAGGCAGTTGATGAGCAGGGAAAAACCCCAAGCCTTTGCCTCCTAATCTTCTGATCACTTCAGTGCTAATACCAGGCTTAATGCTGCTGGTCACCTCAGCACCCTTCCCTTACAACCCTCTCCTACCTCATTACAAAGTAAGAGAAATAAATCTTTGTCTTCCAAAAACAAGCATACCTGACGTGGTATTACATCCAATGGACTAAATGTATCAAAAATCAGTTTTTCTTAAATTTGTGTGTTGGTGGTCCATAGATGACCATCTGATGGATGCAATATTCCTTATTGAACCCTGCAAACATTGAAAGTGAAGTACCACGTAATATCTTTAGTATTAGAAACTTCTGTTTTTATTTAAAATGATGCAGATGTTTTCAAAATCAATACAAATTTCTGAAAAGATGAAGGACATTAAGAGTGTGTGTCCAATATATATGTATTGGAGAAGTATAACACAATAGCTAAGCGCTTCGTAGTTGTTCCTTTTTGAAGATTTTGAAGATTTGCTGACTTTAACCAGGAGCACCTGCAGAGTTTTCCCATTATGGGACATGCTCTGAAAGGTCAGTTTTCAAAGGTGTCCAATAACCCTTCCAGGTAACATCGTACAAGGCCACATATGACATGCAGAGCCTCAATACACTTGATGTTTCTCAACAACTATATGTGGAAGGAAAAAAGCTCACCTAGAGTTTGCCAGTATGTGTCACCCTATGTTTTGCAAACCATATTTGTCATTGTGTTAAAACAATGCTTGTTTGCGATGCAGAAGTGCTTCACTGAGTATGGGACTGGGAAAAGGACAAAAATAACATTTGTGATATCTCTTACAGTTTGAATCATTTAATGGATTCTTGAAAAGATCCCATTCATGCGTAGTATCAACAGGTGTGACCCTTTCTCTTGTGTGGATTTAAATCCCTGTCATTAATCTCAGTCCCCATCTCTGCTCAGGCTGATTGCATCGCATGGAGGAATAACTGGCGATGATAAAGAGCAGTTTGGGCAAAGTGAATGAAATTAACATATTGTGAGGGATTTTACTGTAATTTATAGCATATGAAAATTTGCCCTTCAGGGGACTGTAAATCAGTTCAGATCTATAGGGTTAGTCTACCCTAAACACAAAGATAAAAGAAGGGGTGTAACCTTTTCCAGGTATTAAAAAAAGAAATTCTTTGGGGACTGTTAACTGGAAACAGCTGCTTTAAAAATGAGCTCAGAGTCGTCCCTGCAAAGTTTCTCAGCCTTACATAGCAATTCACAGTCAAAGCACTAATAATGGCAAGATTCTCTTCTCTTTTCACAGTCTGGGGAAATGTAACAACCTTCAAGTTGCTTTTGCAATCGCTTTATGAATTTCTTTCCTTTGGATCTTTATATTTATATTGGAAACCACTTCCTTTCAGCTGGGCTTCCTGAGAAATCCGAAAATGTGGCAAAACCAGGGACATGCTGTGCCTCTTGTAAGGAATTTCATCAAATAAAGCAGACAGTTTTACAACTGAAGCAAAAGGTATGAACACTGATCAGCCATGTCTTCAGCGAACCTGCATGTTTTATGAAAACTGAGGTTAAATTTAAGTGTTTTGAGCTGTCACTGCCATGTGGCTCTTGTGCCCATAAAGATGATGGAAATATATTTAAAATCATGTAGGAACGGCATCTCTTCCTTATGCTTCTGTATTGCTTGTAAGCAGATTGCTAACCAAGCTCGTGGAGCTGCGTTACCAAGCTCGTGGTAACAGAGTCTGGCAAACGCCCATCCCAGTCGGAGCCCAGGTTTCTTGGCAATCTGTGCTAGCCTCAGCTTTTCATTCATTCTGAATGCACAGGATTTTGGACTCGATCCACCTTTAGTCTAAGCAAGTGCAATACAATCTGCAGATGGCGGAACACGGGAGAACATGATTTTACGTTAATAGGGTATTGATACAGGATTCTTGCCAAATAGAAGCCGTGTGGCTAAACAAAAACATCACTAGCTTTGATTTTTTTAAAAAGAAAACCCCTCAGCCCTAACCTTTTTTATTTTTTTTTATTTTCACCTGTGTCCTTCCTGCAATAATGCACTTCAAAACTTCCCCTGGCCTTTAATTGCTCCTATATGTGGCCTCCTTTTGCACTTGAGTAGGACTGAAATAACCCAGAGACCCAGGCTAGAATTTGAAGAGCCAAGGGCAGGGATGCAGATGTAATGCCTTTTCTAGTGACATCTCCTCTGAACATTCAGATTCTCTCAAATTGAAATGTTCTGCAGGAATATTCTCAGCAATTCATGTTGACAGGCTGTAATTATTTCACATAGGGTGCTCATTTAATTTCATTGTGTCAAAATACAATTTGGTGTATTCTTTTGTGCATTTAATGATATTCATTCAATGTAATTTATATTGGGAAGAAAGAAATCTGCTTCACTAAAATGAAATACACTGAGGTTAGAGACACTCTTTATCTCAAAAATCTCAAAATGTCATGTTTTCCTTCTGAATCAGCATGAAGACAAATGTGGAAGTGACAGAATTTCAAACAAACAGTAGCAGACAGGTTAAAAAAGGATCTGTGCCTTTGAGTGGCTGCTTGTCCAGCCGTGGTCCATGATGCTGAGCAGGCTCACACTGACCTCCAGGGGGGGGATCTGGGGTCACAGTTGGCCAAGTCATTTGCTGCAAGAATTGATGGAGAACAATGGCATGGATTAGTGGAAAGCTTTCTGTTTCTAACTTCCACTGTTAGGTGCCTGTGTTCAAAACTCACTCCTACAAAAATAAGACCATTGATACCTGTTACAGTAGGCACTTGTACAGTAGCTGTGGCCAAACTAAGCAGCTCACTCTTGCCTCATAGCTAAGTCATGTCACGGTCCATAGCCTAAATTTTCCCCAAGTATCCTCCTAGGGGAACTTGATCTATTTGGCATCCTCAAAGGGAACCCACTGGGTTGTGCCTCACACAGACAGAGTTGGAAGAGATGCTCCCCCTGACACCCTCAGCATTTTTCACCCCCCAGAGAGGAAAGCTTTTGTCCACGCTGAGAGGACATCTGGCTTCATGCTGCTTCTCTGTCCAGGGAGAGAGGAATCCTCATGTTTCACCAGCCACTCCTCGTGGCCAAGTTCTGGAGAGGACGTCTCTCCATATCTGTGGTTGAAGCTGTTCTGTTTTGTACAGAAAATATAATTTCTGTCTGCCAGAGAGACAGTTTATGGGAATAAGTCTTCAGTCTTGTGGTTAAGACTTTCAGATTTTATGAACTTTATGCAAAATTAGTTTAGCAGAACAGCCTGTGAAGGATCCAATCCAGCAAACCCTACAACTGGGAACTGGGGTATGATTTTGGGAGTGGAAGGTGTCGTTTTGTGTCTTCTTAGGAAAGGATAGGGATGAAGTCAAGCCCTGCTGGTGATGGCATCAATACCTTTTTGGAGGACTTCAACATCCATTCCAGATCCAGAACAGAATAGTTCCAGGATCAAGAACAGAAAGTCACCTTGCATGGTCATCCAGTGGGATGCGCTGTCCCGAGGTACTAGGGGGCAGTCTTTGGATGATCTTGGTTGATCTCAGACCTTGCCAGAAAGAAGGACAGTGGAAAGATGAAAAACTGGGGGAAAGATATCTGACATGCTGACACACAGCCAACAATTTTTTAAAAATCAAGCTGGATCCTATTGCACAGATGTGTTTAAACATCTTAATTAGAAAGCCATGTTCCACATCACTCCTGTCAAGCACTGTCAAAGTCATCAAAACCACAGATCTCCTAGAAACTACCCAAAACTCCAGATGCAACATGCAACACAGCATATGGAAGTTTTGTTTCTAGTGCTGTCTTTCTTTAAAATTTACCCTTGCTAATATTTGCACGCACATGGAAAAAAAATTATTTTCCAAGGGCCATTAGGATTTGGAGCTGTGGATGGAGAAAGCCAAGGTCACCCTGGACCAGGATCCCGGTTCAGTTAAAAGGTGAAATAGAAATTGGGCCAGTGAGTATAGCCAATCCCTAAAAGGATGTGAGTCAACATCAAAAACACATGGTTTGGCCCCAGTGTATGTAACAACCACTTTCTGGCCAGAATATATCAGAGCAGTGAGCTAGACCAGAGCCTGGGTATTTTGGCACTCCCAGTGTATGCCTCAAGTCCAGCTGACTCAGTGGGGAAGCATCTGTAGATGCTTTCACAGCAGCTATGTGTTGTTTTTTTTTAACTTACTAAGTTGTTACAACAGCCTTGCTGGCTGGAACAAGTCAATATTTAAGCAACAGAAAAGAATACACTTCCAAATCCTCTTCGTGAGGAGTCTTCACCACTACATGCATATTTTTACTTCAGGCTGGCCATTTGCCATATAACCTGAAGAGTATTCATGGCAGGGACTATATACTAAGGGTTGTCCACTTATCAGCTGGGTAGGTAGGATCTGGTTCAGAAATTTAGGTACTACCTCTAAACAGGACATCAACTAATCTGTCACTCAACTGCGGCCACCACTAAGGAGAAACACTTACTGATGACACTGAAAATATTCTCACAAAAACTGCCTGAAAATATAATGCTCTCAGGTAGTCAAAAGATTAAACTCTAAGTCTCGGTTTTAGCATGGCAGTGTTGGCACTGCAGAGCCCTTGGTTGATTTGTGTCCCACAGTAGAAGCTTTGTAGCATGATGGTCCTTGCAACCTTCCATTTGTATCCAGTCAGGACAGGGTGGACACACCTCCCAGAAACAAAACTTTGCAGTGTGCTGACCAGAGCTGGCCAGTGGACCTCCGTGTGCTGGTCCCTGGCCGGTATGGTTATGAGAGCCCCCAGCTACTGCATTTTCCTCTTCATCCCCATGTGTATGGGGCTGTGATCTGTGGAGCAGCCCTTTATCTTCAGCAGTCCCACACTTTGGTCTGTGTTGCAATGGCTGGAATGTTGGCTGAGAAAGCTGCAGGGTCATTGATAAACAAAGCAGATGTTTTTCTTTGGAAAACAAGATGACAGCCCACCCCAGAGCAGCAGGCCTACTGGATCCCCATTTTCTATGTGAGCAGATTCATAGGAGTAAGCACATAAGAAACACCATGTGGGGCTTCTGTGAAGCACTGACCTCATCCAGCCACTGATTTCTGTGGGCATGGAGTAAATCTACAAAATTCTTGTAAGACTTACATCATGTCATTTAATTTGCCTTTAGTGCAGTCATCTTGTCTTTGGAACCATAATGCTCTCCAAAACTTAGATCACAAATGGCTGATAAATCCTTGTATTCCTGCCATCATATTTTGAAGTCCAGTCTGAAAAATCAAACTGGTGTTTCAGAAATGCCACCAGGAACTGTCTCAGTATTTCTAAATTTTTTTTTCTCACTTTTGCTTCCTTAAGAACTGTTCTGTGCATCCAATCCCAAACTGCAAGCAGCATGGGCTTTCCTTAAAGTGCATTCCTTAAGTAATAACTTGTTTGCCAAAAGAAATTTGCCTAGTTATATCATGTACTGAAAGTGTATAGCATTATTTTCTTTTTCTGGGTTACAAACATTAGGTTTGCTCTAAGGGCAGGAGGGTGTATATCAAATAATTACAGAAACAAGTAGGAGTCTTGAGAACAGTCCAGTGCAGGGAATTCCAAATAGCTGGTTAAAAGCATTATCAGATAGCAGGAGTCATCATGTATTTTATTTAATGCAGATCTCCCACACAAATGTTGCAGATTCCAGCATCAAATTATCCAGTGAGCCAAATTCATTCAGGGAGCAACATAGTTGACCCAAGGATAGATCTGCCCTGGTATTGCTGAAATAGCTCTTCAGTTCCGTTTGGCAGAGCAAAATTCCCAACTCTACACGCAGCCACTCACTGATAATAAATTTCTTTCCTCACTGCAGATCAGCCTTCTGTCTTGTCAGCTCCCTTCAGCTCCATATTCAGACACTGAATATTTGCAGAATATTTCTAAATATGTTTAATTATTAAATATAGTCAATATGGGCAGATTAATGTGTCATGGATAATTAAACATCTGATGTACTGGATAATGACATTTTAAACTATAGTGTGCAATTCTCCTTACATTCTCACTTACTTTAGCTTTGTGTCTCTATGCAAAGCAGATCCAAACATCTGTCAGGTTAAATAGTATGGTTACAGGGCCAGATCCATAAGGACTTGGGGCAGTCATTGAAAAGTTAGTGGCTTATGCAGCAATTGAGAACTTATATATCTGAGCAAATGTTGCCCTGAGAAAGGGCAGTAAATTAATAGAGAAAACTTCAAATAAGGAAAAATAGGTTTCCTGAGAAGATCCAAGCAATTATGACACTTAAGTTTTTGACAACTTCTTGCTGTATCTCTCCTGAATTTCTTCTGCCCTCCATTTGTATTGACTTGCAGTATTTGCACAGTGACTTGAAATGCGAACAGCTTCACACAGTAACATTTTTTTCTGATGATTTCATTGAAGGACACAATGAAACATTTTATGTTTTCCTGAAGTACTTAAATATGCTGTTTGTCCATATGAAAGCTTAACCAAGAATGTAATTTATCCAGCTGAACAATGAAGGGCTTACAGTGGTTTTTGGTTTTGGCAGGTTGCTTTGCTACCAAATAATGCTGCTGATCTTAGCAAGCAAATCACTGGTGAAAAAGTGCTTGCATCTAATGCATATATCCCTGGCCCCCCAGGCCAGCCTGGCCAACAAGGCCCTCCAGGTAAGATACAGACCAGAGGGATGTGAATGTCCAGTAGTACTATGAATAGAAGTAATAAGCTTCAGTCTTGCAGTATGATAAGATTTCATGTGTTTCATATTTTGATTGCTATTATTATATTTGCATTTGTGCTGTATTTAAAAGGAAAAACTTTCTGGTCATTATGGTCAGCCTCTGGCAACTGTAACATCATCCATTGTGTCTTAGTCTCCATGTGTTTCTTGGCGTGCAAGCTGCATTTGTCCTGTATGTGTTAAATTTCTCCCTCTCCCTGGGATATCTCACCTGCTTCAGTTGTTATTTCCTGTACTTTAACTCTGTCTTAAAACACTCTCCGTTTCATTTCAGGAATACCTGTTGCTTTAGCTCACTGTCATTAGTAGAGCAGAAAATGTGCTTTCAGTTTGTGGGGGTTTGTGCCAACTGTTTTATTTTTCCTCGTCTGGTTTTGCAAGGATTCGTTTGTTGGTTTCATGTTGTGTTCCAGATTCAAAGGAATCTGAAAAGTAAAACTCCACTCACACCTTCTTTGCTAAGGTATAGCTTGAAACAATGAGAAAAACAGAGAGTTCCTAAAGTTCTAACTTAAGCCAGACACCTTGCAACCAGCAGCCAGTGATGCTAAAAACTATGCAAACTCTGTTGAATGCAGACCTAATTCTGGGTTAGCGATATATCCAAGGAAATTTAGCATGGTGCTGGGTTTCAGGAATATTCTTACAGAGGACTAGCAGATACTCCTTAAGAGGTTTGATTTACTCCCTACTGAACTGCCCCCACATTTATCCCCACTTTTGCAGTCTTGCTTTGCTTTTTGAGTCTTTACCTCATTTTCTTGGAGGACGAGTATGTTCAGTCTTCAGTATATCATAAGTGCAAGGACAATATGGTCAGAGATTCTGAACTGTACAGTGCGTCACCTTGCAATCTTTCTAACGTAGGCCTGACCCTGCAGGTCTTCCACCCGGTTTCCCCATGACTGAGCTGTCCAAGGTACTGTAGAATTATGTGTTCAACTTGAAAACCACCCCAGCTCACCTCCTCCTCTGCCCTGTCAGCAACAGTGCAGATGGGTCTTCAGGAGGATTCCAAGAGGTTCATCACTGAACTTGATTTTACTCCTTTCGAAAACCCTAACTGCACGTGTTCTGTCCTGCTGAACCCTTTTTACTCTCTGCCTTTCATTTTCTATGTCTTTCACAGGCCTTCAGTATGAAGAAAAGTGCTTTACCCTCCAAGTATAAAGCAATTCAGCTAGTGAGACTTTAATGGTCTTTATTTTGTGCAAATGTTGTTTCAGGTGCCTGATTTTGTTTTGCTTTTTATAGTGTTCTCCACCTAAATGTATGCTTTGTTGCCTGTGTGCTTCCTAAGAAATAACATTCTCTGCTGAACCAGCAGAAGCTGAAAAGGATATAAAGCAAAATGGAGTAACAGAGCCTTTTTTGCCCCTAAGACATTGGCTACCATATTAGGCAAAAGAGAGGTGCAACCCACCACTGAAAAGGGCTTGCTTTTGTGCCAGTCATGTAGATGCCTTCAACCCAACATTCCCATGAGTTTTCCAAGTCTTTCTTTTTATGATATGTTCCTCAAATGTGACCTGTTCTTTTCTTCTTTGTGTGAAAATGAGGCATTTCTGCTTTTCTTTTCATTCCCAGTCTGTGTCCCTAACCACCTGGCAGTGGCAGTCTTGGCTTCTTTGCACACACAAGGTTTAATTGTTTTGTGAACCTCTCTTGTAGCTACTGTGACAAGGAGCAATGTCATCTCAGAGGACCACTGTGTTGGTTGTGTTGTTGTGGATTTGGGTGTGTTAAACCGGCCCATTGGGTGGTTCAAAAACTGGCCAGTCCCCACTGCTTGCACTGATGAAGTGTCCTGAAGGCTTTCCCTGGCATTTAACCTTTGCTGTCGATTGCAGGGGCTCCAGGACCAAAAGGGAGTCAAGGAGTTCCTGGGTCACCTGGACCTCCCGGACAACCAGGCCCTCGTGGATCAATGGGACCTATGGGCCCATCTCCAGACATATCACATATTAAGCAGGGCAGACGGGGCCCTGTGGTCAGTATTCTCATCTCCCATCACGCATTGCACAATTGGCCTTAGCTCCACAACTTCTCACATCCTTGTGAACATTTTCTTTTCTCTTGCAGGGCCCACCAGGAGCCCCAGGGAGAGATGGTAGCAAGGTGAGGAGAGGTACTGTTTTGCATAACGTGGGCATATGCACGTGTGTAATGCAGGCTTGCAAAAGAGACCCTCTACATACTTGTAGTCACACCCTTTTACCATCTCTTTTTCTTTGCTAAGCTGAAAATGCCCTGTTGTCCCATCCTTCATGTCTTCCTTCTGCTATTTTGTGCTTGCCATTCCTTAAGTCTTGCAAATAGCCCTGCCAGGCTATCTGTCAAGCAGCCTCCCTTCTCTGCACCTCTTTTGGTTTTTGCATGAAGAAACATTGATGCTTTAGCCCACTTCTTTAGATTGCTCTTTTGTGAATTTCTCCTGTTAATTGGTTTGCTTGTTACTGTCTAGGAGAAATATCAGAAGTGCCCAGTCTGCTCCCACTGGAATCAGTAGCATTTTCCTTGCGTTCCTCCTTCACTTTCTTTTCTTTTTCTGAGCAAGCGTAAGATGATGATTCTTGATCTCTGGACAGTAAGCAAGGCAGTTTGCAGAGGCAAACTGTGATTTTTTTTTTTCATTTCCTTTAGTCACAGCAAGCTAACTGAAGTGGTATTAATTACAGGGGGAGCGAGGTGCACCAGGACCAAAGGGGATACCTGTAAGTATTGCTCACAGGTGGAATTTCCACAACAGTGATGCTGACTACTAACAACAGGTCAGCCAAAAGAAAAAAAAAAAAAAAAGAAAAATCTCTCCTGTGTCAAGAACACAGTGAAAGATACTTACATGCACAGAAAATATAATTGGAAAGAAAATAATTACCTGTTTACATCCAAGTGGTTTTGCCTACACACCTCTTCCCTTGTTGGGTGTGACACTGAAGGCAGTAAGTGCACCTCTGCCCTACAACAGCAGGAGAACATCCTCACAAAGCAGTAGCATGAGATCCCATGCAAGTGCTAGTTAGTACAGTTCAGCCACTGCTCCTAAAGGGAGTTTGACCCACGGAACCTTTTAAAATCCTGCCCCTCGTCTCTCTCTGGGATTTGGGAAGTTACAGGCTTTGAGCTAGTCATCAGGAGAAGGATGAGTACTTACAATTGCTTTCAGGTGAAATTCTTTAAAAAATTATTTCTTACAGTGTTTTCTCCTTGGTGGAATGGATTTTTAAAAGTGTGTCCAGCAGGGTGTGCTCAGTATTAAACAGTGTACTTTACTGTATGAAGTCAGCTAAAAAGAAATTACGATTTTCTAAAGTCAGGTAAAACCAGATAGACAATCTCTACATTGTAATTACCAATATATTAAGTGACGGACAGCAGTGAGGTTACTATACTGAAAAGATACCTTCTCAATACCAGCATTCTTGAGAATTTTTTAAAAATAAATAACAATTATTAGTCATTCTAAGAATGTAATTTCCATCAGTTTAATAAGAAGGAACACAGGGAACCAAGATTTATCTCTTCTATTCCCATGAGGTGTCAAGATACTCTTAGGAGGCAGATATAGCAAAGGAATTGTTAACTAACAAAGGGACTAAGCATCTTGTAAATGTAGGCTCTGTCTGCAAAACCATTTGCCTTCTTTTGAAAATTGTTTCCTGAGCAGGTTGATTCAAAACCAGACCATTAACTTTTGGCAATTGATATGAAGCAGTATTTTACTGAGTTACCCTTGCAAGAGGAATTATGTCAACCTGTTTGAAAACCGTAAGAGCAAAGTGATTATTAATGACTGTGCCTTGTGACTGCAGGGCCCACCGGGTTCATTTGATTTCCTGTTGCTGATGATGGCAGACATCAGAAACGACATCGCTGAGCTGCAAGAGAGAGTGTTTGGACACAGGACTCATTCATCAACAGAGGAGTTTCCATTACCTCAGGAATTTACAAACTATCATGACACAGTAGATTTTGGATCTGGAGAAGACTACAAACCACGAGCAGCACCCAGAGATTCCAGGATACAGAAGGCAGCCCATCCTTAGCTGTGCCTACTGAAAAACAGAGCCCTTTAGAGTTCTTCAATATAAAAATGCACTGACAATGTGAAAAAAAAAAAAAAAAATTATTTCCCAGTTTTCTCTCTGCTTTTCCCCAACCATGCTGCCTGTACTGTAGCTTTCCTGGTTCATGGTAGCCTCCTTGCAGTAATTCCATACCATCAAGCCTGCACTATGCATTGTACCTAGACTATCAAGAAAACGTTCTTAGTATGTAATACGTTTAAGGCACACTCTAGCTAATGGTGCAGACCACAGCATTTCATCTGCCTACCTTGCATTCTGTGTCCAAATGACTCAATACCGAAATTTTGCCAGGGGTAGAGGGGCAGCTGAACATCATCCCTGAACGACACCAATAATGAAAACCTTGTTCCACAGTTACTCTATATATGTTAATATATTATACCACTGAACTCAAGTCTGCATCTACTGTCCCCAGGCTTAGGAGAGTGTGAAAAGTGCATCCCTGCATCACAGCAGACATCAGCTGTAAGTGAAGTGTCTTCTTCTATTATGCCCCACCACGGCAGAAAAAGGCAAAAAGAATATGGTGAAGCAGTGATACAAGGGCACTGCTTCTTGATCTGGAAATTACTGGGCTTTTTGTTGCTAGAGTATTGTTCAAAGACAGTCAAAAAGATGTGTTTGTCCTAAACTAACACTACTTTTCTCTTACTGTTCTCTCACTGCTCAGTGTGAAAGCCAGTTCCTTTCCTCAATAGATTCATCCTGGATAATATTACAAAGATGAACAAGAGAAAAGGGGATGTATAAAGCAGGAAAACCAACATAAGTGAATCAAGTAGGCTTACTGGCAAGCACAAAATCAATCCCAGCCTTGCAGAAAGAGTCAGATTCTGACCTCCTGTATGTGCATGTCTTCCTTGGTGAAATGCTGAAGTCCAAGTGAAATTGAGACCAGAGAGAGGCCTCATGTTTGCAAAGAGCTTCCACCTGTTTTGTTCCTCTGCTGCATGAAAGCGACCTAAATGGCATTCACGGAACTGGAACAGAGAGTTGCAGTGTATTTGACTGGCTGGGTATATGAGGAATATGAGTAGGTGCAGGAGTGCAGATGACAAAACATTTCAACTGGTATGAGGATGGCTAAGGTGAGGTACTGCACATGGGATCCTATATTTGTGAGGAGGGATGAAAGGGAGTGCCCTTTTTTTACACTGGAAAATTGGATGCACAAGTTAGACCATACCTCATGGATGATATACGTGATCGTTTCTTTTGGATTACCACAGCTGCTGAGGACTTTGCCATGCTTAGAAGGATACGATAAAGGAGTATATTAAGCACAAAACTTCAATGTTTTATCTGTGTAGCTGCTACTTCTACAGTATGTTTAGTGCTGGGTCATGTCCATGTTGCAAATGCGAAGAAAAACTTCTGGTTTTGCCATGTTTTTCAGGGCTTGCATGTTCTAATAGAATAAATACAGGTGAAAATATAAGCAGACCCTTTTCAGATAACCCATAAAGGTTTGGATTCCCTTCCATATTCTCTGGGCCAAAAGATAGCTGTTGTAATCCACAGCACCGGTACAGGTCATGTCTAGCTGGCTGTCTAGACCTTTTGTATCTTTTGTATATTATCTTAAAGGATGTGTTCATTCCTCTGACTGTTTCCCAACTCTTCACTATCACTATGCGACAAGGAAGGGCATTAGCTTTAAGAACATTAAAGTTCTGTATTCCTCTTCACATGATATGTATATCAATATTGACAAAACAATCACTAAGTCACTGGGATAGCTTAGAAAAAATTACAGTCCTCTCACCCTATGGTCTTTGGGCTTCTCCTCCGGGAGGAGCTCTGCCAGCAGCTGCAGATCCAGGTAGTCTTGTCAATCACATAATAAGGAAATCAGTGAGACTTGCAGAAGGAACTTGTGGCCAAAACAGGGATGGTCTTAGATGCAGCAGGCTAAAAGTAACCTCGTAAGACATCATGAACTGATGTATTTATGTCTTATTTTCTTAATTTCAAGCAGGCAACCAGGTCTAAATAACATTGCTCATGAATATGCAATCTAAGTAAATTTGTTAAATGTCAAATGTTATATTTGTAACTCTTGCAAATTATGTAACTCTTGCATATGTTTACCACCACACCCCATCACCTGCTGGATCAGGTTGATTCCCACTACAGAATTAGTAGCTGCAGGTTTTTTGACCATCAGATACTGAACAATGAGTTAGATGAGACACTTCCTACATAACAACTAAATTCTATTGCCCCCTGCCCACAAGAAGATGTGTTTTGAAAAACACACAAAAAGCTCTACTTTCCCAAATATAGACAAATACCAAATGAGGAGTTCCTACAGTTTGACCATCAAATTCAGGTGTAGGTGACAATTGCCCTACTGTGCGTAAATATCCAGGGAAGGGAATTTCTGAGACTGGACCAGAAAAGTCAATAAAATACATACTTCACTGTAAGTACAGAAAGCTGTCCTACAGGGTCATGAACATATGATATGGCACCTGTTTACATGCGTTTCTGAATGGAGACCTCAATAACTTCCCTTTCTGGAGTCTGCATCGTTGGTTTTCACAGCCTAGAGCTGGGTTTCCAACAGACGTGCTTATTCCATAACAAAGGTGAAGGAAAGTGTTCCTTGGGTTTGTCTGTGTGCTTCACCCTTCTCTTTCCAGACTCCCTACCCCAAAGCTGTTGGCTGAGTCCCAGCAGCAAGGAGGGGACACTGTGGTAGAGATAAGTCCACCTGACATGACACGGGAATTCCTCCCGCAGGGACAGCATCTCTGAGCACAGCTGGCTGCAAGGTTCAGCCTTCTGCCTGCGTCCAGCTAAGATCTTTGTATAGACCTTTCTCATATTATTTCTGAATAATTGTATGATACCTTTCATAATACATTGTATCAGAAACATTTCATTAAGATTTCTGGTTAAACACATAAAGAGACTCAGATAGAAAAGTGACATTTTCTTCTGCATACCCAAAGTTTTATAAAGCCAGGGCAGAAGAGTCATTTCCAATCTTGAGTTTCAGTACCAGGTAGCCAGCGAAGTCATCACCTTGTAAATTAACTATTACTCTGTGGCTCCAAAAATAACAAACTCCCCCAGGAATCCAAAATAAGAATGTAGAAACATCTACACTTACGCCTAGTTTCATTACTAGGCTCATGCACATGATAACTTTGTTTCATACAAATACTATGTATAATTTTATTAGAAAGAAATATTATTTTGATGTTAAGACATCAAGTTATAAGCAGAAAGTTAATAAAGAGTTTGTTATTTTATTAATATTAGAAATATATTTAATGGAAACATTTGCAAGAGTGTGTAGTGATGGGAAAATGCTGATTGTTAATGGGTTTGACAAAATCATAAAGCTTGGAAAATGTTTTCTTTCAACACTGTGCCAAGTACATAGGGGATCAGTCTTTCTTGCAAAGCTGGAGTACTTACACAGAAGAATTCCTATATAGTCAGCCTAAATCAAGAAAAGGGGAGGAAAAGTGATTGTAAATGGAATTAAGGTAAAGCCTGGAGTTATTGTGGCATCACAGCTTGAGTAACCTTCTCCCTAGAAGTGAATAAGCTAAGACCCAGAGAAGCAACAAAAGATGGGGGTGGGGTCCAATAATTTGTTAATTTCACAATAAAATCCATATGTTTGTTCATATTACACATTCCAATAACTATACTGTTCACTTTATTTATATAAGTATATGAAATACTAAAATGTAAAATGATTGTGATTTTATGCTGTATTCATAATAACAAAGATATTTTTTCGTACGCTGCTGGTAGCTGCTTTTGTTATGCATCCTTTCTCTGAACTACAGAAACGTTGGCTAGAAGAAACAAGTAGCAGGCAACCTCCTTACGCTGCCTTTTAGTATTTTTCTTGGGGCTGAACCATACGCGCTGCCAGGAGGACTATGGGGGCAAGATCTCTTGCAGAATAAGGTGGGTTTCTGTCTTTGTGGAAATTAGGCACGCACCCACCTCCACTATTAGGATGGTGGCTCCTGCGCCACATGAGGGCATGAGTCTGACTCCAGCAGCCTTACCCGATGCTGCCAGCGTACACAGCCTCTGCACAGTCTGGGGATGCAATACGGGGGTCCGAAGCTCCTCTGGCATCCTACCACTGGTACGGGGAAAAAAAGAGGAATAAGACGAAGGCTCTGGCAAGCCTCGCCTGCCCTTCGCGCCTGGCTGAGCCCCTCCCCGCAACTCCAGGAGCATCCTGTGAGGGCGGTGACCCACACTTCAACCCCAGATGCGGTGAGGGGCAGCAGGGAGGCCGGCTGCTCTCCTTCCTCCGCTTAGAATCCACCCTTCCTTCCCGTCGGCACAGCCACGGCCTCGCTCCGAAGCGGCAGAGCCAGCAACAGGGCTGTTACACCGTCGAGCTGACTGTGGCGGGATACGGCCCCACGGTGCGGGGAGATGGCGGCGGAAGATGGCGGGCAGCCCTGCGGGAACGGAACTACAGCTCCCGGCATGCCGCGCGGCGCCGCCTCGCCCAGAATGCCCCGCAGAGGCGAGCCGATTCCTTTGCGCCTGCGCGCTGTGGCATCACTGGCGTGCGGCGAACAGCCTCAACGCGGGGGCTCGCTGGGCCCTTTCTGCCGACCCGACCGGGGCCGGACCTCTCGATCGGCGGCTCCGGGCTCCGCTTCCCGTCCAGCCCGGAGGCAGCCCTCTGCCCCGCTCCATGCAGCAGCTGTTAGTCTCGCCCACGGGTAGGAGCGAACTACGACTCCCGGCGTGCTGCGCGGCGCGCGGGGGCTGCCGGGATGCTCCTCCCACGGTGCCCCGCGGCGGTGGCCGTGGCGTCGGCTGGGCCGGGAGGGCGGCGGGATGCGGCTGTCGGTGGCGGCCGCTATCTCGCACGGGCGCGTGCACCGGCGGTTGGGGCTGGGCCCGCGCTCGCGCCTCGACCTGCTGCGCAACTTGGTGACGGCGCTGGTGCGGCATGAGCGCATCGAGGCGCCCTGGGCGCGGGCCGACGAGATGCGGGGTTACGCCGAGCGGGTGAGCGGCCGGGCCTGACCGGGCAGGGGGGGGCTGGTTGGCGGCGGGCGGTCGAAGGGCCCTAACGGCTCTGCCTTCTTCCTCCCCTCAGCTTATCGAGTACGCCAAGCTGGGGGACACCAATGAGCGTGCCATGCGCATGGCGAATTTCTGGCTGACGGTAAGTACACCACCCCACCCCACTCCCCCCCCCAAATCCCTCATTTCCCCACCCCCAGCCGCGGTGCTGGAGCTGATTGTGCCGCCCTACAGGAGAAGGACCTCATCCATAAGCTGTTCAAGGTGCTGGCGCCCCGCTTCCAGCCGCACCCTGGCAGCTACACCCGCCTGCTGCAGATTCCCAACCGGGATGACCTTGACCGTGCCAAGATGGCAGTCATTGAGCTCAAGGGGAACCCCTTCCCACCGCTCATCCGCCCGCGCCGTGACACTGAGAAGACGCTGCTCAACCAGCTCCTGAAGGGCTACCGGGAGGACATGCAGCGGGCGGCAGCCCCACAGGCCCCCGAGGGCACCCCTGTCTAGGCATCCCCCTCTGCCCTGAGGGAAGCCCAATGCCTGCACAGGGACAGGGCTGAGCGTGAGCTGCCCGTGCACCAGTCAGCTTGTTGCTGTCCTGGAACAGAGGAATGGAAGGTGTCCCAGGAGGTCTGAAGGTTGATTACTAACTTTGAGATGCCATGATGTGGGCACAAGCTTAAGGTTTACTTGTTTTTTCCTGTGGTTTGAATAGAGACACATCAAGAAAAGGAAATCAAGCTGGGTGCCCTAATAGTTGAGATACTCTGTGTAAATAAACTCTGTTCAGAAATTGAGTTTGCTTCTATTTGAATTATATTTCTGTGCACAAGACTTAGTAACTTATTTTAGCAAAGACTGGGCTTGTTACAGCTTCAGGTCCAACAGCCCTGCTCTCTGGGGCATAGTATCCACTGTCACAGAGCTACAGTGTTTTCTAGAAGCCAGTGCACAGCCTTTCAGGGCAGGAAATAAGGTGAAAAATCAAGTTAGTGTTGCTGTTTCAGAAGTACTGAATGCAAATGGGATGGTAGCATGAAATAGGTGTTGAAAGAGGGAGTATCGAAGGGACTTGTCTTATAAGAAAGAGGCAACGTGTGCAGGAATAACAGTCATCTCTACCAAGAGTTTGGTAGACAACTCGGCCTCAGGTGTGTGGTTGAAGAAATCTCTGTATTACCCTATCAGAACAGAAAGGGATGGTAGCAGAACTTTTTCAGAGAGTGATAGAACTACTGGGAGATCAGAAACTTAAGTGGCTAGTTTTGTCCTTGATTTCAGGTACAGCTAGTATTTGAAGGTCTTAGCTGTAGCTTCTGTGTGGAGGAAAAAAAAAAACCAACACCAAAAAAATCAAACCCTTCATCCCAAGTTTCAGAATGTAAGACAAATGAGTGATCATCTATAGTGAGTTAGCTGTATGGAAAGACAAAAAAAAACCTAATCAAGTAATGTTAACTTAAAATTTGGTAATTCTCTGTTCAGGACATTTGTCTCACACAATACCACTTCTGTTTTAATGAATTCCAGCAAGGAATGAAGGATGTGTGGTGCTGTTTAAGGAAGAAGAAAAAACAGTCAAACTGCTAAAAAGTCAGCATTCAGACAGACCTTAATCTTTATGTTTCTAATGACCTTGAGATTGCCCTCTTTGCAGTTGAGCTATGTCACATTAAGACTAAGGGTGTGACGTTTGCCTGTCAGAGCCCGTCCAGGGACTGTCACTGAAACAGTTCTGCAAAGCTGCAAATACAGGGAACTTACTAAGGCAACAGACATTACAAGTATGGAATGGGTGGAGGAAGAGGAGCTGTGAAGAAATGCCAGGCTTGTAAGATCATTATGCCATGGACAGAGCAAGGACAAAAGGTGAGAAACTTGCTCATCTGAAAAAAAACCCCAGGAAAAGGGTAAGAATGCTGATCTCTGCTTCTCCGTTCTGCAAACCTGACAGGGGAGATAACAGCTGAAAGACGGAGCCTTGCGGTGGCAAGACGGCTGTTTTAGCTAAAGAGTGCAGGAAACAGTTTCAGCACAAAACTCTGAAGGCTACGATGCCCAGGAGTGAAACCTTTGCTTAATTATCTAGAAAATTAGTATTACAGCTAACACCCCTGCTTAATTCTAAACATATATGACTACGTCACTCAACTCTCTGCCTAAACCATGCTGTATGTAGCCTGTGGGAGGGGAAACAAAGAATTCGAGAATAAAAAGAGGAGAATAAGGGGTAAAAATTGGGAGAAAGGGACTGAAGATCTAGAAGAGACAGTCGACGGGCTGTGCTCCTCTTCCTCCACCCAAGACGGGGCCGCCTTCTTGGTAAGAACTGCGCCTTCGCCCCTGGTGAAGAATACCCGGGAAAACTCGGCCAGCATTGCTCTGGGGTATCAGCGTTACTGCAGTAAGTGTGTGTGTCAACGGCAATTCCGCACTTGGAACGTCTGTCGCCTCCATAAGTTCCCTGTATTTGCAGCTTTGCGGAACTGTGTCAGTGACAGTCCCCGGGAGGGCTCTGACAGGCAAACGTCACATCCTTACTCTTTAATGCAACAGGAAAATTTGGCGTCACAGACAGGGTTGCCATGGTTAAACTGCTGCAAAAATATGAGTATGCACCATCCCAAAAGGGAATGGAATGGGTACAAAAATTTTGGAAAGAGGAGGCCAAAGTGGTAGAGCAAATAGACAGATGTAAGAGTGAGCAAAGGATCAGAAAAGGTAAAGGCAAAGGAATTTTGTGCAATATTGGGGCCTTGCTTATCTTGCACGCAAAAGGAATTCAGAAAGTCCACTTCCCCCAAAAAAGTTGTAGAGGTAGAATATGCTGTCTTGAAGTCAGAGAATGAAGTATTGAAAATATCCTTGAACTTTGAAAGACAGACCCAAGGGAAATTGAGGACACAGGTAGATACCCTCACAATTGAAAGCCAAAACCTAAAACCAGAAAACAGGGAACTTTAAATGCTGCTGGCTTCGGCCCAGAGGTGAGAGAAACAACTACAGGTAAAATTAGATTTCTTACTAAGCCAAATAACATCCTTGGTCTCAGCTGAACAGATTTGCAAATTATTACACTGTGCCGATGCTGAGACATGGGATGGAGATATCTGGTATGGTGATAACGATGAACTGGTGGCAGATTTGGATTGTGATCTTACCCCAGAACCTACACCTATATGGCCACTGATCAAAACTGAAACAGCAAATGATGGACATAGGATATTCCTACTACTGTATGCACCATCCCATGGTCTCCGTCCGAGTTGGCAAAATGACAGGAAGGATATCCCAGGCATCCAGAGGAATCGGAGACATAGTTGTGTGTGCCGAGTCTCCCTTATGGGAGGGGACCAAATCCTATTAAGTGAGTAAGAAGCAGGAGACTATTGCGGCCCTGGAGTGTTTTTAACCACCACACTGAGCGATCATAATTACTCACTTGACTGCACGGGCTGCCTGTGGGGCCAGCGGCATAGATCCACAGGACAGAGGAGATCCCCTTGTTATTGAGACCTCAGGGTTTTCTCATTTGGCTGTGTCTGCGCAAAAAGCAGCTTGCATACAAGCAATGTACGAGAGGGATGAGATAAGGAGATCCCCAATGCTAGGCCCTATTGATCTGGCAAGATTAACTCCCCTTATCTGTGGCCTCCCAGATAGCCTAAAAACATGTGTAGCTGATGCTCAGGACGGCATACAAACTACCTGTGCTATGAATGCTGCGGCAGCTGCTGCACAGCCTCTGCGGGACCAGGTCCATGTTACCACCTGGGAGTGAGTTTGTACAAGAAATAGTGAATTATGGGTGCTGCATGGGCTGGGTCAGATCGACCACTGGGAAACCATCTGAACAGCCCCAGCGAGTTCGCCAGGTCCACACCAACAAGCCAGAATCTAAGCTAAAGTTTGATAAAGAACGTAACAATCTTTGGTGTGGAGCTGACTGCAGTTAAATCACAACAGTCGTTTTTAGCACCCAATGTGGAGCTCGAAGGGCTTGAGATAACAACAGCCTTGATTGTAATGTGCTAGATTGAATTTATTGCTGTTTAGCTATTAATTGGCAGGCTCCTGTGCTTGCCCCGGGGCTTGCTTGCCTCACTGTACGTTAGAGTTTAGTGCTCGTTAGTGACTGCTTTTTGCTTTCACTGCTTGCTGTCCTGCTGTACTGCTTATCATCGTACTTTGCTGTGCCCAGGAACATTTTGATAACAGCCGCAGCAATGCTGCCCACTGGTCTGGCAGATGGCCAGAGCATCGCTGCTGTAGTAGTGCTGCTGAACAGGGCAGGCTGGAACTCCAGCATGAACTCAAGTCAAAGGGACTGTGACCTGTGGATGAGTCCACGTGGGCACAGGACACCTTGAAAATTAAAGCTTTTTGCACTTCTGGCACAACTTTGGTGCCAAAGGCAGATGTAAAACTGGGAGAATATCCTACAGGCTTTTATATAGGCCACTTGTCCTAGTTAAAATGCCTCAAACTGGGACAGTTGCTATGGTCCTAGTGACCCCAAAGAAACTTTATGCCTGGGAAGCAAAAGATAGCTCTGGGAAAATCCACTGAATTAGTACTAGATGGATAGTACCGTCTTTTTTACCCAAGGCTAGCTGGTTGAATAATGACCAAGCACCTTCCTTTTTCTTTTGTACTTAGAGGAACTCCGGATGCCAGAAAATTGCACTTGGAACAACAGATTATCCTACACTTAGCTGGAGTGTCCCCTGGGATTCTTAATCTTTATAGCAGGAGTTGTTGTATTTTCAATATTAATAATTTGGAAGCTGAAATTTCAATAATGTGAATAAAACATTGTTTGTTTATTTTACTGTCACTCAATGGTGGTTTAAGCCTTACTTCAGGTCTCATACTTCAGTTAGTCCAAGCTATTGGATGAACTCAGAATGTCAGCCAAATTACAGCATGTCTACCCCTTCCCCAGTCTGCCAATTCACCACTAACTTGGGGGATATTAACCATCGATTTGAACCAGACTTGGGAGGCTGTGTGGAAAAACACCACCAATCTAATGAGGCACACTGAGGAAGGAAAATATGTCCTGAAATGGACCAATAGCAATGAAACCATAAAAGACTGCAAAATCGCTAAACAACGGCTGAGGTTTAAGGGTAATGGTAAAACTGAGGAGGCGATATATCATCCTTCTGGGAACCAAAGCACCAACACACCACGGGGAATACATATACCAAGGGTGTGGGGAACACCACGACATGGTGATTGGCACTGCATGCAAACCACTACTGGTGTATTGATTGGGGTGGGGCTATTGGATTACCAGACAATCTCATACCAGTTGGTATCCAGTATGCAAACTTTAATGTCTCCTGCTCAGATAGCCCAAAACACCATAATTGGAATTGCACCAAAGTTTATAATTGCGACAGCAATGAAGCTGAAATTCAGAGATTGAGCCTGATAGCCCAAGCCCTCCAACTGGGTTGTATTTGTCCTAGCTATACCGCCCCAATCGATGACACTTGGTCTTATTTGACTAACAATGGCACCCAGTCTAACATAATTTGTTCAGAAGTTAGCATACCCTCCTTAGGATGCACTGTGTGGGTTAGCAGTGTTGGAATCTGGCCTACTTAGTTCCGGTGGGAAGTCCATGATGCCAACATGCACAGGGACTATTGACAATTTGCCCCCTCTGGAGAAAACAATCTCTTGTACCAACCCTATGGGGACCTATCAAAAGGGACTCGAGAGACCCATGGCAACATCCTACTACAGGAACTGTGGTAGGATGGGCTCTAGAATCGATTTTTAGATCCCAACTGACAGCATTCCAAAATCAAAAGATGCTCTATAACCTCACTGGACAGATTGAAGCATTGGCTAATGAAACTCGTGTTGGACTGAAGCAGTTAAATGTACAATTACAGGCAACCTCGAAGATGACCTTACAGAATAGGCTAACACCAGACTTGTTATTATTGTATGAAAATGGTGTGTGTGGATATTTGAGTCTGACCAATGACACGTGTTGTATCCATGTACCAAATGTAACTAGAGATCTCAATGAACAATTACACTGTATGAAGCATGTGGCAGAATGCTTCATAGTAGAGATCTTAGATACAGCATGGAGAATGGATGGCTGAACAAACTTTTGCATGGTTTAGGGTTTTCATTAACAGGATGGATACAAAGCCTATTACAATTTATACTGATGATAATAATAATAATTGTGATCATTCTGTTTTGTGTATTGTTGTCTTGTATTAAAGCTATGTTATACTGGGTATTGATTCATCTGGCATCTGGTTGGACGGTCTCAGAAGCGTGACTGGGCAAGGAGGAAAAGGACTACAGCATAAGGGATACTCCCAAGACTGACTTTTTAAAAGCATGATTTTGGGCTTTGTGTTGAGTGACTATAGTCATGGGGTGGATGATGTGGAGAAATGCCAGGCTTGTAAGGTTGTTATGCCGTGGACGGATCAAGGACAAGAGCTGAGAATCTTGTTCATCCAGCAAAAAACAGCGAAAGAATAAGAATGCTGGTATCTGCATCTCCCTTCTACAAACCTTGCGAGGGGAGATAACAGCTGAAAGACGGAGCCTTGTGGTGGCAAAACGGCTCTGTTTTGGCTAAAGAGCGAGGGACCAAGCAGAAAACCAGTTTCAGCACAAAACTCTGAAGGCTACAATGCCCTGGAGTGAAACTTTTGCTTAATTATCTAGAAAATTAATATTACATTTAACACCCCTGCTTAATTCTATACATATATGATTATGTCACTCAACTCTCCACCTAAAACATTCTATATGTAACCTGTGGGAGGGGAAACAAAGAATTATTTAATGAATAATATGAATGCTGTTTCATAAGTGTAAGTCTATGTTACCTACTAGTTTATTTCAAATAGTTCAGCAGATGAAATTTTCTGTGGGATTGATGAGAAACTGAGAGGTAGGATTTTAAACACTGAATCATTTTCCCTTGATCTGCATACCTATCACTGTTTTAGAGGAGGAGAGACAATAACTCTCGAACTATTTTGGTAGAAAACTCCAGGATATGAATGATTAAAAATATCAATAGAGGAAGATGACTGTAGCCCTATAGCACTAGCTGAAAATACAGTGTTATGCTCATGTTACCATTATCCAAAACACCCATTTTGATCAAAGGACCCAGAAGCAAGAGCAGTTAGACATATATGTAGACAAACAAACGCAAACCCACCGATTTAGAAAGGCTGTTGGATAAAAACATTTAACAAGGGAAAGCAAGTCAGGCTCTATTCTGCTTGCCTGTAAATTTACAATGTGAGGGGAAAAAAATTGTGGAAAAGCTACAAGCCTCTAAGCTAAATTGAGGAAAATTCTTGATACATATTTTTAATATATAAATCCTTAGTATGCTTACCTACTTTTTGCAGTATCTGTATTAAGATTTGGACAGCTGACAAAGCATTCATAATCTTACAAGCACAGTGCGTGTTCCCTCTGAATTCAATTATTCTACTATATGTCCTTGAACATTTCCCAAGATTGTGTAGGCTGCTACCAAGAGGGGCGGTTGTCCTACCAGTCTGTCTTGGAGAATGAACAGGAAGAACTAGAGATCTGTGTGGGCCTGCAAGGCCGTGACCTCACTGCAGTCACAGAGACATGGTGGGACAGTTCACGTTACTGGAATGCTGTCAAGGATGGCTACATACTTTTTAGGAAAGACAGGCCAGCAATGCGAGGTGGGGGAGTTGCTCTTTATGTGAGAGAGCACCTGGAAAGTACTGAGCTCTGCCTAGGGAGGGATGAAGTATGAGTCGTGAGCTTACACGTAAAAATTCAGGGGCTAGCTAATATGGGTGACACTATTGTAGGTGCTTACTACAGGCCACCTGATCAGGAAAATAAAGTCAATGAGGCCTTCTACAGACAGCTGGAAGTAGCCTTACGTTCACAGGCCCTGGTTCTCATGGGGGACTTCAGCCACCCTGATATCTGCTGGAAAGGCAACAGCTAGGCACACGTAGGCCAGGAGGTTCCTTCAGAGCAGTGATAATAACTTTTTGACACATGTAGTGGAGAAGCCAACGAGGAGAGGTGTCCTGCTGGACCTTATGCTAACAAAGAAAGACTGGCTGGGGATGTGAAGGTTGGGGGCAGCCTTGGCTGCAGTGACCATGAGATGGTAGAGTTCAGGATCCTGCATGGAAGAAACAGGGCAATAGGTAGGATTGCAACCCTGGCCTTCAGGAGAGCTAACTTTGGCCTCTTCAAAGACCTACTTGGAGGAATCCCATGGGTTAGGGCTCTAGAAGTTAGGGGGACCCAAGAGAGCTGGTTAATATTCCAGCACCCCTTCTTCCAAGCTCAAGATCAGTGCATCCCTACAAGTAAGAAATCAAGGAAAGAAGGCAGGAGACCTGCATGGATGAGCAAGGAGTTTCTGGAAAAACTCAAAGGGAAGAAGGATGTTTACAGCGTATGGAAAAAGGAACTAGCCACTTGGAAGGAATATAGAAGCATTGTCAGAGTATGCAGGGATGCAACAAGCAACGTTAAGGCCCACTTGGAATTAAATCTGGCAAGGGAATTCAAGGACAACAAAAAGGGCTTCTTCAAGTACATCAACAGCAAAAGGAAGACCAGAGGAAATGTGAGCCAACTGCTGAATGAGGGGGGTGCCTTGGTGACAGAGGGTACGGAGAAGGCAGAGTTACTGAATGCCTTCTTCGCCTCAGTCTTTACTGCCAAGGCTGGTCCTCAGGAATCCCAGACCCTGGAGATCGGAGAAGTCTGGAGAAAGGAAGACTTTCATCTGGTCAAGGAGGATTGGGTTAAGAGATCATTTAGGCAACCTGGGCACCCACAAATCCATGGGCCCAAATGGGATGCACGAACAAGTGCTGAGGGAGCTGGCAGATGCTATTGCTAAGCTGCTCTCCATCATCTTTGAAAGGTCCTAGAGAACAGGAGAGGTGTCTGCGGACTGGAGGAAAGCCAATGTCACCCTAATCTTCAAAAAGGGCAAGAAGGAAGGCCTGGGAAACTACAGACCAGTCAGCCTCACCTCCATCCCTGGAAAAATGATGGAACAGCTCATTCTGAATGTCACCCCTAAGCATGTGGAGGAAGAGGTTATCGGGAGTGGTCAACATGGACTGACCAGGGAGAAGTCATGCTTGACCAACCTGATAGCCTTCTATGATGGCACAACTGGCTGGGTAGATGAGGAGAGAGCAGTGGATGTTGTCTACCTCGACTTCAGCAAGGCTTTTGACACTGTCCCATCACATCCTCACAGATAAGCTTAGGAAGTGTGGGTTAGATGAGTGGACAGTGAGGTGGATTGAGAACTGGCTGAAGGACAGAGCTCAGAGGGTTGTGATCAGTGGTGCAGGGTCTAGTTTGAGGCCTGTGACTAGCAGTGTTCCCCAGGGGTCAGTACTGGGTCCAGTCTCATTCAACATACTCATCAACAGCCCGGATGGACAGAGCGTACCCTCAGCAAGTTTCCTGATGACACAAAACTGGGAGGAGTGGCTGACACACCAGAAGGCTGTGCTGCCATTCAGTGAGACCTGGACAGGCTGGAGAGCTGGGCAAGGAGGAACCTGATGAGGTTCAACAAGGGCAAGTGTAGGGTCCTGCACTTGGGAAGGGATAACCCTGTGCACCAGTACAGGCTGGGGGCCGACCTGCTGGAGAGCAGCTCTGAGGGGAAGGACCTTGGAGTTCTGTTGGACAGCATTGTTGAGCATGAACCAGCAATGCGCCCTTGTGCCAAGGCCAATGGTATCCTGGGGTGCATGGCCAGCAGGTCGAGAGAGGTTTTCCTCCCCCTCTACTTTGCCCTGGTGAGGCCACATCTGGAGTGCTGTGTGCAGTTCTGGGCTCCCCAGTTCGAGAGAGACAGGAAAATACTGGAGGGAGTCCAGAGGAGGGCCATGAAGATGATGAGGGCACTGGACCATCTCTCTTTATGAGGAAAGGCTGAGAGACCCGGGGCTCTTTAGCCTGCAGAAGAGAAGACTGAGAGGGGACCTTATCAATGCTTATAAATATCTAAAGGGTGGGTGTCAAGAGGATGGGGCCAGGCTCTTTTCAGTGGTGCCCAGTGACAGGACAAGGGGCAACAGGCACAAACTGCAGCACAGGAAGTTCCTCCTCAACTTGAGGAAAAACATTTTCACTGTGAGGGTGACAGAGCACTGGAACAGGCTGCCCAGGGAAGCTGTGGAGTCTTCTTCTCTGGAGATACACAAAACCTGCTTGGATGTGATCCTCTGCAACCTGCTGTAGGTGAACCTGATTTAGCAGGGAGGTTGGATTAGATGAGCTCCAGAGGTTCCTTCCAACCCCTACCATCCTGTGATTCTGTCTTGTACTCAGGTGGGTCAGGCTTTCAGCTGCCTGTAGAGGCAAACAAAAGGGAAGTTCACTGTTAATACATTAAATCTGTTCTTACTGTTCCCTTGTATACTGGCTGCCAGAGTCAGGTCTTCTCTATCAGCCTTATAACCATGTAATACATGCAAATACACAGGTCCATATGATGATTTTTATGTTCTTCCCCCTTCCCTCAGCCCCTTTACCTCTGGAAAATGGATGCCTACCTGACTGCAGCTGTGAGACTCCGATACCAGTCATTAATATCTTCTTGGTCACTGGACATCAGCAACAGTGTCTTGTGTGGAAAGGAAAGCTGAAAAGCAAACAGAATCTGGTGCCACTCCATGGCATTCCTTGCCAAGGCAGCAACTCCGATAAAAGGAAACCACCACTGATCTCCACTCAGCCCACATGCTGATTTCCACCATTTTCTTTCCCAGATAGAAAAATTTAGCATTGGTATTGGGAAAAGCCAGAGACTGGACAGTACAGAGCAAGTGTCAGTCTTGTCCATTCCTTCCAGCCAAAGGTGACAGCTCACTTTGACTTAATAGGATGTTTGGAAGTGGGCAATTACAGTTCTCAGCAGCTCTTCATAGTTTTCCCCCATATTTCAAGCTGCCCCTAGGGGTCTTTCCACTACCACCATCTACAAATCACAGCTTGCCCACAGCGTCTTCCTTGCCATAGCTCACAAGGAATGAGCTAACATAGCTCCCAGGGGCTGCAACCTAGGAAGACCTGTACTTGAAACCCCTGCCTAAGGCATCAGTCCCAGTCAAAGACTTTGCAGCCCTCAGGGAGTTAGATGCACAAACAATATCTGTTGTGGGGTTTTTTGCATTCTTTGTTTTTCAGCATTTTCTATAAGCTCAGTCAACAGTCAATGCAATGCTACATATTCATTGTCACATGACTGTGGGTCTGTCTCCCCAAACATGTGGCTCTAATGAGGACATGTCAGTCTTATTGGACCCTCCTTATCTGAGCTAAGTGAAGCAACCAGCAGTCTGTTCCCCAGAGTACTCAGGAGGGCAAACAGCACGAAGGCAAAAGGACCTACATCACTCAAAAGAAGGGTTTCCCTCACTCAGACATTGTGTTTACAGTTGTCATCACTCTCATCATCTCAGTCCTGCTGCTGCAGAGACAGCTAGAGACCTACTTCACAAGCCTGACCCCACTGATGCTTCTGCCAGGCAGAAGCAGGAAGACTTACACTGAGGAGCCCTCCTTGGCTCTGCGTGTGGCCGAACACTTTATCCACTATGCACTGGTGAAGCGGGTAGACAGCCTGGCATGCCAATTTGTTCGAGTTCAGCGGGTGCAGTGGGTGGCAGGGCTTTGTTGCGATAAAGATATCAGAAAAAAGGAAGAACATCCTGCGCTTCAGTTCTTCTCCCTTTGAAGGCACCACCAAAAGCCAGCCTTCCCGGATATACCAGCGCCCTAGGCATGCAAGGGGAAAAAGTTGTCAGATCATTATTGTAAACAAAAAAGGATATAATGAGAGAAATAAGTGAGCTACCCTTGTAGGTTACCAGGTTCTACATCAATTCCAGGCCACTAGAAGGCGCTAAATATCAACTGGGGCCAGCTCACCGGCACTAATAGCACCCATCCAGAAGAAGTAATCAGCCCAAAACTTTCAGTATGTGAGGAGAACACTGAAGTTGTTATATATCTACTATGTTAAATAAGAGGATATTATGATATGCAAGTCTGTTTAAAGAGACCGGAACAAAAAACACGGTTTGTATACCTTTAAGTTAACATAAGACTTTGGAAAACATACCATGAACTATCTTTAATGTGTGTTGCCCAATTGTTTGCCATTAGTAGTAAACCAGAAGTTAGCCTGAGCTTTGAATATTTATTATTTTTCTCCTGTTTTTTTTTTGCTTGTGTGTGCCAATTAAAAACAAAACAAAACAAACATTTCACAGGTCGTCTAACTACATGCGGACCTCCAGTAGTTAACAGATTACAGAATGCAATTACTACTCTAATGAGAACACAGCAAAGGGGATACAAAACAACACATTAAAAGGAAGGTCTGAACAGACAGCCTTATCAACCTTGTCTTACAGAATAGGGTCTAGTGTCATCTACCCATGAAATAAATTGCAAAAGGCAGAGAAATTGGTGGGAAAAAAAAAATCAAAACAATTCAATAAACCTAGCTGTAAGCAGCCATTTTAAAAAATGGCATCTGCACAAAATAGAGTACTTAAAGCAGTGCCTCTGACTAGAATGATTATTGTACAAGATAGCCATCAACTCATGGAAATTATTAAGACACCTGCCAGTAAGATTATTTGTAAGAATTTAAAGCCACAATAAGGTATTGCCATCTGGCCTGGTCTGGGAAACACCTGCCAGAAAATTTTAGCCATTGTTTTTCATGCCTTAGCTTCTGGCTGAGTAAGGACCTTTTAGAAAACAAGACAATTTCATTTTAATTATGGATTGTGTCTGTCTTTCTCAGTATGCTACAGTCACAAAATGTAGAGGCAAGTGAATTCCTGCTTAGCTTACTCCACAGGAACCACTCCTCTTATCTGAACAGAGAGTAGCAGAGGGGAAAGGGACCTGGGGGTCCTGGTGGGCAGCCGGATGACCATGAGCCAGCAACGTGCCCTTGGGGCCAAGAAGGCCAATGGCTTCCTGGGGTGTATTAGAAGGGGTGTGGTCAGTAGATCGAGGGAGGTTCTCCTCCCCCTCTCCTCTGCCCTGGTGAGACCGCACCTGGAATAGTGTGTGCAGTTCTGGGCCCCTCAGGTCAAGAAGGACAGGGAACTGCTTGAAAGAGTCCAGCGCAGAGCCACAAAGGGGATGAAGGGGGTGGAACATCTCCCTTCTGATGAAACGCTGAGGGTGCTGGGGCTCTTCAGCTTGGAGAAGAGGAGACTGAGGGGTGACCTCGTTAATGTTTAGAAATATGTAAAGGGCGAGAGTCAGGAGGATGGAGCCGGGCTCTTCTCGGTGATGGCCAATGACAGGACAAGGGGCAACGGGTGCAAGCTGGAGGACAGGAGGTTCCACATTAACATAAGAGAAAACTTTTTCACTGTGAGGGTGACAGAGCCCTGGAACAGGCTGCCCAGAGAGGTTGTGGAGTCTCCTTCTCTGGAGACATTCAAAACCCGCCTGGACATGTTCCTGTGTGACCTACTCTAGGCGGTCCTGCTCTGGCAGGGGGGTTGGACTAGGTGATCTTTCAAGGTCCCTTCCAACCCCTAACATTCTGTGATTCTGTGAATAAGAAACTGAGAAATAGGTGCAGAAATCAGTCAGAGTTTAGAAAACACATGGAAGGAAGATGCCAGCAGCATGGGGCTAGACTGGGAACTGTTTCCCTCACGCTAAGCTATGATCAGACTCCCTGGCATACAGTCTGAGTTGGACTGTGCTGGAAGTCTTGGGATATAGATCTGTGTTCAGGATTCCCAGGGGCAGACGGTTTAGGAAATTCTTGTGAAAGGAAGGCAAGGAAATATCCCTAGGGATGACAGAACAGTGTGCTATGTTAAGGAGGCAGTTCTGGCTAAGATGGTATTTGCCCTATATATGGAAGGTAGCAAGGAAAGCAGGGTCTCTTTTTGTTGGGAGCAGTACATCACAGAGACACTGCCAAATATGAGATACCCAACTCCAAAGCTACTCCTTTTCCCTGAATCTATAGCATTATGTTTTCTCACCTCTTCTCTGCTAGTAACAGGATGCAGTCTTAACAGTTCTGCAAAAACTAGCTTCTTTCTGGGAAGTTGCCCCAAAACTAGCAAGCCCCTGCTGCCTCTTACTTTTCTGCTTCTCACATCCAATAGTACCTATTTTACTCCAACTAATGGAAAACACAACCATCTCAATTCTCTGTCCTAGAAAATGGAAAGGTGTCTATAGATCCTTTCTAGATAATACCTCTCCAACAGCAGTGTTTAGTGTGGGCACAGGTGAAGCCCCAAGTGTCCACTTCATAATTGTGCAGACTGGACACATTTCTCACAATATTCCATACGTAGCTTAGAGTGTGCTCTGGGCACGGAGAGCACCCATTCACACAAGAGGTCACAAAGAAACCTGCTGTCCAATTAGATGATCTTACATGCCAGCGACTGTGACTTTATGCATCTCAGCTACCAACACAAATACTCTGATTTCTGGCACAGTTTAACCTTGTAGATAAAAGAAGATTCTTCACACGAAGGGTGTGTGCAGAACTCCACAAAGCTTGTAGCTTAAGGTAAAAAACGCTACAGTCCTTGGGCCCTTGACACACAGAAATCTATGGTTCCTGCAATGGAGTATGACAACACCGCTACTTATACTCTTCCAAAATTATTTAAAGTCTGATTTTCATTCTCACCCAGGACTCACACTCCTGACCTCCTTAGGTTTCTGTTAATACCTTTCTAACTACATGTCATCAGCTCCTGCTATCTGAATATCAGGCAATTAAGTTGCTGCTTATCCTCACTCAAAAATTCTTAATTAAGATGTGCTTGAACTACTAGTTAGAGCCCTTCACCACATATCTATGGAATTTGGGCATTATGGGCAGAAGGGGAGAACTGGTTAGTGTGAGTTGAGTCAGAGATGAAGGTGAGCGTGTCTCCAGTTACATAAGCTTGGCAGAAGGAAAACAGACTTGTCAGTAAGATGCACCTGGAGTCAAAACCTGGGTCTTCTGTCCTTTGAGTAGCTTCTGAACCCGAAGTAGCTGTAATGAGTTCTCTCTCTTATGAATGATGTCTTGGACCCACTGAGATACTTCAGAAACAGTTTTCACAGGCTCTGAAATTATAGCAACATATTCAGTGTTTATCACAAATAAGTATGTATTACACCTCATCTATCTTCCTGTGAAAAGATGGAATTAAGAAGCAAATGTTTTAAACCAAGTATCAACAACAGATTTATTCGCTAATTTCAGCAGGAGATCGGACTAGATGACCCCCAGAGGTCTCTCTTCAACCAAGACTTCTGCGGTTCTAGAAAACATTTCTTTGCCAATGAAACATTAGACAGAGGAGCAATTTCCCAGATTTGGAAGCAACAGGAAAAATGCCCCACAAGTGGTGTTAACTGCTAGTAAATATGGCATGAAGGACGTGAATTGTCCCAGAAAATTGAGGCATATGACCAGTAGTCAGAATGTTTCAGTTGGAAGGAACCTTTAAAGAGCATCTAGTCCAACGCCCCTGTCATGGACAGAAACATTTTTCACTAGACCAGGTTGCACAAAGCCCCATCCAACCTGACCTTGAATGCTTCCAGTGATGGGATATCAACAACTTCCCTTGGCAATGCGTTCCAGTGTCTCACCACCCTCGTCATAAAAACTAGAGCTGACATTTCTCCAACCTAATGCCTAGGCCACTTTCCCAGTTACTCCACATTTTTATTCCCAATGTATTCTCAGGGACATCTTGATCAAGATGAAGAAGGGAAATAGTAATCCACTAGAACCCCAGAGAGAGGAAGATTTTTCTTCCTGTGGAAGCAGACAGAAAATGAAAATCCAAATATTATTAGCAAGGAGGCTAACACTGATCAAAGTGCCAGCATCTACAGGTGGAATCATACTTGCAAGTTTCTGGTACTCGGCACTGTCTGGGCTGGTGTTCTCCAGCAGGTCTCTGAGGAAATGCTTGTACCTGAGACAGAGAGAGGAGGTTTATTTCATCTCCTATTAGTGACACAGTGATGAACAATACTCCACCAGGAGATGGAATACATGCCTCTAAGCCTAACCAAGCAGCTTTTGGTCACAATTCTTCAAATTTATCAACTAAATTAACCCAAGTATTTATACATCTGCAAGCCTTTGGCATTTCCTGGAGATCTGATAAAAGCAACCTCATGTATTACTTCAGTTCATGAAACTCTCTTAGCATGCACATAAAAATGCCTTCAGTAACAGACAAATTTCTCTTTGAACTTTTTTTTTTAAGATGTCTGAATGCTAGCATTCATACCATGTTTCCTGCCCACACAAGAAAATAAAGGCATTTCTATAAGAACTAGGAGCCACCTTTTTCTTTTTTGCTCTCCAGAAAGGATCAGATCTCCATAAATGCCTTCTCCCAATAAAGTCAAACTATTTTCAGTCTGAAATGACAGAGAAAAATATCAAAATATCACATCAAATAGGTTAATGAACTGACAGAAGTTATATGAATAGTTCAGAGAAACTTGAACGTGAACCAAAAATATTTCTGTTAAAAAACCACCATTTTTCCAAACAGTTGGGCAGCAACAAATACACTGCTGTTTTACAAATTGAAACGAACGATCCAAAGAATTACAGTAAAAAGCAAGCTTACATTTATATCTACCAAGCTGATTAAAAAGGTTACAGAAATCTACCTGAAAGACTATGGTATGCTCCCTCCAAGTTATTTTCAAAGAAACAAGGCGCTCAATCTCTCAAATTCGCTTTAGCATGGATAAGACCATGGTTGAAGAGCAGCTACTCGATCTACAGCTGCAGCAGCTGGGTTCCCAGAAAAATGCCTGTGCTTCGTATTACCCACATACCCTCCCCAAGAAAGGGCAGCCCTTGAGTGCATGCAGCCCTTGCCTCAGGTAGTCAGCCTGCCTCTTCAAAGGGGAGATGATGCCTCAAGGGGGGAATACAGCAATCCAGACTGGATCTGTCCAGGCTCAGTCAACTGTGATTAGCACCAAATCTGAGGAAAGCATATGGCCCCGATAACCAGAGAGAGGAGAAAAGCTCCTTCCTCTAATCTCTCTCCAGAAGGAACCTCTACAAGAAAGGAGAGTCACAATGCTCCAGGTCAGCAACCTGCACGAAGGTAGAGCAAGATAATTTCTGGCAGAGAGCACCACTTCTGCAGCACTTCAAACAGCTTGTTATTATTCAGGGCCTAATTTCAGTAGCTTACCAAGATGACAGAAAGTCTTCACTTCAGTTCTTCCCAAGAGCTAGATGAAGGGCTTAGGAGCCAGTGCTAAACATAGCCACCTCTCTGCATCATCTCCCATGTGCACTCCCATCATCCATGTATACTGATTCCACTTTACAGGCACATCTCCAGGTCTGTGTCATTTCTGTCTATATGCTCCGATTTTGAGACATGTTAAACAACTTTACCTCCTGTAGCAATCAAGACACTGTTATGTTCCCTTTTCCCTCTTGTACTGACACCTTGAAGACTCAGAATTGCTTACTTACTGGTGCAACCTCTGCAGGGGCAAAGGAAGCAGATCCTCTAGTTTCCTCCCTTGGAACTGAGGTCGAGTCTCCTGGAGTTTCTTAAATCGTCGGAATGACTTACTTTTCCTCAGTTGCTCCTGTGTGCAGCAGAAAAGGTATATAGCTTTGAGACTATAGAAAGAAATATGGGCTTTAGTCCGCACCAGAGCTTGGAACTCTTAAACTTAGAGTTTAGGACTCCAGTCCTAAATGGAAGCATCAATGACTTCTTTTGTGGCCATGGGCAAGCAATTCCCTTTCTCCTGACCACTATTTCCCAGCAGGTAATGGAATTGATATCCTCTCTTCATACACGCACAGCAGTATAAAGCTAGCATACTCAGCAAATGGAAATAAAGAAAAAAAGGAGGGCTGACTCAGATAGGAAAACAAGGAGGCCACTCATTTCAAGACAAAGCAATGCAGCCCTGCATTTCCATCACCTCAAGAAAAGTATCCAAAATGGCTTTTTCCTCTTGGGAAATCAAAAGTGTGAATATATACGTGCAAACAGAAGGGGAACATCCCAGTACATCCTGCAGCTGGGAACAAGTACAGACAAAAACTGGAAGTCCAGTGGTTTAAATTCCAGATAGAGTTGTCCAGATTTTGAAATAAAAATGCATCCTTCTGAAATTTCTTGGAAGACAGGTTGTATTTGGAAAAGTGGGAAGGAAAATTTTTTCTACCTCCACAGAAACAAAAAATGGGGAAGGAAAACGAAATCCCACTGTTAAGATACAGTTAGTGGCAATGGGAAAGACTAGAAGATCCAATAATTCTCCAGACAGAGACCACTGTCTCCTAGTGTTCCCACTGCAAACTCTCCAGGCTTGCCAGCCAAGGAGGAGTGGGAGTAAATACAGAACTCTGAGAAAGCTGTGCTCAGCGTATGCACATACATACACAAACACCAGAAACAAGCTTCAAAAATTTGAAGCTCTAAATAAGCAGAGAAGTTTTCACCATTCTATTACGAAAGAAAGACTGAGAATATTGCAGCAGCCCAGAAAAAGGAAGAAAACTGATCACTCCAGAAACAGCTACAAGATGATGCATCTGTTTCACAAAACAGAGAAAGAAAAAAGAAAGAATCACATTCTGCAAAAGACCATGAAGACTAAAGGAGATACTTACCTTCAAGGTTTTATTTGCCTGCTCCAAATTCTCAGCGTAGTGGCCATAAAGCTCCAGACTCTGACAGAAATTTTCCAATCCTGGTCCCAAATTCCCTCTCTCCAGGTGAAATGACAGAACACTATGCACAAGGAGCAAAGATAGCTTGTGAGGGCTACATTACTGATGGCATTTTCACAGCTCCCCCTGGTTCCCTTCTGTGCTGACCTTCCTTTGTCAGTTGTGGAGTAATCACTAGAGGTGACTTGGAAGTTAAACTTACATTAAAAAGTACAGCACTGGTACAGCACATTAAAGGAAAAGTACAAAAGCAGGGTGCAAGGGGTACGCAAGGAATCCATTCCACAGAAGTTCGCCAGGCAACCTTAAGTGTTGGCAACATCAGGGGAGCTCGATGTGCTGACTATGAGAAACAGCATGGAGGGTGGAGTGGAGTCAAGACACTGCAGCCAGGCTCTGTGATACCACTGCTGGGATGGGAACTTGATGGTACTACAGAACGGGTAAGCTGCATATTTGCTACCCTGGGCCAACACTGTCATTTTTTGGACAAAATACTGTCCTTTAGGTGAACTTTGCTCGTTATAATCTCATTATAATATCAAAACACACCTCCATCCCAAAAGCTACCAGCCTTCAAGGTGCAACCATCCCTCACTGAGCCTGTGCTCGAATTTCTCTGGGCTATACCTTTAAAAGCGAAGCAAGAGAATTTTACACCAGTCATAATAAAGGTATGTATGACTAGAGTCACTCAAGGTCCACCTGAAAGGTAAAAAATAGTATAAAAATATCTTAAGAGAGAAGGATGTTAGGGAAGATACCATCAGTGACAAGTCATGGACCACCTTAGACTTTTGGGATCAGTCGACGGGCTGAGCCTCTCTTCACCCGCCATAGGGACACCTTTGGGTAAGACTTGAACACTGGATTACACCAAGTGCTCCCTGGGAAACCTAGAAATTTCTACAGAATTGCTGTTATAATTTAGTGTGTTTTATAGCCAGGCTGTATTATTTTTATGTAAACTTGCACGTGCTTTGCAGACAGTGAATTTATCACTGTCAATCCAAAGAACTTGTCTATCGGCTGCTGCTCCAATAAACTGCCCTATTATTAATCTAGCTGCGTGAGATCTTTCAAATGTGACCACACGCCGTGCTAGTTCCGTCAAGCGCTGATAGTCTGATACTGGACATGACTGGATTCCTAGAGCTGAACTGGGCATCACTCAGAAACTAAGCCCAGCTGCCCGCAGCCCCTCTGATATCTGAGGACAAGCTGGAAAGCGAGGGGGTTTATTTTCTGCCAAATTCCTTTGCCCTTTAACGCAACGGTCAGTCTCCACCTCACATCCAGTTTCCATGCCAAGTATGCACTTGGTGGTCACACAGTAAGCTACAGAAGACATCCCTCAAAAGTAGTGTGGAGCAGACTTACTGGGTTTAAACCACTATCCAGAGAGCAACTGGGCATCCAGGTAGGTGGATACAGATCAGCATTTTCCAGGGTACTTTCCTGCAAGTGCCATCAAGGCTAGCAGTGCTGGAAGTGAATGCCTGTTTTACAAGGTGTTATTAAGGTTTCAGGAAATAAAGCAGTCTCATCAATATAGGGTCCTCTCTGTATAATTAGAGGAATCACATTGGTGTGTTCACTTACTGGCTGGCCGAACATATGGATTCCAGGGGTCCAAATATGGTTTCCAACACAGCAGGTTTCAGCGTCCCTTTGGCCTTTAAAATTGTCACAAAGAACTAAGTAGGAAAAAGAAGAGAATTTCAAACAGGTAGAATTCACAGGTCACTCAAAGGTTATTTGTGGCATGCAGCAGAAGCAAGAAGGTGCACGCTCTTGGCTTGAAAGGATATCAAATATCATGAAAGCCTACCTAAGATATGTATCATCAAATGTAGGCCTTCTTGGTAAGTTTGAGCGTAACTGTAAACATGTGGCATAACACTACAGCACTGATAGACTCTGTTTCAGTAGTCCTAGATGCATCGGTTTTCCACCACCTTGTTCATAATCTGTCTTTCTCCTGCCTGTGCCCCTACATTTCGTACATCTCAAGCATCTGAAAGCAAGTCTCCTGTACAATCAAAACTTAAAGATTACGTCTGTGTACAGACCAAAGCAAAGGGGTCAAAACACTTGTTGGATATTACAGAAGAGGTAAAACAACAAAAAAAACTTTCAGCCCCAGCAGTTGTCCCATGCAGCAGGGATGTATCAAAGCCTTGCTCTTGACCCTTCCCCATGACAACATATATAAGTACATGCTGCCTGAAGGTACCCACATATCAGAAGGGACTGAAATACTCACTGTGACAACCAAATCCAACTGCTCAAGGTATTGGTGTTCAGTTTCCAGCAGCTCCATGGCTATCCGGCTGCGCTTTCTCTCCCATCGAGCCCTCTGCTCTTCCACTGTGTTTGCTCCAGCCATAAACAGCAGGGACAAGTCACTCATGGCAGCCTCAGGGCTGATATACAGAAAGGTAACCGATCCTGAAGAGCTAAGGGAGTTGTACACACAACATAAGAGTAATCTATGCCACAGGGTAGGATTCCGAGCTACAAACTCAACACTTCACTGTGAAAGAAGGGAAGTCAATTGCCAGAAACTGTTATTAACAGTTTCCTTCTGCATTCCTACTCATGGGTACAGGAGCCCTGCATCAACCAAAGGAACAGTGTTAGAAAGACCAGACTGTGAAAGCAAAAGCAGTACATTACAATATGTAGGTAAGCCAGCTTCAAGTGTACAGTCCCACACACAAACCACTCCCGTGCTTTGCCCCATTCTTTGTGCAAAGTTCTCAAACCCAAGTAAGCTAGTAGGTGGAACAAGTTCTGTGGGTAGGAGTAGAAAACAGCCATAAGATTTGTTGGGGGCAGTGGGAGGGAAGAGAGAGAAAGACAGCACTCTTGCTTGTTTTCCCACGGAGGTTCCCAAGAAGCAAGCGGTTTGCATTGTCATTTTCTAAGAGTAGTTTGTGGTTTCAGAGATGCGAAAGATGGAGCAGCTGCTATGAATCACACTATCCACTTATTGACCAGCTTCACTGCTGCTGTGTTTTTCTGCAAAAGCACCATGGTTTTGTTACAGAGAAAAACACTTCCTCTTTTATCATCTTCTCTCAGAGAAAGAGATGTGTATAAGCAGAGCACCAGTTAAATATTGCTCTGCCTTTTGATCAAAAGGCAGTGCAGGCTGTTGCACACTTGCCATGGCATGAAGCCTGCAGTTTCTCGGGAAGCTGAGCTACCTCCACAAAAGTTCTGGCTCCCGCATAGACAAGCTATACTAATACAGAAAGATACATCATTGTAGAGAACAGAATTTGTCAAATACAGTACTCCAGAGATATTTCAGATATCTAAATCAATGTCTGAACCAAAAATTTCATATCAAATGAGTACACAGACTCATTTAATGTGTTAGTAGAAACCCAGACAGCTGGGGGACACATGGAGTATTTTATAGTAGCAGGAGCTTCTCCAGAGGTTTGTCATCGTATTTGCTCATATTTGCCTAGCCGAGGTCACACCTTGGTCAAACGGGGCAGACCTGGCACCCCTGTGGATATGGAGGTAGCGCTGCAACGAATACCACACAAGAGCTTAGCATTAGTGTGCAGTTGCAAAGTACTTACCAATAACAGACTAAAATTCACAGAGCACCTTTAGCCAAGGTAGGCTGCAATCACGATTTTAATTTTGCAGTCCAATTTCTTTTAACAAATAGTAACAATAAAAAAAGTTAGACCAGGTTTGACCATCTCCCACTCGCATAAAGCGGTGCAAACATTCCCATTATTCCAAAATATATTACATTCTAACTGTCTCAGGTCTGTAGGGTGAGAGCTGTCTGGAGCCCACAGCTAGACAAGAAAACACTCCACCTACAGCTGACAGAAGCACTCCAGCTTGCTCTTCTCACTCAGAACAGAAACCACTGAATGCTTTCTGTACATTTAACTACCTTATGATGCCCCATTAGCAATATCCCCTGCAACATTTCTAAATTTTCTATTTTGAACATCCTCCAAAAAACCTCCGTTTATTACCGCAAGCATTAACCAGCTCGTGGGTCAGCTCCAGGGGCCACACACCTCCACACCCCACCCCGGAGGGGGGGGGTGACTGCTGTGGAAGGCTCAGCCTCGGAGGCCGCAGGGCGGCTCTTTTACCTGCTCCCTCCCTCAAACCGGCTCACCACCGCAGCAGGCCGGCCTTCCACCCGAGGGAGCGGCTCAGCGCTGCTCCAAGGTGCCCCCCCCCCCGGGCCCCACACCTGAGGCAGGACCCTCAGGAGGGCAGGGCAGCCCCAGCGCACTCTGCTACCCCACCCGCTCCCCTTCGGCTGAGCAACCCCCACACATGCCGGCCCCACAGCGCCCCAGACACGCAGCGAGGCCCGCTACCGACTCAGCCCGGGGCGGGGGACGGAGGGGGGGGACACGGAGGGGGGGGACACGGAGGGGGGGGACACGGAGGGGGGGGACACGGAGGGGGGGGAAGGCGGGGCCCGGCCCGGCCCGGCCCCACGTGGAGCCACACCACCACCCCCGCCGCCCGTTACCTGCCGATCCCCGCCGCCGCTCCGCGTTCAAACGGCGGCCCCGCCCCAGAGGGCGGTCGTGGGGCGGAGCGGGGGCGGTCGCGGGGCGGTCGCGGGGCCGGGCCGGGCGGGCAGCCGGGTGCTGGCGCCGGGAGCGGTCCGGCATGGTGTCGCTGGGGGAGCTTCGCCCGCCGGCTGTGGCGGACGGGGACCTGGCAGCTCTGGCGGAGCTGGACGAAGCGGCGCTGCTGGGCGAGCTGCGGGAGCGGTTCCTGCGGCAGCAGGTCTATGTGAGTGCCGGGGGACGGGGCGGGGAGGGGGGTCCGGCGGCGGCGGGCGCTCGGCTGACGGGTTGTCCCCTTTGCACCAGACCAACATCAGGGACATCCTCATCGCCATGAACCCCTTCCAGCCCCTGCCGCTTTACGGGAGAGAGGTGAGTCCCCGCGGCCCCCCGCCGGCGGGGCCCCGCCACCCCCGCAGCCGCTTCACCCCCTCTCCGCCACCCGCTTCCCCCCAGGTCTCCGAGCGGTACCGGCGCCCCGAGACAGGCACGCTGCAGCCCCACATCTTCGCCGTGGCCAGCCGAGCCTACCACGCTATGCTGGGCCGCTGGGGCGGTGGGCCCCAGAACCAGTGTATCGTCATCAGGTGAGGTCTGGGTGGGCGGCCGAGCCGGGCCGGGGTCGCGCCGGAGCCAGGCAGAGGTGAGGGTCCGAGCGGCGGCCAGCGAACCCTCTCTGGGCTGTCCCCGCTGAGGTTTCAGGCGAAGCTCATCACTGATGCTGTTGGGGAGTCAAAACCCAGCTGCGCTTTCAGCCCTTCGCGCTTCCCGACCTGCCCGCTTTCGCGGCAGGGGAGCGGGAAGGTCGCAAACAGAGGTGCGTGGCAAACAGCACTGGCTTTTGTGGAGCAGCTGCGGTGCTGGTCACGCAGCTAAATAAGTTGGGCTTGCTTCTGGAGGGATGTGGCATTGGAAAGACTTAACCAGCTGTGGGGAAAGCTGTGAGGTGCTCTTCTCACCTGTAACTGCTGCAATAAAAGTAGGTTATACATAATGAAAGGAACCTGTTTTTCCGAAGTGGAGCTTCCCATATATAAACAAAGAGCAGGAGAAAGCAAAACAGAAGCTTTCGTACCCTAAGACCTTTGGGAATCTGGTCAGGGGAAACCTTATTGTCATGGGCAGTTCTGTGCACTACAAGGGCTATTCTAACAAAGAGCGTACCAGTGTCATGAGCATTTCACTCCATGATGTCACTGTTGTTCTGCTGAAGCAGTGCAGATAGCATCTAGTAGAGATGCAAATAGTAGAGAAAGCCTCAAAAAACATCAACTAGCAGAGAAAGCCTCAGCGTTGAGGAGAAAACCTCAAAACACGTAACTGCCTTTTCTGGTAGAGAACAGTTTAAATGTCATCTCGGTTAAAATGTTAATTGCCAGATTGTTTGGTGTAATATTCTCTTCTTTATATTGGCCTTCCGATCGTTTTGTCAGTATTTTCAGTCTACATGGTGTGGGAATGACTTGCTGGATTACTGCTGAGTGTTGTGGTGGCACTGGGAGCTGATCTTGAGGGTCACTTGAACCCCACTCATTTCTCTAGCCTGCAGGCCATCAGTGTCTGTGCTTTATATGAAGTGCTGTCATGAAGTGGTGGCTGTGGCAGAGGTGCTGCTGGTAGGGCTCTTAGGCATGGAGAACAGTCATAGTACATAGTAGTTTTCTTGGGAGATGGAAGACAAGAAAGAGTAACCTGTGGGTATTTGCCAAGAAGTCAGTGGTCTGATTGTTCTCTGCCAGCAGTTTGTGCTCTCAGAGATGAGAGTCTGAGCTCCTTCTGTGCGTCTTGCAACCCTATTAACTGATCCATGTGTTGCTGTCACAGTTCATGGTTTTGCTCTATGCGAGTGGTGAAACACTCATTGGTAAGATTACCTGCCATGAGCAAAGTTGAGGCAGAGGGGGAGGAGGAAGTCACTTCTGTTAGACCACAGTTCATCACAACAGCACAGGGATGCACCAGGCTCTGCTATTCTTTTTGGTCTCTCTGGTCTCTCCAACTTAGGCTGGGACATCTGGATGGCATGTTTCAGAGGTTGATGTTGAGCGAAGCAGCTGCCCCAGGTGACAAATCAAGTTGTCTGGGGCTGCAAATTCCACGAGTTCCTCTTGCCTTCACAGTCCCAACTGACGTTAGTTACAGCCTAGGTATGCCGTGGTGCAGCACTTGTCTCCTGGAGGTGACTTTGCTTTTCTTCACAGCCTGGGGTAGTTACACACCTGCAGCTGGATTGTGTTTGAAGGACCTGGTGAAGCTGTTGCGCTTGTTGGACGGTGCAAGGACAGGCTTGAACCATGGGAGTGCTGACCAGTAGTGCTTTTGTGGAGGAAGGAAGTCACTCAAAACAAAAAAACACATCTTATATACTGAACAGGGGCGCTGTCTGGATGGCATGTTCTCAACTGGCAAAAAGATCTCATTTTTTGTGTGTATTTGGATGGTGATGGCCTGATCTGTGCTTCAGATCAGGTATCTGTTGTAGTATTTGAGGTATTTACTCACTTATGATGCATACTTGATTCCAAGCACAGAGCCACTGTGAGCTACAAAGCAGTAAAGCCACACCAGATGCTCAAAGGTCAGGAGTGGAAATGGAGACCTGCCCTCAAGTATACCTTCAACATTTCCTGCATATTTTTTTTCTATGCATATGCTGAATTTCTTGCTGGTATGATGTTGTCAGTCAAGGACACGTTGTCTCACTGATTGTACGTTCTCCCTCCCAGGACAGGGGAAACTGTGCTTTCCAAGTGCTGCTTGTTTGGCTTAGGGGCGGAGGTGCTGGGCACATGCGATGGCAGAGTGACGTGCACCGCTGCCGCTGTGGGTGTGTGGGCAGCTCTGAGGCAGTGTGCCCACGTTCCCAACCAGCTGCTGCATGTGAACATGTGAAGTGCCTGAGATTTGAGATTGCTTCCATATCTCAAGATCAGTGCTCAAGTTGTGGATGTGAGATGCATAGGGCAAATCTCTTTGAAGAAAGAGGAAGCTGTTGACTCCAGTGTATGTGGGGGAGTCAATATATCAGATCACTTTTGAAGGAGGTTGTTTTCCAGAAGTTAGATATATTTTTTTCTTAAAAAGTGGAGCAAACGGTCTGTCTGGTACACCCCATCCAGAAGTGACGACATGGGGTATATCTGTACTCCCTTGCAGATTGGGAAAAATTCCCCTGGGGAGGGATCAGGCCCTTGTGGGACCCACTGTGTAAAGCTGTGATCTGAGTTTGTTCTCATGCATGCAGTTTAGCTGGAAAAGTTGTGAAGTTCTTGGACAGGAGGGCATTCTCAAGTGATGGGGCACTAAGACATAAGGGGCAGAACAATTATACTTTACAGCTGATGGAATTTCCTTTGCTTTTTCTTGGCAGTGGAGAGAGCGGGGCAGGGAAAACAGAGAGTACGAAGCTATTGTTGCAGCACATAATGAACTTATGCAAAGGCAACTCGCAGCTGGAGCAGCAGATCCTTCAGGTGGGTCATTACAGGATGGTGCTTGAAAATGCAGAAGAAGCACTGCTGGAAGACAACTTGAGTTAGGCTCAGGAAGTCTGCTGAGGAATCACCACTGGAAATCAGGGAGCAAAACATAGGACACATGAGAAAGTAGTGGGTAAGGATGCTGAGATAGCTGATCACAAATTAGAAGGTCGGTAGGTCAGTAATTCTGTTTGCTGGGAGTGTGGTGGTTATCTTAAATGATGGAAAACTATCGCAGTTGTTTGTCATGTTCTCTGTGACAAGGGATTAGGGGCATTTTTCGGAATAATTTCCTGTTAGAGGTAGTACAAGGACTTTTATTAGAAAAATGAAGTCTTGATTTAATGGGTGGAGAATCCACACAGTCACCTTTCCATGGCTACTTACACTTGTCAGGCACATACCTGCTAACTGGATAACTTCATCTTTGCTGTTTTCATACATCTTTGCTAGCTGATTTTGTATTTGTCTCTTTGGTCTGAAGTATTTCCACTTGATTTGATCCCCAAGGAGCTGTGAGGTTTTTTGACCAAATCATACTTTAACCTTCAGTGTGATAGATTAAGCAGAGTGAGTTCTTGGACTACTTAATTTTAAAGTCTGTGTTTTCAGGTTTGCTGTAGAGCCAGAGGGATCTTTCTGTGTGTGGCGGGTTAACTTTGGTGGGACATCATGTGCCCACAAAGCCGCTCTAGCATTCTCACTCCTCAACTGGACAGGGGGAGAAGAATACAACAAAAGGCTTGTGGGTTGAGATGAGGACAGGGACCAGCAGTTACTGTCACAGGCAAAACAGTCTCAACTTGGGGAAAATTAATTGAATTTATTGTCGATTAACATCAGAGTAGGATAATAAGAAGTAAAAACAAATCTTAAACCATCTTCCCCCCACCCCTCCCTTCTGCCCAGGCTCAGCTTCACTCAGAATTCTCTACCTCCTCCCCCTGTGCAGTGCAAGGGGACAGGGAATAAGGGTTGGGGTCAGTTCATCACACGGAGGCTCTGCCACTCCTTCCTCTTCAGGAGGAGGACTCCTCACACATTTCCTCTGCTCCAGCATGAGGTACCTCCCGTGGGAGACAGTCCTCCATGAACTTCTCCAACATAAGTCCTTCCCATGGGCTACAGTTCTTCATGAACTGCTCTGGCGTGGGTCTTTTCCTACAGGGTGCAGTCCTTCAGGAACAGACTGCTCCAGTGTGGGTCTCCTGCGGGGTCACAAGTGCTGCCAGCAAACCTGCTCCAGCGTGGGCTCCTCGCTCCACAGGGCTACAGGTCCTGGCAGGAGCCTGCTCCATCAGGGGCTTCCCATGGGGTCACAGCCTCCTTCAGGCATCCACCTGCCCCACCGTGGGGTCCTCCAGAGGCTGCAACTGGTTATCTGCTCCACCATTAACCTCCATGGGCTGCAGGGGGACCTCCTGCCTCACCATGGTCTTCACTAAAGCTTTCAGGGGAATCTCTGCTGTGGCCCCTGGAGCACCTCCTCCCCCTCCTTCTTCACTGACCTTGGTGTCTGCAGGGCTGTTTCTATCACATATTTTCAGTACTCTTTCCCAGCTGCTCTTGTCTAGCAACTTTTTTCCCTTCTTGAATATGTTATCACAGAGGCACTACCACTGTTGCTGATGTGCTCAGCCTTGGCCAGTGGCAGATCTGTCTTGGATCTGTCTGGCATTGGCTCTGTTGGATGTGGGGGAAGCATCTGGCATCTTCTCACAGAAGCCACCCTTGTAGCCCCTCTGCTACCGAAACCTTGTCACGTAAAGCAAATACACTGTGCCATGCTCTGGGCTCTGGAATGGCATATTATTTCAGTGTAGTATCATCCATGGTGGGTCTGAGGTGAATGCCTGTGCTCTGTTGTGGGAACGTGGCATTGATATACCTGCTGGCTCTGCTTAGAGCTGGTTTGGGCCACACTGCCCAGCTGCTTCTGACCTAAGCATGTTCAGGAAGCAGGATAGCTGTGTTTGCTCAGCGTAGTGCCTGGAGCCAGCCTGCAATTCCTCCACTGGAAACAAAGTTCACTTCAATCCAGGTGAGCTGTGCTTGGAAGGCCTGGAGGAGATGGTGAAGAAATAATAGGCATCTTATTTGATTCCTCTAGATATATTCAAGGACTAAGTTAGCACTTCTGGGATTACAGTGTCATGCTGTAAAGCTGTGTTCAGCAGGCTACCCAGCATGTACCCTAAGGCATCATTCTTCCAGTTGACAGGCATCTTTGCTCAAATAGAGAAAAATTGTCGTTTTGCCTTGTTTGCATCCCGTTTACCAAGCTGGTGTGATTGTTCTCTTAGTTTCTTTATAATTCACTGTCCTGAGCCTTATGCTGTCTACAAATTTCAGTAGCTGAGTTATCATGCTTACATTTACTGAGTGCCATGTTTACCTCATTTATTGTTGTAGTATAGCAGTCAAATTATCTAGTGATACGATGTCAGATGCTTTATGGAAACCAACCTTGTTTTTTAACAAATGAGTCAATGATCTCACCGAGATCAAATCAGTTTGATTGTGCTTATTTTCAGTAATCTGAATGCTGCTTAGTCTTCATTGTATTTGCCTCTTTCAGTCCCTTTTTCTAGGGTATGATAAAATAGGTGCTTTTGGATACTCATGGAGAGGTTCCTATTCCCGCTGAATGCCGAATAGTAAATGCTAAGGTTAAACTGTTCCAAGTAAGTTAGACTGGATCACTTAATTTGAGGACTGCTTGTTTTTCTTTCTCACTTGTATTAGGTGAATCCATTGCTTGAAGCTTTTGGCAATGCCCAGACTGTGATGAATGACAACAGCAGCCGCTTTGGAAAATACATACAGCTGCGTTTCCAGAATAATACAGGTAAAGTCAAGGGTAATTACTAGTTTGGGGGCTGGTTAGGCATTGGAGGGAGTGGACTGGGTAGCCAGAACTTGCAGAAGGTGAAATTTTGACATCTGACTCCCTGTGGGAAAGGTGTGCAATTAAGTAAAAGCTTACAGCAACCACAGCTGTAGGCTAAGGCCTGGGTTTAGACAATGGGAGTACTGGAAGGATATGGGAGTGACAGTGCAGGGGAAGTATCAGTAATACTCTGTGGTGCCAGAAGCCCTGGTTGCTGCTAAAGGAGGTGAGCAGACATTTCTAAGATGATGGGAAGCATGGAGAAGCGCATTTCCAGGGTGCTGGGCAGCCTAGAGGGTGTTGCACGCAAGAAAGTAATTTTGGACAATTCCATGCTCCTGTCACCAAATAAGAGATGCAGGACAGCTCAGTCAGCTTCATGTCCCCAAATGCAAAGTTTACCCTCTCACATTCTTGTGTGCAGTGCAAGGTGCGAAGCTGAGTGAGTACCTCTTAGAGAAATCACGGGTAGTGCATCAAGATACTGATGAGAGGAATTTCCATATCTTCTACTATATGCTTGCTGGACTCTCTTCAGAGGAAAAGGAGATGTATGGGCTATTGGATCCTTCACTCTACAGGTACTTCAAAGGCAGAGTCTAGTTTAGACTTCATAATGGGGGGGAGGAGGGGAAGCATATGCCTCTGCCCTGTAACTCTATCTGTGGAGCCTGATACAGGCAAACAAATGAATGGAGGCTGCAGTGGGATCTGAGTGGAGCTACATGAAGAGATCTTATGGGTCATCATGGAAGCTGGGAGTTCTGGAGTCTCTTCTTTGCTGCATTACCTTGGAACAGTTTCTTTCCCTATCGTGTCTCCACTGCTGCTGATCTGCTTTGTTCCTTTGGGGTAAGACTGACTTGCTGTGCTGATTGTGTAACATTTTTGTATGGGATATACACTTTCTCAGGTACATAAGTGGACGATTTGGTACACAGGATGTAGCTCAGCACTGGAAGCACAAATATCAAGAGGTGTGCAATGCCCTTGACATAGTGGGCTTCCAGGAACAGGTGAGTTCTGGGGTCGTTTAATTTCCATCTGCGCTTCCTGCAGGCATAGGGTTTCTTTCTGACTGCTCTTTGAGGCTCAATCCTATTTCTTTTTGCTCTGGATTTGCTTCCAAATCACCTGAGTCTGTCAGACTTTGTGTAGCGCCTTTTCTCACAGGCTGCCTTTTCCTTTCCGTCACTTCTCCAACTTCTGGGGCATGTTGTATATGTTACATGCTGGTAAGTTTTCAGTCAGCTTTCTTTTATGTTTTAGGAGCAAGTGGACATGCAGGCTATCTTGGCTGGTGTGTTGTCTCTGGGCAATGTGACCTTTGAGCCTGAGGAGAGCAATGAGTCTGTAAAAGTGAGTGAAGCCTCACAGGGATGGCTGAAGGCTGCAGCGGTGAGTCATAAGAAGAGTTATGGGTGTGATGCTGATTCTCACTGACAGTGTGACTGCAGGAGCTCCTTTTGCCAGAGATGGCAGAGAACGTTTCTGCCTCAGAGTGTGAAGGCTTCTGAAGAACAAGGAGTTTTTTCCAGAAATGCATAGAATAAGCCCGTAACTGCACTTGTGTTGACTGCTTTTCATTCCCAAAGAGACATTTCCTACCTTCTATTTCTTTTGCATCTAGAACTAGTACCTTGCATATGGCGATATCAGACATGCCTTGTTGACTTCATACCATACAAGCTTTTTAAAATTGTTATTTGTTACTAAGTGTGATGATGCCTTGGAGAAATTCAGATGTGCAGTATCTGAACGCTAGCTCAGTGGTTTTGACAGATCTTTTCCAAGGTTACCACTCTAACTGCGATTAATTTTCATTGGTTATCACCAGTTAAGAAGTATATATTACCCAGGACCATCCCATTTTTATTATATGGGATGAATACATTATCCTGCTTTGTTAACAACACAGGACAGAAAAATGTACCGTATTTCTGCCCTTCCTTTTTATTTTGACTTATTTGACATCCCAGCACCCTTGGTTTTTTCACTCCCATCTCTTTGTCTGTTTCCCTCTTACATCATACCTGAAACAACCACCTACATCTGTTCAGCAGCCAACTTTACTGCTTAAAAGTCTGCTCCTTTTTTTTTTTTCCCACGGGCGGGGAATTCCTGTTAAAGCAATCACTGAGGGGTTCAGCTGCGTCTGAGTTCCCTTTGTTTCCTGTCTCTTATGGGTTCCTGGGACTCTGATGTCTGCTGAAGCTCAGATGTCTCAGCACCTGCACAGTCACCTCTGTGTGGTGCTATTCAGTAAATCATTAAACTCAGCAGGGTCTAACGTGGCTCCCAAAGAAAGTGAAAGGTGGCAGCACTGGGAGAGCAAAACGAAGTATTTCAGAGTGCAAGAGTGAGCTTGGTCACTGCAGGGATGATGCAGATCTCAGAACCCGCATCTGACTCCAGTCCTGCGAGATGTTAACAGTAATACTTCTCTTGCAACAGAGCTCAAAGGCCTTAGTCTGAATCATGACCCCATTACACTGGGTGTCACACCTATGCAGAGAGACACAATCCCACAAGTACAATAAGGGTTTACTGTTGACTGTCCTCATCTATTTCCTCTCTCTCAGAGTCAGTTTGGAGTCCAAGAAGATGAAATGTTAAAATGCCTTGTTTGTACGGTGTTGGTGACCCGAGGTGAACAGATTCAGCGTTTTCACACCCAGCAGCAGGCAGAAGGTAAGAAACATAATGAATAGCAGATGTTCTGACTAGAAAGACTGACCCATATTTGATGGAAGGGTATCCCCACACATGTGCAGCTTGTTGGGAACAAAGGTGTCTGTCTGTGCCCCTTCATTCCTCTTGCACAGAGGCAAGTATATCAATGTTTATCTGTTTAGTCTCTTGCTGACATGTAGGACCATGAATGCTGCTTTTGTTTGATCTCCAGGAGACTGCAGAGATTAAATGAGAAACCAAGGAATTAGCCTTGCTTTCCTCCCTTGTCCAGCCTAGAAAGAAACTGTAGATATTTGTACAAAAGGGGGGAAGGCTTCTGTTGCATAGTGCTGGCAGTGTACAGAGCTCTAGGTAGCAGATGGAGAAATGACTGAGTGAGACAATGAGATAGCACAGTATCAGGGAAGGAGTGAGGTGAAAGTGGCAAGCACAAGGTGTTATTTTCCCTTTCAATAAGGAAAGAAAATAATCCAAGATAATCTGCACAGAAACATTCAGTTAAAGATTTTTAAAATAAATTTTAAAAGTGTGAAATAGCAGTATTTCTAGATTGTTGCTTAAAATACATGAAAGAAGAAACTGAAAATGGGCCAGTAGCTAGCTATGTTTCCCAAATGTCTTCTCTTGCATCTCTCTAAACAGCAAAATATACACCTCCCATCATGCAGTCGGTCATGTTGATTTGGTCTCCTTCTTCTTAGAACATCGGCAAGTTTTCCATCGATTGCATCCTCCTCTTGCTCACAGCATTTAAACACTTGGCGGCTGTGGGCTGGGAGGAACAGAACCATTCAATTTTCCAAGTACAACTTGGAGCCTCTTGCTTCATTTGGCAGTGAGGGGATCCATACTCAGTAGACCTGCAGAGGGGAAAGCAAGTCTCTGGATATTCTAAAAAGTGGCTAGACTTCTTTGGAAATTAAATTTTTCCGTTTTAGATGGTCTCACAAGTGCCCTAGCATGCCTTACCTGATCTTGTAGAAAGATTTCTGAATGAAATTGTGAAGATTTCTGAGTGAAAGAGCTCTGTGTGAGCATGCAGAGGGCAGGGACAATCAGACAGGTTTCTAATGTTTATCTGATCTTTAAAATAGCTTCATAAACCACTAGGCATTTTTGCTAGAGGTGAGTGTATTGAGCCAGCTTGAGTGCTGTGTTCCCTGCTCTCCTTGGAGCCTTTCAGTGAGCTGCTGTGGTTCTCTCTGTGCAGATACTCGGGACTCCATTGCAAAGATGGCATATGGCCGAGTGTTTAGCTGGATTGTTTGCAAGATCAATCAGCTGCTGGCTAAGAACATGGATCCTGAGGTGGAACTGAGGGAGATAGGTGAGTTCTGCCTCTCTTGTTCCTGTTGTGTCCTCAGATGTGCATCCCTCAGCCACAATGAAGGAAAGGCACAATATGAGTTTTGCAGAGGTTGCCTGCAGGAATCCATTAGCAAAGGTATGATCATGTTGGAGATGCTAGTCACCAGCGTGAAGTCCGTAGGGCCTTGGCCAACTCTGAACAGTTGGTTAGTCTGAAGCAACTGTGATGCTGTAGTTCTGGGCCACTATGGCTTTGCAGAGGAGACAGGAGTGGCAGTGGCGCTTCTCCTAACTAGCTCTCCAAGGGGATTTGTGGGAGAGGTGCCACTGGTGACTTGGCTGTGGTTTCCTTGTCCACAAGAGCTGGGTAATGCGAGATTTAGTTGTGTGTTGGGGTACACAGCTATCTGCAGGGGTGGTCTGCAGGCTCCATGATGTGGTCATCTTCCCTCTTTTAGGTATCTTGGATATTTTTGGGTTTGAAAACTTTGCAGTGAATCGTTTCGAACAGCTTTGCATAAACTTGGCCAATGAGCAGCTACAGCACTTCTTCAACCATGTAAGTCTGCTGTGGGTGATCTCACCTTGTGTGGCAGAGAGAGCAGAGCACTGATGTACCTGGCATGTGAAGAAGAGCTTGGGAAAAACAGGTGTATTGCTTGGAAGGACAGAAGTGGTGATTAATGAAACAAGGTAGAGAGCAGCAACCTTCTCTGCTGTGGTAGAAGAGCCACTGGTGCAGGGAAGGAAGGAGTAGAAGGGTCAAGCAATGACCAAAGTTGGCAGAGCAGGGAACTTACACTCTGAAAAGTGTTCCTGCTTTATGCACCAGGATTAGTGAGTGACAGGCTTATGGATGAGCATGCAGAGCAGCAGTTTCATTTTGGGCCTCTGATGCCGTGGGTGAGAGAGCCACACCTCTGTCCTCTGTTCAGGATGGGAAGGAAGATGTTCAGGGCTGCTACAACCTCTTTTTTTAATCTGTTTCAGCACATTTTCCAGCTGGAGCAGGCTGCCTATAAGGAAGAACTGCCTTGGGAGACTATCACATTCAACAATAATGAACCTATTCTGGTGAGTGAGAGGGCTGACAGAAGGGAATTGCTGCACCCAGCCAAGAGAGGAGTCTTGATCTTGCTGTCGTGGGGAGGAGATGCACCTGGGAAGAACCTTTTCAAAGGGTGGCATAGGTGACAGTGGATGCCCTGTACTGCTTTAGGTATGTGTAATGTGTCTCCTTTCCCACAGAATCTGTTCCTGGCCAAGCCACTTGGGCTCCTGTCTCTTCTGGATGAGCAGAGTGCATTCCCTCAGGTAGGCATGGGATAGGGGACAGAGAAAATAGTGTGGTGGAATGTAGCAATAAATATCTGGGCTGCAGAGAGAGCTCTGATGTTGGAGTGTGACTTTAAAGAGCAGGATGAACAGAGGTGTCCCCATGTGTGACTGATGAGACAGGACAGCCAGATCGGGGGCAGTCTAATGATACTGGCATCCCTGTGGAGAGTCAGAGAGAGTACAGTATGAAACTGTTGCATAGCCAGGGCCACTTCCAGCATTCTGTTCTGCTTTCATGTGGCCTGGTCAGGTGTCTGTTGCAGCCTTATCATTTGATTATGAAATCTGCTTTTGTGCAGGCAACTGATAAGACGTTTGTGGATAAACTAAACAGTCGCTTCAAGGAGAATTTACACTTCCAGCCAGGCCGAGGCCGTGTTTTGGGTTTCAGCATCATTCACTATGCTGGGAAAGTATGTACTGTTTGTGGGAAGAATGCTGTTGTAACATATGCAGGAGGGGGGAAATGTGTGGCTTGGCAAATAAAGCTTTGGTGTTAAGGAATGTATGGTCGGACAATGATAATAACAGAAGTGATGTTTTCCCAGGGAGTTGCCTTCTAGGACTCCCTGGGATTTTTGTAGAAGATATAGGAAGAGAAGACCCCTGAGGAAAGTGGGGCTACCTCTGGGAAGCACAGGGTATTAGAAGAATATGCGGTACTCATCATCATTCTATTGGAGCTCTAGTCTTAAAATAGTCCTTTATAAAATAAAAGCCCTGTGTCCACTGTGCAGCACCAAAAGACAGTCTGAAGGCTCTACTTTTATTTGGTTTCAGAGCATAGCAGTTACTACTTTATTGCAAACACTGAGGAACATGGCGAGAGCAGCCAGGTAGTTAATGTTTGAAAGTGGAGGCACTTATTTATACATTCAATGGTATCAAAGCAGCTTGAGGTTTAGGACTATTGCATGTAACCTTACTGCCACCAATTTTGAAAGCATTGGCCCAAATACGTTGAACTAATTGGAGATAATTTTTGGAGCAGGAGCAGACATGGCAGACAATTGAGGTCACGGTAATGTGCAGTTTATTAATCTAATCTCACCATTGTTGACCAAGTTGTTACTTGTGACATTCTTTATTACAAAATGTAACACCTAACATAGAAAGGAGAGTGGCAGGCTGGAGATGAGAAAGGAGGTGAGCAAGAGAAACAAGGGGATGCATGACAACAGGATGGAAGCCCTGCAAAGGGAAGAGGGGGAGAGCAAGGAAAAGAGTGAAGCATAAACCGAAAGCAAATGGAACTTCATAATCAAGGAAAGGAGAACAAGAAAAGGTTGATGTCTCAGTGTTATGCTGCACTCCTGTGGTTCTAATGCCTCAGTGCTGCCCGCAGGATTTTGTTCATCAGGATTTGAATGGGATGCACATGCATTTACAAAATTCACTTTCGAGACATTGTACAGAATTTACATGCAAGCCAGTGTACATTCAGTTTAACAGTTGCTTCTGGCAAGCTGTGGAGGTAGCTTTTGCAGCAAGCCTGTGGGCGCTGGTGGCCTTAGTGACTTGCTGTCCTTTCCCCTAGGTACAATATACTGCTGAGGGCTTTCTAGAGAAGAACAGAGACACCTTTCCAGCCAGTGTCCGTGAGCTCTTCATCAACAGTGTCACCCCCTTGCTCAGTGTGCTGTTCACAGGCAAGTACCTCTGCTATGACAGGGCATCCCATATGACTCAAGGCCCACCTTGTCAAGAGTTAAGTGTGGTGATGAGGCTCGTGTGCTATGAATGTGCTTCACAGCTGGCAGCCCCCGGAAGAGTCTGGGAAGACTGCAGCCTGGAGTGGGGCTGCTGGCATATACTGAGCTATTGGAGGTGTTCCTTCCCCCCTGGAAGGCAAGGCAGGTTTTTCTCCTCTTCCAGAGAATTAGCCACTGCTCGGATATCTTCCCTCAGGTTGCATAGTCCATCTTCTCCAGGGCCAGTGCAGGACTGTCTCCACTGCCCCTTTCCATATCCTCTGTTCTTGTCTGGAAATGAAGCTGGACAAGGTCATAGCTTCTAGCGGTTCACACTGAAAATAGAGTGCTCTAAAGACACAAACAATGAGTGCAGAGATTAACCTTTTCAAACACATTTTGTTTTTCAGGTACAACTTGTTTAAAAACTCTGAGATTGTGCATTGTATCTCTCTCACCACTACACTCCCTTTTTCCAGGGGTTGATAAGCCCTCTGAGTCTCCAAGGCTTCTATGAAAGTAAACATTTAAAGACAAGGGAGGTGGATGCTTCCTTGGGATTTGCCTGAACACAGTGCTTCTGGTGCAGATTTATTTTTATTTTGTCCTGCTCAATCCATGCCACTTTCTTGCATTTACAAGTAACTGATTAGTTTCATTTCTATTCTCCACTGTCTGTTTCAGCTCTTCTGCTCAGGAGTATCTTTCTTCATTACTACTTCCACACTGTTACTGAAGATACTTTGTCTAGTCCCCAAAAGTTCATAAACAGCAGAAATAAACACATAAACATGTTCTCAGGTTGGTTGTCCAGTCCTGGGCAGCTGGCTCTAGGTGGCCCTGCTGAGCAAAGGGGTTGGCCGAGATGACCTCCAGAGGTCCCTTCAAACCTTAACCATTCAGTGATTCTATGATTCACATGAGACCATTGCATCAAGCGTGTGCAAGACTGTCATTAGATCCCTCAATAAATTCAACTTCCCTGAATTTTTCACCTTGTCACTGAATTAGTTTTAATCTATCTGACTTTATATAACCTCCTGTATTGACTGCTGTAGGATAGCTTCCCATTTGCTATCTGTACTTCTTTCTGCATTGTTAGATGCCCATTGATGATATTTCTTTTCAAGGTCGTTTAATGTTGTTCAATAACATGATTGCCTTGTCTTCTCAGTGGCAGTAAATAATATTGCCTGCATTGTGTTTCATATATTTGCATTTTCTTCTCCTTTTCTTTAGCTCTTTCCTTGTATTTCCACATGGTGAAACTTAATGCCCTGTCTGTGATCCAGTATTTGTAGGGAGACTTGTGTGCGAAGTGAATTTAGACATGGTTGGTTGCAAGGAAATGTCCAAAATTAACTGTTGTCTCTGTTCTTCCAGCCACTGTCTCCAGGACGGGGACACTGATGCCTCACATGAAAGCCAAGGTATTGCACTTCAGGTCCCCGTGGCAACTGATAAATGATGGCATAGTTACCAGATATTTATTGTTTGAGAAACTGGCTGAAAATGAGAGCAGACAGAAATTGGTTGAAAATAAGAGGAGACAGCAGTCTGCTTGCAACAGTTTCACCTTTGTTTTTTACCAGGTTTTCTGCTTGATTCTGCTGATGTGTTTAACTTGTCTTCCCTCCTCTGAAATCCATTCTCTCTTCTTTTTGCCATCAGCCTTCCAGCAGAGCTTTCTGGATGGCAATCAAGCAGTTCTTCCGGGGGTGATCTTTTGTTTGGGTCTGGTTTCAGGTCACACCAGGAGCAGACAAGTTCAACAGCACACGAAACCAGTCTGCTGGAGCTCAGTTCCGGGTAAAGTATTGGTGCCTTGCAGTGCCCCCTGAGATGAGTGTAGTGATATTTAATGAGAGCTTCCAGGCTGCTAAGCATAGTTAGAGCATCCAGCATGTAGACAAGGCTTTTTCTGGGTGCTAAGCACAGCTGATCATGGTGGGAATGACCCAGCTGTTATCAGAGGTTTTGAAGATGCTGTGGGGCAGGCAAACAGTTCTCGATGCAGTATATTGCATGCTGGGCTCTAGCTGTGCTTTGGCTTGCTGGACTGTTGATCTTTCTCTGCCCTCACCAGCATTCCCTGACAGCACTTATGGAGAGGATATATTCTGCGAAGCCCCACTTTGTGCGCTGTATAAAGCCTAACAGCCAGAAGGAGCCAGGTGTGGTGGACAACCAGGTGGTGCTGCAGCAGGTGAGGAAAAGCAGTGCCCTTAACAGGTACTTCTCCAATGTCTCAGCAGGGAGGGCAGACCCCACCAAAAGGCTGTGGAGATAGCTGGGAGCTGACTGATCTGAGTCTCCCCTTGCAGGAAAAAGAGTAGGCACACTTTTTATGTGTGTAAAGGTTCTGGGTACTTGGTTGGTTTTGTGACACAGACTGCTAGGTCCAGGTTTTGAGTATTGGTTCTCTCCCATTTTTCATGAATGCAATGAGATCTGTGTGTCAGGCACTAGGATTCATCTTTGCATCTCCTGGGTGGTACAGACAGAACTCCAGAAAAAATGATGCTTCCTGGAGGAGGCCATTCTCACCCATCAGCCAGGACAACTCTGAATAGCAGCCAATATGGGATTGCTTTGATAGGAGCTGAAATATGCTGATATGATAGTCTTTAACTATTGTGTCAGGTCTGAGATCCAGACACTTTATAGCATGCTGAAAATTACTAGAAGAGTTCAGACAGCTCTGTGGCCTGTTTAATGTATACAAGAAAGGATAGAATTAAGAGAGAAGGTCACCTGTGGCTCAGAGTACTTTGTACAGATTTGGAAATAAAAGGCTGTGCTCTAGGGGACAGAGGCACAGCAGTGGGTATACGGCTGAAAGGTGAAGTTATTTCACTCATTATTTTTTTATGGTTTCCAACCAAAAGCAGTTAATCATCAGAGTCAGAGGGTATGGTAAATCAAATCTTTAACCAAGGAAACATTTTCAGAAAGAAGCTTTTGCATTTTGAACTAGTGACATGTAGGGCTGAATGAAGGCTCTTCTGGCTGGAGAGGAGCAAACTGATGTCTTACTGACCTGTTTCTGCTTGTTTCTCTCATCCTCTTTGTGGTGCTGCTTCAGCTCCGGTACAACGGACTGCTGGAGACAATCCGTATCCGAAGAGATGGTTTCTCCTGGAGACCCTCATTTGAGGAATTTGCTGAAAGGTTTGTTAAAACCTCTGAATGTTCCTTGTTAGATATTGTTAGGGAAGTGACACTGGCAACCAGATACAGGCAAGAAGTGAAACAGCCTAAATCATGGAGTTGTTTGCTGTGGGAGGCTGAGTGGGAATGACTGTGCTTTATTGTTGTTTGCTGTGAGTGTGACGTGGATCAGCTCAGCACATCAAGGGTATCGCTCTTACCTTGCTGTGTTGGTTTGGTTTTCACAGATATGGAATTCTTCTAGTTAAACCAGATGTTTGCCTCACAAAAGAAAGGTAGGAACCCTTCCTTTGTTATGTGCAATCCAATTTGTTCTCTCAGAGTAACACAGCAAGCTGAGTAAAAGAAACAAAGTGAGGATGGGTTTTTGTGGTGATGGGGAACACAAATTCCTAGGCAAGGACAGTTAGTGTTTAAAAAGCATTTGATACAATGATCAATGATATCTTTCTTGAATTGCTATGTAGCAATTCGATTCAATTGCTATAAAGCTGTGCTATCCTGCAGGATGAGAACTAGCTAGTGTACTCAGTTTAGGGAGTCACAATTACAGTCAATGGTGTCCGCTGAACTCAGTATGTCAGGGGCTCAGCACAGTTGTCAGGCCTCTCCAGGCTTTTTCCTGATGGCCTGATGGGAGAAGAAGATGATGAAGACAATGCTGAGCATTTGCTGACACAAAACCAGATGCTTTGGAAAAAGAATTACTTTGGATATAGATTCTGACACAGCGGAAGCTGGCTGAGGTAGAAGAAAAAACACTTCGACTTTGCTATGTGAGATACTAGCAAAAAGTGCCACTGTGGTTTCACAGCCTGGATTTGCAGGCAGAGGGAGGAAGCTTTCTGTGTGGTGCAGCTAGAGTATTGCTTTCAGTTCCAAGTGTTGGTGAATCTTTCTGAGTGATGCAAGTTTTATCACTAGAGCCTGCAAAATGAAACTGGAATTGGAAAACAGGCTTTCTCACGGAAGTCTTGCTGTGATGACCTCGAAACTTGTGTGCTCCAAAGAGCTTGGAAACAAAATGAGGAAAAACAGTTCTGAGAATTAAATAGGCTCTGCAGAATTTCCTCCCAGGTAGTTGAAGGAAATCTACCTCTGTGAACCCCTTTGCTGATGTTCTCGAATGTGATCCTAGTTGTACCTGAAGGAGCTCTATACAGATTGACCGCCAGTTACTGAATGTCATTAGGTGACAGGGGACAGAGAATGTTAATGCAGAATCATTGAGGCACTTTCTCACCCTTTATGTACCTAAAATCACTGGCTGCGTGGTGTTCACTTTGCGTGGAAAATTGTTTATTTCACTTTTTTCCTCTCTTTCAGCTGCTTGGAGATACTGAAACGTACAGAGTTGACAGGCTGGATATGTGGGTAGGTATGGATTATTGCTGCTGGGAATCGGTGGCCTGAACTGCAGAAACTTTATACATGTAGACTGTTATCTGGTTCCCTTCAGGGAGAACTTTATGGCTGTAGGAAAGGATGCTGTCTTTTGTCAAAGGATGCTTTGGATCATGTCCAAAGGATGATGGATGCAAGTTTAGACAAACAGTGTTTCTCACTGCTTCTTCCTCTCCCCAACTTCACAGGAAGTCACGACTTTTCTTTAAATATTGGCACCAGGAACAGCTGGCAATGTATGTGGAGCGACTGGAAAAAGCAGCAGTTGTCATACAGAAAGGTGAGCACTGGGGCAGGAGAGTCCCTCAACTCTGATCTCAGACCAGGGCAAGGAAAAACTTTTTTCCAGTCCGCGCTCCACCGTTGCATCTTTGCAGATGACAGAAATTCAGGCCAGGCACCATCGCCATGTCAAGACCCTGAGGAGTCACAGTGCTTATTGCAGATGCTCACCTCCTCAGTGCTTAGCCCTAATTGGGGAGAGCCATCAGACAGTGTGAGTCTTGGAAAGGGAAGGCACGTGCACAGGAGAACTGAGCTGAGCCAGGCCAGCATAGGATTTGACTGCATCCTGAGATCTGACTAACTGTCTTCTGGAGTGAGTGCTTCTTAGTGAGCGATGTTGAACTGAGGAGAGGGAAAAGAAGATGAGTGAAACAGATCTCATTCCTACTTTCAGAGACAGGCAGAAGGGGATGAAGTTTTGTTTTGGTGTGGTTTTTTTCTTTCCTTTCCAGGGAGCATCTGCTCTGGCAGCCTGTTTCTTTAGAGCAGGCACTGTGGGCAGTTTGGTACTTCCCTCTGCACAGGCTCCATGACCACTGTGCAACCAGGACGAGGAGGCTGTCATCCTGCCTGGTCCGTCTCTGTCATGCTTCTCTCCTGTATGGGTTGTTGCACTGCTGAAGTGTCTGAGTAGCTTCCAGCTACACGCTGCACGGTATGATGAATATCAGACTGTGACACGCTGTGTCTTTTTCTCATCCGTGGGGAAGACGAGTGGGTGGTGGGAAATGAAAGAGTGCAGCTTTCACTTCATGTGCTTTAGTACCTGGTAGAGTAGGTTGGATAATGCAATGTCTGTAACACTCCTGATGAACCCTGTGATGGCTGCTTATGGGAAAGGTTTTCCTGTGGGCTGACACCAAGGAAATCCCATCTTCTTCACAGTGTCTCAAGGGAACCAGGGAGACAGATGGTTAACAGAGGCCCTTCTGTGAGACTTTGTTTTTTGGGTCCTGTCCTGGTTTTGGCTGAGATAGGGTTAGTTTTCTTCCTAGTAGCTGGTACAACGCTGTGTTTTGGATTTAGTGTGAGAACAACGCCGACAGCACACTGGTGTTTCAGTTGTTGCTAAGCAGGGCTTATCCTAAGGCGAGGACTTTTCGTTTTCCTGTGCTCTGCCAGCGAGGAGGTGCACAAGAAGCTGGGAGGGAGCGTGGCCAGGACAGCTGATCCAAACGAGCCAAAGGGATATTCCATACCATAGAAGATTGTACTCAGTGTATAAACGGGGAGTTGGCTATGGGGGCAGATCAGTTGGCAGTGAGCAATTGCATTGTGTATCACTTGTCTTTTCTTGGGTTTTATTTCTCTCTCTCTTTTTGTGATATTCATTTTCATTACTAGTATTATTATCATCATCATTATTATCATTATTGTCATTAATTATTTTATTTTAGTTACGAAACTGTTCTTATCTCAACCTACAAGTTTTACCTTTTTTTCGATTCTCCTCATCATCCCACTGGGGCAGGGGGAGGAGTGAGCGAGCAGCTGCGTGGTGCTTAGTTGCTGGCTGGGGTTAAACCACGGCGGGTATTCAGTGCCTTCGCATTAGGGATGAGAGCTTAGATCTGTAACTTGATTTTTCTAAATATGTGATCTGGCAGCTGAGAGAGTAGAAGACAGTTCTCATGTGTTTTTGACTGCCTGCTCACGGTGGAGTTTGCACTGTTCTTTATTAACGCAATTCAGCTTTGCACTGGGTGAAGGAGTACCAGCCAGTGTACTTCCCCCAGGGAGTGACAAAAGCATGAACAGCATTTTTGTTTTCTAACTACAGCTTTTCTCTGAACAGTTTTCAGGGGATTGAGATGCAGGAAAAGTTACATAAAACTGGTGGCTGAGCTGAGAGCTCAGGCACAGCAGCTACAGGAGAAGGCAGAGAGAGAAAGAAGGCAGCAGCTGGCAATGGAAGCAGAGGCCCAGAGTGAGTTACTCCCACTGCCCCTTTGCATGGCCACTTGTGCAATGATCACCTTGAATTGCTGTAGGCTCTAGGTGATGATGGCCTGCCCTGGGCTTTCCTGGGGCTGGGGGCTCCATCAATGCAGTGGGGAGGGAGGTGCCGATGTGTCTGACGTTTGAAAGCATGGCTTTCTCTGTGGGGAGCAGAAGTAGCACGGTGAAAGTCATTTACCTGGCTGTGCTGGGAGGAGTGCCAAGCTGTGTCTTTTCCACATACTTGGTGCAGCAGGACCTGTCCCTATCCTGGGCACATGGAGGATGGATCTCATGGATCTTGCGTGCTAAATTTCATCTATTTCTTTCCTCTTGTTGCAGAGAGAATCTCCTTTCCAGTCCCCATGCCACGAAAGAAGTACCCTCGGCCTCGTCCCCATCCTTGTGATAAGCCACCACAGCCACCAGTGCCACGGCCTCGCAGCAAACTAACAAAGGTAGCAATATTGGCTCTGCCTATGGCCTCTTAGCCAGATATGCTGGTTCCCTGCTCCTTCCACCTTCGGTGTGTTCTCCTGTATGTTGTCCCAGGAGAACATGGCCATTCTTGTGAGACGTGAGTCCTTTCCTACTGTGGTTAGTTAAAAAGCATGGTCAGGACCTTAGAGAAACTGAAAGCAGCATTTCATAGTTTGCATATGATCTTGCCTTAAGGGTCTCAGGGATGGAATTACTACCAAAGTGATCCCTTCAGTGATCCTCTGCCTTTGACCTTGCTTTGGTGCCCATTTCTCCTTCTCCCCACTTTCAGTCCACTCCATTTGATAACTTCTTGGACTGTTCTATGCCTCGCCCTGTTCTGGGAACAGAGAAACAGACTGAAGAAGAGGCAGAAATGAGCAAATTCAAGAGAGGACCAACTCCCTGCTGGTTCAAAGAGACGCAGGCCCAGAAGGTCATGCAGGGTGATGGGGCCTTTCCAAGCTGGCTGCATGGGATGATCAGTCGGAGGTGAGTATGCTGGACACAGCGGCCACAGCTTGGCCTGTGGCAGTCAGGCAGAAGCTGCTGTGTCCTTAGGAGGATTGCATAGGTTGGATTTGCTAGGATTTGCTTCCTTAAGGAGTGGGAGTGACCTGCATAACCTTTCACTTTTAGGCTGCGAGCTTCAAACCTTTAGGGGGAAGCTTGGAGCTCCCCATCACAGGATGCAAATGCTGGAACTTTACATGGGTCCAGGGAAAAACTGTGGAAACTCATAGAAAACAGGTCCACTGTGGGTTCCTGAATACAGATCCTGTGCAGGGAAGGAAGGCTTAGAAAGTACTTGGAGAGGAAATACATGTGCTTGCCCTGTTGTGTACTGTTTGCAGAGACATGATATGGAATGAAGATGGACTTTTGGTCTAACTCATTATGACTGCTCTCATACCGCTCAGTTTAGTCAGGGGAAGACCTCAATTTACAGCAGGAGAATACAGAATTCAGTGTACATTTATTTTAAAAAGTATTAAGAAGGGCTTTAGTGAGTACCCAATAGCAAGATTCCCGCAAAGCCCCCGGACACAGGAAAAGGAAGGGGTTTTGTTGATACCTCTGCCCATCTAAAGAGGATGCAGCAAAGGTGGAATTTACATCCCATAAGCTGGGAGAGACATGCACAAAGCCCTACTTTCTTATGGAGCTGTTTATGAGACTGTGAACTCTCAAGCTTTTTTGGGAAAACCTATATTTAAATGCCTGAAATTTTGCTACTGGGTATGCCTCACACTTCACTCTCTTGGCTGAGCCAAGCACTACTTTCCAAGCAGTATTATAATCAAAGAAATGCTGATTATGCCAGTGATCAGATAGGAGCAAGACAGTGGGGTTAGCTGGTAGACATCAGAATTTCTGGCTGTAGTCTCCTCTGTGTGCAAATTAATCTATGGTGCTGCATGCTTGCTAACAGCCAGTGTCCTTTATTTGGTGGGACTTGTGTGTGGGCATTGCTGCCAAGTGTGCCTGTCATTTGAACACCCTTATCGTCTTGTTACAGTTTGTAACTTTTCTGTTGAAGCTACAAGTCTTCTTCGGTCTTATCGGATCACAAGTTCCTGGATTTTATCAGCTTATCAGTGTGAACATTACTCAGAGACATTATGCAGCATGTTAGCTTAGGAAAGGATGCTGCAGTAGCTGACAACTCCCTGATAGCTGCATTTTTTTTTTCTTTTTTAGAGATCATTAACAAGGCCTCCACCTGCATTAATGCTTTTGTCCACAGATCGAAGAATGCAGGAGAGGAACTAGCACCTGGAAGGGAAAACTGTCTAAATTTGCATAAAGGCTAGCCGTGAGCACTTCACAATGAAGCACATAGCAGATCCTTCCCAAAGACACTGAAGATTAGATGCTTTTGAAGTAGTGCTTCCTATTGCTGGATTTAAGTCTCCATATAGCAGTGTAAGCTCAGCCTCATGTAACAAGGCAGCCAGAGCAATCGCAAGCTGCACTGGTGATTTGCAGTCACATTTAGCCTGGAGCAAGGCACATGACAGGCACAAAGCGGTGCTTTGTCTGTTGGGCAGAGAGGGGGGAAGACCTCCTTCTAGCAGGAAGTTTAGAGAGCCAGACTGGTGTAGTCCAAGTCGATGTTTTTCCAAGGTACTAGGCTTACCTTGTGCTGAGCACCACTACCCCAGAGCATGGTGACTTCTTCTGTCAGCCCTGAAGCACGGGAAACATGCATGTGCACAGCCTCCTCATCTCAGTGATGCTCTGTAAAGTGTTCCATACTGGAAGGCAGCTGTTGCTAGTGTACAAGTCAGACTGTTGGAGCAGGTTTGGAGCAGCCCTGCTTAGAGAGGCTTTGGCTGAGAGTATTGTGCCTCCTCAGCCTGCTAGTGCCTTCTCATACGGCAAGCCTGAGTCTAGAAACCTCTAGCTGGGAACACATGGGGCAGATGCTGGCCTTCCTGTGGACTGGGAGCACTACCATGGTAGCACATGAAGTAGAATGGGAATTCCTGCACAGAGGCAGCTGCTCACTGTCTGGTGAAAAACTCTTTTCTGTTTCCAGGGAAGCTGAAAACTTGCTAACTGACAAGCCTTTGGGTTGCTTCATTATTTGGATCAGCCAGAGCCAACCAGGCTACACATTGACATACAGGTAGGTAATGAACCTTGGAGAGAAGGCTCAAGGGAGGACCTTATCGATCTCTACAACTGCCTGAAAGGAGGTTGTAGTGAGGTGGGTGTCAGTCTCTCCTCCCAAGTAACAAGCAATAGGAAGAAAGGAAATGGCCTCAAGTTGTGCCAGGGGAGGTTTAGATTGGACATTAGGAAAAATTCCTTCTCTGAAAGGGTTGTCAAGCATTGGAACAGGCTGCCTAGGGAAGTGGTGGAGTCACCATCCCTGGAGGTATTTTTAAAAAGTGTCAGCATGGTGCATAGGGACATTGTTTAGTGGTGGACTTGGCAGTGCTAGGTTAACAGTTGGACTCGATGATCTTAAAGGTCCTTTCCAACCTAAATGGTTCTATGATTCTATGAAATTGAGCTATGCATGGCTGGAGGTGTTAACTTCCTTCACAAAGGAGTCCAGTAAGGATGATGTTCAGCCTCTCCTGTTGTGGGTCTCAGACAGTTTGGAGTTGCAGACAGGAGACTGTGGAGTCTGTCACTCACCAAAAAATAGATCTGTTTGAGGGTGGGATGCTGTGGCTGCAAGGGTGCAGGTCCTGCTTAGGCTGTGCTATGTGGCTGAGTGGGCAAAACAGGTTGGAAGAAGATTAAAGCAGAAGAGATGAGTCTAGAGGAGGGCCTGAGGAAAGGCCATCGGAGTGCTACAAGGTCATGGTCTTTTATGGCCTCAGGGAAGGGGTAGGACAGAGTTTTAGTATGGGCAACAGGCATAGGAGGCAGTACAGTCTGCTGGGATTTGGATCTGGCTGCTGGGGTTCTTCTGTCACTGACTTTGGGGAAATTGCTCCTCCTCCAGTGCCTGTTTAGTGCAGCATGTGACACTCTAGTGCATCTCCTGCATCTTTGTGATATTTGTTGCTGTGGCTCCTGATCACATTTGGCCTCTGCACTTGACAAGTGCAGAAAGCAATGACTGGGTCCTGGAGAGATGTTGTAGCCCCATGCCATGACTATTTTTGTCCATCTCCTCAGGAGCAAAGACTGCTGCAGACACTACATGATCCAAATGCAGCCTAGTACACAGTATGTCATCCTGGGGGAAGACCGGGCTCATGCCTCGCTCACCGAACTGGTTCGGTATCACCAGACTGTGGGCATCCAGCCCTTCATGGAGACACTCACTCTTCCCTGCGAGCAGGTGAATGTCAAGGATCTGCAGCCGGAAAAAGGGATGGGGTACGGACTGTGCTCTGAGTGGATAGAGTCACTGTGGCACCATTTCTCTTTTGTGTTCCCATTGGGGGTGCCCCATTCTGGCCTAGCAGCTTGGCCTCTTCTGCATGCACTAGGAAACACTACTAGCTGGCCACTAGGGAGTCCTGGTGTGGGGTAGAGGTCCTGGCAGATGGATAACCCCCCTCGCCCCCTGAATGTCAGCAGTGGTCACAGCTGGATATTTCTCTTTGTTGTACTGGTTGGGGTGTGTGGAGGGTCTGCAAGCCACTGCTGAATCCACTCTTCTCTCCCTCAGAAAAGTAGTGAGAGTTTGGATTACAAAGATCTGAGTCTGCCAGCAGCCAAGCAGGAGAGACCTCCAGAGGAGCAGCCCTGCCCCTCCAGGCCTTCCGCCAGCAGACCGGCTCTGCAGTCAGGAGCAGCGGAAGTTCTCAGGTATGTGCGGTTCAAGAGCACCAAGAGTTGCCGAAACCAACAGAGCCTGGACAAGAGTAAGACAACGCCAAGCTCAGGGAAGGAGAGAGGCAGCCAACAAGCCCTCCCTCGCCACCACTCTTTTATACGCCTGGCGATGAAGGAAATCCAGCAGGTAAGCTGGGGCATATCCTCTGCCAAGCCTTGCCACCCATAGCCGCCCTGGAACACATGGAGCCACCCTACCCAGGGGCAGGATAGAGGAGGCTTCCACAAGTAGCACTTAGTGGTCTTGGGATCAAGACTGTGTTCCTTGGAAGTGCTGGGCTGGGGAAGACCCTGTGAGAGGCTTGCTGAGGTGCCCAAAGAAATGATGGTGTGGCCGTCATCGCAGTCACTGCTCCCCTAATGCTGTCTCTCTGCTTCTCATTGCAGTTCTCTTCCGTTCCCTTGAACACCTCTGTACAGAGCCGCTGTCGAGATATCAGCACTGATGATGTAAAGTCCAAGTGACATGGTAAGAGGAGGGCAGACAGCAATTGTAGCTTCCCTGGGAAATAGAGAAGCAAAGGGGCTCTTCCCTTCCTGCTCTACCTGGAGCATCTGTTTGCCACAAACTACCTACAAATAGAGCAGGAAAAACAGATGGCAGTGGCCAGCTTCTGTTTCAGAATTGCAAAGAGACCAGGAAAAATCAGCATATGTTTGGGTTCCCAGCCAGCACCTGTGGTGCACAGTGTGCTTGCAATACAGTAACAAAGCTGCTGGAGGGAGCTCACAGGTCGTTAAGACGGCTGAGGCTGGCAGAACGGGTACTATCAGAAAGCATACCTGCATGCTACAATAGTTAGCTGCAGTGGCTTAATGTCGTGGAGAGAGGCATGTATCAGAAGTGGGTGCTGGGCAGAGAGCCCTGGTGGCAATAAGCTAAAGGAAAGGCTGAGAACATACGAAAAGGCAGCAGTCTGTGAGAACTTCAAACAAGCAGCTGGAAACACAACTGGTTACTGAGGCTGTAATATACTGGGTGGGTTATAGGGGTATATGGAGTGGCCAGGAAGGGCCTTCTGACACATCTGGCTGTGCCCAGTGCATTAATTGTCTGAAGCATCTGGTGGATGAGCAGCTCCCCTATGCAGCCAGTAAGTAAATCCCTGTCCCATTCAGTAGCTGAACACAGGAGGAAGCAGCATCCGTGCTGTTGTAAATCTGGATTTGTGTCAGCTGGGAGTGGAGAGGGATCACAAGACCATGCTGTTGGCTGCAGACCCCCTGCGGGGCTTGCATGCATCAGGATTGCCGAGTCCCTTGCTTGGTTCCGCTCCCAGGAATTTGTGTTGGAGCAAAGCTTTTTAGCTGGGGCCTGTCTTGTACCCCTCCTGATGGATGAGGAAATCCTCTCCCTGAAACCTTTGACTCAATTTATTCATTCCTGTACGTGGGTATTGATGTACGCAGGTTGATCCTTGCATCTGAGGTTAGGCAGAAGGAAGACAAAATGTGTGGGATCTGCACAGACAACTGCAAGCATGTCATACTGGGATGGCTGAATGGAGCCCTCCTTTTATGTCCTCCACTGAGTTGCATTTTGTGACTTTCCTGCAGGTCAAAGTGGCTGAGCCCTGTCATCTTCCAGTGCTGCTGGACCTTGCATAACTAGGTGAACACATCTAGACATACAGCAGCCTTTTTTCTTTTTTCTTCTTTTTGTTTTTGCTGCACCCAGCTGGCCCTGTGCCTTTAGACCAGACTGCTGCAGAAATTCACTTTCATCAGCACTCACCCAGTCTCAGTGGCGGAGACTGCAGTATCTGGACCAGTCTCATCCTGGCAGAGGGGAGAGGATGGGAACCGTCACACTCTACACAGACCCACGGTGCCTGACAGTCTGCGTGCCAGTACTTCAATGTGCCTAGAGACCCTCGCCTCGCACTGTTAATAGTCACAAGCTGGATATCTCCCAACAACCTGTTCTCTCACAGATTCCTGTACTGATTTCCTACCTCTTCAAGTCCTCTCTCTCTCTTTTGATCCTGTGTATCTGCTGCTCTGGGTGCCAAGAGAAGCTGGGATTTGGCTTGGGAAGTAAGGACTGAAACTGATCCTATGGTGTGTCCTTTTTGTTGAGTGCAGGAGCACTTGAACAGGAGCTGGCAAGGGGCAAGAAGATCTTTCTGCAGAGGAAATTTCCTGCCCTTGCATCAGTGTGCTGGCACACTGCTCCTCAGTCCTTAACCAGAGGTCAAGTCAGGGAATCATTGGTGAAACCCTTTTGTTCATCCTGGTTGGAATGACTGCAATCCAGGCTGGACAACATCCTACTTTACACTGAGGGTAGAGGGCTTGCAATATACAGGACCATGCTACTTGTTATGTATTTTCTATCTGTTAAAGTAAATCTAGTTTCAATTAAATTCTTTATATAAGGAGGAGCTCAGTGTTTTCTTTGTTTCTGTTACCTACTTTCAGTTCAGCCATGGATTGCAAATGGAGGAGAATGGCTAATGCCTCTGAAGGTAGACACGAGATCATGCAAAGTGTCTCAGATGAGAAGCTGAAGGCTCATGGGCCAATAATTCCAGTGTACAACTGCCACCCATAACCGTGCTCTTCTGCCACGCCAACCTCCCCATGTATGCCGCGGGTGAGACCTCCCCTTTGCAGCCTGCGCTGCAAGCAGGCTCTCCTCCGGCTCTGTGCTTCCCTGGCAGATCCCTCTGCACCAGAGGACAGCCATGCTGCCCACCCCACTTCACCCCTCCCTGGGAGGGACGAGTGCAGCTGAGGCCAGGTTGCATAGGCTAGCGCTGTGGCCAGAGAAGCTTATTCATGTGATACATGTCTTAGCGCTGCCTTTAACCATGGAGCTATTTCTCTTCCCTCTCCGTCACTCTCTGGAGCAGTAGTGCTGAGCTGCACCGGATCATAAGGCAGCACTGCTGGGGACCAGACAGGGAAGGGGTGGCTGCTTTAGCCTGACGTCCTGGCTCTCCCCAGCACTGTCTTGCAGCATTACCACACCTTTTCTCTTCCTCGTGCTGGGTTTTGGCAGCTGCTTTGAGGCTGTTCAGGACAGAACCAGTCCAGGCAGTCAAAGGCTGCTGTTTGCAGAGGCTTCCTGGCTAAGCCCAGGGGCATTTTGCTGGGCAGCCTTGGCCTCTGTGCCTATGTTCTCCTTGGCTTCCTCCACTGCTGGGCAGCTGGAAAGCCTGCCTTCTGGGTAGCATGTAGAACCAATTCACGGCCAAAATATTTCTAAGAACTCACTAATGCACAGAACTGAGACACACACAAGAAGTGCATTTCAGTAACGGAGCTGCTCTGTAATTCTTTCCTAGTTCTTGAGCCACAGAGCATGGTGTAAGCCCAGGGCTAAGGTCCAGCTACAAAGCAATGTTCACGCCTGTAGCCTGGCAGGGATAATGCTGAACCGAGGAGGGTGATGAAGAGCTTTCCCCCAGCAGCTGCCTGCAGTAACTCTTGGGTGCTGCTGCAGGCACAGCTCACAGGTGACACTGGTGGGGAAAGCGACACAACATCAGGGGAGGGTCAGGACACTTCTCTGGTGGGTGTGCATGGCACATCTCCTGGCAAGCTTCCCAAAACCACAGCAGATCGACCACAGATTTCTTTTGCCCCTGATTCAATGGGTGGGAAGTAGAGTCGCAATGTGGGCAGCCAGGAGTCTGGCACGTACCTGGGCAGGATCACTGGGCTGGCACATCAGGTTTCTTTCACGTCTGCTACTTCTGCTTTTTTGTGGCATGACAAGAGGAAACCAAGGGAACGGAAGGGTGAGAACCTGCTGGGCTGAGGAGGTCATGCAGCACTGGAGGCATTGGCACGATTTCTGCAAGGCTCTGGTTTGTAGGGACATTAGCGAACACTCAATGCTCTGCCCTTATGCAAGGTCTAGCCAAGCTTCTGGAGAGCAGTCTGGCTAGTGCTGAGCTGTCATGGGGAGAAATGTGTGCCAGCAATGGGAAAAGCTGAGAGTAGAGCTGGGAATACAATAAGCTGCTGAAGAATAAAATGCAGAGTTGACATCTCTAGCATAGTCTTTGCCTGCATGCTTCCAACTCACGGCCAAAGCCAGGCACTGAAGCTTCAGCTCTGTGTGAGAGCATGAGTCATGCTAAGGATTTCTTTAGTCTTCTCCCTGAAGATGATCTTCTCTGCTGAAAAGGAGCAGCTACATGAGCAGCACTACCTCATTTCCTATAGCAGAACCTTGCCTTGTGGCACTTAGAAAGTTATGCCTCAGAAAAAGCAAAGAGCAAACTGTGTCAGCCAAAGTGGGAAGGCAATTCATGTTATATCATGTTATATTTTAGCTGGCGTGTGATGAACTGAACGGGATGTACTCACATGAAAGGTAAATACCAGGTTGTATCACGCTGCATGAGCAGGGGCAGCACCCAGAAGAGGGACTGGCATCCCACAGGTTCCCTGAGCGCTGCATTTCATGCCCTACAGGACTTCAGCTGAGCTTAGAGAAGAAGGATAGGAAGAGAAGCCTGGGCATGTGGAGCTGGGCAGAGCCAGCACCCAGGAAGGTAGGAAGAGCAGCAAGAAGGATCTGCAATCCACAGGAGAGAACTGCTAGAGGGACATCTGGGCTCGGAGGCTTGGGAGGAATTTTGTTTCATAATCTGTGCCTTCCATCTATCCCACTCTTTCCCTACAACAGGTGCTTCAGCGCATCCTTTAGAGAGCTTCCCTAACCTGCCTTCCTGTTTTTGCAGAAAGGTTTTGTGTCCCTTTCTTATCTCCCTCCATGCTTTATGTCTGAACAATCTTGTCTGCAAACATTTTAGCTAATCACCTCCAGGCTCATTCTGTCCAAACTAAAGCTCTGGCTTGCCTTTGGGCCCTTGAGGTATCTGGCTGACAACTCACCATCAAGCTGGCTAAAACAAAAATTTTTGTTCTTCTCTCCTTCCATTCTTAACCTTTCCTGTTCCCCTTTTTCCTAGCTCTGCTTTTTCCTCTCCTCAGTTTGGCCATCATCTCTGATGTAGACTTGAGGTTTAGGAACATGTTCCCAAGGACCAGTACAGCTCTTAGTCTCTTTTCATAGAACTCGCAGCCCTTTGCTTTCTTCCTGACAACACTATGGTGTATGTTGACATGTTTCCTTCCTCAAATGTGTTTTAGAGACCTATTTGGCCATCATTCCGGACAAGGCTCTCCACACTGCTCTTAGTCTCACTCCATCCTATGTCAAGCGACTGTGTAGTGTTGTAGCAGCATCTCTGAGATACAGTCTTTCCTATCTTCTAGTTAACTTTGTTGTCCATACCAAATACTTGCATGGTGTGCCATTGCTTTGCAGCAACATTTAGGACAGGCTGCTCGACCAGGGCTTTACTTATGAACTTGCTTCTCCTGCTGTGTCACAAGAGCGTAGAAACTACTGCGTGAGATGTAGGGGTAAAACTAGCACAAGATTCTGGCCATGAAAGTGGCCAGTGGAGTATGCTTAGAGCAGACTGAAGAGCAGCATAGGCATGAAGCCATGCTGCTTCTTCTCCATGTTTCGAGCAATGCTCAGTTTAATCTTATTCTGACCAAAGTATCTTTCTGTCTAGCAGTCCTTGCTGAGTCGCTCTTCCACAAAGGCATATGATTGCTTTTGATCCAGTCTAGATTATTTTTCCCCTGTAGCAACCCCAGGCAATTCATTCCTCAGACTTATGGTGCATAGTGAAGAAGTACTTACATTTGTTTGGGTTTTAACCTGCTATGTCATTATTTAATCAATATGCCCTTGTTTCTATACCGTAAAACATCACAGGTATTAATTTCCAAAACACCTCGCTTACTGCACATGGTTTTATACACATCAGTTTCTCTCCCTTGGCTGTCTCCTCTGTCCTATGCATTCAATTTTCATTTTCCTCTTTTCTGCCTGTTCTTAATTCCACTGTATCTTCTCTGAGAGGGAAGGGAGAAAACACAAAAGCTGACCCCCAGGCCCCTCCTCAGTGGGGATAACTGATCTGAGCTCTGTTGTTGTGCAGCTAGAGCTTCTCCTTGTAAATTATATCTATCAACACTGACTTCAATTGGTTGTTTTACCATCCAGCCACTCATTGGAAGATCTTTCTTGGACCTTGCAGTGAGTGCTCATTTTCAGCCCCACCCCACCAAATTCTGCTCCATCCCTACTCACACTCTTTCTGAGACCATTTATGAGTACAGCAAAAATCACAAGTCCTAGCACAGATCCTGTTGGGACAGCACTGGTACATTCCTCCATCTTAAACCATTTTCCACTCACTGTCTTCTGCCTTGTTATTAACCATGGGAATAAACATGTTGTGGAGAAGAGTGATTTAAGGACATTTGGTGTGGGACCTTGCTGAAAGTGTTTTGGGCATCCAACTACATCTATCTATCTAGCCACATCCATGAAACAGGATTCCTCACTCCTTTAAGGAGTGAGACATGACTTCCTTCTGCTAGAGTGGGGTTGTTTCTTCCCTTTAATCCCATTTCTCTACGTGCCCAGGGATGTTATTCCTAATTCCCAGTGTGCAACTCAGATTCAGAAGTCATAGGTCCCCAGATTTATCCAAAGCTCTTCAAAAAATAAAAGCGCAACCTGTCATACCTGTGGTTTCAGGCTGAATTAAGAAACAGGTTGTATGTCCCATAGCAGCTGAGAAATCCATGTTGGGGTTGCTCCAGAGCTCTTTAATAAATGCCATCTGTGTCATTTACTGCTTGTGTTATAAATTTGCCTTGAAACATACTCTGCTGATGTTTTCACTTGAAGCAGGTTGCCTCATTTGTCGCTGCAAAAGGAAGTTGTGGCATGGGAATTTCCCTTCGTTCCTTGCTAGCGTGCATAACTCATAACTCTGCTGTGCCTCTATCTTCTCTGAATGGTCTTTCACACCTCTGTTATCTGTTCATTCTACAGCAAGCTTCTCCAGTGAAAATAGGGGGTTTGTTTTGGGGTGGTTTGGTGGGGTGGTTTTTTTGAGCTTGTCACTCTAACGGACTAAGGTTTTCCATTTAATCTGTTGTGGTTACTGTCCTTCAGAGAATTGCAGGAGGTTTTGAGATATGACAGAAGGTGTGTTGTCTCTTCTGATATGTCTCATTTATCCTTTTGCATGTTAATTTGGTTCTTCAGAATTTGGAGTTCCCTGGAAACACACTAGAAAATTACATCATACTAGCCACTTTTCTACCTTTCACAGACAACTTTATATAAGAGATTTCAGCAGTTTCACCTTGAGCTCCTTTACAGCTGCTTTGGAGGAGGTTGGGACATGAAGAGTCCAAAGAAGGTGCAGGATTAAAGCTCAAAACAGCAACATGGACCTGAAACCAGCAGCAAATTCATGGCCAGTCTTTAGCCCCTTCTGTGGTACATTCACACTTGAATGAGGCTCTGGGCAATTACTGACCCTGCTCTCATCACGTTCTGGGATGCTGCTGACTCCAGGGGCACGTTCACAGCAAGGTCCTGGAGGAAGCACAGTGTTTCCGAGTCTCACAGCTGCTCCAGACAGGGCAGGCTAGGCTGGAGGGTCTTCAGCTTCTGCTTTGGTCTGTGCATTGAGCTTACCGTGTCTGCGGTCAGCTCTTAGCATCATAGATCTTGGCAGTCAACAGTCAGGGGAACCCCTGGTGCACCACAGATTTTGTTCCAAAAGCTGTACTTGGCTCCCAGTCAAGCAAAAACATTTGGCAAATTAGGATGCTGGAAAATTAGACGGGGGGCAGGGGGGGGAACACTTCACAGCGTCAGGAGACCTGGTAGAGCATTTCAAAGGGTTTCTCCATCTGCTTTTGTGCCCTGGAGGTGTCGGCCAGCAATTGAGCCCTGCTGCGGCTGGTGTAGCGGGCACCAGCACAGCTGCTGAGTCTCTGCCAAAGGCATCATCTCACCCAAATATTGTCTGGGCTGGAACGACACAACCGCTCAGCAAGGGCCTGCCAAGCTGAGGCTGCTCTAGACTCACCACGCTGCATGCACCATTCTGGGAGGAGAGGAAGGGGAAAGAAACAGGTACTGCGGGAGCTCTGCACAGCCCAAGGACAGCATGACGGCTCCCCTGGAGCAACAGAGGCCATGACCCCATGCAGATCCCAATTAGGAGTAGGCAGTTACCACTCTGATTTAAGGCTGTAAGAGATAACTGTGTATTCATATGACTACAAGCTTGCTGTTGTCCCAGGTGAGGAGTGAGGGGAAATGGACTGCAGTCCCAGTGGCTTAGGTAATGGCAAGTATTTGCCAGCGCAAGGACACAAAAATGCTTCTGCAGCCTGGATCCAGCACGGTCATCCCAGCATGGTCACCCTGGCATGGTCACCCCTGATCCAGAGCTACGATGCCTAATGAGCTGTTTCCTGCAGAGCTGTTGTTATGTGTCCACTGTGCTTCCTAATGCTGAAGCTGGGGCACAGGGGTGGTGGTGGTGGTGATGGTGGTGGTGTTAGCATGGGCGCTGCTCCAGCTCCAAGCCAGCTCTGCACCACGCTGCTCGCATTGGCCAGGAGCGTGGGGCACCACGTGGCCTCTGCACAGAGATGCACAGGTGTCTTGGTGCACAATCCCCAGTGTTTTGAGATGGCACTACAGGTACTTGCTTCAGCTCTTGTGAAAAGTCTGGAAAGCAAACTATAAAGATGTTTACTATGTCTTGGCTATGGATGGAGCCACATCTGCGTCTTCATAGCTGCAGCATAATTAATCTACAAACTGTCCTCAAACAGGGAGAGTTGCAGTTTCAGAGGGGACTTTGTATTTGAGATAGTGCTGCAAAACATGACCCTGTGCCATAGCCAACAACATTCAGTAACATTTGCCTTTAGTTTTCAATTGCAGTTCTGTTCTGGTTTCATTCAAATAGAGGAGCTACCATTCTGGCTGTTGGTAACTAAATGCAGGACTTCCAGCTCTAGTTCCACTCCTCCATAACTAAATTTTTCACTCCTCTGTAACCTGTCTCAGAGAAAGAAGAGAGGAAGCTTCTTTGAAAGCACCCGATTTCTCTAAAAAAGCCTCACAGGACATGAGGAGTGGCATGTTTGTGCCAAGGGCTCCAAGAAGAGGTGCCATTTTTTCTCAAGACCAGTGCAGTCAGCCTGTCTAGCTCATGCATGGTCTAGCTCTATAGCTCCTGTGACCTGCTGCAAACACAGGCCATTCCTCCGGTTCTGGGGTGAAGAAAACTTGGCTGCTTTTCAGCCAGATGGCTAACGGCTGGGACAGGGGACGGCGGTGCTAACACTGCATCAAAGGCTTAATGAATTCCAAAATCATGTGCTCCATGTGACAGCACTAATGCTCCCCTTCAGCGGCTCATTCAGGGTTCAGTTAAAAACACATTTGTCTGACAAGTTCCCAGAGCTCGTTATTGCTCTTTTGAGCCTGTTATCCCCTTGTGGTTCTGCTGCAGCAAGAGTGAGAGGCCAGGGCTGGGTGTCCACTGGGCTGAGCATTCGGGGGCCCCACAGCTGTCCCTGGGCATTAGCGGGCAGCGGGCTGCAGAGCAAGGAGAGGAATGCTGCCGAGTCTGCCCTGCCGACAGACGGCTCGCAGGGAACACGGGAATCCTGGCTCTGGGGTGGGATTTCCTCGTTGTTTTGCTGGGGTTTGCTAACTTCAGTTTTTCTCAGACAGATTTTTTATCTGCCACAGAGGACACAGTTTGAGAAAGAGGCCAGTCTGCAGTTTAATAATAAATGGCCTAGGTTTCTCTGCTTCATGTGCAGATGACTTTGCAGTGTCCAGGTTTTATGCTTAACACCTGCTGCCTTCTGCCTGCACTGGCAAAACTCAGTGTGATGTATTTTACAGAGCTTTTCTACTTCCTCCTCTCATACATATACATGTATGCTTATACGTGTAAAATAATCGTGTAGTTCTGTGTTCTAAGTTTCAGTGATTAACATCTTTGTTCGATTTTATCTTCCCACTGTGTTCACAATGGTTTGTTATACTGCGTGCAAAAGAAATCAGCACTGGAATGAGTCCCTCCCTGACTCTCCACAGTCCAAAAGAGCCCAGATGCTCTTCCTTTGCTCCCTTCAGGTAAACCATATCCCTTTCTGTAGGGACTGCTGCCAAAGGAGGTGGTTGATCTAGTTGGACTGGAGTAGGAGAGAAGAACCTACCATTTGCAGAGGGTTTTCCTTTGGCAGCTGGGGACTGTCTGTAGGTTTGAATTTGTAGCATGAGCTTTGGCTCGGAGTGAAAGGTCTGGAGCTCCTTGGAAGGGATAAGTTAGTCCAGATCAAGTGCAAAGGGTCTTCATTTCTCTCAAGTCTTGGATGAATATAATGTCCGTCAGCAACAACAGCTGGATATAGCACTGAAAGGTTCTTCTGCAGGAAGAAGTAGATAAATTAGGGCATTAAGTCTCAGCTCTGTGATTGCCTGACTTAATGACACATAATTTGTTCTATCTTAGTGTTTTCCTAACTCTTTTTCCCTCTAAGAAAATGGAATCTGATGTGTCAGACAAACAAAATGCTGGAAGACTGAATGTGGGAGGAGGGAATTGCCAGCATCTGATGGAACTAAAACTGTTGCCTCTGCATTCCTGCTGTAATTATACCTGCTAGAGAAGAGTCTCTGCATTAACAAGGAGGTCTATTTAAATTGCCACCAGGAAAGGACTTGTCAATTCATGGTGTATTAAGCCTGTAAGAGACCACAGGATCAACGGACCAGACCTCTCAGATGGCCCAGGGGAAGGCTTTCACGCAGCTCTCACCACATCATGCAAGGCCTCCCCCCAGGGCTCCAGAGGAATCAGGGTGCATGTTGGCTTTACTGCTGACAGGTGGCTTATGCCAGCTCTTCTGGCTTCTCAGACTGCCCACTGGAGGCTTCGGTGGTGCAGCAGCCTATGCCAAGTGCCCTGGGCCACATCCCTACTCAGGAACAGTCTCCTGTCCTGGTGGCTCTGGACTGTCCTGGCATCACTTGAGCAGCAGTGGGAACTGGTTGCTCCCGTGTGCACTCTGCGGAGCATCTACCCTACTTCTGTTCCCCTGGGAAGCTGTGTTCCTACCAGCTGCAGCTGCCTGCTGATACCACCCAGGCATCTCTCCGTCCTGGGAACGCATCGCTACAGCACCTGCAGTCTTGCTGGTTTGGGCTTTTCCACTTCCCTGGCAGGTCAGGGCAGGTGGACACTGCTGTCATGCAGGGCAGTGTGTTTTCTCGTGCTGCCCCCAGTTCCTTCTGTCTTGCATTCCTGCCTGGGGCAGAAGCATTGGCTACACTTACCACAGCATGTTACAGCATGCTGTGAGCCCCGACCCACACCATGTCCACAGGAGCTCCCGTTGTCCTTGCCGGTGTGGAGATGCAGTCTCTCTAGCAGTGACAAAGGATCCCAGGGGAGGCCAGTGCTTTCTCTTAGCATTTGAAGCAAGGGATGCCTGGTCTGGAGCACGTCGGCAGCAAAACTGATGCTAAAAAAAAGCCATGAGAGATTATGAAGAGTTTTAGGTAAGAAAGTACTGGGAGAACACTGCGTAGAAATCTGCATGGGGTCAGGTCCCCAGCTGCTATATAAGCATGCTGAGAGCACTCCTGCTGCATTTTGCCAGCAGCATCAGCTTCCTCAGGCATCACATGTGCCAGGACTCAACGTGACTGAAGAGGCAATCCAGGCACAACTGGGTCAGAAACCTGCAAGGGCTGGCTTGGTTGCTAACACTGGTTTGGTAAGCTCACGAGGCTGTAGCAGAACTTGTTAGGGAGTCCTCTGATTCTGCATGTGGCAGAAATAATGGCTGATGATCTCTAACACCACAGTGGGGTATAGGCAGGTGTCCCCAAACTGAGCTGTGTGGCCCTGGGACACCCCAAAGCCCTTGTGCTCTGGGTGTGCTTCCTGCACCTCAAGGTCAGCACTACTGAATAACATCCCTTCTGTTTTGTGCTGCTGCCAGCCAAAAGCCACAGATTAGGGTAGCGAGGGAACCTGGCGCATGTGATATCAAGGTCCTGCCAAGAAACCTGGAAAACAAAATGGATCTGCCAGAGCACCTTGTTTGAGCAGTGCTTCCCTTGTATGCCGGCACTAACTGCAGAGCTTAAGCCCAGGAAAATTGGGAGAAGAGCAGGCAGGGAGAGGCAGAACCAGCTTGGGAAAAACAGCAGTTGACTAATAGATGCTGTGATGAATTGAGATATCCTCACCTCCTCTTCCCAATGTCCTCCCAGGAGTCATCAGTCACCATCGCATGGCTGTGAGTAGGAGTGACACAAAGCATAGCTGGCTCACACGTGTCCCTATTGCCTTGCACCCCGTGTCCTGCTCCAGCTGTCATCCAAATTCTGGGCAGCAGGCCCCTCCGCCCTCTTTCAGGAAGGAGCTATTCAGAGGTTGTGCAAGGGCCTCCCCAGGAGCTGCTGCCTTTGCTAGCAGCAGCACATTTCTATAGGCTTTCCCCCATCCCTGCTGCTCTTCACCATCTCAGCTCATACTGTGCTGCTGATCACGTCCACACCAACACCCCGCTGGCATAGTTATCTGTGGGTTTTATGGCCCAACAATGCGTGCAATGTTATTGTGCTAAAAAGAAAACAAAGCCTAATCCATTTTAAATTAAAACAGTGCCCCAGTGTCATGCAATGGATGCAGACACAGTCTGGCTGTGCAGTCCTGCCGGCTCCCCAGGGGCTTCACCCCAGAGGTGCTGGGCTGTCCGCTCAGCTCCCAGCAGACATCAGCCGCAGCCTTCAGGCTGGGGAGGCTGGTTTGTGCAGACCTCTCTGGTCCAAAAACTCTGGGCTGTCCTGTCTCCTAAAGAGCTGCATCACCTTGGGTGAGCAGCAAAGCATTGTTGTGGGCCAGAAGTTAGCAGCAGACAGAAAAACAGGGAAGATAGACAGAAACATCTAGGACCTTTCCATGGTGGTATAAGGCTGCCATAGAGCATTGGCCAGGTCTGGCCTGGGGTTTGTAAAGTCTCAAATGGTCTTAAAAGGAGGTGACCAAGGCTGTTTGCAAAGCAGGGCACTGGTCTTTTCAGTCCAAAAGACCATTTTTTGTCTATACTCTTTGTGTTCTAAGAAATTAGTTTCTATGGTGGCCCCTCGCAGCTGCATTTGTCGCCCAGTGATATTATAGGGGCTGCTCAGGAGGCAAGGCTGGCCCTGGGGGTGATGCCTAATGGGAGTGCTTTCCCAGCCCTTCTCCAGGGTGGTATTATTTTCAGCTGATGTGTACATGGACACTGGCCACAGATGTTGTGCAAGGCAGACCTGTGGTGCCCACACCGGTTTTCATGGTAGAAAGCAATGCTTTGAGCTTGTGATGAGCAGGCTCACCTCCCCCTTCTCTTCACCCCTCAGTCTGGCAAGATGAATAACGTTTCATCCCACTGTGATGGGGGACATGCTATGCCCCAGCAGCTCCACTGGGCTGGGCAAAGCTGTCTAGCTTGTTTGATCTATTGCTCTTTTATGTTTGCACTGCTATGCAGCAGTCATGGGTGTGGGCTTCACCCAGTAACCCTGGTGTTGCAGTGAGTCTTGCCAGTGGGAGCTCTGGCTGCAAAACCTGCCTGAGATCCTTGCCTGTCTGCTCTTCTGCTGCTTGCCACTGCATGCAGGAGGGCCTGGCCCCCAGGGAACGGGCTGGGGAAGATCAAGGCTAGCATGTGCTGATGGGACTTGAGACCTGTTAGCTTTTTATAAGCTTGATTCAGGCAAGTAAGCCAGATGTCCATGAGTAAAATATAATTTGTTTGTGTGCTGCATCTCCCTGCATCTGACTAGTGCCCTTCTGTGAAAGATGCAGCCTCCGTCCTGTGGCTGTGCATCTGCAGCTGGCACAAAGGCAGGGGGAGGATGGATGCTGCCCGCTCGGTAGGCTGGAGCCGAGCACCCAGGGGGGCAAGCGCTGGGCTGTGTTGGGACGTGCTAGCATGCTGCCTTGGAGAAGCCTGTTCGGCATATGGCAGAGCCTGATCATCTCTGTGTGGCTTTCTGACCGCACTTTTGGCTCTCCTCTCCGATGTCACAACCCAGTAAGCGTCATTTGTGAATCCAACTTCCTTTTCTTCAGCCTATTTTGCCAGCTCAGCTCTGAAGAGGATGATGATTAAGAACAGAGATGGAAGAGTGTACTGGATCTCCCTTGACCATGTGGTATCCTGGCCTGCTATGTGTTAAATAAATCTCCTATCTTCTCTCTGCTGGCTTCCACACAAGCGGCACCAGAGATGCTCAGGGCATCTGAGATCCAGAGCTCAGCTTCTGGAGATGTTTGACAGCTGAACAATTCCCTCCCCTTGTGAAACGTCCTACCAGGCTGACTGTCAGGAGTTCTGCAGAGACTGGCTCTAGGTGGGGGTAATCTCTGTTTTGGAGGTTAATACAAGGGCCCTCTGGTAAAATCCCAGCTACACTCAAAGGCTGGTAAAGTGAGGATTTACTGTGAGGCCTAGGAGGTCTGGATCTCTTTGAAAGCATGGTCCATGAAAGCCCAGCATGTGGACAGGGAGAAGGGCAGGCTTAGGAAATGAAGGAATTTTTCCTGGAAATCCATGTGCTAGAAAATGGTCTTGAGTCCTATAAGCAGAATGCTGTGAATTCCTGCCAGGACGCTGTGCCAGGAGGAGCTAATGCTTTTCCAGACAAGGATCTTGGACCAGTAAGAGGGAAGGGATTCTTCCTCCATGAGCAGTTTTGGTGGGGCTGCAAGTGACGTAAAGGGTCCTGTTCTGGTGCCCCTATCTTTGAAATAACTTTGATGGAAAATTGGAGAGGGCACAGGAAAAAATTACAAACTGCTCTAAGGCTGGGAAAGCGTTCTCCAGAGAGAAATTTAAAGGGCTTCATTTGATTATCAAGGTGGCTATCTAGATGTTATTTGAGTAGACTATGGGACAATACACAGGGACAGTTCAGAGTCCTGGACTAGCATCACGGCAGAATGAGAACCAGCGGCATGATGTTATGGTCAGATTAATGAAAAACAAGTACAAAGCATGTAATTTCAACATCCATTGGAGGAGATTCCTAAGGGAAATCCTATGTCCCTCTAAGTTTTTGGAGCTCCGTTGTTTGAAAGTTTCTGATCACACCATGTGTTTCCCAGAAGCAAAGACTGAATCATGCACAAGCTGCTGGGCTCAGTGCCAGGGGTAACAGAATAAGGTGATGCATAGCCAGGCAGAATGGTCTAGTGAGTCTCTTTGCAGCTGTAAGTCTATAATCACAAACTCCTCTGCTTGTTCTGCCATGGGGGTGTCCTACCCCCCCATCCCAGGTGCTCTCTATTTTGTTTTAACTGCTTCAGGTCAATAAGACACTGTTTCAGGAATTCAGAGTGGTTATTCTTAACTTGCTGTTCCATGAGTTCCCCTTCCTTTAGATATCTGGCTTGTGGTCTTACGGCCCCAACAGGCTTCATTAGTCTGTTTTCCCTTTTTGGAGAAGCTCTTAAGGAAGAAAAAGTCACCATGCAGGACACCGCACCGGCACTCCTGGTGCTGGTGATCTGTCTGACTAGCTCTAACCAGCACTGAATATCTTCTAAGTAGTGAAACGTGTTGGGTTTCTAGGGGTATGGAGTTTGCAGTTCTGTGGAAATGTTTACCAGGAAGCATTTCTCAACTTTCTGTAAATTACAGTCAAGATCCTCAACGCTGCTCATTTCTTATTCATTGAGACTTGGTTTCTCTTTCCCTAATGCCAATTCACACTGTAGCAACAGGCAGGGAAGTAGCTTTGTAGTTTCCTGTGACTATAACACAATTCAGAGTTTGCTAGCGCCTTTTAACAGAGGCCACTTGCACCAGCCACTGCTTGCTCAATTTAAACATCCAGGGAACTAGCCCGAGTTGATGGTCACTAACTGTTTCTTAGATGTTAGGAAATTATTGTATATAAACTGGTTACAGAAAATAGCCTTATATTGAGTGATACAATTTTAATTACACCAAGTAGAAGGTTCAAAATATTTACAATCATGATTCTTGATTTCAAGGGCAGCAGTTAGAGAAATAAATTACAGAAACTAGTTAATGAAATCACCTGAATTGAGAAGCACAAGGACTTGGCATGGAGTAAAGAGTGGTGTGGAATTTTTTGTTCACTAAGTGCAGAAGCTGGCTGAAACATGTATCCTGAATAGTGTGTAAATATTTTAGGGGCAACTCCAGCCCTCAGTAGTTGTATAACTATGGTGAATAACACACTGAGAATGACTAAAGAATCTGCTAGCAGTAATAAAAGGGTGGATCAGCAAGGGATGCTGTGGCTTGGTAGTGAAGACACACATGGAAAACCTGAGAATTGTTCCCAGTTGAGACCCTGCAGCGGAAACTCTAATACTCCACAGAAAGGTCTTTAGTAGTATTTGGAGAAGACTGGGGGGATGAGGAGAGATGGCCCCTAAGTAAAGATTAAAAATTAAACATTAGGTGTGACTCCACAATTGAACAAGTATCTGCCTCCATGTTGCTAGACATAGGAACTGAAGCAGAGGACCCAACAAAAAGCAAGTATAAGAACAGCTCACCTCATTCAGAATAGAGCTTGGAGATTCAAATGGCTTAGAGTTCACCATCTGAGACCTGAAAGAAGCAAGAATCAGTGTGCAAGTCTGGTGTCCAGCTGGAGGTGGTGCTGCACAAAAGAATAGTAAATGTACCTCACTTTCAGCAGAGAAAAGGGATTTGGATATCCGGAAGGGAAGTTATAGAATAATCAGGAAGAAGGATAAAATGGAATACGTATTTGCTAAAATTTTTTCATACCAAACTAGTCTTGTATCTCTCTGGACAAAGGAAGTGTTCTGGGTTTCTTTACCAGGATTTCAATAGGTTATTGAAAGTTATTTCAGGTATGGGTCTTAATTAAAGTGAAGAGGATAAGGACTATAAAGATTCAATAAAATAGGGAAAAATAATAGGTCATCTCAAGAAAAGAGGCACTGCACAGTAAGGAAGATACTGCTGAAACCCACTGAAGTCGTTTTAGGACCCACTTTCATAAATACTGTCATTAGGGACCTTCACTAAGTGCAAGAACGTACTAATGACCTGAAGCTGGTAAGCGCTGCCGTTGCAGCTGAAAATCAAGGTATTGCAGCACGGCTGTGAAGACTGTCTATAGTAGCACCAATCCTCATATTCCTGAGTGCTGATGAGCTGCTAATGAGAACTCCTGGTATAAGCTAATGTAGGAAAATGAAAAAGAAGAGCAGGCAAACCACCTGATGGTGTGCTTACTATAAGCAGTTTCACATGTAGCAGAAGTATTTTCCATGCAGGTAAACGTATAATTTAGCATGTGTACATTCAGAAAAGATTACTTAAACCTTGAAGAGGTGCAGAGGGTTAATATGATCAGGAGAAGAAGGAGCATTTATTTTATGATAAGATAAGCTCTTTCAGACATCTGTCTAACCTTTCAAAACACAGTTTGAGAAGGGATAGAGTTGCTGCCTATAAATACATCAGGGAATAAATGCTACCAAAAGGCCAGCCTTCACATAGGAGCAAATAAATACATTTTAATTGCAAAATCAAAGAAGATTCATATTCCTTCATAGAGCAGCAAATAAATACATTTCAATTGAAAAATCAAAGAAGATTCATAAACACTGATTTTCTCATAAGCCCAAGGTAGTACAGGGCAGGAGAAGAAACACTGTTTTCCACATATTGCTTGATCAAGTTGTGAGGGAGGCCACGTAGTTGCTTTTTAACAAAGGGGGATCACACACAGTACACAGGTAAGTGCTGTCAGTCCTAATTTGCGCACAGCTATAGGTAAAATCTTGTTCTGTTTGCTGTAATTAAAAAGATTGACTTACTCACCGCTTGAGACAGATCATGGCACAGCTCAGTACTCTTGGAAGTGTTTGCCAGCTCCAAGACTCCACATTTTTATCCTGCTGGGACAACGCAATAGCTGGTGTTTGCCAGCAGCTGCTGGGGAGGTTCCTTGCCTACCTGTAAAAGACTGACACAGGGATCCAAAGGCTCCTATCTAGACCTTGCTTGAAGTCAGATTTTCTAGTTTCCAGAAGTTTTGATATTTTAAAACTCTGATTTGGAAGTAAATATTTTAAAACTAAAATAAAATTCAATTTCTCATTACTCAAGATTTTTTTTGAAGTTTTTACCAATAGGTGACAATGAATGTGTAAATATTATACATTATAATTGTATATAGAAACACAAAAATACATGCTTTAAAACCCTCCCTACTAGGGCTGCTAGAATTCATAGCTCCAAAGCAGATGCCATACCACAGGGGTGGCCGTGGTCCAGGAGCTCCCAGGCCAACTGCCTCCTCTGGCTACGTGTTTCCTGCAGTTTGGTTACAGAGAAGAGCAGACCAGGATCTGGCCAGACTGGGTCTAGAGCCCCGTAACACAGGTGCTGGGGTTACTCTGAAATTAGGAACTATTATACTAGAAAATCAAATGACAGCAACAAGCTAACTAACATTCCCACCTCAAAATATTCCTTGTCATCCTACCTGTAGGCACTGGAAGTTCATTATTTCCTGGAGATAAGCTATGTACGGTGGTGGTGGAGGGCTTAGGTGGCTGGTGGTACCAGGACAACGAATGTACAGCTATAGAGGTGAAAATGAAAACAATTGATAGAAGACATTTTATGCAACTTCTGCAACTGCAAAGCAAAATCTACTATCGCCTTGAAAGAAAGATATTATTTAGGCAATTCTAACCAAATCTCAGTAATGAAATACATACTGCAGGTGCCAGTGTCTGGGATTCACCTCAGTGAATGGCATAGATCAGCCTGGTTTCATCTGGAAGTCATCCAGGGAACTTCTAAATCATGAATAGGCACTGACAAACTACTGCCCACTGCTGTTCCATTAAAAGTAATAGACAATAAGCCTGCAAAAGAGCTCAGGAATTCATTAGTATATCCCGTGGGAAAGGATTACTGTTTCAAATTTGAATCAGGCCCACAGTCCCAAAGTTCTTCTAGACATCCAAGCCTTTCCTTAGCATGAGTTAATTTTCCTGGGAATGACGTCTTTTCCCTGAGAATAAACCCTTTTACAAGCATTTAGAGATCATCCCTCCCCACAGCACTGGAGCTGAAACAAGACCAGCCAGTGTTTCCAGAAGTACATCCACTCTAGCTCATCCAAGTGCATCTTGTGCTGCTGAGAATTGGAGAAGCTCACTGCTACGTTGGTGCTTTGTGCCCCAGGCTGGATCCATGCAGAGCTGAGCAGAGGTTTGATGCTGTGCATTTCCAGATACCTCATAGCAAAGAAGGGCACAGAGCTGGGCTGCTTACAGGGACCTGAATCCAGCTGACCAGACTTCCTCCAACATAAGTCTACCAGAAAAGCCTGGGGGATACCTTTTAGTGAAGATATTACATTGATGTGAATCTTGTACGGAGGACAAATGCTGTGCCCTTCCCCTTGGCCTGCAAGGCTCATGGGATGGGGCTGTGATCCATAACCTCTGGCATTCCCAGAAGGCGCATCCAGACAAAGGGCCCCAACAATGGAGTCACCTTTCATTCTAACAGTGTCCCCAGCTGCCAAGTATCATCTCGACAAAAAAGCTGACAAAGAGATCATAGGTGGAAAGAAGGCACGTGCGATTACAGCTTCTGTGATATGATACGCTCAGCTTCAAAGAGCAATGAAGAGGGAGGACAACGAAACCTAAGAAAGACAGGGCAGCAAAGGTGAACAGCTTCATGGTCACTCCATTTGCACAGCGTCAACACAGGGAACACAGGTTAACCTCTCTGGGGAAGCAAACAGAAGGGATATACTCTGGTTTGAGGTGGGAACTGCATGGGGCTTGTCCCAAAACAGGGACAGACTGAACCTGTCCTTTCTCTGCTATACCCAGCTGCCTTCTTCCTTTTCAGTCAGGTCAAAGACCATTAATTAGACAAACCACAGGAAAATGAGAAGGAAAAAGCATTGGAATTGTGGTTTATGGTTTGTTTTCTCCCCACAGTCCTGTTTCCTTGAGCCTTGATAAATGAATGTCTTTCTATCTGATGATTCAGTTAGTCTGGTGTTGGAAGGAACAAGGTGAATCAGGATAAAGTCTGCAGTTTAGGAGTGCGTTGATCCTACCTGCAGGTCACCACTGGAGGCAGGGCTCTCTAGAGAGGCCAGGTGCGAGGGAACACTTCTGGCACAGCGGAAGGCAGGACCCCAAGGTGCCAGGTTGCCAAGGGTCAGCGGCTTGTGTTCCCAGCTGCCAGCTTTTCGGGAGAAGTTCCTTCTGCTTGGCATGAAATCCAGCCCCAGCAGGATCTTCTCTACCACTTGACAGGTCTTGAGTCCCCTTGCAGTGATGGTAAGTCTGTGGATGTGGATGTATTCACACAGGCTATGCTGAGCACATTCATAAAGCAAGGTGCTGGGATGACCAGTGATTTGGGCTGGGAAACAGCTGGGCAAACTGGTTTAGCAGAGGCATGGGGCCCATGGGGCATGGCACAAGGCTGGGACTCCGGCAGCACTGCAGAGCAAGGAGTCCATTAACTTGTCCCATATCTTCTTGTGTGTGTACAAATTCCATGTTTGGGAAAAGCAGTTCCCCCGTTCCCTTCCGCACCACATCAAAAAACATTTTACTGGTCAGACCCAAAGTTCTGCTTGATGATTTTGGTTGGTTGTGCCGTAAATCTGCTATCCCGAGGGAGTAAGTGCTTGGTCCCAGCTCCCTGATCCCGTACAAGCTGGGATACTACGGGCACAGACTTAATTTCACCAGGCTGGACAGCCATGCCTGCTTTGCTCCTTCTTTGCATGGAAACCATCCCTGCCCCCAAACATCCCTGAGGCCCCGTGCATGCTGTTTCTGATTCTGACCCTTTTGTGATGGGAGAAACAAAACTGTAGGCAATAACTGAGAAGATGTTTCACCCAAGATTTATACAACAGCAGGATGGGGTTTTCTTGTTTTGTTCTTTGTTCCTTTCTTGATAATCCCTGATGCTTACTTCACTTTTTTCTTAGCAATCAGTGAGCTGACATCACCACGACTCTCTGATCTCTTCTGTGAGTTGCACTAGCTGATTTAAGTCCATCCTCATGCTGTGCATCCTTGAGTACACCACCTGTGTTGGTAGATGCAAAGCAGTGCGATCTGCTGCTAATGTGTCCAGTCACTCAGCACCATTATTGCCCCTTTGAACTCTTCAAGGCAGCTTCAGTCTTTTACTGCCCTAGGTTAGTGTCGCAGCTAATTCTGTCCCATCACTGTTTTTTCAGACAATTTATGAAGATGCTGAACAGCACAAGCCCTAGTGAAGCTCCTGGGGAAGGCATCTCTGGTACCTCACTCCCTCCTAAAAACTGATCCTACCTTCCGTTGCCTGCCTGCTTGACTGTGGAGACCGGCATCTTATAGCGTGAGACAGACTAAGGACGTTTGGTGCAGGACCTGGTTCAAAGATTTTTGGGATCCAGGTGCACCATATACATACACTGAGCTGCACCCACACGCTTCCCGCCACCTACGAGGAGCAGCAGAAAGGCAAGATTTTTGCCTGCAGCGGAGTTGTGTCATCCTCTAGCTTCAACAGAAATAAATTATTTTCTTGACTTTACATCTCCAAGAAGAGGGAACACTCACCGCTGAGGGGTCCCTCACCCACTGCTGAGGGGTCCCTCACCCACCGCTGAGGAGAAAGGACACCCACCGCTGAGGGGTCCCAACCCCAGCACTGAGGAAAGGGGTCACCCGCCCCTGAGGGGTCTGAGGAGCCGATGGGGCTCCCCCGCCCCCCGCGCAAGGGCCCCAAACATGTGCCGGCAGGAGGCTGAGGTGGGGTAGGGGCTGCCCCTCGGGGTATCCCGGGTTCGAATCCCGCGTCGTGGCTCACCTGGCCTGGCCGGGCCGGGCCAGGCCGAGCCGGACGGCGGCAGACTTTGCCTCCAGCCCCTATAAAAGGTAACGGCGGCGTGAGTCAGAGCCGCCGCCTCCTCCCCGCCCGCTCTCACGTACGCGCGGCCGGGCAGGCAGGCAGGCAGGCACGGAGCCGCCGCCGGCCGTCCCGCACCGCACCCGCGCACTTGCTGGAGATGAGCCGCGCCGCGCTGCGGGTCTCCCTCCTGCTCCTGGCCGCCCTGGGCTGCGCCGGCAGCGAGCACAACGAGGAGCACGGCGGCGAGGACCCCACGCACACCCGGGAGAAAGGTGAGCGGGGGGGTGTCGTGTGTGTGTGTGTGTCCCCGCCGTGCGCGGGGCGCCCCGATGCATGGGACACCTCGCTGCTGGGTTTGAGTTCCCCTGTGCACGGGGTACTCTGATGCACGGTGCACCTCTGTGCTGGGTTTGGGATGCCTGATGCTTTGAGGGAGGCCCCAGTGCTGGGGAGCTCTCCTCTTGCTTGGTTTGGGGGGGCTGCTGCACCTCCTGCTGCACCCTTGTTAGGGGCCCAGGTGTGCCCCAGTGTGAGGTTCCCCTGTGGGGCTGTGTCCCCCCAGCATCGTCTAACTGCGGGAGCTGCCCTCCCTCCCCCCACCCCCCCCCCCGCCCCCAATCCCCAGCACGTCCTTGCCTTTGTCCCTGCTCCCGCCAACTCCTGTGCTGCCCGACCCCTGCCCAGGGGCTGCCCCCCCTCCTTGTGTGCAGACATTTCCCCCCTCACTAAGTCCCTTTTCCATCAGAGTAGGGGGCTCACGGCTGCTGGTATGGGGGTGGCCGGGGCTGTGCAGCAAGCAGCACCTTGTCGGGGCCACCCGGAGGATCCAGTCCCAGACCCCAGCGTGGCGGGATGGCGGCTGGTCCCCTTTGTCCTGCAGCATGGCCTCTCCACAGAGGGGTCCACTGTGCCTGGCCCTGCATCCAAGTTGTTCCCCCACAGCCCGGTGAGGACGGGGTCTGGGCCCGCTGAGGATTTGGTGGGGCTCTGCCCCATGGCTGAAAATAGGGGACGTGCCTGAACTCGGGGCTGGGTGGTGGTGTGTGTCCCCCACCCTGAGAGCTGTCTTGCTGGTGGCGTGGGAGCTCTCAGGTTTCAGGGTCACTGTTCAAGGGGTAAAAAGTTGTGGGTCTTTGGTCTCGGTCCCTTTTCTGACTGGGGACTGTGGAACTGCTGGGGCTCAGCAGGGTTTTTTGAGGCAGTGCTGTGCATTTGCTCACGTGGGGCTGAGCACTGCACTGGGACGTTCTTGTTCCTGGCCGTGCTCCTTGTCCCAGCTTTGCCCGTGGGTTTGTTTCCCGGCTCAGCCTCACAGCATGCCCTTGGTTTTGCCTCTGGTGAGTTATCCTGACCTGTGCCAGGACAGCTGCCCTGTGGTACGGATGGGCAATTGTTTGGTGCCAGGAGCTGCTTTTGTTATTGCAGTGAATCACACTTCTCACCAGACCTGCTCTTGCCGGGCTGAGCACTGGACAGAGATGGAGACGCAGATGGTCCTTGCCACAGAGATGAAGTAACCCAGGCCACAGGGTGGGAGGGCATCAGGCGTTCAGCATGCTGGTGTGGTGTGCTGGCAGCAAATGCCTGGGCACCGTGTGGGGTTTGGGATGGATGGGTGGGGAGACTGGGATGGAGATGGGAAAAGGAGGTGAAGGGTGGGAGATGGCAGGGAGGTAAACAGGGAACAGGCAGCCTGGCCCATGCTGTATCAGTGTTAGAGGCTGAAGATCTGGCTGGGGTCCCATGAGGGAGCAGGTCTCGGCTGGGACCCATCAAGGCTCCTGCCAGGCGCTTGAAGCTGCGTGTCTCGGCACCACTGCTGGGCGACGTGCTAGCTCAGCCTTTGTCAAGGCTTGTGAATGAGGTAGGGCTGGTGGCCCTCCAGCCCTGGGCACTTGGCACAAGCCGGGGAGGTTGTTGCTGAGGCTTTGGCATGGGGTTGCTCTCTGAGCAGCCTCTGGCTTGCCCAGAGACCCGAGTCCTGTGTTACATGTGTCTTTGGGAAAGAGTAACTTCCTTTCCTAATGTATCCTGTTCCTCTCTCCCGCCTATTCAGACCTGTTCTGCTCTTCGTGTCCTCTTCTTGCTCATTCCTTGATGCCTTTTTCCTCCAGCTGCACCCAATTCTCTTGCTTAATCCCATCATCTCATTCTCCAGCTCCAATCACTGATCTGTCCCCTGGGATTTCCCCATTTTTATCCCTTCTGCTGGGATGGCCCTTTCTCCGCAGTGCTCTGTGGTTCTTTCCTCTTTCCCCTGGCACTTGCCAGGGCAGTTGGGTTCACAGGGAGCTGGAATGTGCCCTGGAGTAAAGCCTGCCCTATGCCTTCCTCCATCCAAAGCCTTGCCCCTCTGGGAGGGAGCTGATCCAGTCTTGGGCCCCGCAGCCCGGGCAGTCCTCCCCCAGGAGCACAAAGAACAATCCCTGCAGCGACCTGTGCTACCAATGGCAGATTAAAGGCTGATCCCAAAGGCTTGCAGTGGGTCAGAGTTTACAAACACAAAGGGGCTTTAATGCAGCCGGGCTTGGGAAGGATCGGTGCCTCCACGGGCAATGGACGGGGGTGGTGTCCTGGGCTGAAAGGACATGGGTGCTGCATGGGATGTGTGCCTGGATGGGAGAGACCAGGACTGAGCTGGTGGAGCTAGGGCTAGGATGGCACAGCCCTCCTATAGAGAGGCTTCTCGTGGGGCTTGTCAGGATCCTCGGGTTGTGCACCCCACTGCCCAGATCCTGTGCCATGCTTGCCACAGACTGGCCTGGGAAGCTGGCTGTCGGCAGCGTAAGCACAGCGGCACAGCCCAGGTACCATGATCAGGTGTTTGCTTTCAAGGGACGTGGTGCTTGGATGTGTTTTGTAAGCTGGGACCTGGCTGCTGTGGCTGCTCTCCACATTGGGATATGTACTCTGTCCATCTCTGCATGTCCTGGTACCTCCTGGCTCACTGAGCATCAGGAATAACACCCCACTTTCCCTCTTCTCTGGGCCGTGAGCTTCACTGGTCCCCACACAGCCTGGCACTGATCTGCAGACAGGAGCTTCTTCCTTGGGGTCACAGCAAGGTGGTTGTGCCCTGCGAACCAGCCTCATCCTATGGGTCTTTGACCCAGGTCTGGCCCGGGGCTGGGTCCCAGTGGGGAGAGAAGGCTCTGGCAGGATCCCAGCGCTCCCTGTGGCTGAACACAGGGCATCGTGTGCCCAGCCGATAAGAGAGCAGGATGTCCGAGCTAGAAGTGAGCCTGCTGCCCTGCCTGCCCCACACAGAAGCCATTGAACTTCTGCTGGAGTCCAAGGCAAGCAGGCAGCACCGATGGCTGCATTGCTGCCGGGCAGGAGGCTGTGAAAGGCACAAACATCTCAGCGTTGTCAGGTACCCTGCAGCAGCTCCAGGCTGTGTACCACTTAAAATGTGAAAAGCTGAGGGTGGAGGGGGCAGATATATAGGGCAGACCCTCTGGTTTCTCTCCTTATTGCCTGGGGTGTCTCTCACTGTGCAAATGATCCTGAGTCCCTTGGCTGCATAGTCTATCCCTGTGTCCCTGTGATGAGGTCTCCTGGGAGAAGCCTGCTGCATCGGTGTCTTTCCTATGTGGAATTAGCAGCGGCCCGTGGCTGTGCTGGCTCCTTACCCTGCTGAAAGCTGCTCCTACCCTTCCTCTGGGGCTGCAGGACATGCCGAGCAGCATGCTGGTAATGGCAGCGTCTGCCTGAACTCGGCAGGAAAATGTTGTTGGATGGTGTTGGATGTCAAGGAGGGAAGGGAGCTGACGCTTGCGGCAGTTCCAATATCCCAAAATGGGAGGGCCGAGAGGGAGGAAGCGACAGGGGGAGAAAGAATGAAGGAGAGAGTGAGTTAAAGGGGGAAACTCGGCTGGATTGCAGGCTGCTGAGGGAAGGGGGTTGGTGTTTAGTGGCCAGCTAGACTGGAAGGGCTCTGTGTGGTCGAGTACAGAGGCTGTCGTGCCTGCAAGGGCAGGCAGCTCCTGTTGGTACCCTACTACGCTTTTGCACTGGGCCCCCTGCAAGGAGTCCTCTTCTTGCAAGTTATCTCCCAGTATGGTCTTTACAGCAGCAAGGTTGTTTCTCCCCACATTTTTGGGAGTGCTTTGCAGTACCTACCTGGGCTGTGGGTGCTTGGAGGTAGGGCAGGGCATGCAAAGAACTGCAGCACCCACTGCCGAGGTGCAGCCACGTCTGTTGTGGTGAGCAGCAGCAGCAGTTCAATAGAAAGGAGACCTGGCACCACGCAGCTTTTCGAGGGAGAAGACGCGTTCCAGCCAGGAGCGTGGGAGGCAGGCTGAAATTATGCAAATTGACATTTGGGCAGGGCATTGGGTTAATGTTCATGGCAAAGGGCTACGAGGTTGTGAATGCCCCCACGTGGAAGGGACCAGAGTATTGCAGGGCTGCTCCAAGTGATATTGAAGCCATGACAGATGCTGAGAGCCCAACCCAGCACCTGGGCTGGGCTTGCCTCGACGCTCTCTTGCAGCACTCGGTGCATGTGCCAAGGTGGCCCAAGCCTGCACAGCTGGGCTGGCAAGATGCCTCCATGAGTGGGTGGCCTGGCTGTGCCGTAGCTGCACCTAGATCCACGGGATGGGGAAACACGCTCGGGTGGCCTCAGTGCACAGATAGGTGTTCATGGGTCCTCTTGGCTCTGCTGCCAAGAGACCCCTGGGGAAAGCTGTTGTGTTGGGATGGATTGGACTGACTCCTGGATGTAGCTGCAGCCTTTGGGGTGTTCAAGGCTGCTGAGCTGAGTTGGTGGGAGGCAGCAAGGAGGGTTCAGAGCCACCTTGGCTGTGGGAACAGACAGATGTGGGGGGGACATGTGAGCCTTGGGTGGATGGGACGGTACTGACACAGCATGGCAGGTGCCAGCACGGTGCTATTGCTCAATCTATGATATAGTGTTTGAGTTGCTTTCTGTCAAGGCAGAGTCCCTGGAGTGAGCGGGAAGTGGGGTGATGGGGCAGGCTGTGCCAGTTGAGGCATGTGCAGTGAGCCAAGGCACCATGTGCCAATCCTGAGCTGCTGTGCCTTGCCTGTGCCAGGGGTGCCCTTTGGGGGGGCTCCCCACGCTGATAAGCACCCTCGTGCTGCAGGAGGGGGAATCCTGCCTAGGAAGAGCAGCAAACATATCTCTTGTGTGCAAGTCATGACCACCTCATGCAGACAGTGCCAGGTGGCGCAGGAGGGTGGGGTGTTTCCTGAGGAGGGTCAGTGTACTCTGGATTTTGGTGCATAATCAGTGTCTGGTGAGCAGGTAACCTTTGTGTGAGCAAGGTGGGCAGGATGAATCTCAGCTTGCTGCAGCACAGCTGTGTGCATCCCAGGGCAGTGCCATGCAAGCAGGCATGGTGAGGGCACTGCAGCCTGTGCCGGGGCACAGATGTTCCTGCCCTATGCAGGCAGCCACGGCTTGTGCAGCCCTCTGCTTGCTGCTACTTCTTCATATGCCTTTGGGATTACCCCGTGCCTGGGCAAGTGACTCCCAAGCATCACTCCTGAGTGTCAGAATCACTGCAGAGATGAGTCCCACTGGCGATGCTAGAGGGAGCCCCAAGGCCTCTTCCCATAAATGCAACTCCCGGTGTCCCTAAGTGCTCTTCAGCCCTTCCCAGCCCGGTTTTGCCATGGCCATCTGCTCTCCAGGGCAGCAGCTGCACCAAAAGATCCCAGCACCCATGCCTGGATGCTTACTGAGAGGAGGGCAGGATCCCGCTGGGTTTGGGGCCTCACATAGGATGTCTGTGCCTGGGAAAGTGTGCCTCTTCCTTTCTCACCCTTGAGCTGGAATCCACTCCTATTAATAGCAAGCGGCCGTTGATAGCCGTTGTCAGCAGCAGGGATGGGGACTAGTGCAGCGCCTGCTGAGTCCCTCCTGCGTCCCCACCAGGCTGGCAGATGTTTGGCCCTGCCAAGGGACAGAGATGGTGTTGGGGCTGGACTGCAACTGCTAAATGCTCCTCCATGTCCTTGCACCCTGGGAAGCTGATGGAAGTGGGTGTAGGTGCTGCCCCTTGCTGCTGAGTGCATGGACCCCTTCACCCCAAACCTGTCCCAACCTGGTACCCTCTACTGCTGCCCTTGTAGACTGGGATGTGCCAACAGCCCTTCTGCTATAACAAGCATGCTGGTAAGGACAAGTTGGAGGAGGAGCCTGTGAATTACCTGTTGTGCCAGTCAGGGCGGGGTCATAATCCTTACAGGCCATGTTTCTCTGCTTGGGGCAAATCCAGGCCCTGCATAGCTTTGCCTGGAGCTTGTTGTATGCAGAAGGGCTGGTGATAGCCAAGGTGTTTAGTTGGGAGCATCTGAGAGGAGCATCTGGGGCACCTTTAAGGCCAGTGCTGGTGATGCGCCGGGAGCCCAGGCTTTGCTGGCAGCTCTCGAGGAGAGTGATGGTGTAAGGGCTGGTGTGTGGACCACTGTTGTAGCCTCAACACCTGCCCCAGGAGGGCTTCGGTCCCTCTAGATCTGCACATCAGGGACACCCCCAGTCATGGGACAGTCAGGGTACATCCTGCCCTGCTGTGGACACTCTGTGCCCTGTGGGTGACATGGGACATGCAAAGGTCCTGGCATGGGCTCCCCCATCCCCCCTCCTGCTTTTCCTAGGGAAGGGGTTTGTGCATGGTAGTATCCTTATGCAGCTTGGAGTGGGAATTTGGGTGGTTGGGCGAATTGGGGCAGGGGGCTGCCAGGATGGGAGCTGGGCATTTGGTCTGGCACATTTTCCTGTGGCAGTCTGCCCTCATGGTAAGGGCACTCACTGATGAGGAAGACAAGGTTTTGGTGCTCATTTTCTTCCTCTGCTGTGAGTCCCAGGGCTGCTTTCCCTGGTGGGAGGAAGGTGTCTGCATGATGCAATGCAGCTCACTGCCCAGACTCCTCATGGTGTGAGAGCTGCTCTTCCCCACACCCCCTCCAGTGCTTCAGCATCATGGGAGTGCCACCAGGACAGCTGCTTCCCAGGCTGGTCTTGCTCACAGAGCCTGAGCAGGGAAGCTGCAGACCTGCTTCCTTAAGTGCTTCGTTTTGGGACGGTGGGAGGTTTTGGCTGCTCCCGAATAGCTGCAAGAGCTGCTCAGTGATGGAAGCCAGTATCTGATTTTTCCATTATAAGGATGATAAAGCGTCAAGCCCTGGGGTTTTCCCTCTGGCCAACAGCTGCAGGAGACCTGGCCCTGCTCAGAGGCAGCAGTGCCCTCTGGGAGCATCCCCCTCACCAGGGCAGGGTGAGGAGTGGGAAAGCAAGTCAGGGAGGGGGATTGAAGGCAGTGGGAGCCCAGAGACCTGCTGCTGAGGCTGGGAGCGCTGCCTGGCAGAGGTGTGTTTGCTGCCAACATTTCCCTTCCATTCATGTGGGTTTTTTCTCTTTTTTTATTCTTTTTTTTTTTTTTTTCCCCCAAGGTCCTGGACACAGTCACTGGAGCTATGAAGGTAAATACCCTGCAGTTACTCTGGCTTTTTTTCTACCACCTGGCAGACTCCGGGTCTGAGCCAGCCGTGGTTAATGATTACAGGGCTGCTGTGCACACTCCATGGTTCCCTCTTCCCTCCTGCTTGACCCTGATGCTTCAGCAGCGCCCAAACCTGGGCACAGATGGGCTGAAGAGCCAGGGGTTGCTTTGATTTGAGCAGGAAGCAGCAGCTCTACTGAGGGTTTCCCCAGCCCCCTGGGTGTGGGAGGATGCCCCTCAGGGCAGGGCTCCTTCCTGAATGGGAGCTCCCCTGATCCTGTGCCAAGCAGGGAAGCAGGCTGGGCTCTCCAGGCTGGACCTGCAGACTATGCTGGGACTTTAACCTCCCCAGGGATTAGCTTGTGTCCTCACCTCTGTCCTCTGTCACCCTCCCTCCCCATCCTGCCTGGCCCTGCCCTCCCATTATGGCTTGTAGAACTTCTCCACAGCATCCATGATGGGCATCACTGCCATGCTAGCACAAATGCACTTCTTCCTGCTGCGGTGGTGGGCCAGACTAGGGGGTGGCTTGGACCTGCTAATGCCCAGCTCTATCTTTACAGGGGTCCTGCGAGGGCTGAGCTAGGGACAGGCTTGAGTTTGCACTGGCCCAAGACATGCTAGAAGCCATCCCCTGCAGTGTAATGGGAGGTTTCTGGGGCATCATTTTAAGCCCCACCCCAGCCATGTGAACTGGCCCTTTGCAGGGCTGTACCAATGCAGTTAACAGCTGGGAACCCATCAGACCTCTGGCTGTAGGCTTGTGTGATTCCAGCAGCACTGTGGTACCTCACCCAAGTAACAGCATGGGTGAAGTGGTGAGTCAATACCTGCCAGAGGCGAGGCTGTGCAAGGCAGCAAGCGTGTGATGAGCTGCAGAGCAGCAGCTCCTCAGCTTGCCAAGTCCACTTGTAAATGATCTTCTTGCACTCTTTCCAAACACCCCAAAAATAGACTTTTCGGGCAGCTCACTGTACTCTGAGACCTTTCATGATACAGCTGCACGCAGTCACATGGTGGCACAGAGCTGCTCCCAAGCTACATGGAAACTAACCTTACATGCATGGCTTATTCCCAAGCCAGTACCTATCCCCTTCCCCACCACCCACCAAACCTCCCTTCTGGTGGGCTCCTTGCTCGGGTGTTCTCACTGGCACCTCCGTCCCTTCCTCCTCATACCAGACCGGGAGCACTGGGGTGTGGACTACCCGTACTGCGCAGGCACCATGCAGTCGCCCATCAACATTGACACGTCCAAGACCATCTTCAGTCCCGAGCTGCGGCCGATCCAGCTCTCTGGCTACAGCCTGCCCGCCAATGAGAAGCTCAAGCTGAGGAACAACGGACACACAGGTGGGTGCAAAGGCACAGGCAGAGGCTGGAGCACAAGCAGAGCCCAGTCAGCCTCTCCTAGCAGGACTGGGACGCCCTTCCCCTGGACTCTGGGAAAGGGATTTTCCTGCAGGCTGTAGTCATCTTGCCTTTAAGGCCAAAAGGGAAGCATTGGGCCATTGAGTTTTTACAGGTCCGTGAGCTTTCCTGGCTCGAGGGGGAAGCCAGGAGATGGAGAACTTGCCACTTGGTGCCTTTGAGAGCTGGCTCCAGGAATTTGTTAAAATCCCACATCCCATGTGTCCCTGGTATTTCTGATGCAGGTTTGCAGCCACTAGTTCCTTCCCTGGGTTTCACTTTCAGAGGACTAGTCAGTCTTCTATGTGACTTTGCCTTTAAGGTACCGGTGCCTGTCTTTTAGGACACAACATTGGCCAACTTCTTTAAGTCTGTGCTTCAGGCTGCTATCTCAAGATCTTAAGAAATTTCTATAGGCCTTTTGCTTCACTTCTCCAATTTTAGAATGTTTTTTTGAAATTCTGGACACATTATTTTAGTCTCACCATGCCAGACAGGGAGGAAAAACATGTCTCCTTCCCGCTCACCACCCCACAGCTGGGGATTGTTTGTCAGGGTTGCTACCAGCTTTTTCTGAGAGCAAGCTGAGTGTTTTGTGCACACTGGTGTCTGCCAGTCCCTGAGCTAAGAAGAGGTGCTGGAGAAAGGGACTTAAAAACTCACTAATGGTGCAATAAGGCATCCCCTTGACCTGGTGGCTAGTGAGATGGAGCTGACCTGTGTATACAGAAAACTCAACAGGTCGAGCTTGCTGTGCATTGTCAGATCAGCCACGCAGTGCGTGCACAGAGCTTTATGTTATGGCCTCCTGCCCTAGCGTGCCTGCAGAGTCGAACTAGTTGAGCTCAGTAGTTGCTATTTTAGACACCCTGGCATCTGGTGTCGCTTGGTGTTTAGAAAAGCAGTCAGAGCTTTTTCACTGGGGTGGGTGGGGGAAGTAGTTTCTCACATGCTTATAAGATGCTTTTTTTTTATTATTCTGGCAACTACCAGTCTGCTTTATGAAAAGCCATAAACAAATAAAAAGTGGCAAGGCCAGTATGATATTTGTAGAGTTACTCCTTTTTGTAATACAAAGTGTATAGACTGTATAAGCTCTTTCAAGGGCCTGAAAATGACTCAGTTAACTAGTAGGAATGCAATGATTTAGGTATCTGCTTTCACATTTCTTTTGTATAAATGCCCAGGGAGGGAGCAGTCTTCCACTTCCCTTATTTGAGTATTGTATCTCTGAACCTAGTGTCAGGGAACACAGGAGAGGACAGATGACTCACCACAGCCCTGTTACGTAGTTAATCTCGAATCTATGCCCTAGCTTGGTGATGTGACTAAGGGACATTTCACCTATAAAGAAGGAGGAAGGAAAAGAGTTGGTATTAAAAATGAGGAAAAAGTGCTTAGGATGGGACAGGCTTCCTCAGGGCCCAGGGATGCTCCTGATATTTTTGCCCCATGTCCAGGTAACTCAGCTTTTAGGTTTGCCACACTGCTGCATGAGTCCAAGATAGCTGGCTAAACCACATTAAAGTAAAAGGCAAAACCAAGTATGTATTTACTGTACCCAAAGAGGCTAAATTTTAGCTCTAAATGCTTTCAAAATATTTAATGTTTCTGTGCCACCATCTTCAGTGCTGTCAGACACTTGCAAGCAGCTTTATTTGAAAGGTCCCAGCTTGCCAAGTACCAGCCCTGCTCTCATAGGTATTCACCACTCTGCCAATATCTTTCTCCATTGATTTTTGTCCACTGTCTCTGTATATTAGTCTCACTTACTGAATAAATTGTTGGATAACATTTGGCTTGGAGCTGGCCCCTGGGAGTCTCTGCAGAGGGGCTCTTCACTTTCCAGCATTTTCACAGCAGCTATTTTTGAAGCTGATGTATTTACCGGGGTGTCCTACAACAGTCAAAAGTTGGACCCTGCCACATTGGCAGAGCTCAGGTTATTGACTTGCCTACAGCCTCACGAAAGATGGAAAGCAAGTTTGTTTGTTGTGAACCATTTCCACAAGCCCAGGGTGAATCTGTCCCTTCAGACATCTCCTCTCCGTACCTGTGGGATGGACTGGGCTTTGTGTTTTACTGACTGGACTGACCTCTTCCTTCTGCCTCTGCAGTTCTCCTTGAGCTGCCCGAGTCACTGGCCATCACTGGTGGCTATGCCCAGCAGTACAGAGCTGTGCAGCTGCACCTGCACTGGGGCTCCCCGTTGGGACCTGGCTCGGAGCACACTGTCAACAGCCGCCGCTTTGCTGCAGAGGTAAGGAGCCCTCGCGGCAGTGGATGCACCCACTTCTCTGCTGATGCTGGGCAGGGAAGGTGCTGGAGTGCTGTCTTGCTCTAGCCCATGGCCCTGGTGGCCACTGGATGAATGCTGTAACCCCTGGCCAGGATTGCTGCTCCCCAGGCAGCTCTGCAGCGGCAGCTCTGCAGCAGCAGAGTTCAGTGTAGGAGGCCACATCTTGGTGCCAAGCCAGACTCATGCTGCAGCCTGCAGAGGCGAGGAGGAGACCAGCCTCCAGGATGCTGTGCCTGCAAGTGGGCTGGGGCTGGCTGTGTGTGAGCAGCCTGTCCCTGTGCTGCAGCCTGGTCCCGGGCTGATGGAGCAGGAGCTGCAATTGTCCCTGGGCTGGGGGAGCCAGCTCCTCGGGTGGCTGTGAGCAGCCTGCTTTGGGAGCTGCAGGGACTGTTTACTCTGTACACACCGTCCTCCTGCTCTGCCAGCTCCCATCTGGTTTTATCCCTCCTTCTCTAGCTGCTGTCCTCAAACTGAGCCTGGCTCTGCTGTACAACCCCCCAGTATGTAGGGCAGAGTGCCGTTTTGCTGTTCCTGACCAGAAAAGTTCCTATGGGCAGACCTTTGTGCTTGCTGACTTGCAGCAGTACATTTCCTCAGTCCCACAAACATACTCTGCTCCTAGGAAGGGTGCTTGTCACAGGTGCATGTCTCTCCCAGCCCTTGCTCTGGCAGGCTGTAGCCCTGCGGGGGTGAACACCTCCTGGGGGTGCCCATCCTGCATAGGGATTGCATGTTTCCCTTACAGATCCATGTGGTCCACTACAACACCAAGTATGACAGCTTTAAGGAGGCAATGGTCCACCCAGATGGCCTGGCTGTACTGGGAGCCTTCCTGGAGGTGAGTCCCGTAGACCAGCCTTGGGTGAGAAGGGGTAGGAGCAAGGGCAGGGTCGGACTGTGGTGGGCAGAGTCAGGCACAGTTTTGGGGACTTGCAAAGATGCAAATGCGTCTGGGGAGAAGGGAAGAGAAAGGGCAGTCCAGAGGTCAGAGCAGCCCTGATAGGAGGAGGGTCACCAGGATAGGGTTTCTCTCACAGGGAGTGATACCGCCCTGCTGGCACTGCCATCACCAGCTGGTCTCCGTTTGGCCCCTGTCCTTGTCATTACTGTGGGGTCTCTGTTGCAGGTTGGGCCAAGGGAGAACCCATACTATCAGGAAATACTTGAGCATCTGGGCAAAATCCAAAGAGAAGGTAAGGCCCTATCACACCCCTGTCTCAGGGGCTGCAGGCAAGCAGAGAAACTCACTGCACAGCAGAAAGAGGCTGCAGCAGACGTTTGCTATGGTATGTGAGGAGAGCACTGCACAGCTTGTACAGAAACAGCTCTCCAAGGTGCCCTCTGCTCACTCGTACTATCCCCTGCCTCCAGGGCAAACCCACCGCTCTTTTTCCAGTGCACAAGTGGCAGCAGTGTTGACCCTGGCACATGCAGTGCCAGGCTGCCCTTGATCTCCATGCTGGTATTGCCTGTGTTCTCCAAGGGGTTGCCCTGGTCTCAATCCCATGGTGTTTCTTCTCCCAGGTGAGGAAGTCTTGGTGCCTGGATTCAACATTGCAGGTCTGCTGCCTGCCAACCTGAAACTCTACTTCCACTACAATGGCTCTCTGACCACCCCTCCCTGCTACCAGACAGTGAAGTGGACAGTCTTCAACCAGACCATGCTGATCTCTCATGACCAGGTCCATCAGGGCAATGAGCTCCCTGCTGGGTTTTCCCCACCCTCTCCCTGCAAGCAGGCACTGTCCATGCTGGTCCCCTAGGGCTCACCTGGCTCCCAAAGGTGGGATGCACCCTGCTCTGCTCACGCTATTCTCCTTCCAGATGTCAATGCTGGTGATGAGCCTGAGAAATGATGACAGCAAACCTCTGCAGAACAATTACCGGCTGGTGCAGAACCTGCACGGGCGACACGTGCTGGCGAGTTTCCAGACTACCCTCTTTTCGGTGAAGCAGCTGCCTTCTGGTAAGGAGCATGTGAGCATGCTCAGGTTGCACCCAGCTGCAGGGATGCAGAGACAGGGCAAGGAGCAGTCAAGAAGGCTTTGTGTCTCTTGCAGAAATGCAGCATTTGCATGGATTAGCCCTGGCAGGCCACTTACAGCAGCACTGGTCTTGGGGTCCTGCTCTCCCCCTTTTCTGCACTTCTCTCACCCTGCCTGGGGAAGATCAGTTTCTAGGAACTATTTTATCCTTGGTCTTGCAGAATAATGTTAGTGGGACTAGGGGATATACAGTCAAGGGCAAACAGCCAGGTCGTAGCATTCCAGCTAGCTTCTTCATCCTCAAACACAATAGCTAAATTCAGTAGGAGCTGCAAAGGTACAGGCTTGCATTGAGCACCCCACTGCCAAACCCTGCAGGAGGGGCAGGGCAGGGGACCCCTCCTGAAGGCTGTGCTCTGCCAACCAGGCCATGCAGCCATCCTGGCCAGACGCACGGTCCCCTGCCTGAGGCATCCCTGTCTGCTCGTCCTTGGTTTGTCCTCGAAGGCCTTTCTTGTGCTGGTTTCCAGCAATGAGTAGAAATTCCTGTTAATCCTCAGGTGTGACTATCGCACTGCATCACTGAATTCTTGCCTGTTGCTGCTGTCTGAGGTCACTGGCGTTTTTCTGTCCAATATCCTGTTCCTTTTCTGTTTTGATGACATTTCCTATACCTTGTGTCAAGGTGGCTCATAGAAACAGCACCCAGGCTTGGTCCCAGGCCCCTGGGCAATGCCTTGGTAACCACACACTGTGTGCAAGGCACCTCCCTTCACTGTCCCACCTGCAGCCAGCTCACTAACCGGTGCAGGCTTTTAATCACCGTGGTCTTCAACCGGGCTAGCAGTTTCCCATGTGGCACTGCATCAAATGCTTCACTGAAGTTGGGAGAGATAAAATCTACTGCATTTTCTTTGTCTAGAATACCACTTATCAAAGAAGGATATCAGGTTAGGCTGGCATGCTCTATCTTTGGTAAACCTGTTAGATACTTTATCATATTTTCCATTTACCTCCAAGCCTTTCTTTTACCACTTTCTTGCAGAAGCTGTTCCAAAGCCTATAGCTGCTGAGGCTGTGGTGAGGGGGGGGGAGTTGCCAGGCTCACTTTTTTTTTTTCCCCTTCCTTATTTACTATGTCTATTCAACAACTCCCACTTTAACAAAGCCATGAAGCCCTTGTTCCTGGAGTACCAGGACATTCTCCCAATACTCCTGGATAAGCATACTGGTCCCCTGCCTTGTGTGCATGGGATTGTTTGGGTTAGCTCCCCACCTCTGTGCTGATAACTGCCTGCTCAGATGGAGTGTTGTGGGGGTCACACCTCGCTTTGCTTGCAGCTGCACCTCCTGCACTCACACTTGTTGATCTTTCCCAGTCACCCCCAGTTCAGAAGAGCCGCTCCCGCCCCTGGCTGCTGAGTGAAGGTGGTGGCTTTCCCGCAGTGGCCGCACAGCTGAATACGGCCCGCAGATAGTGCCACTCTGTGCGTGATACCTGAGCCAGTAGAGATGATAATGCAGCTGTTTAAAAGCCATGCTGGGTAAATATTTGCCTGGCATGGCTCTCGCCCAGCGTGTAGGGTCACCAAGCCATCCCCATGTGGGGTGCCCTGCTGGCAATGGCTGCCTGCCTCCTCCTGGGGAGCTGCTCACCATCTCAGCTGGGCTCACCCCACACTCTTGTTGGGGTCTCCTGTGGGGTTTGGTGAAGTCATGAGGTGTTGCAGTGCTCAGCACCCTGCCCACCCACTTCCTGGGCCGTAGCAGCAGCGGTGGGTGAGTTTCTGGCTGGGCTTGGTGAGGTATTTGTGTGGACTGTGGCTCAGGGATCTTTTTTGTTTTGATTTGTGTTTTTTGGGTTTTTTTGTTTCCCCTCTTTTACCTTGGTGCTTCTGGCAGCATGCCAGGTCTAGGCTTCCCGTAGCAAGATGCTGAGGGCTGCTGGGGATCCATCAGGCAGCTCTCCCCTGCCTGCTTAGGGGTGATGGGGAGACTTGCAGGCAGCCCTGCTTTGGCAGCGCAGCCTTGAGCCCTGCAGATTTGACACTTCCCTCATCAAACACGTCGGGCAACCTCTTGACTGTGCTATCTCTCTCTTCCAGGTAATGACGGCTCAGCAGCAGCAGGTAGGAGAAGGACTGGCCCAAAAGAGGGGAGGGTGGCTGGGGGGTGTACTTGCCTTGGAAGGGGGGTTGTCTGTCAGCCATGTGCTGAGCTGGGGAGCAGGCAGCCATGGTGGGTTTGCAGGGCTGCCCTAGCATCCAAGCAGCTGGCTTTCATCCTCTCATCTTTGTCTCCTTTGCAGAAGGACACTCCAGCTCTTCATTTCATGCAGGTAAGCGTGCTCAGCTGAGGCTGCTGCCTTCGCATCCGCTCTGTCTTTGGGCTATGCCTGTTCCAGCCTTACCCCATCTCCCTTGGCTGGTAGCCACAGGGGACCATGCCCAGTGTAACATGCTTGTGCTTGGCTTGCAGGGGACGTGCTGGCCGTGCTCTTCGGGGTGCTCTTTGCCATCACGGCACTGGCCTTCCTGTTGTATATCTACAAGCACCGCAGCCAGAATGCGCGGTGAGCAATAGGGAGCTGCAGGAGTAGGGGGCCTGGGGGGTAGCACGGGTCCAGGGCATGAGAAGCTGGGGGTTAAGGGTGGTCTCGGGTAGCAAGATGGGTTAGCAGGGTCCCCCTGCCTGCTCTAACATTTCCACTTCCTCCCCCACCAGGCTGGACTCACCGACCAAATCCAAGGTCATCTACACGGCAGCCACCACCGAGAACACCGCATGAACCCTGCACCTCTGCGGCAGTCCCTGCCCACCGGTCAGCCTGCCAGCCCACCTCTGCTCACTTCCACCCCAGGCTGAGGGAGGCCAGCACTCCAGCATCCCTCCGCTGCACAGGCTCCCCCAATGGACTTCTTGTCTGGGGCAGCATCTGGTCCCAGCAAATATTTTTGTTATAAAAAAAGGTAAAAACGTATTAAAAAAAAAAAAAACAAACAAAAACAAACCACAAACTCCAAAGTAAAATCCCAAACTCCCATGGTGCCAGCTCTCTCTGCTGTCCTTGTGTGAAGCTCTAGGGCACCTAAGGGTACTGACGGAGCCAGATCCACAGTGGAGAGGGGTGTGCAGGGACCCGTTCTGCACTGGCACAGACAGCATCAGCCTCTGTACCCCGGGCAGCACTCCAGAGCAAGCAGTGCAGGGCTCCTTGCACAGCTCAGCCCTGCCCTCCATCGCTCTGGGACTTCTTCCTCCACTTATTTGTGCAAAGTGTTGGAAAAACATAGCTGGGGCTTGGTAGGGCTGGAGAAAGGCAGAGCTGAAGGTGGCAAAGCCACCACTTCCTCGCTGGGCAGCCCCCACCCAGCTCCCCTTTGGCTCTACCACAGGTGGAGTGGCCCTAATTCCATGGCTACCTCCCCCTGTTCTTGATGGCTCCAGTGCAGCTGGAGGCAAATGCCAGGGAGCTCTATGGCCATGCTAAAACCAGGAGAATGGGGCCAGATCTAGGAGAGGGGAGGAACCTGCAGGTCTCCAGCTCTCAGCAGCCTCCACCCCAAGGGCAAAACTAGGGCCCAGCCCCTGTTAGGAGGGCAGAGCAGGAGCATGACCTCCAGGCAGCTGGAGTCTACAACTGCCAGACCCTCCCCCCAAGTCACACCAGCACAAGCCACTCTCACCACTGCTGCAGGGTGCTCGCACCCTCCCCATGAGGGCACCGCTGGCCGCACACAGCCCCGCTTGTCTGTGGTACTTCTTTTTATTGGTATAAAAGCCCACTGTGGATAAAACTGCCTTCTCAGCCCTGAGCCTGATGGCAGCTTTTCCTTCCCCGCCCTGTGGCACAGCATCAGGGCTCGTGCCTGCCTGAAAATCCCCCTCCAAGGGCAGGAGAGGGCAATGATCCACTGGAATGGCCCCTTGAACCCCCTCCCCAAACTATGCTGGCACTGGCTGAGGCATTGCATCTCCTCCTGAGCCCTCCACCACCCACCATGTCCACAGGGCCCTTTGGGTACCGTCTTTTTCCCCATCTTCCACCCATCCTGGGTGCTGTCAATCCCCATGGGTCCCCCAGCACCATCCTTCCTGCACCAGGATGCTGGCTCACTGCAGTTACCGCAGTCCAGCGCCAGGGCCGCAGCTCCCAGGGCAGCAAGGCTGGGCAAACAGGTGGGACAAAGTAGCACCACAGCAGTCAGCGCCGACACCAGAGCACAGCAGCACCCTGCAGTGAGGAGGCAATGCTGGCCACCCCACTGCCTGGTACAGGGGACGGCATGTCTGCAGCAGGGGGAGAAGCGGTGGGTTTCTTTGGGCTCAGGTCTCCAGCACTCCAAGGCAGCATCCTTCCCAGGCAGGCTAACTGGGGCTCCACTCATGGCAGGGCCAGCAAAGCCAGATCCCCAAAAACTGAGCTGTTCTCCAGGGGCTCCCAAAGGGGTGTCGGAGTGAGCCAGTCCCAGCCAAACTGGTTGGCTGGCTGCCACAGCCAGACCCCAGCACCTGCCTTGCTGGGACTGGCCGGAGTCCCCCAGTCCAGGAGAAAAGGTATTGCAGAGAAGGTGATGGCTGCTCTTGCTGGCAGGATGGAGGGGAGGGCAGGGATGGCTGGGGACAGGAACATCCCATGGGGCCTCAGGATCCCAGCTGGGGGCTAGCTCCGCTCCGTAGACCTGCAGGAACCAAGAGGAGAGTGGGTCAGTTTTCACCAGACTACTTACCCCATCCACTTTCCTCAGAAGAGGCAACAACCCAACCACGGACCCGAAATCCAGCTTCTCCAGTCTGGAGAATGACGCAATTGTTCTAGCCCTGGGGACACTCTCTCCCAGCGCTGGTCCTGGTACCCAGAGGGACCCAGAGCATCCCCCATCTCCTTTATGGAGCAGGACTTACAGAGCAGGAAGCGCCGCAGGTTCTGGGTGGATCCCCCTGAGAGTAGGTAAGCCCAGGCAGCAGCAGCGGCCATCAACAGGTAGGAGGGTACCAGGCTGCCCACGTACAGGGGGTTGCAAAATGTCTGGGAAGAGAGGCGGGAGAGGAGAGGAGTGAGCAAGCAAGAGAGGACAGGGACAGGATGGGTGGCAGCATCACCACCTCAACGAGCAGAGCAGGACAGGAGACATCAGCTCCAGCATTCGCTTCGTGAAGGGCCAGCAAGTCCCCCAAACCCAAGTGCTTCACTAGTGCTGTAGGCTCTTCCCCCTCCAGCACGGGGACCAGCAGGCACCACAGCCACCCCTGAATACAGGTCCCGGAGCAGAGCTCTGCTCCCAGCTACTCACCGACCCCGAAACAGCGAGATGCATGACAACAACCGCCATGATCTCCCACCAGCGCCGATGCTCACAGCCGTGGAAGAAGAGGATCCCCCAGAAGGTGTGAAGGAAAATCAGCACCATGGTCATAAAAGCTGCAAGGAGAAGCAGAGGGGTGTCACCAGGGAATCACCCGCCCTGACCTTGAGGGAGGGATGGGTCTTGGGGAGGGATGGAGAGGAGCTGGGAAAGGGCAGTAAGGGCATTGCTGGGCCAGACTGGGAGGTGGTGGGGCAGACCCCAAGTGTGGGAGGGATGGGGGAGAGGAGCAGAGAGTGTCACAGGGGACAGAAAGAAGGGTTTGGCTCAGACAGATGTGACAGCGGCCTGCAAGAGGCTCAGACAGGTAGAAGGTGCAGCACGGAGGTGATAGCATGGAGGGGAGACTCCAGCCCTCCCAGGTCTGCCACCTCTGTGGAGGGGCAGAGATGTGAATGAAGGGTGCTGGTCACTCACCTGAGGTGAGGAAGTAGAGCTGCGAGTCCCCGTGGATGCCCACGGTGCCAGGCCCTAATGCGTCTGCCAGGAGATTGATCATGGAGAAGGCGCCGCTCATGAGCCCAAAGCCCACACCAGCCACTGCCAGGACAAGGACACACCGTCAGGCCCTGAGCCTCCCAGAGCCACCCCAGGCACCTCCCAGCCACCTTCGGAGTAAGAAACCTCTCTTTCCCTGCCTGGGCTCACCCCTGCCCCCACGGTCAGGGTGCCCCGCTCTGTGCGGCACTCACCATATGCCATTTGCTGGATGGAAATCGGGGAGCAGCCATCCTCGCTGAGAGCCACCAGCCCCTCGATGGCCTTCCTGTGGGATGAGAGCATGCTGGAGCCCAGCACAGCCTGGCCACCTCCCAAGGCATGGTGCAGCACCAGGGTGGAACAGACAACAGGACCAGGATCTCACTCTGCACCACCCCACCCTCCTGGTAACCTCCCCATCACCGAGCTGCAACACCCACCATGGAGAGCATCCATGTGATCACCCTGAACCACGGGACAAACCACACACGTGAAAACCATGCAAAGCCACAAAGCAAGATTTTCCACAGAGGAATGTGAGTGCCAGCGAGTGGGACATCGGGTGCAAAGCAAGCAGCACCCCTGCATGGAAAGTGGCGCCAAGAGCAGGCGTGGGAGGCATATGCCGGGAGCATGTACCTGATCTCCGTATTTGTACTCTTAGACATTGAAAAAAAATGGAGGGGGCGTAGGGAAGACCTCAAAGAGCTAGAAAAATTCTTTAGGGAGAAAAACTGGGAGAGATGGGCTTCAGAATTTTTATCAGCTAGAGGTGTGGCGAGTCAGGAAAACGCCAGGTGGCTCCTCAGCCCGGATAGCAGTGCTTGGAATCGGAGATCCGCAGGACAAATGAAACGCAGTGGTTCGTGCTAGAGGCTGCTCCGCGGAGCTCTGCTACCCTCTGCCTGCCCGCCTCTGGCAGTGCCCTGCTCCAGAGAGCAGTTCGAGCCTGCGTACCTGCCGCCTCCAGCCTGCCCCCAGCCCCTTGCCAGGGCCCAGCAAGCCGAGAAGGCTGCAGGGTATGAGGGATGCTGACCCCAGCATCGCCTCCCCTTGTCCGCCTGCCCAGCCCCAGCGCAGTGTCCATCCGTCCGAACGCCGGACTGGGTGCAGCGTATGCTCACCCTCCAGGCAGCACAAGCCCCTGCGCCCCGGGCTGGCGGTGCCAGGGAGGCTGGGAGCTGCTGAGGTTGTGATGAGACTTTGCCCCGGGCTGGTCAGGGCGCGGAGCACAGCGCCAGTGGCAACGTGCCACCCCGCAGAGCCCCAAAACCACCTTCAGGCTGTCCCTGCTCATGTAAAATGGTCCCTAAGAAAGGAACAAGACTCGCCAGGAGGCGAGGGCAGATCACTAACCCTTCTCTGTCCCCCATGCAGCAAAGCGGGCATTTCCCAGTGCCTGGTGTCCCCCTGAGCTGCAGGAGCAATGCTGGTGCTAGTCACCAGGACAGAGAGGATGTAACACGTCCTGCAGCAGCCCAAACGCACAGCCTACCTGTGCCGAATTCAGGAGGGACAAGACACCTCAGCCCTGGGTCCTCCATACCTTAGGGCTGCTCTGCTCCACCACCCGAGACTCACTTGAGGTCAACACACTGACCCAGGTACCACACACACACTCCCAGGGAGGACTGAGGTGGCTTTGGTGCCACACTTGGCATCCCCCACCCCAGCCCAGAAGCTCCAAAATCTGGCACCTGCCATGGCCGGGAGGACGGAAGGACCAGCAGCCAGCGCTAGAGCAGGGTGGGAGGTGCCTTTACCTGAGGAGCTTGTAGTAGAGGAAGCGGAAGGCCTCCTGCAGCAGCACAGAGAACATCACCCCAAATATCAAGAGCCCCTTCTGTAACGGCTCATCTCGGGGGTCACTGGCTTTAACGGCGACAAACCAGATGAGGGAGGAGAGCAGCAGCGACACCAGCCAGAAGAAAGCCCTGCGAGAGAGAGAGCACCTGCTGGAACCGGTGCTGCGTGCCGGTACTGGTGCCATGCCCATCAGCACCCCTCTGTGTCGGTACTGGCACTGGAAGCTGTGCCCCAGATTGGTACCGGTGCTGGGCAGGTGGTGCCCATACTGGTACCGCTGCTGGGCCTGCACTCCTCTGCTGGTAACCAGAACTGGCACCAGCACCTGCGTTGTGCCCACACCAGTGCCAGTACCAGCACCAGGATCATATCCTCACTGGTAGCAGTTCCAGTACCATACCCCACCGATCCCACAGTGTTACTGGTACCAGTGCCCCTGCTGCATGCACGCACCAGTACCTCTACCAACCCTGCACTGCTACTGGTATCAGGTGCCCCACCAATCCCATGCCGTTACTGACACCAGTGTCTCCCCATCATGCCCATGCCATGCGGTGACCACAGTGGTACCAGTACAACACCAGTACTGGTGCCCCTGTTGTGCAAAGAATGGCACCACTACAAGTACCAGTACTGGTGCCCTTGTCACGCCCACAATGGTACCAGTACAAGTATCAGTGCTCCTGCTGTGCCTGCAATGGTACCAGTACAAGTATGGATAGTGGTGCCCCTGTCATACTCACAAGGGTATGAGCACCAGTACTGGTGCTCCTGTCACAACCACGACCACCAGTATGAGTAGTGGTGCCCCTAACTCACGCATTACTCTACCAGTAAGAGAAACAGTATTGGTGCTCCTGTCACGCAAGCAACAGCACCAGTATGAGTACTGGTACCAGTGCCCATGTTGTACCCACAATGGCACTGGTACTGGTTCCCCCATTGTGCCTCTGCCAGCACCAGTCATGTCCCAGTCACATCCATAGTGGTACCGGCACTAGTGCCCCTGTCACACCCATACTGGTACCAGCACCAGCACTTGTACTAGTGCCCTTGTCACACCCATACTGGTACCAGCACCGACACCAGCACCAGTGCCCCTGTCACACCCATACTGGTACCAGCACCAGCACTAGTACCAGTGTCTCTGTCACACCCATACTGGTGCCAGCACCAGCACAGGCACCAGTGCACCTGTCATGCCCATACTGGTACAGCACCTGCACTGGTACCAGTGCCCCTGTCACACTCGTACTGGTACCAGCACCGGCACTGGTACCAGCGTCCCTGTCACGCCCATACTGGTACCAGCACACTCATACTGGTACCAGCACTGGCACTGGTACCAGCACCCCCATCGCGCCCATACTGGTACCAGCACACTCATACTGGTACCAGCACCGGCACTGGTACCAGTGCCCCTGTCATGCCCATACTGGTGCCAGCGCCAGCACCAGCGCCCCTGTCACACTCGTACTGGTACCAGCACCAGCACTGGTACCAGCGCCCCTGTCACGCCCATACTGGTACCAGCACACTCATACTGGTACCAGCACCGGCACTGGTACCAGCGCCCCTGTCACGTCCATACTGGTACCAGTGCTCCTGTCATGCCCATACTGGTGCCAGCGCCAGCACCAGCGCCCCTGTCACACTCGTACTGGTACCAGCACCAGCACTGGTACCAGCGCCCCTGTCACGCCCATACTGGTACCAGCACCGATACTGGTGCCACAGCAGTACCGATACCAGTATCAGTGCGCCCATCACGCCCACACCAGTACCCACGGTGGCACCAGTGCCCTCCCGGTGCCGGTGCCGGTGCCGGTGCGGGACTGACCCGGCGATGAGGATGATGATGCGGAGCGGGTCGCGGGCGATAGTGAAGAGGAAGAGGCCGAGGGCCGGCCCGAAGGCGATGAAGGTGCACCCGAAGAAGACGGCGAGCGTCATGGCGGCGGGACCCGGCGCACGGGACCGGGGATGGGACCCGGAGGCTCGGCGCGGACCGGCCCCGCGGACCCCTTCCCCCTCCCCCGCCCTTCCGGGTCCGCCTGACGTCACGCGCCGCCTGCGCGCGCCGCCGGCGGCGGAAGCGGCGCGCCGGGGCGGGGCCTGAGTGGGAGGAGGGCGAGGCTGAGGCCTGTCACGGGCTGGGCCCTGGGCCTGTCATGGCGGGGTGCGGCCTGAGCTGGGGGGTCAGGCCTGTGACAGGGGCCACAGCCAGCACTGGGGGCGGGCCATGGCCTGCACCGGCGGGCGGGAGGGCACAGCCTGCCAAAGGGGGTAACTTGGCCCTGTCACAGGTGGGTATGGCCTGCGCCAGGGAGACACAGCCTGCACGGGATGGGACCCGGTCCTGTCATGGAACAGGGACACGGCCTGCACCCAGGGGAGCTTGGCCTTGTCGCCGGTGCCCTCGCAGAAGCCATCCAGTAAGGGGGACCCCGGGCTGCCCACCAGGACCTGGGCAACCCGAGGGTGCTGGGGGTTGGGTGAGGTGTCCCAAAGGATCCCTAGGTGCCTGTCACTCTGCCATAGGCCTGCATTGCTGCAGGGAGCCTCTGGCGTTGCTCCCAGACCCCCTGCAGCCCCTGAGCACGTGGGGCAGGGGCTACATGGTCCTTTTCCACTGCCTGCTCCATGCAGCTCGAGTAGCACAGGCTTGATGTGGGGTGCATATGGGGCATATGTAACTCATGCAGAAATGAGGCAGCGCCACGTGGTTATTGCCATGTTTTCCTCCTCTGCTGGGATCCACAAATCCATACTACTGATTGGGAGACTGGGAGCTTTGTGCAGCACTTGGCTTTAGGCAGCCTCCCCTGTTCTGAAATCACCCAGAGCCCTGCAAAACCCACACAGCTCGGCAGCATGGCACTTTGTGCTCTCACCTAAATGTCCCTCAAGCACCCAGGGAGGGACTGGAGGGTGGCAGTGGTCTGTGTCCAGCTCTGCATGGCTAAACATAGAATCATACAATCATTTTGATTGGAAAAGACCTTTAAGAGCATCAGGTCCAACCATGTCCTAACACTACCAAGCCCACCACTAAATCATGTCCCTAAGCACCACCTCTATATGTCTTTTGAACGCCTCCAGGGATGGTGACTCCACCACCCCGCTGGGCAGCCTGTTCCAATGTCTAACCCCTCTTTCAGTAAAGAAATTTTTCCTAATATCTGTGTCTCATCAAAATGTCTCCCTGATGCTCTTCAGGGAGTGGCCCTTCCCCTCCAGCACGTAGTTCAAGGGTATTGAACAAGAGGGATTCAGAGATGAGGTGAGGCACCAGAATGATGAGAAAACTGGAGAAGAGAGGGTAGGTGGGAGGCTGCCAGAGGTTACTGTGGTGGTTTATCAACGGGGTGGCAGTCCACACCAGGGCTGAAAGCTCTGCAGGGAGATCTTTGGTCTGTCAGGCCAAGATAAACAAATCCAAAGGTTGAAATTCAGTGGGAGGGGTGCAGGGGGAAGGAGGGAGGGAGGAGAGGGTGGGCACTGCGGTCCTCACCATGGGCCTGAGTGACACAGGTGGGGAGATATGCCTCCAGGCCGAACTCTCCTGCCAGCAGCTCCACAGTGCCCTGGCCTCCCAGAGGTTCCCTTGGCCCGTGTCTTTCTGCAGGGCGGTGGAGGGAAGGAGATGGGTGGGAGGACTAAGAAAATGGAGTTTGCTGAACTGTGAGAGATAGGCTACTGTCTCTGGGGCAGAGCATTACCTGCGAACAGCAGCCAGGATCTCACTGCCAAACCACAGAAAGTTCAGAGGAAAAACAAGGCCCTTGCAGCTGGTTGTGAATGGTTAAGTTAAATGGACTGGTCCAAACCAGGAGGCAGCAGCAGCTAATGGGTAGAAAGGGCTCTTTGTCCCAGCAGAAGGGCGAAGGCCGCCCAGAGGCTGGGCGCTGGGGACGCGCCCTCATAGGAGCACAGGGCAGGCTTGTTCGCAGTGCGGGGTACAGGCTTCCGGAGAAGAGATGGTTTTACCCTCTTGTTCCTTTTGCAGCCAGACAAAACCCTGCCTGGAAGACGCTTTGACCAAACAACGGAATGGCTCAGCTGATGTGCTGCAGAAAAGCAAGGCGGACCCAAGGAGGAGCTGCAGCCCTTGCTTGGCGGGCCAGGGCAGCTGTGCCACTGTCCTTCCATCCAGCACGTCCAGGGTGGGATAGCTGTGGCTCATAGCAGGTCTCCCACCCTGAGAGGACAACCAGAAATGAGCACCCCATGGAAGGGAGCCCTTTTCCCTGTAGGAGAAGGTCTCAGAATCACAAACCAGAGGTGCTGGGCTGGGGGGAGGGCAGGAGGCCAGCAGCACCTGGGCAGGAAAGAGATGTAATCTCACTACCCTCCTTTCCTGAGCTGAGAGGCGCAGCAAATAAAGGAAAGCAGATAACGAAAGCTATTCCTGCCAGCTGCTCACCAGGGCAATGGTCTGGCTCAGCAAGGGGTCAGCATGAATTGTGTTTCCTGGAAGCGTGAGGCTGTGCTTTTAGAGGGATATCCTCTGGGTAGCATGGGACAACAGGACTTGGCACACATCACGGGGCCGGGGGTGGGGGGTGGGGGGGATGCGGCCGAAGCAGAGGGCAGGACTAGATCATGACTTTGGGCACCCCCAGGAAATCCAGCCCGTTTTGGTGACAGCAGTGAGACACATCCTGCTGCTCTTCTCTTTGTGTTGGGAAAAATACGGCAAGCCAGGAGGAAACTTCCTGAGCACTTTGGGAAGTGGTTGCCTACTGTGTTAGTATTTGCTAGTTTGTACAGCTGTCCCTCAGGCGGGGGTACAGGGACTGGTAATAGAAAATGCAACGAGTACACAGGGTAAGCAGCTAACTCCAGACCTGGAGAAGATCCTGATAACTAATGGTGTGTGCACACATGTCACACACTTGTATGCGTCCTCAGAATGAATCATGAACAGGCACCATAAAGCAGACTCTGTGGAGAGGTCAAAGAGCTTGTGCCTTCCCCAAGTGCCAGGCAGGTAACATGCTGGCTATGGAAGGGGACATGCCAGTGACATATGCTTCACTGTGCACTTGAAGAGCATGGTGAGTTTGGACTGAGCTCGAGACGTCGATATTTCCTGTGCACACTGTGTAAGCAATGGAGATGAGGGAATGCAGCCCAAACCATGTGCATTATCGCTCCCAGCCCCCCATGGCTGCAGAGGACATCCTTATGCTGGCCATACTCACCCTGGACCCAAGCCTCTGCAGACCCTCCTTGCATGAACTGGGCAGGGAGACCCCCACCACTTCTCCCAGTGCCTATGCCTGCCTGCAAGGACCAAACGCACCCATTCGTCTTGTCAAACCGCTTTAATATTTGGACATGAAGACAGGACAGAGCCAGTCAGGCTGTGCACAGACGAGATGCCTCCGAGCCACAGTGTAAGGCTGCAGGACTTCCCTTCTCAATGGATGTGTGGAGTTGGCCAAGACGCAGTTCAGCTGATGACATCCTGAGCATGCTAGTGGGGTGCATGTGTAGGGTAGGGAAGAGGGCTCCCCAGTGCAGCTCAGAGATTGTTCAGCTCCAACAAGGTCTGGTCCAGGACCTGGTGGATGCCCACGTTCTCCTCTTTGGCACTGGCCAGACTCTCTGTGAATATAAGGGACACACAGCCACGCACACACAGACCAAGTGTACCCAGGCGCAGCCAGACCCACACACACCACACCAAGCACAGACACACGCACACAGATGGACATTTCAGTATGGTGACAGCCTCCAGCTGAGTGGGGTGTCCCTGCAGACCGGAGTCCATGCAAGCAGCCCCATCACCAGCAGGCATGAACCCAGCCCCTCTGGAACCTGCCAAGGTGGCCAGGCGAACCAGGCTGGTCACTGGGGGCAGGTGGTCCCCACTCTTCAGCATTTCCATCCTGCCATGGTGCCCTGTTGCCCATGGCTGGGCCCTCTGCAGCGCAGGTACCACTGGTGGGTACCATTCCTTGGCCAGCCACCAGCATGTCCTGCCCAGGGCCATCACCGCTGGCTGGCTGTGGGCACATGCACAAACCCTTGGCCAGCAAAAGAGGAGAGCCAGTGCCTGCTTCATGACCCAGAGGTGCTCAGTGAAGAGATGGAGTGATATAGCAGCCCAGGAGGGCCAGCAGAGAGGACAGCAGAGAGCTAACAAGGCTGCAGGGACGAGCTCTGCCAGCCAGACCACTGCCGACACAGCCTCCTCTGGTGTTCGCTTCCAAATGGCATCCTCCTTCCCTCTAGAGACAGGGATGGGAGGAGAGCTCTGCCCACCCAGTCCCATCTCCCAGCACTCCCTGCTGGGGTTTTCCCTGCCCCAGGTTTGGAGCAGCGGGTGCTACTAGGTCCCCAGCTCCTATCCCAGCCCTCCCAGCACCCTGAAGGGACCCTGCTCCAAGGGTGTCCTCCCTGCACAGTTTGGGGTGACCAGAGTGAGGAGGAAGAGGCTGGCCACTGACTCCTGGGATAAGGGGAGGAAGGCAGTGATACAAACCACCACATCACAAAACCCCTCATTCCTCTCCCAAGAAAAACCGATCAGCTCCAGAAGGGTTCCCAAGCAGGGTGGTTACACCTGGGGCCATAAGCTAAGGCTCCACATCCTACCTAGCCCCGGTGGGGTGCAGATAGGGGCTCCTAGCCCCGAGCCAGCCGGGCCAAAACAGGGCAAGGAGGCTGGGCTCGGGCCAGGAGCTCTGGGCATCTCAGTTGTTAAGTTCAGTAAGGATGACCCGTAGCTCGTTAGTGAGAACACGGTTTTTCTCGGCCTCCTGCTGGGAACGCTCTAGAGAAAACGTAGTAGACGTCAGCGCAGCAGAGGGAAGAGAGAGAGAAAGGCAAGTTAGTGAAAAGAAACAGCGTTCCCCAAAGCCCCCCACTGGAAATCCCGCAGCCGCCCAGCCACCAGGTGGGGCCAAGCTGGACTGGCAGGAGGAGGCAGCTGATCCTGGGGCAGGGACAGGGCTGTGGGTCCATCAGTTTGGGAACTGGGTTCTGGGGCATGGTAGGATGCTGAGGAAGAAGGAGGTGGAGGAGGATCGAGGACCCATTTAGGGATTGCTGCTGAAGGGGAAGGTCAGCCCCTCCATCAAAGGAGAGTCATGCAGGAGAGATGCCAGGGCTGAGATTGGTGCTTGCGAGCAATGTCTAGGGGTGAGGATGGGGAATGGACAGGACCAGGTCTACCCCTGCTATTTCAGACCAAAAGAGTCATGGAGAAGATGGCACGAGATGAGGAAAGCTGTGTATGAGAGCCGGGGGGGTGGCAGCAGTCACCCCCTGGGCCGAGGCACAAAGCGCCCCGTCCCACTTAGCCTGGCAGTGCGGCAGCCACTTGGGGCTCAGCCACAGCCACGCTGGGGGGTCCCGTGGCTGCAAGCTGCCTGCAACCACCCCCTACCGCCCCGCTGCCAGCACACACGTGAGACAGGCAGGAGATGAGGTACAGAGTGACATGAAGAAAACAAAAGGAGAAACCAAGGAAAGAAAACACTTTATTGAGACCAACCTGGTAATCCAGAGGGACAGAACATAAAAGAAAGGTCATGAAATGCAAACTGAAGAGCAACGTGCAAAGAACAAAAGGGAGGCAGGGGTGAGGGAGGAGACGGGGGTCTGGAGGCTGCCTGCCTGCCTGGGAAAGGGCTGCCTGTACAGCTGGGCCCAACCCTCTATCCCCAGGGCCTGAGCTTTGGCAGTGGAGGTGCTGCTTCCCCTGTCTGTGTCCTGCCCATCCTAGGCCCAGCATGCAGCATGGTGGCGCTTTGCTGGGGTGATGTCGGGGACAGGTGGCCCCCCAGTCCTGGATCTGCAGGGTCCCCTGTGCTTCTGCTGGGGAGCCAAAGAGAGAAGTGCTGGAATAAAGGGCTACTAGGCACAGCCCCAGTCCCCCCACTGGGCAATGGTGGGACATGGACCTGCAACTGCACAGGCATTGTCCACCCAGCGTGTGGGGGTCCTAGGGGCTGCTCCCTTGCTCTGCCCAACACCCCTAAGCACCTACACCTTGTCTCCCCGCAAAAAGGGGTATTGCAGGAACACCCTGGGCTGGCTCCTGTCCCAAAAGAGCCAACAAGCACACACAGGCTAGGAAGGAGGACAGAGTGAGCAGGGAGAGCGGTGGGATGGCCAGGCAGGCAAGCAGCCGAGTTGGGGAGGGGAGGGGCAGGCAAGGGGGTGGCATGATGCAGTGCTGGTGCCCAGCAAGGGGCTCAGAGGGAGGTGATGTCGTTAAGTGCATTGTCCAGCTCCTCGCTGATGGCTTTGTATTTCATCTTCTGCGCATACACTTCATCTGCAGGCGGGGGGTAGGTAAGGGGCAGACGGTGTAGCAGGGCAGGGAGCAGGCGGTGGAGAGAGAGAGAGTGGCTGTGAGCTGGGGGCCAAGGGTGGCGGGAGCGTGCGGGCACAGGCAGTGTGGATGTGGCCCTATTCCCCGCCTGAGGGCAGAGCCCAGACCCCAGCAGCTCTGTGCTTCCACACAAGACACCACGGCATCTGGCTGACCCCCCTCCCAGGACCCCTGCCCACCCCGTCACCCTGGCCAAGCCCTGTCCAGCCCCACAAGGGGCATGTTGTGGACAGTGCTCTCCAGGAAAGAGGGACACGGGGCCCGTGAGGACATTTTACCTTCTAGATCATCGATGGTTTTCTCCAGCTTTGCCACAGACCTCTCTGCAAATTCTGCTCGGGTCTCAGCCTGCAGAAGAACAGTGGGGAGAAGGTGAGCTGCAGGGCATGATAAGGACAGTGCAGACTGCACTGCATGCCAAATCTGCCCCTGCAGCCTGCATCGCCGGTACCCTTCTCCATGAACCCATCCCTGGGAAAGGGAAAGGACAAGGGCCCCATGGACCTCCACACCCTAAACCAGAGCAGGCTGATGGGGTGGCATCCCAGACGCAGGCACCTGCCATGCTGCAGGGCTGCAATATGGGGGACAGTGAGAAGACACAGGCGTAACGAGGTCAAAACCCACACAGGAAGGCAAACTCATGCTTGCACCAGTGCAGTGCCGGCCCTGCACCCCTTACCTCCTTCAGTTTTTCCCCTAGAAGCTTGATTTCCTCCTCATACTTGTCCTCCTTGGTGGAATACTGCAGAGACAGAGACAGGCACCAGTGAGCCCCATGGGACGCCTCTGACTGTGCTTCACCCCAGCAGGAGACCCCAGTATCCCCAGACCCCACGCACTCTGCCCAGCCCCAGCAGCCCCACCGGGTCCTACCTTGTCAGCCTGGGCCTCCAGGGACTTCAGGTTGTTGGTGACAATTTTCAGCTCCTCCTCTAGGTCACCACATTTACTACATCCCAAGCAGGGGCCGCCGGGGGGGGGGGGGGGGGGGAGAGCGGGGGGGGGGGGGGGGAGGGGGGGGGGCAAGAGAGAGGGGGGAGCAGAAAGAGCGGGTGTGGGGAAGGAGGAAAGAAAGAGAGAAAACAAGTTGAGAGAGGAGAAAACAGTGCAGGTGGAGAAGGAGCAGAGCCGCTGTGAGCGGGAGCTGCTGGGACACATCCGTTCATCCGTTCCTCGTGCTTCCTTGCATGGACACCCCCGTGCATCACTGCCAGCTGGGCTCCCATCGGCCCCACCAAGGAGAGCAGGCATGGAGGGATGGAGGAGCGTGCCCAGCCTGCGTCCACTGGAGGGGAAGGCGAGGGGAAGTCAAGAGGTGGAGGCAGCAGTGCAAAGAGGAGAGAGGTGGCTCGCACGGTTTGAAAGACAGCGACAGAGAGAGGGGGGCTGCTGCGCATCGCCCCACGCCCCTGCCCCAGTACCTCTTCCTCTGAGGCAATGAGGGATTTGAGAGTCTGGTCCATGGTCCGCAGCTCTTCTTCCAACTGTCTCACTCGGCTGGGGTGGAAGAGGGGCACCCCGGGGTGGGGGAGGGACAGCAGAGAACAGGGTCAAGGATGTGCTGCTGGCGGGCCAGCATCCCCCTGCCCCTAGCCTGAGCCCAAGGACCACCCTGATGGCAGACCCTGCTGCTTCCAGGGCAGGACATCCCCGTCCCCATGCAGATATCCCCATCCCCATGACTGCCAGGGATTTGGGGCAAGTGCTGCATGGGACCCCTGTGCACTCCCTGCTGGGAGCCCTGCTCACCTCTCTGCCACCTCTGCCCTCTCTTCTGAGCGCTCCAGCTCTCCCTCAAGGACGACCAGCTTGCGAGCAACCTGTTGATGGCAGCAAGAGGCACATGTTGGCCCTGTGCTTGCCCCGGCTAGGGGCACAGGGCTGTGAGGAGTCAGCCCCAGGTGCTGCAGGGGGGGTCAGGACTGGGGGAAGGGGGCACACACCTCCTCGTATTTGCGGTCAGCCTCCTCTGCTATGTGCTTCGCCTCCTTCAGCTGCATTTCCTGGAGCTCCATCTTCTCCTCATCTTTCATGGCCCTGTTTTCGATGACCTTCATGCCTCTGAGGAAAGCCCAAGCCAGAAGACATTACTGTCATGGTTCGAGGCAGCACCTGCACCTCCTGCCTGCCCACTGTATCCTAATCCTGCCATCCTCCAGCTCCATAGACATGGGACATGGCCCAGGGATGCTGGCACTTGCTGGCCACCCCACGCAGTCGGGTCACACCAGCGGTACCCCAAGGATGCTCCTGTGCACAATTACAGCAGCGGAGCTGGTCCCAGGGCCATGCTTCAGAACGAGGAGATGTGGCTACGGTGCCTCTCAACAAGGCAGTTCCTGAACCCATCATTTGTGGGGGAAAATCTGCGCAGCCCAGGATAAGCCAGCCGCAACCTCCACAGAAGCAGGTTGACAGGCCAGCAGCCTTTAGGAAATGCTAGAAAACATACTATCGCAAAGCGTTTTCTCATTCAGGGGTGATGCTCACAAGCAGGGGTTCACCAAACTCCCACTGCAGAGATTCCTGCAGACTCTTCTCCTCTCACTTGGATGCTGTTGCTCAAACTGGTCTTTGCCAATGGAGGGAAGAGCTCATGTAACTGTGAGGAATGCTGTGACATGTCCAGGCACTCCCATACAACCTGAGTGCCCTCACCTGCATGGCTTCTGTCTGGGAAACCTGCTTGCTGGGAGGATGGGGCAACACTTTGCAGGGCTGTTTTTCGAATGAGGCTGGTTTGTTGTCAAAAGCTGACCTTGGTTCCCAGGCACAGATGCGCCCTCCTGGATTGTTTTTCAGCCCTTGAGCATAGGAGGGCAGCTCTGGGGCAGAAAACAGGATGCAAACATCCTCTGGCTTTGGGTACAGCCTTATATTTACATAAACACCACATAACATTTTTCAAGATCTTATGGGTGCCCTGGAAATTTCTATGCCTTTTTAAGAATGCTTGTATTTGGGGAACTTCTCTGAGTTGTGGCTTTGGTGTTTCCCTTTGGGGTCTACAGGAAAACCAACACAAACCCCATAATGTCACTTCAGAGGGACCCCACTGCAACACGAAAGGGACTGTTTGCAATGATTTGTGATCTGATGCCACCCCTTCTGTCCCTTCCCATCTTACCTCTCACTCTCATCAGCTGCCTTCTCAGCCTCCTCCAGTTTCTGCAAAGCAGTGGCCAGGCGCTCCTGGGCTCGGTCCAACTCCTCCTCCACCAGCTGGATACGACGGTTCAGAGAAGCCACTTCAGCCTCAGCCTGGGGGAACAGAAACCCCTCAATCACCCCATGTTTCATATAGATAGATATTTTTTAAAGCGTTTTCAGTGATTACTTCTGTATTTGCTGTGCAGAACACCCCTTGGCACTGTGCAAAAAGCCAGTGCTCACTGGAATGGGATGCCTGACCATGCATCCCCTTGCTTTTCTATAGGGACAATGGGGTTTTCTCCATCCCTAGTGCCCTGTTTGATGCTGGCTTCTCCCAGCCACACAACCCCAACCTTGCACAGTCAGCCCCTCCACCACGTCCTCGCACCTCTGCCTCCCACCCCACAGAGGAACGGGGCACGTTCACTGGGGTAGGGCGACCGTAGCAGCCATGCTGTCACAGGGATGGTATTTGGGGTTTGCAGAGCAGTGAGTAAAGGGGGAGGAATGCCCTGTGTGGCTTCACTCCCGAAAAGGAGATCGGAGCTGCTTCTGGATTTCCTGTTTACGGAGGCAGTAGAGCAAACCGGGAGCCTCTCCTGCGGGAGCCCCCCCCAGCCCTGCACAACAGGGCAGCCTGAAGCCAAGCGCAGCACACACACCCCCCCCCCCAGCTGATGTACAGCACAGCACCGGGGGCAATGGAGCGAGTCGCCCTCAGCGGGCTGGTGTCCAGCCAAGCGGCGGCTGCCAGGGCTCACTGGACCAGGGCCCCCTGCTTTCCCAGGCTCCCCGCGCGCAGAGCTGGGAGCTGGGGCCAGCCAGGAGCAGTGGCCCTGGTCCCCAGCCAGCCCCTTGACGCCTGGCCTCGCACTGTTTCCATTTGGTAAAGGCCTCCTGCTCCATCGCCACCACTGGGAAACGCTGCCTCAGCAGCTCCCGGCCTCACTCCCTGCCAGGGGTCTGCAAGGAAGATGAACCCCGGGTGCAAAGGGATGGGTGACAACGAAACCTTACTGTGGGGAGCAGTCCCGTACACCAAGACGCAGGGAGGCATGAACCAACCCAGCGGATAATGTCTTTCGCTTATTCACAGGCTGGAGCAGGCCTGGCTGGCTGCAGCACCCAGCCCCAAACGGCCTCCTGCTCCAGCGCTGAGAATGCCCCAGGGGACAGTGGCCAAGCAGGGGGACCGTGGGAGCAGCGAGGGGCTGTCACCCTGTGTGGCCCTGCTGAGCACCCGTGGACCCCTGTGGCAAGCCGGCGTGGCCCAGCAGCATGCTGGCAGGGTGGCCAGCCCCACAGCTGGCACAACAGCCACCTCTGCCCTGTGAACACCCTTTTTCCGGGCTCACTGAGAGCTTGTCCCTAGCCAGACCGGCCAAGGGGGGAGCTGGGGCTGGCCCCTGCGGGGCAATGTTCTGCCTGCAGCATCTGCCTCACCTCGTCGGGAGCTTTTTTTTTCCCAGGGAATCACCCCCAAAGTGGGTCAGAGCTGCCTAGATGGACACTTGGGAACATGAGCTCTCTGGCAGCTCCCGGTGACCGGGGAACCCGATCTGCGGCTGCAGGAAGGGGCCATTTCCTCCGCACACAGCCCGAGTGACAGCAACTCGGGTACCGCACCCAGCTCTGCTACTCCTGATAATGGTGAGGATGTTAAAACGAGTGGGCATAGGAAAAAGAAAGAAAAAAAAAAAAAACCAGCCCCAACAACAATAAAAAAGCCAAACCAGGAACAAGCTGCAGCTTGGAAATGCCGTCCCAGTGCCAGAATGGAAATTTTGTCCTGTGGCAGCCTGAAGGGGTGGCTTCTCCCCGCAAAGGGACACGGCTGGAGAGCTGAAAGCTCTGCCACTGCTGCGGCCCGGACCGCCAAGCCCGCTGGAAACCAGACAAGAGCCTGGGCGTGGGATTTTTAGCTATGCACACCGCCGGCCTCCGAGGGAGGGGATCCTTTCCCAGGATCTGCCCGACCCCAAGCAGAGCCAAGGCAGAGCTGGCCGCTGACGGCCTCCCGGTGCCCCGCCAGCCGGGGAAGCCCTGGGGAGCCCCGCCGCAGGGAGCATCATCCCTCGCAAGACTCACGGAGAAAGCTGCTGGAGGTGGCAGCCCCGGAGACGGCGACACCGCCCGTAAGCCCCCTGCCCCCGGGGGCTGTCGCCAGCCCCCGCCGCACCGGGATGCCAGCGCTCTCCCGCTCCGCCGGGACCTCCCGCCGCTCTGCCCCAGGGACAGCCAGCCGGGGGCAGCGGGGAAGCGGAGGGGGGGGGGGGGGGGGGGCCGCGGTGGTGGCCGGGGCCAGCCCACGGGGAAGGATGCCGGCGGCGGGGCTGGAGCCGGTGGGACATCCCGGGGGAGCTGCCGGGACGCTGCCGCGCCGCGCCGTGCCGCCGCCCCCACCCACCCCCGGCCCCGGCCCCGGCCCCGGGCGGCCCTCACCCGTTCCCGGGCCTGCCGCTCGGCATCGGCCTCCCGCTGCAGGTGCTCGGCGCGCTCCTCCGCCTCGTCGGCCACCTGCTGCAGGCTCTGGATCTTCCTCTTGACGGCGTCGATGGAGCTGGTGCCGGCCATGGCGGGGGGCTTGCCGGCGGGGAGGCCGCGCCGCCGAGCCCTTTGTGGGATCCGCCCGGCTCGGGCAGGAAGCGCTCAGGCAGCGGCCGCTCCCGCCGCCCGCCCTGCCTCCATCCCTTCCTGCTCCTCCTCCTCCTCCTCCTCCTCCTCCTGCTGCTGCCGGCGCTGCTGCCGCCACCGACCGACCTGAGCCGCCGCTACCCCGGGCAGCGCACACAGACACCGCCTCCCCACCCCCCGGGCAGGGGGCACGGTGCCCACCCCCGGCATGGGACAGTGTCAACATCAGGAGGGGTGCACAGCCCCCCCACCCCAAACAGGACATAGGGTGCCCCTCCCGGGGCAGGACACGTGGTCCTCTCTAGGCAGGGGTCACTGTCCCTACGGCCCAAGGCAAGACGCGCAGCGGCTTCTGGGCAGGGCACACTGTCCCCCCATCCCGGACAGGGTGCGTGGTGCTCCCCCCCCCCCACCGACACCCCCCGCCCCCCACCCCCCCAGGCAGATACACAGTCCCCATCGGCAGGGCAGATGGTACCACCAGACAGGTCACAGCCCCTCCCCCAAGGCAGGGCACACAGTCCCCTCCCTGGGCAGGGTGCGTGGTGCCCTCTAGGCAGGGGTGCACAGTCCCACCAAAATCCCCCAGAGCGAACGAGAGGAGCCCAGGGACTGCATTTACCTGAGGAAAAAGGGGGTGCAGGGAGGGTGGGAGTGCCAGAACCTGGCCCCTCTGAGCCCCCGTGGGCACAGGAACAGCTCCATGGATGCACCCTGAACTCTGCCCCCCCCACACCCCCTGCTGCAGAGCTGAGGAAGGTCATGGATTTTTCCCCCACAGGGGCCATAGGTAATCCAACGAGAGACATGGGGCCGGTAAGGCAGAGCCTGCTCCTGGGCACCCTCCCGGGGTACCTGGGGCACAGCCAGGTCCCCAGTGGCCATCCCATTCAGTCCCTTGGCATCCGCATCCCCAAGATGAGGACCTGGCTGGCAGCCCCACAGAGACCCGTAGGACCCACGGAGCGCCCTGCACCCCCTCCAGCTGCCCTGAGGCCTCTGCCCTGTGGGGTAGGCCAGTCCCTCAGCTCTAGGCTCTGCATCCTGGCTTGAACCATCAAGGGAAGCCAGAGCTGGTGACACTCAATCCTCCCCTAAGGAGTTCTGACAGCTCCCGGGCAGCCCTGGCTGCACTTCACACCTGCCTCCAGGGACACCAGTTCCTGGGCTGACCCCACCAGTGGCCCTTGGGCTCCAGGGCAAGCAGTCCTGGGGGGTGACCTTGCCACACTGCCAGCAACACCCTGGAGCCCTGCATCCCCCTGCCAAGCAGTGCTGGAAGAAGCAGCTCTGTGTGTCCCCCAGAATGGAGCACATGGCCTTGGTCTTGGCCTTGGTCTTGGCCTTGGTCCCGGCTGATCCTGCCTCGCTCCCAGTCCAACACCTGGGTGCCAAGGGCACTCCCAAGCCGGCACATGGGAACCAAAGCAGGGCCCCTGGCAGCAGTGGGACAGGGGTGAGCTGGCTGCAGGCAGGTGGGGAGCAGGTTGGGGGGCAGCTGCCCCACTCCCACAGCAGCCGGGCTGGGTGCCTCCTGCTCTGGCCCCACCCAGGGACGCAGTCACTTCCCAGCCGAGCCCCGTTCCCTCCCACCGGCTCGGGGAATCGCCAAATAAGAGCAAAGTCTCAGCCGGGGAGAGCAACCAGGGCGGGAACTTGGGTGAAGATTTTCGGGATCATGGCTTGGGAACGGCAGAGTTTCCCTGGGTCCCGCTGGGGTGGCCGGGGACAGGCCACCGGCTGGGGATGCAGGGGGCTTGGAGGGGGCTGCAATGGCTAAACTCGGCTGCACTGTCCTCAGCAGCCCCTGCCTGCATCCTGCCCTAGGCACCGCGGGCTGTCCCTCCTGGGGATGGGAGGTTGTGGCATCACGGTGGACTCACAGAGCTGCTGAGAAGGGGCCACCAGCACCATGGAGCTGCCGATCAAGGGTCAGGTGCTCCTCGGACTGTGCCACCATCTGACCCCCTCCAAGTGCCTGGGGGGTGGCATCTGCACACCCTAGTGCAGCCCCCATGGGCTTCGTGCACTGCCACCCAGTGTCGGAGGCAGGGCAGGGCTGGAGCAGGGGGAGATTTATTCTTTTAAGGCATTTGTTGACATTTTTGCCGAGAGCCGGAGCCTGCCTGAATCACTGTGGAGAACCTTGACCTAGCTGAGGGATGGGGACACTCCGTGCTCACAGGCACATGCTGTCCTGGCAGCCATGGGGGGCATGGGGGTCCTCGGGGAGGCGGGTGGGTGGACTCTGGGGGTCTACCCTCAGCTTCCTCCGCTGGGAGCCGGGAGTGGAACTGCACATCGCTGCAGGAAGGAGGTGACACCAGCCCTTGCACTTAGCACTGTCAGCACATTCAGGTCCCTGGCGCGGAGACACGGTGACTCCCAGAGTCCCGCACACGCTTTCCAGGCTTCGGCATGGACCCGGGGCGGCTGTGCTGGTGATGGGCTCCCAGCCCTGCCCGCAGCATCTGCTACAGCCAGTCTGCCCTCCCTAATGCTCCTCCTTACCATGCCTCTTGCTCCAGCCCTTCCCTGGTGGAGCCAGTGGCTCCTGCCCACCGTATCTGCTGGGACGAGACTCTCCAAGCCGAAGCCTGCAGACTGGCCAAGATGCTGTGGACTAAGAGTGAGGCAACACACCCTCCCCGTTGAGGGTAGCATTGCACAGCCCACTGCTAGCAGCGAACCACTCCACACCCCATGGCCAACGTCTGCCCAGTGCCACCATTTGCCCTTCCACTGGGGACGTCCCACCCATGCTCAGCCAGACCCCACACCGAGTTTGTCCTGTCCTGCACCAGCACAGATCCAGTCAGACTAGCTTGACCCCCGCTACACACAGCAGCTACCCTGCCCAGCTCAACACGCCTGCCCCACGCCAGGATAAATGTGCCCTTCCAGAGGATTTTCAATGTTTTAACTACTTCTTTTAGTATCTAACTAAATCAGGGCAGGTCCGTAGAGTCAGAAAATAAGGCTTGGGGAGCCCCCCGGCAGTTCCCCTGGGGCTCCGGGCCAGCCCAGGCACTTGGGCTGTCACTGCTTGTCCTTGTCTGCTCACCCCTGTCCTTGGCGGCTGCCTCAGAGATTTGACACGTCTCCCCCATTTAGCTCCATAAACCAGCCAGATTGTATTTTTTGTTCTCAGTCCTAAAAAGCCTGGCCATGCCCCACTGGCCATGCTCCAGTCGGCTCCCCTTTAGCTTCTCCTCCAGTTTCCAGGGTTGGTTTTCATCAAAGAAGGACTGGCTATCAAAAGGAGGATTTATTTATAGGGTGTCAAATACCCTGTGTGGCACCACAGGTGGTTATACCCTGTTCCCAAGCGGCTCTGTGGCCACAGACAGCTGTTCCACCCTTCATCCTGGCCAGGCACAAGCCAATTTCAACACCTTCCTAACATCTCCCCAGCAGGATCCATTTCCCAGGAGAAACATCAGTCATGGTACTAAATAAAACTCTTCCTGGCCTTGCCCTTCCCAGGGTACAAGGTGGCACATTGGACCCCAAAATGACTGAGTACCCCCCTCACATCCTTGAGCATCCTTCCTTGCAGCCAGTGCTCAGCAGCTGACCATGTGCAAGAGCTTTTTCCATTTCTCTGCTCTTTCAATGCTCTGCATTGCTGGTCCTGTCTGGAGCTTTGTGGGCAACTGCCTGCCTGGCTCCCCAAAGATAATGGGGACAAGTGTCCCAAGCTGTCCTCTGCAATGCAAGAAGTGCCCGCTGCAGCTGGCCTGGCCCCTGCACCCTGTCCAGTCCCTGCCCTCCTTCTCAGCCCGGTTCAGTGTCAGCGCTGCTGGAATGGGATCCTGACAGTCTTCTCCACGGGCACTTTCCATATAAGGCCCCCCTCTTCCTTCACCCCCCCCCGAGGTCCGGCGCCCGCGCAGGGGAGAAACTGCTGGCGCGACTACATACGTCTGTAGCTTTCTTCTCTGCCTGCTCCAGCTTCTCCTGGGCCTCCTTGACAGACTCAGAGTACTTCTCCACCTCGTCCTCTGTGCCCTTCAGCTTCTTCTGCAGGCCCTGCTGCTCCTCCTCCAGCTGTGGAAGGGACAGAGGGTGGGAGTCAGGGGGGATGGTGGTGCGCACAAGTCTGGGGAGGGACGGCCATCCTCCTCTTGGGGTTACCCAGGCTGAGGGTACAGCAGTAGCACACAGACTTACTCCTTCTGTCAACTTTGAGTCCACACACCCTCGGGGATCCCTTGGTCCCCCAGGCCAGAACAGCCCCCAGCATCCCTGAGCCTGGCAGGGGTAAGCGGGTGGTGTGCTCCCTCTGTGTGCAGGGGGCTGGAGAGGTCCTGACTTGGGGACACAGGTGGGGTGGGCACCAAGCACGTCCTCATCTCTGCGCGACTGGAGTGGGAGTGCTGTCCCCAAGGGTCTCCCCGGCAGAGGGACAGGGAAGTGGCACCAGGATGTCCCACCAAGCTAAGGCGTGTTTGGGGGGACCAATGTGAGTGGTCAATCTGGAATGCTGGTCCCTGCGGACAGGCACACAGCAGGGTGAGGACCCCAGGGATGGGCATGCAGCAGGGTGAGCTCCCCAGGTACAGGCACCCAGCGGGGTGAGTTCTCAAGGGCTGGGCACCCCTAGAGCTGGAATCCACAAGCTGGACACCCAGCAGAACAAGGTCCCCAGGGCAGGATACCCTCTTGGACAGTGGTCCCCAAGCTGGACACCCAGCACGGGAAGGTCCACAGGGCTGGACGCCGAGCAGAAGGGGGTCCCCAGGCCATGCCGGGGGAGTCCGTGGGACACCCACCTGCTTGCAGCGGTCCTCTGCCTGCTTCTTGTCAGCCTCCGCTTGCTCAGCACGGTCGATGGCGTTCTCCTTGTCCAGTTTCAGCATCTGCATTTTCTTCTTGATGGCTTCCATGGTGGCGGCGGGGTGGAGGCGGGACGCAGAGCTTCGAGGACGGCTGGAGCTTCGAGGACGGCTGGAGCACCGGGGACAGCGGGAGCACCGGCGCTGAGCCCCTCAGCCTCGCCGCGCCGCCTAAAAGCAGGGGAGGGGCCGCCCCGGCTGGGGGCCGTCCCGGCACCTCCCCTGCCGCCCGTCAGCACCTTTTAGGGATAGGGTCGGCACCGGCCGACGCACCGAACGGGGCAGGGGGGCGGCACCCCCGGCCGGCACCCCCGGCGGCACCGGGCGAGGGACACCCCGGGGCACTGTGCTAGCAGCACCCCAGTGGCACTGCATTAGGGATATCCTGGTGGCACTGGGTGAGGGACACCCCAGGGCACCGGGCGAGGGACCAGTGTATGAGGGGTACCCTGGTGGCACTGTGCTAGGGACATCCCAGGGGTATCGCACTAGGGACAACCCAGGGGCACTGTGCTAGGGACACCCCAGAGCACTGTCGTGGGGGCATTTTTTGAGGCACTTCCCCAGCGGCGCTGGGCTGTGGGGGACCCCCTGTCACCTCTCCCCTGTGTAGGGAACACACCGTGTCTGACCCTGCGCTCCTGGACTGCATGGGCTGGCAATGCGCTGTTACTGTGCCCCAGAGACACTATCAGCCACCACCCCCCCCACCCCCCCACCCCCCACCCCAGGGGCTTGAAACCTGCCACTGCTCCTACCAGAGCTGTCCCTGTGCTAGGGGACATCGAACGGCTGGCACACCCTGTGCCCTGTCCGCACCGTGGGGCCTGAGGTACCCAGTTTGCCAGGACGGTCTTGGGGGCACCTCAGGGGCTGGCATGGCACTTGGGGACACCCATGGGCAGACACTGAAGTTTTGGGGACAGTCTCAGGCTGTGATTGCACTCAGGGACACCCACAGGCTGTGATCGCAGTTGAGGACACCATGCCCGCATGGGGAAAATCCCCTGGGAGAGAAGCAAGCGGTGCCCCTGACCTCTCCGTCCAGCTCCTGTGTCACGATGGGGCAGGAGGGCCCCAGCTCCATGCAGGCTCCCTGCGGCCCCCCCCGCCCCCCCCGCCTCACACACTGGTGCCACCATCCCTGGCACCCACAGGGACACCTGGCACTTGCACAGCCCATAGTGTGGCACTTCAGGGTGACACAGAGCATGCAGGCAGCCCACTGCCCCTCTCCATCTTTCTGCTCTAAATAAACTGTATTCCACAGGCAAAAAAATGCAAACCCTTCAGATCCCGGCTCCTCCAAAAATAACCCGTGCTTTAATAACGCTCGTAAATGCTTCTGGCGCATTCCCAGCTGCAGGGTGGGCTCTGGGCCGGGGGGGCTGGAAGGAGCTGGTGGAGGGACCACGGGAGCCATGTGGCACATGGGGAGGCTGGGATGGGACAGGGACAGGAGGTGGTGTGCAGGCTCCCCCAGCCCATCGCCCCAGGGCTGCATCCAGCCTTTGCCTGCTGCAGCTTTTTGGCACTGGTGCTCCAAGCAGAGAGGAGTAAGAAGTTTTTGAGAGCTGGAGAAAGTGGCTTTGTAGGAGCCCTCAGACCCGGGTTGTGGGGGACATAGGAGGGATGGGAGCAGCTGAAAATCGAGGGGCTGCTGGCACCACAGTGAAAGCAGCAGAAGAGCCGCTGCTGGACTCTGGAAAGCAGCTATTAATACTGTTGAATTAGGCACATATTTGGACAAGGAGAGTCAGTAACCGCCAGCACACGGCTTCTGAGGGAGGGGGAAGATCTGTCTCCTGTCATTCTTGGGCGAGGGTGGATGGTTTTCTGTGAGCTGCTTCAGCCTGGAGCAACTTCCTGAGCTCGGTGCATGGGGGAAAGAGTATGCAATGTGAGCAGCCAGGCAGTTGCCCTGGAGCCAGGCACAGCATCAGCCCTCAGATATCCCCCTTAAAGGTGCAGTTTTCCTTGGCTGCCTGCTCCCCTTCGCTCCAGTCATCACGGCCACATCCAACCAGCACAGCTGGGGCCATCCAGCTGCCCAGGCCTGTGAGTCTGCCCTCAGGGTCATCATCTGGGGTGACCCATGGGACAAGGGGATGATGCAGAGAGGTGTGGGTGAGCATCCCTCCCATTGCTGCTCCATGCCCAGCCCTGCCCCAGGCTAAGGTCTTCAGGGACCCCCCTCTGTGCCCCACTCTAGGATCTGACCTCACTCCAAGCCTCTACATGTGCTCACCCAAACCTGCCTGCCAAAATAACCCCTCACTCCAGCAGGTGAGATTTAGGGGACTGGGTCCCTCCCCTGGCGTTTGTGCCACCACCCCTTGCCTGTACCCCAGGTCGCAGAACATGACCGTGGATGTGCTTGCAGCCCTGTGCTGGGGATACTGGAGCTTCCTCGTCCCTGGGATGCTGGGGTGAGGCCAGGGCCATTGCCACACCGTGCCCGCTGACTGTCCTTGCTGGATGTTCAGAGGGGCCCCGTGCCCAGCCGGTACCTGGGTGAGAGCCTGGTGCTGGGTCAGGTCAGCACAGATTGTCAGGGGACAGCTGGGAGGACTGGGATGCCTGCGAGAGCCACAAATCCACCCTGGAGCCTGGCCAGGGGTGAGCGTCCCAGGGGCGGACAGGCCCTCCGCACCCCCAGGGACATGTCCACAAGGGGACAGGGGTCACTGTCCGGGATGCTGTGGGATGCTGCCCTCGCCACTCTTGATGCTTGTAGCTCATGCTGCCAGGGTTGGGTCTGGGAGGCAGGGGATGCACGCAAGCCCACCCGTGCCCCCGCTCCACCCCACAGCATCCCTGCCTGCCCCGCCGTCACTTGGACCCCCCGAACCCCCGCTGAGTGACAGGGTGGGAACAGGTGGGGACACGCTTGGGGCAGCTGCTGCCCGCACCGGTCGGCCCCGGGGGGCTATTTCGGGGCGTTAGCTCAGCACGGGCAGCCAGGAGGGCTCCGGCCACATTCCCAGATCCACAGCACACCAAAGGGCTGCCACTTCCCCACTGGTGGGCCACCAGTGACCTAGGGGTCCCCCACCTGCACCCTCATAGCACCCTACCCAGGGATATTTTTGGCTGGCAGCAGGAATGCAGCCAGGAGCCCAGCTGTACACACCGCCCTCCCCTTGCAAGGCCCAAATCCCCCAGCAACAAAATCCCCAGGGCCCCCTCCCGCAGTGGTGGCCCCCCAGCAGCACCTGCGAGGGCCGGCACATAGCTGGCAGCAGGGGTCCAGCCTGCTGGGTGCTTGGGGCTGGACGTGCCTCAAATATTTTCCATGCTGTATAAGCACCCATGCTACGCTCCCCACCACCTCTGCGGGGAGGGCAGGCGCCCATGGCCCCCTGCCCACCAGCCCTCCCTTGATCCTGGGGGGTCCCGTTTGATATCCACGCTGCAAGAAAGCAGGAAACCCAGATTTTATTGGTGAACATGTCTTTCCAAGGTGACATTGGCATCCCCCACCCCACCCCAGAGCCTTGGGAGGAGCTGGTTTCCTTCAGTGTTTAATATGGGATGCTTAAAGTATCAAAATAGTGAGAGAAGCCTCAGCAAGTGCAAAGGGGAAGGACAGGGGTCCCAGAGCCGAGGAGGGGTGGGATGCTGGGCTGCGGGACCCCAGGTAGAGCTGGGTGTTAGTGGGCAGGGTAGGAGCTGGCGGGGGGTAAATAAATGAACTCTGAAAGCTGCAGGCTCAATACTAGAGAAATGGAAAAGTTACAAAAATACTGCAGATCTTGGAAAACGATGCAGGCACTTGGGAAGGAGGAGGAGGGCAGAGCTGGCTGGGGCCACGGGTGGGGGGAAAACCCTGTGGGAAGGCAAAGAGCAGCTCCGGGGCTGAACCCATTGCATTCCCCCCCCAATCCTGAGCAGAGGCACTATGGCTTCCAGCCCTGCTGCTCCCCAGAGGGGCCTAGGCTGAAGAAGATGCTCTTGGGGGGAGCTCAGTGCCTCCCAGGGAAGCTATGGAGGAGGAGGAGGAAGAGGAAGAAGATTCAGGCAGCAATAAGGCATTGGAGGTGAAGGGTGCCTCTGTGAGAGAGGTCTGCAAGGGACCATACCGCTCCCTGCAACCCATCGCACAGGAAAGGGCAAGCCGCCCACCTCTCCTTCTCCTGCGAGAGAATAAAGTAACACAAGCAGGAATGACAAAGGCACACAGAAAAAAAATCCCCTTCAGTGGAGAGCTCTCCAGCCCCGCACCCTGAGGCTGGTGGGTGAGCTCTGAGCCGGTGCAGCCCCAGCCACTCCCTCTGGACACTATGGCTGTGCCCTGGGTGGGCGTGGGAAGGTGGGCTGGGTGGCAAAGCGGAGTTGCTGGTGCAGCGCCGGCTTGGAGCAGCGGTTGGGTTAGTCCCGGCACTCTGGGTGCGGGCAGAGCTCTGGGCTAGCCCAGGCAGCCCTTTGCTTGAGGCGGGTTGTCTTAAATAGGAGCAGGAGGGCAGGCGGCAGTCTGTGCGGCGAGCCGGGAGGGTGCAGAGCTCAGTTCTGCTCCTCATCCCGCAGCTCCGAGGGCAGGAACTTATACTGCTGCTGCCGGATCATCGCCAGCTTCTTCCGCGCCTCCTCCAGCTCCCGCTCCTTGCGCAGCATCTCCTCCTGGGCGGCGATGATCTGCCGGGAGAAAGCACTGGGGTCACGGCTGCTTCCGAGAGGGGTGGCCGGAGCCTCTGCCGTGGCAATGCCAAACCCAGAGCTGGGCTCTCTCGCTGCTGCTTGCCCCCTGCAGCACAGCCACAGCCTCCCTGGGCTGGTGTGGCCCCAGGCACAAGGGCTGTTGTCCCTGCAACAGGACCACGGTCCTCTGGAGATGATGGGGAGCAGCACGGCTCCTGGGGCTTAGCCCCACATGTCCTGCAGAGGGTCTCAGCTGCAAGCCTGGGGCCAGGAGGCAGCACTGGGACCTGTGGCACCCCATACCGGGCAGCTCTCACCCTGTACCCAGTGCTCTGCCCTTCACACGAGTCATGGACACCAGGATGGTGTGGGCACTGCACCAAGGAGAAGCTAGGTTACACTCCTGGGAGCGTGCGCCATCATCGGCTGTGTCCACTGCTGCATGTGGCAGGACGAGGGTGAAGCCGCAGTATCTAACTGGTGCTGGGTGGGAAGGGTGCACCCGCAGCACCTTTGTAAGGCTGCGGACATGCCCCATCCTGGTGAGCGGTAGGGGGGTGAGACAGGCATGCACAGGTTGTGGTGGCATCCAAAGTTGCCCCTGCCCCATCAAACCAGCCCCACTCCTCACCTGTGCAATTCCCCCGACCATCTTCTCCTTCACCACCACCGTTTCATCATGGTCCTGGAAGGCAGCTGCCTTCTGCGCTGCCTTCACCAGATTGTCCGACGCTCTCTTTACTGCGTTACCGGCAGCCTGCACCAGGGAAGCAGCACCGTTAAGTCACGGCCCCAGGTTATGGCTGCTGCCTGGAGCGGGTGAAAGAACCCCTGCCCCAGGCCAGGCTGGCAGGCAGAACAGGCAGCCAGGCATGCTGGGAGCTGCAGGCAGGGATTCCTTTACATGGCTTGCTGCCTTGCCACCCGCTCATGACCATTTCAGGCACTGCTGCTCCCAGCTGGATTCTGGCTCCTGTCTGAGCCCTGGGGCAGGGACTAGTGGGCAGCCCTGCAGACCCTCCCCAGCCCTTAGCCCCGCGGGATCGGCACTGGGACCCCATGTTAAAACCCCAACACATGGGCATTAACCTCTTGTGTGCCACAGCCTCTGAAGATTAAGGGTGCTACAAAACATGCCCCCCAAACATTAACCTCTCGAATGCCAGTGATGCAGCGCATGCATCTCGGGCATTCCTGTGCAAGTTCATCATTCCTGAATGCTGCTGGGCTCAGAAGCCCAGCATCACTCACATACCTGGCATGCAGATAGCAGTGAAGTCCAAGTGACCTGGAGCCTGTGCTCCAATGAGCTCCCCGCTGATGGCAAGCAGGCAGGGAGCACCCACACCTTCAGCCCACTCCCATTCACCCCTCGTGCAGCTGGGAGGAGGCAGCTGGGGCTGTAGGGGCAGCCTGGGACTCACCTGGAGCCGCTTCATGGCCTCCGAGTCATGGTCAGCCTTCACCTTGCAGGCCACCAGGAGCTGTGCTGTGGAGGCAGCCACCTGCTTGGCAGACGAGATGAGCTTCTCCTCGCTGGCATGGCCCTGCACCGCTGCGTTGGCAGCTTCGCAGAGGTTGTTGGTGGCAGCAGCCACCATGCGTGCCTGTGGTGAAAGAGGCTGTCAGGAGGGGTACAGCAGACTCCTCTGGGGAAGGTATGCCCTGACTGGCCCCAAGGAGGTTGTGGGGCATGGGATGGTGACAACCAGCTTCCATGCCATGTCTCAGCTGGTGGGAGAGAGGGAGCAAGAGGCATGGCTGCTTCTTCCACCAAGGAGAAGCACAAGGGCAGAGCATCCTCATCTTTGCAGCAGAAGACAAGAGGAGGGTCCCCCCATCCCCTGAGCATGACCCTAATACTCACAGCTGAAATGAGTCCCTGGGACCACTGTCCATCATCCACTGCATTGGCGGGGATGGCGCCCACCTGCAAGGAAGGAGCAGAAGAGGGAGGCTCACTGCCACGCACACCCCTTGCCACAGGGCATGAGGGCCACAAGCAGCCCCAGGAGAAGGGAGAACCCACCACAGCCCTACATTTTCTTAGTTCTTTCCCTCTTCCAGCCTTACCTTTCCTTGGGCCACTAATTCTCGCTGGGCTGCTGAGGCTGCCTTCACCAGGGCACTCGTGGCTGCAGCAATGGATTTGGCAGCTTCCAGGATCTGCTCCTCGAAGTTCAGGCTCTCATCTGCTTGCTGCAGGTAAAAGCAGGGTGTGAGTCACAGCAGGGGTGCAAGCACAGATGGAGCAGAGCAGGATGATGTCTGCAGGGGGCTGAGGGGGTACATGTAAAGCTGGATTACGGGCTGTGGGGTGCAGGAGGGCGTGGGTTGCCCGACCAAGGTCCAGCTGGTGATGTGGGAGGCAGCAGGAGTGTGGGAAGAGGGACTGGCTGTTGGATGGGGCTTCATAGCTGGCTGAAGCACAGGCAGGAGAGCCCCAGTCCACCCCAAGCTGAGCACAGGCATCAGCCAAGGCTCAGCACCATTACCTTGGGCTTGGCTCTTGGTTTCAGCTGCTCCAGCTTCTTGGCTGCAGCCTCAATGGCAGCCGCTGCCCCCAGCAGCTCATTTTCAGCGATGACAGTGGGGTCTTCTGGGTCAACCCACTCCGTCCCTAGAAAAACCGGGAAGTGAGTCAGGTTAAACGTGCATCCAGCTTCATTTCTGACTCGCCTTAACTCCTCCATCAGCTGCTGAGCCCTCTACCCTAATCCTAGCCCTCTGTCGTGCCCCTCTGAGCAGGACCTTTCCTTACCTTTCATGGCCTCAGCTGCCTGGATGAGCTCGGTGACAGAACTGGCCACACGCTTGGAGTAGCTTGCCAGCTGCTGCTTCAGCTCGTGAGTCGGCTTCTGCAGGATCTGTGGGGAAGGAGCAGATGTAAGCACCTGGAAAAGGGGGACCTCATAGGTCTGTTCGGGGTGCACTCCCCAGGGAAGGAGGGTGGTATCCCCCAGCTCCACCCCAGGATCCCCCAGCTCCTCCCCAGTATCCCCCTGTACACATCAACCATTGTCTGTGATGCTTTCTCGAGTGACCCTGGCTGGTATCCTGCTGCCCGAGGGTGGGATGAGCTTCCCCTTAGCCCTTCTGCATCTACAGTTTCTGGGACATCTCACAGACAGAAGACCCTCAGCGTAAGCCATCTTGCACTCAGCAGTTACCCTCTCCAAGATTCCTTTCCCCCAAAGCATTTCAAGCTCCAGAAGCATTTCCCCCTCGCTGTCCCCATTTTGATTTGTCTACAAACACAAGCTGGGCAAGGGGGGAAGACCCTGGAGCCATGTCCCAGCCTAGGAGGGCTGGCCCCGTCAGGACAAGGTGGCGGATAGAGCCACGAGGGTCCTTCACTGATGTGGGTGAGAGGGACACACATGCACACACCACAGCACACGTGTGCACACACACAGCGTCCTTACACACAAGCAGAGCTCACCGCTGGCCTGACTTGCACTGCACAGGCAGCAGCTGCCCATCAGCTAGAGCGGGTATGAGTACACACGCAGACACACAGACCCTGGGGTCCCGGCAGACACACGCAAGTGCCACCCCAGCACTGGGCTGGGCACGCAGATACGCCGTGAGCAAGGCTCATGCTGAGGTTAGACACCAGCAGGCACCCCAATGTCGCCTTACTCACCGGCTGACAGGGAGGGAGGGAGAAGAGAGAGAAGAAAGCAGTGAACGCCCCGTCCAGGACACGCGGGCTCTGGGGACAGGGGCAACGGGGAGGGCAGGAGAGGATGGGTGCTCTCCAGTGAGGGGTGAAGGGCAGACAAGAGGAGAGGTGGGAATGAAGGATCAGAAGTCCCAGGCAGGGAGCTGTGCTGCCATCATTAGCTCATACTCCCACCAAGCCCTTCTAACCAGCTTAGTGAAACCTTGCCATAGAGCTGACTCGCCCTCAGTGTTTGTCCTGACCCCAGTTCAAAAGCTCTTGCAGCTTCGCAGGCTGGTTCTGCACATCCCTCCAGCACCCTTGGGCCCACATCTGTCATCTTGCCAAGAATGTAAATTGCTGGAAGGACCTCACTGGATCCTTTCTCCCACTTTCTGGTCTTAATTTGCTTCTTGTAAAATACACTTATCTTGCAGGACAGCTAATTAAAGCAGCCACCTGAAGTCCTTGGGAAGACTCAGATAAAGAAAGACCATATCAAAAGAGTGCAGCTGGTGCTTACAGTTATCACCTCTACTATTGCAGGCACTGCTCATCTCCCACTCCCTCGTGACCTTAACAAGCTCTTTTCACACTGCCTGAAGTCTCTTATTCCCATGACCTTTACTGGAAACTGCTTCAGGATTTTGCCCACATGTTGAATTTCCGGCCTCCATCAGTTTATTGCCAGTTAGTTTCCACTTGTTAGCCAAATACCTTTCCTTGGAGCCTGTTCATCTCTCTGATATCTGCTTCCACAGCATGGGCTTGGCCACGTGCTATGCCAGCACAGGCAGTGAAGGGGGCTATGCAAAGGCCTCAGTGGGAAGAGGTGCAGAGCCCAGAGGACCTCGGGGATTTGAGAAGCACCCTAGCACCCATGGGCAGCCTCTGCCTACCCTGGAAACCCAGGCAGGGACACTCACCACCAGGACGTGCTCCAGCAGCTCCAGGTAGCCATCGGCACACTCCTTGCCAAAGCGCAGCGCCCGCTGCCGCACGTCCCCGCTCACCTCCGGGTGGTAGGCAGCTTCCTGAAACCCAGAGACAAGGAACCCCCGATTCGCATCCAGCACCATCCCTGCTGGAACCCGCAGCCACCCACAAACCCGTGCTAGACCCACGTCCCCCCCCGCCCGCCCCACCTTGCAGGCACGCAGCATATCAGCGATGGCACGGCGGCTCAGGTTGGCCGTGGCGATGACATCCTCCTGCCGACACGAGTTGCCAGCGGCCACTGCTTTGGCCGTGGCCATTGTGATGCCTTTTGTCATACGGATGAAGTCCTCCGGGGTGGAGACCTTGGCGGGAGGCACAGGGGAGGAGAAGACCTGCAATGCGAGAGGTGGCGGTGAGGCACAGGCCAGCTGGCGACTGGGACGACAGCTGCAGCACCGTGGCTGTACTCACTGCCAACTCTTGGCGTATGTGCTCTATCGTGGCCTCCAGTGCCCGCGTCCCCTTCGTGGCCTCGTCCTCAACAGCCTTCACTGTCTTGAGCAAGGAAGTGACATTCGTCACCATCACCTGTGGAAGGGAGAAGAGAGCCAGGTGAAGCCCCACATGAGTTCTGGGCCGCTGCTGCAATCTGTCCCTCCCTCATGGTTTGGTCCAAAGCAGCCCTATCCCCATACTCCACTCAGACCACCTCATCTCATTCTCCCACCATTCCTCCTTTGCCTGTTGTGCCCTACTTTTTACGTGCCCCTTCCTCCCTCACCTTGTCCTGACTGCTACCCTGACCCACCCCCCAACAGGTAGAAAAGGCCCACCCCCCCGCCCCCGGCTCTTTCTCCAGCCCCTCCTGCCCCATCCCCTCCTTCCCATCACACCCAGCTCAGACCTTGGCAGAATTCTTCAGCTGGTAGACGGCAGGGTCATCCCCAGCTTTGCCAGCAGCTGCCTTGGTGGCACCAATCAGGTCCCCAAGTGCCTTGGCCACATCCTTCACAGCATTGATCAGGACTACCTGGAGAGAGCAAGACCAGGACAACAGCTTGGCTACAGTCACTTTCAGGCTGTGGCCTAGCAATGGGAAATTTGGGCATGCCAGGACAAACAGTATACACGTATACAACATACAGTGCAGTCAGCACAAGCCAAAGCCCAGCCAGCCCTCTCCATGACATGCAGAGTCCAGCCCAGAGCACCGCACAACACCTGCAACCCTCAGCCCCTTCAAGTAAGCTATAAGCAGCCTCTGTTCACCCCACGCCCCCAAACCCACCTGAGTCTCTGGGTCTTCAGATCCTAGGCTGGCGGCACCCAGTTTCACCACCTCTGCCAGGCGGGTGATGGTGGACACTGAGGACTGGGCAGCTTGGGCTAGCTTCTCTTGGCTGGCCGTGGCATTCTGCACCAGCACCTTCGTGTCCTCCACCAGCGCCTTGGCTGTCTTCAGGATGCCCTCCCTGGGGAGATAAAGGGAGTCAGGGGACACAGCCCTCCACACACATACATAGTTCTTGGGGTGTAGAGAGGCTGTGGACCCTGCCTTCTGTGTGTACAAGCTGGAGAGGAGACAGAGTCAGTGACCTGGACTTGCAGCTCTCCTTAGAGCTGGTCCACAGCTCAGAAAGATGGGAGACCACGGGACACAGTCTGACGCCCTGTCTCTGGCTGAGCAGAGGCTGGTCAAGGTGCCCAGGTACCTGTGGTCAGCGAAGGTCTCCGAGTTCTCCCGGTTGAGGGTTCCTGCCGTGGCAAACATGATGGTGGTGTCAAGGTCAGCAATGATGCCAGAGACAGCGCTGGCTGCTGTGATGCAGGCTTGTGTCCCACGGTTCCCAGCCTGCAGGGCTGCCAGCACGTGAGAAACCTGCGGGATACGAGTAGGGTGACTGGGGAGCAGAGCAGGTTCAGGCAACCCCCAATGCATACATCCTCCAACACTTCCCAGAATGGAGTTGCTTCACAACAAGGAGGGGAATTGTGAATTGTGTGGTCTGGACACCCCTTTTTATCTTCTATTTATTTATTTTTATCCTGTACCTATTGTGTGGGGGGGTCTGGGAGACATTGGACTCTGCTAGTTTCCAAATGAATAAGGTTTGCATGATGGGCATCAGAATGTTACAGCTCATTCCTTCTTTAGCTGCTAAACTCAATTTCTGTACTTGGGAAAGCACTCATAGGAGAACAAGTTTCCTGATGGAAAGCAATCTTGGGCAGGAAGGACCTGCAGGAGGTCCTGAGTGTGCAGGCACGTGCCAGGCACTATGAAGTGTTTTGCTTCTGTACTTTTGCTTACAAGCCTTGCTGCTCTATCGCTGCCTCATCAACTAGAGTTTTTTAGCCACGCTTTCATCTGTTATTCAGGAGTATATTCTTTAGATTGACTGATGAACAGGATGCTTTCCACCACACCAGCAAAAGATGAAGGGGAGACTGATCACCCAGCATGAGCTGCAGGCTGGGCTGAAGACACAGCAAACGCTACGCCCACGACTGCAAGAGCTGATCTGGAGAGCCCTGGGCTGGCATCAGTGTGTAGATCAGTCTCCCCTGGCAGGCCATCAGTGGCACGTTGGCAGGCAGCACCTGGACATCACACTCACCCATCACAGCACCAGCTGCTGTTACGGTGCCTGCAGAGGGGGGTCCATCCTGCACCCCACCAGGTGGGCTGCATGATCGTGGCTGAGGGAGCCAGCAGAGACCAACAGGACTACGGGAGAACCTAGCGTGGCAGCTCCAAGGGTACATGACTGAGTCCAGCACCCCTCCCACCTCACCACGCTGTCGCCCCTCACCTTCTCGGAAACCTTGCGCGCACTCTCTATCAGCTCCTTCTTGGTGTAGGCATCACTGGGGCTGCATTGCAGGGCTCCAGCCTTGGTGACCAGGGCGGCGCAGCCGTGACCCAGCTCCTGCACCCGGCGCTTGATGTGGGAGCCGATCTGGAGAGGAATGCGTGCATGAGAGAGCCAGCAGGGAACTAAGCCCCATATACGTGATACCTGCTGGGAAACACCAGCCACCCCCACCCAGCTCCTCTCTCCCAACCCTCCCACGCAGGAAGGGCAAAGAGGAAACACGGCTTTGCTCCAGGTTTCCACACCATGTTGCAGGGGAGGTGTGAATGCTGCCTGCCCCCAGCTCTGACGGGAGGTTCGAGTGACCCCGCCCTCTGCTCTCACACTCCAGCAGACCCTGCTCTGCCCCACGGCACACTCTAGCACTCCTGCCCACGCTCGCACCTCCTCGTTCTCAGCGGTGAGAGCAGCCGGCTTGGCCTCTTGTGCCAGCTGCCCGTAGTCATTGGTGAGCTGGTTGGCCAGTATGCCCAGCTCATCTGGGTTGGTGGTGGATTTGGTGACCTGTCAATGGAAGAAGAGGAGTTGGAGAAGCCCTGTGCTCTGACGGGCAAGGAGGGCAGTCACCCTGCCTGGGTAGCAGTCAGTGCTCTCTGCAGTGACAGGCTTGCTTGCACCCACCATCTCCTGCACAGTCACTGCGATGGCCTTGGCCGTCTTCACCATTGTGGTCTGGTAGTCCACAAAGGTCCCCTCTGGCTCGCCCATTGGCCCCTCATCCAGCTGCAACAGACCATCAAGAGACTCTGGCTCCAGCCCCAGCCAAGAGACCTTGTAGGGTTTGAATCTGAGTTTTCCTTTCCCCCATCCCCAGCCCTGGCCAGGTCCACTCTATGCTCCACTCACCTGGTTGATGGCCTGGGTAATGGAGTCCACCATGCCCCCCACGACACCTGCAGCGCTGGCTGCCTCATTCAGGGTGGTGGTCAGGTCCTCCACTGCTTCCTTCATCATCTGCACAGCCTCCTCCAGAGCCTCCTGGGTGTGGGCAGCTTGCTGCAAGGACAAGCCAGAGTGAGGGAAGGCAGGCAGCAGCTGCCCTCCCAACAGGGATGCTGCACACTTACCCTGGGTTTCCCTGTCTGGCGCATACGTGTTCACCATGCAACACCGACACGTGAAGGGGAACACGCCACCGACATGCACCCCTTCTGCTCACCTTGGGGTTCCCACCAGCCTCCTTGGCTGTGTACAGCATCTGCAGGGCAGACTCGGCCAGCGTTTTGGTCTGGTCCAGGAGGTTCATCTGCTGCTGGTGGTTAGGCGTTTTGGAGGCAGCGCCGACAGCCGCCATAATGAGCGGCTCAAAATACTGAGCCATCTGGGACACCTAAGGAAGAGCAGCATCAGCATCATCAGCCCCAGTTGCCTCACACCTCTCTTCCCACCACGAGCTCCTCCACACACACCGAGCGCCCCATCAGCAGCTCCCTGTCCCCATCCTCCTGTTACCTTGTGCCCCAGCTGTGAGGCCTCAGCTCGTGCTGCACTGGCCACGGGCTCAATCAGGTTGCTGATCTCCTGGACAGCTGTGATCATCTGGTTGTGCAAAGCCTGTTGTAAAGAGAGGGCGTTGCACGAGGCTGCAGCAGGGCTGGGATCACCACATGCTTCTGGGAGCCCGGGGGAAGCACACCCAGCCCCATAAAGCTTGCAGCAGCGTGCACCCAACCCACCTCCTGGGAGATGTCCTCTCGGGGGGCCAGCTGCTGGCTGATGGCAGCGAGGGAGGCCTGGTCCACCTCCCGCATGCATCTGTTCAGGACCTCAATGGCCTCATCACACTCCTGCTGTCCTGGAGCTTTGTCTCTGTGTGACAGATGGATCAGCCCAGTGCTGGCAGGTGCTACGCCACCCCTTTGCCCCCAGCCTCAGCTGATGCCAGCAAGAGGCAGGACCCCTCTCCTGTGTTTTGGAGCAACCCAGCATCATAGAGCCTGGGCACACTGGCATGTGTTCCCACCAACCCCTGCCAGGGCTGAAAGTGCAGCTCCCGTGCAGGACAAGAGGGATGGCAACTTCTGTCCATTCCTTGCCTTGCCCCATCAGTAGCGGCCACAGAGATGATGAGCCAAAACATCCCCAGTGATGCTCACTGAGAGCAGGGGTACCTGCCAGCAGGGACAGGGCCACAGTCAAGTGGGCAGGACTTTGCTCACCTCATGTTGGTGATCAGCTTCTTGATGGAGTCTGAGACAGTGCGGGAGTGGCCAGCCAGCACCGACCACTGCGGCGGGTCCTTGGGGTTGACAGCCAGAGAGCGGGCGGTCTGGATGAGGCCGGCAGAGCTCTCCAGCATGGTCTTGGCTGAAGAGACAATGGGCTCCATGGCTCTGCGTCCCTGCAAAGGGAGATGATGGGGTGGTGAGACCAAGGACTGTATGGGGGAAGTTATTCCCTTTCCCATAACCCTCAGCCCAGAGCAGCCCCTTGAAGCCCAAGGCTTGCTGCCACCTCCCCATCACACCCCCTTAAGGTACCAGCCCCACACCGGAACTCCATTCCAAGCTCAGGGGGAGGCACAGCTCTTCCCCACCCTAGAGCAGCCCCTGTCATAGCCAAGGCACATCCTCCTTGCCCCTGTAGCATCCCACCTCTGGGCTGATCTGGGCAGGAACGGTGGCAAACTCTGGGTTGGAGGCAAAGGCCGTCAGGTTATCCACAGCCTCTATGAGAGGGGCGGTGGCAGCACGGCACCGCTCCCGGTTCTCCTCGTTGAACTCGCCATCCAGAGCCTGGTGTGGAGAGATCAGAGCAGTTACCCAGCCCCCACCATGCCCCAAATCCCATCCCCACCATGGTGCCCCAGCAGGGAGCCTGCACCTTGATGGTCTTCACCAGGTTGGCTGTGCTGTTGGCCACCTCCTTGGCTGACTGGACGAACTGGCGCTTGGCCACAGGGTTGGCAGTGCGGGAGGAGGCCAGGCGGCACGTGTTGCACAGGGCTGAGGTGTGCTTCGCTACGATGGTGGCTGCTGACAGCACCTGCAGGGAAGAGCAGGGTGAAGCAGGATCCACTGCAACTCCTCATACCTGCAGCATTCTCTTCCTGCCAGCCCCACATGGGGCACCAGTGATCACAGAGGTCCCTTTTGGGACCTGTGAAGGATCGCCAAGGTCCTGCATGCCCACACAGTCCCCTATCTGGACTGTCATTGTTACACCAAAGCTGCCAGCTAGTTCCCAGTATAGCTGATGGGGCCAGCTCTTGGGATGCAGCTCTTCCAACAGCCTCACATGCCCTTTCGTGCAAGAAAATGCCTGTAATGGTGCTCTCCCTCATACTCACCTGGGACTGGGTGCAGGCAGGGTCCACCAGGTTTTGGCAGGCCATCTGGATGGCTTGGTTAGCTCTGGCAAACTGAGTGGGGTCTACCAAGCCCTGCTGTCCAGCCTGGCTGTTAGGGTCTGAAACTCCCACGAGGTAGGCAGCCTAGGAGCACAAGGGAGGTGTTCAGAGAGCTTGCACATGGCAGGGAGTTCTCAGAGCAGGCACGGGCTGTGGAGGCTGGCAGCACCATCCCACAGGACCAGGCTTGGAGGGGCAGGGGTGGGGTGCATATGGCAACTATGCACCACGGGTAAGGCTCAGGGTTGGGACCGAGTGTGCCTCACCTGGGCAGCTGCCTCTGTAAGTCCACAGAGAGCTTTGGAGGCGGCACTGATGGAGTCACCAAACTCCGGCAGCTTGCTATTTTTGGCATTCTGGGAGATGCCAGCCATGGACTCGCCCAGCACCTGCAGAACACACTGGTTATGGAGACCACTTCCCGCTCCTGCAGTGCTCCCGGGCTCAGAGCTCACTATGCTTCACCAACGGGGGGAGGAACCACAATGGAGTTCCCTTTGCCCCTACATCCTCCCCAAACCCTCTCTGTTCTTCCCCCAACCTCCACTCGTGGCTCAGGGCTCACCTTGGAGTTCTCCATGACGCTGTCAAGGCAGTTGAAGTAGGACATGTCATTGACAGTCTGGGTGGGGTTCTCCAACAGCTCCTTCACCGTCTGCAGAGACAGAGTGACATTCATGGGAAGGGTCCACACCCTCTTACTTACACCTCCTCTTCGCTCCCTGCTGACCCTTGCAGTGGGGTGCAGCTCCCCGCCTCCCCACCATCTCAGCACCCAGCCATCTCAGTCCCTCCACTGCCTTGTCAAGATGTGGCTTCTCACCTCCAGTTCCCGCAGGGCATTGTCACACTCCTTCTGGCCTGGCGCCTGCTGGGTGCACATGGTGATCAGCTGGTTAATACTGTCGGTGACGGCCCTGACAGGGGAAAAAAGACTCACAGATCAACACCAGTTCCACCACCGGGCCCCACTGCTACAGCAAACAGCTCACAGGGAGTAGTTCCTCCTACCGTGCTGCTGCCGCCAGCTGATTCTTGAGGTTGGGGGCTGCGGGGTCGGCTGAGAGCGCCTTTGCAGCCAGAAGCAGCTTGCTGGAGGACATGGAGATGCTCTTCAAGTTCGACACCACCTGTGCTTGGTCTTCCTTATTCTGCAAGAAGCCAAGAAGTTACCCGCAGCAGGCTTCCAAGATCCACGCCCACCCCAGTGGTTTTCAAGCTGAGCCGGTTCCCTTCATCCAACTCGTCCGCCAACAGCAAGAATACAGCAGCAACACTCGCTGAACTAACCCAAGCCACTTTCTCCCTGCTACTGCTGTTTTGCTCCAGACCCCATCTCACCGGCTGTGTTGGCCACAGACACCCTGTCTGTGGTCAGCCACCTTCCCAGGCACCCCAAACCCCTCCCTGTATCCAGAACTGCCCAACAAGCGTTTGCTCTCACCGGTGACTGGCTGGCCATCTCCACTCCTGCCTGCAGGAACTCATTGAAGTCCTGCCCAAATTTGCCAGAGGACTTGGCCAGGTCTTGAGGGGTGCCACGCGATGCCTGCACCAGCTCGTTGGCGGACTGGTTGAGCCCTGCAGCCGCCCGGTTCAGCTGGCTCTGCGCCTCCTGGAAGCTCTTGGCGCTGGGAGGGAACTGGAGGCAGGGAGAGGGGTTAGAAGAGGAGAAGGGGATGAAGGATGAAGGTCTGACGCAGGCTTGGGAATATGGTACAGAGTTACCCAGTGTGAACAGACAAGGCCTCCCCCTTCCCCTCCTGCCCCTGCTCAGCTCACCGAATCCGCGAGCAGCCTCTTGCTGGCCTCTCCCACCATGCGGATGGCAGCATCCACATCCCGCTGCCCGGGCAGGCAGTTGACACAGCGGCTCAGGGCCTGCGACACAGCCTTGGCCACCTGTGCAGAAGCAAAAAGCCATCACTGTCCCCTGGCCAGCCTCATGACCTTCCCATGGGCTGGCAGGGGACACCGGGGTTCCTGCTCCCCCTACCTGGGCCAGGCGCTGCTGGCTCTCTGGGTCCCCGGGCTTGGCCACCGCTTTCCGCGCCTCCTCGATGAGGTTGTTGGCTTTATCCATGACGTCGCTGGCGCAGTCCAGCATGGCACTTTGCGCCTGTGGGTCAGGGGTGCTGGCTGCCACACCACGGGCAGCCTGGCTGAGTGAGCGCAGGGCCTGGGCCACCTCTCGGGCGGCAATTCCTGGAGGGATGGAGAGATCAGCGGCTGCTGACACGGCCCCCTACCCTCTCCCAGCCCCAGCGCAGAGGCAGGTACCTGTGTAGTTCTCATTGCCCTGTGCCACTTCTCCCAGGAGGTGAGCAATGGCAGAGCTGACAGCTTTTGTGCTGTTCCCCAGGTCCTGGGCACACTTCTCCATCTGCAGGGGAATAAGTGGGGACATGCTGGTGGGCTGCACCTCCAGCATCCTACCCCCATGGCTCCCTCACCCCAAATCACCCCACACTGTCCTTCCCTGTGCCCTCACCGTCTCTCCTGGCAGAGGCTTGAGCTTGCCATCACGGGCAGCTGCCTTGGCTTCCTGCAAGTCCCTCTCCAGGCTCTGCACCAGACCCAATGCAGAGTCTATCTCCAGAGGTCCACATGCCTCCTGGGCCTGCAACGGGGTAGAAGGGAAGGTGAGCGAGGCGACTGCTGAGCCCACCCTGCTGTGGCAGAGACCATGACCTGCCACTGGGCTGCCCCCACCCTGCTCTACATAGCCAGGGTCCTGCTGTGGGACAGGACCCTGCCTCTCTCACCTTCTGGGCAGCCGTGCGGAGCTCAGCCAGAGCTGCGGCCAAGTTCTTGGCACACTGGCTGAGTTGCATCGCAGAAGCTTGGTCCGTGATGGTGGGGACGGTAGCCTTGGCTGCAGCTACCATCTTCCCACCAGGCTGCCAGGTCAAAAGAAAAAGCCATGAGAACAGGAGAAACATGCAGCATCTCTCTGCTGCCCATGTGCAGCAGGTTTCCTGGTATCTTAGGAGGGCCAGGCATGGCAGGAAAGCCGTAATGCCAGAGCTGGCCTGGGAAGCTCCAGGCAGTGTGGGTACCTGCAGGAAGTTCTGGCTTGCAGCAATGAGAGCCAGCTGCGCACTGGGACTGTCCGGCTGGGACTGGCTTCCTCGCACACCCTGCACCAGCATTGGGATCTGCTCTGCCACCACCTGCCAGAGAGGAGGGTCACTGGAGAGGCTCAGCCGGGAGGAGATGATCTGATCCAGGACCAGTGACCAAAAGATGGGCTCCCACGGGAGCTGCGCGAGGACCCCAAGGTCCTGCCTGCCTGCTGCAGCCGAACACAGAACTCTGGCACAACTGATGGGAGAAGGGATGGGGAGAGGTGGCACAGGGGATGCCAGGATGAGGCCCAGTCTCTTACCTTGCAGCTCTGCACCAGCTGCTGCTGTGCGGCAGGGTTCTTGTTGGAGGAGGCGGCATGCTGTGCGGCGGCGATGGTCTGGGTGGCAGAGGCAGCGGCTTGCTTGGCTGCATGCTGGCAGAGGGAGGTATGGGTTAGCACCAGCGGCAGGGCAGCCTGCCCTGAGTCCCACCCCGCCACGGACCAGGGCCCAGCTTCCCCTAAAATTCTCCTCCTATGCCTCTGCCTGTGACACTGGAGCATCCCCAGCACCATCGGTGCCTGGCATCCTGAAGTGACACAGTGAGCACAAGGGAAGGGAAGGGAGCAGTGTTGAGGTCTCTGTGTGATGCAGCATGGGTACTGCACATGAAAAGGACTTTATTCCCCTGGAAAGTGCAGGGATGTGAGGGCTCCCAGCCAGGTCTTGCTTGCTGACTGTGCCCGCTTGTCCTCTGTGGCCCCCTTGCCCAGCCTCTCACCTCCAGCTTGTGCACAAGCTTCTTCTTGATGGCGTTCTGGGCTGCAGCATTGGTCGCCATGCGGAGCCCCTCTGCTGCCTCACGCAGCCGCTGCTGCTGCTCCTCGCTGTCCGGGTGGGCTGCGGCTCCCTGGAGACAGAGGAAACACATGACACCTCGCAGGGCCCACTGGGTCCTTTGCCCTCCTGAAGCAGAAGCTATACTTTGCTCTGACACTGAGGAGCACCCTCAGGCAGCCTGGCAGCGTGTGGTGCCAGGGAGATGCCCAAAGTCTCTCTAGGAGAGCTCAGCAGCAGAAGAACTAACAGTTCCAGGAGAAGCCCCACTCTGTCGCACAAGTCCCTCGCTTGGTGCAGGACCTTGCTCTGAGAACTGCTCCCCCACCCAGGGGCTGCTCGCCCCCTCTGCAGCACTGAGCCAACAGTGTCAGATGGGGCTGGGGGCCAAAGCCCTGTCCATCCTCCCCCACACCACTGACCTTTGCAGCCTCCACCATTTTGGCGGTGGCATCAGCCAGTATCTTGGCTGCACTCAGCAGCTTGCGCGAGTTCTCCAGGTCCGTCTCTCCCTCTGCATCAGCTTTGATGGCATTGACAAGGTCGGAGGTGGCCTGGGCCAGAATACGAGCCTGGCGTACCATTTCCCCTGGCAGAGCAAGGAAGGGCGGCCTGTTAGCAAGTCCCATGGGCTCCCTAGTACCTCCCCATCCACTATGCTCTACCCAGGTGCCATCAGCTGCTCTCACCAGCATCGCCCATGGAGCTGAATATGTTCTCGGTGACGTTGAGGATGGTGTCGGTGGCCTGGTCGTACCGCCCAATGGGCTGCCCGCCCAAGGCATGCTGCTTGATGTGCTGCAGCAGGTCGTTCAGGGCCTGGGTGACAGCCGTGGCTGCCATCCCCACCTGCTTCAGGAGCTGGTCATCACTGGTGGCTGCCTTGGAGGCCTCCACACAACCCTCTGCTGACTTGGCCACCAACTTCCCAGCCTCGATCAGCTGCTCCTGGCAGACTGGGGAGCTGATTGTCGGAGCCACGACCTGGAGGGGAGGAGGAAGGATAGGCAGCATGGTGGGCTCCTTGTAGGAGCAGTGCAGGGACAGCTGTCCCCAACTTCTGCTCCTCCAAAGAGAATATTCAGTGCTTGGGCACAGTGACAGGGACCACAGCCTAAGGCAGTCCATGCTTCTGGTGCCAGAGCCCTGATGTCCCACCTCAGGATGTGTGGTCATGGCACATCTACGACCCCACCGTGGTGCTGCCACCGACCAGATGATGCTTACAGCCACGCTGGGGCAAGGGTTAACCTTGCTGCTTACCTTGGTGCAGGCCACTAGCTGGGAGGTGGAGAGGGCGCACTGGGTGGCTGCAGCGATCACCTGTGTCTGCAGTGCTGAGTCCTCTGTCTTCTGAGCCACGTTCTTGGCTTTGAGTACCAGTGCAGCGGCAGCACTGGCCACTGCCTTTGCCAGCTGCATGAGCATGTCCTGGCAGGGGGACAGGGAGGGTCAGCTCAGGAGTGGGAGCACAGGCAACTGCCTGAAGGGCTCCCATGAAATATTCAGCAGTGAAACATCAGCTCTCAGGGGCCTTTCATCCAGTCTGTCCCAGCACCGGCAGCACCGAACACCTGCAGCGGCTGCCAACACCTTGACCCCATCTCTACTATGTGTGTTACGGCTGGTGGTGAGGCTGCAACGTGGCCTTGAGTCGCAGCCTGCACTGCAGCACCACCGCAAACGCTGCCCAGAGAAGCTCAGGCAACGCTCAGCATCACCCCAACACCCACAACCTGCTCACTGCCCACTCCCCAGGCAACAACCTGCACCGAGCCCCTGACTGTACCACAGCAGCAACTGGCTGCAAGGCACCGCCATCACTGCCCGGCTTTGCACTCAGTGCAAAACCAAATGGCAAAAAAAGAAAAAGACAAACCCCTCTGGCCAAATGGCAGGCACAAGCTGGCTGCAGCACAGCCACACTGGGGGCAGCTGCCTGCCCACAGGCTCACCCCACCAGCAACAGGCAAGCAGGAGATGCAGCCCACACTGATCACCTGTACTGCAGGCATACCACCTATTTTCTAGCTTGTTAGCAAAGGGCTACATCTCTGCTGTCATTCCCGGGGCTAAAGGAGAGGTATGATGCAGCACCCAGCCTCCTCTCCCCCGGCAGGGGGCAGGGAAAGCGTGGGGCCACGCTGCCAGCACACACAGGCATCGACCAGCACACAGCAAACTGCTTTCCCCCAGGGCATCAGACGTGACAGCACGCTGCAACCTTCAGGATTAGCTCCTGTGGCACAATGCCAGTGAAAACTGGCAGCACCAGTGCTAGAAAGCAAATGCTTGGGGCAAAGATCTTGGTACGCAGGGCAGCACACTGCCTGCTGCGCCTGCAATCCTCATGCTGTGTGGGTGCTCACAGCGAGCGGCCCTGCACCCCATGACAGCTAAGCCTCCAGTCACCAAGCCAGAAATGCCACAGCACCCACTTGCCTCCTGCAAGCCAAGGCTACTCCCACTGCAATCCACCACCTTTCCAGACAGGAGGATACTAGAGAGTGCATGCACCCAGCTCCAGAGTCCCCAGACTGCTGCATCCAAGCCCAAGGAGGGAAGCAGATACACTCGGGTCTGGCAACTGCGAGGCAGAACATCCTGCTCTGTGTGTGTGTGTGCAAATTGTTTTCCACATCCTAAATCCACCCCTTGGAGCTGTCCTGTCCTGGCACTGTCACCTGCCCAAGCATGGCTTCCTGCGCTGGTGCTAGCTTTTCTGCTCCCCTTGGCTACCTGTGCAAGCTTTTCTGCTTGTGCTAAGGCTGTGTGGCTGCCATGACAGAAACGCCTTCTTTCTGGAGCCTCTTTTGGTCTATAATATGGCTGGATCCTCCTTAGCACGGTGTGCTACCTCCCTTGTGCTGGAAGGAGCAGTCATGGGAAAGCAAGCTGGCTGGAAGTCAGCTCAGCCAAAATAAACTATCCCATGAGGCTCCAGCTGCACCTGGGTCTCAAGGTAATGTGTAGGCAGGCAGCTCCCACAGGGAGGGAGTGGCAGACAGGAGCCAAGGCAGCTGCAAGGGAGGATTCCTGGGGCAGTGCTCACCCAAACAATGACCCGAGTGCATAAACTTCTGAAAGGCAATCACCAGAAAAGCAGATTTTTGATAAGAGTCCTTCTCAAAAGAATTCAGCTGACAGTCCCCAGAGGAGCACCCCTCACATTGGAGAGGGCAGGGACCACCAAGCCATGCCTACAGCCCCCTTTTACCGTCTTTGGGTCAGAGGCAGGCAGAATCCAAGCGCGCCGGCTTTCTGGAATCTACATGGGAATCCACAAGATAAGAGGCATTACATCACAGCGGCTCTAGGGACAGAGATGGGCAACGGCCTGTCCCCTCCCTCAGCAAAGTCATTACCGGGCACTGGCCAGGCTTTGGCCTGGAGCCCTCCTACCGGGTCCTGTGCAAAGGCTAATTGTTTTAGGGAGTAGGTGTCCCTGGTTGCCAGTGGGTGCACTCACCTGGAACCGGGGGTCAGTGTCGCTCTCCCCGATCTGCTGCAGCAGCTCCCCGCTGGTCTGGCCCACGAGGCCGGCAGCCTGAAGGAGATTCTGGCGAGGCTGCAAGGAACAAGGAAAAATCAACACCTGGTTCATAAACAAGCCCTAAAACCTCACCCAATGGTTCCCCTTGGCTTCCACCCTCCTCTTGGCCCCACAACCCCTCCTGCCCCCCACCTCAGTGCTGGCAGGCTGTGCTGTTTTCAGCAGGTCCGAGACGGCGCTTGCCAGGTTCTTGGCTGCCTGCAGAAGCTGCCGCCCATTCCCTCCCTCATCCTCCATCAGTGCAGCCAGTAGCTTCACACCCTTGGACATCTCCGTCAGGTTGGAAGAGATGGTGGTGACAGCACAGCCCACAGCGGTGTAGTCCGTGTCTGCTGGATCCCCTGCACAGGGAGGAGATGAATCAGGATGGGACGCACTTCAAGTGATGCTCCAAGAGCATCCCCATGCCTGTCACCAACGTGGTTTTCCTTCCTGGGAGTGGGGGCAGAGACCCTCTAGCTTTTAAGCCTGAAAGAGTGTCGCATCAGCTGAGTTTAGGCAGGAGACCCTGGGGAAAAGAGAGCTGCAGTGTGCTGTGGCTGTGCCCAGAGCTATGGCAGGGACCGGACAACATGCTCCTGGCCAAAAGGATGGCCAGTCAGCCAAGTACTGGGACGAAGGACTGGCCTGGGCACAGGCAGGGCAAGCTGGAGGGGCATGGCCAGCTCTACAAGCATGTTAGCAGCAGTTGGGCTCATTTAGCTCTAGGTGGGGCAGGCTGGCTTCTCCAGTCTCTGATGGAGGGCAGGAGCCATGACAAGAGAGACCAAGCCTTCTCCAGAAATGGGGCACCCTTCTTCTCCAACTATCCACATACCTGCAGTGAGGTTGACCACCGAGGCTGTGCCAGCAGTGATAGCATCCACTTGGGAGTGGATCTCATGCTTCGACTCATCCATCTTGTTTTTGCGCCAAGCTTTGGATGCCTGAAATGGGGAGAACAGGGTCAGGAGATAGTGGTGGAGGTGGTGGGTAGGTGCACCCATGCTCACATGGAGAGATGCAGGCAAGAGGAGACAAGGAAGATGGAAGGAAGAGCTGTGACCACCCAAAACTCCCCAGACCATCCTGACCAAGCAAAATGACTATGTGTGCCCTCCACTCCCACCACCAGGGTGGGATGCAACTCCACCTCTTTGCAGGCAGCAGAACTTTCCAGGAGCTGCAACACCTCTCCTGGGAAGGCAGCCACCCTCACCCAGCCCAGCCAACAACCTCCAGCAAGGCTCCACCCCCAGCACCCCATCTTCACCCAGCACTCACAGCATCCTGCCCAAGGGGTGGCAAGGTCTCAAAGTCATCCAATGTGGCCTGGGCTGCGTGCACAGCCTGCATGCTGGAGTTGATGGTGCCAGTCAGGGCTTGCTGGGCTGAAGTCTACAACACAGAGACAGACTGAGGGACACCAGAGGCTCAAAATCTAGGCTTAAATATTTGGCTCACATGCCCCTCTGCAACATGTGCTGTTGATGACAGTGCTCTAGGTAGGCACCTCCACCAAGGGGGGTGCACCAAGCAAAGAGGTCTCCTCTCTGCACCTCCCACTGGGAAATGCCCCATCACACTGTGGGTACAAGCAAGTCTCCAGTTAAGCAGCTCTCAGGGAGCGGGGAGCAGATGCAGTGGGACTCCACAAGGCTTCTAAAGCAAGCCTCACAGAAGGCTGAGTGGGGCCAAAGAAAACAGCCTCCTTGTGGCTTTTCCAAGTGCTTCTCCAGCTGCAGAGGTTATGGGGGGCAACAAAGCCAGGCACAGGGCTCTGCTGCAAACCACAGCACTGGTGGGGCTGGCTAGGCACAGCAGCTCAGGGCAGCTCAACCTGAAGGAGATGCTGTGGCCGCCGGCCAGGGGAAAACGCCAGGGAGTAGAAACTGGAGAAAACTCCAGTTTGCAGAGCAGGAGTGGGAGGATGCCAGCTCAGCCAGGCCAATGGGCACAGTAAGCCAATGCCTGGCCATGGAGCCAAATGAATGGGTCTACAAGAGCCCGATGGGCACTTTTTGGAGTTTGTGCCCTATGGTGGGCACAGGGAGGGCTTACCAGGGGTGGCATGTGCCCTCGGTGCATCTGGCCACTGGTGATTTGCAGCTGAGGCTGTGGCATTGTGCCCACCTGGAAGTTTTCTGGCCCTCCAGCCCCTGTCCGCATGATGGCTGGCAGGGCCACTGAGCCCAGCTCTGCCTTGCCTACACGGTTAAACTGCTGCTGTAAGACAGTCGACCTGAAATTGGGAGAAATACCAAGTCAAGGGATGACCACAGCCCTGACACCAGGCTCTGCAGGAGGGCTGCTGCCGAAGGACCAGGAGCTCCTCCTCTAGACATGGTGTGCTGCAAGCTTCTCGGCTGGAGCCCACTCTTCATTCAACCTCTGCTTCGCAGCTAACTTGCTCCTGCGAGACTTACTTCTTTGGAGAGACAGAGTCTTCCAGCATGGTTGACTCTTCATCCCCCTCCAGTCCAAAGTGGTCTTTGCTCTTTTTCTGCAGAGGGAATGAGAAAACATGTCACCCAGCACATACCTCCAAGCCTTTCCCTCCTCCTGCAGCCCAGGCACCATACTGGGGCCACATGGCAGTCCCCTGCCATGTCTCCAGCTCCCCCAGCAGCACCACATGCCAACGGCTGCCTGGAGTCAGCTGGAAGGGGCACCCTGCATCGCTCTCCACAGAGGAGCCGCTTCTCAGTGTCCTTCTCAGCACAGCTTCACCTTTTTGAGGATGATATCAATGTAGCCAGCAATCAGCTGGGCAATCTGCTCCCCCTCTGTCGTCTGCACCGAGTAGTAACCATCCTGGTAATCTCCAAAATCCTGCAATGGTAGGGCACAGGGTAGCACCGGAGCAGGGCACTGGCGACCATCCTGAGCCCCTCTGGTATGCGCTAAGCGCCCAAGGGCTGCCCTCCGAAACAAGAGCTGGCAGAGGCACCAGAGGACGGCAGGGCCGTCCCACCATGGGGCAATACCCAAGAGAGGGTTTGGCATGAGAGCCGCTCCCCACAGGGGGCACTGCCAGGGAGGTGAGGTGGAGGACCGGGGGCTGGTCCCTACCAGGGTGAAGCTCTTGGGTGAGGCTGCCCAACGCTTGATGTTGGTCAGGCTCCACTCCTGAATCACTTCCTTGGTCTTCTCGTCCACGCGCATCACGCACTCCTTGGTGATCCCCAGCAGCCGTGGAACCAGCTTGTTCTTCCCTTTCATCTTCTCCTGCGGGTCGCAACAGAAGGGTTATGGGCTGCCCCCAGGATAGATCCATCCAGGCAGAGACCTGTAAAGCCTCCTTTGGCTACTGAACAGCCCCAAGGTCACACTTCCAGGTGGCGACAACCATGACACGGGTCTTGAAAAGGACAGGAGAAAAGCAAGGAAGGCAGCACACACGGAAAGCCAAGAAAGACAGGTGGACAGTGGGGATGCAGGAGCAATATGGATTGAGTGGCAGCAGCTGAATGGAGACATGACAGATGGACAGATGCTGGAGAAGGGGAATTTTGGCCAGGGGAGCTGCTGCTTTACCTTGACCAGGAAGAAGGAGACCCCGTAGGTCTTGAGGGAACGTGCGAGTTTCACGTAGCGAACTTTGGCCTCAATCTCACTCATGTTCCCGCAGTTCTTGTGGGCCTGCAACAGCAAAGAGAGAACATCATGCTAGCTCCACGGTCCCCTGACTGTGCCACCATCACCCTCTCACAGCCTTTCCAGGCTCTCCCTGCCCCACCAGCATCCCCTGCTGCAGCATCCCTCTGACCTCTAGGACCTCAGGAGCTGCCTTGTATGCCCAGCTACAGCTTCCTGCTTCTCACCCACCAAGTTGCTATCTGTTGCCTCCAGAGACAAGAGCAGCCTCAACTTTTGGCAAGAAGGAACAAGAAGCCCAGGTCTCAACGCCTGCCCACCCCTGCACGTACCATGAAGATCTTGCGCTCCCCTTTCTGCTTGATGTACTCCTTGGGCAGGAAATCCTTGAGTCTGCCAAGAGACAGCCAAGCCAGCTGTTAGCAGCAGAGCCCGAAGACTGTGTTTGTCTTTGACTACAAAGAGGCCCAATCCAGAGCCTCACACAAACCCCTGCCAGGGCACGTGCTGGGAGTTTTTGGGAGCAGGAAGGATGGGGGAGAGGTTGCTGCAGTCATGAAAGCTGCCCCAAGAGCTGCCCTGCTGAGAATGCATGGAGGTGCCAAGGACGCAGCCCCTCACGTGGCATCAGGGGAGGCCATATGGTGGGCTGGGGTTCCCCCCATCAGAGCTGGCTGCGTGTCTCTGGTGGGTGCCTGGGAGAGCAGGATGGGGGGCGGGCACCAGTTGCAGCTGACATAGACCTCCATACTTGGGTACTGTGCTGCAGGAAGAAGAGGGGTCACACCAGAGGCAACCGCACCCCTGGAACCCTGTGTGCTGGCGTGGTGTTGGGGGCTGCTAAGATGCTTGAGCTGCCTTGAGACAAACCCAGGGGTTCCCTGGGACACTCACTCCAGAAAGCCCGGCTTGTGCTTCTGCTCATTGTGCGGCCCGAACTGGATCTGGCACTGGTAGCCGGCAAACTCGCAGGCTTTGTCAAAGGAGACAGGGTGGGAACCGTTCAGGATGTCATCACGAGCCTGTGTGGGAAGAGAAGACACCAGCATGGGCTGGGTAGGCATGCAGCTCTGCTGCTGCTCCCCTCCACACCAAGCAGGACCTGCTATCCAGACTTAAAAGAAGTAGCCCTGAAAAAAAGGAGGATCTAGGACCAGGCTTTCCCCTACAGGTACCATCACCAAGCCTGGGAGAGGAACAGCAGCAGGACTTCAGGATAGTTTCTACCAGACAGAGGAGACACAGGATCCCCTGGGGAACTCTGGAGTACACAAAGGGCAGGGCTGGGATTGCCAGCATTTGCTCTTAGCCAGGAGATAACTGGGCATCCTGAAGTGCCCCTCATGGTGGCTCCTGGGCAAAACCCTCAGTCACCAGCCCTGGCAGAGGGCTGGCACAGTGCAGTGGAGCCAGGTGCTCTGGGAAACCGTACCTGCACGTAGAGCAGGTTGAGCTGCACAGGATCGCGCGAGTCCACGTTCTGGTCAGAGTAGAAGAACTTGCGCCGCAGCAGCAGCGTTTCGTTGTCGTCAATGCCTTGCTCACGCAAGGTTCGGCCGTGGTCCAGCCAGTTCACTGCAGGCAACATCAGGGCATTAGTAGGGACAGGTACTGATGCAGGGCCAGTCCCGGCCCTGAGGCTGCTCATACGGAGCGAGAAACAGATGGCTGTCTGGTGCACCCCAGCTCTCATCCCTCTGCCCTGGGCCTCCAGGCAGAAGGAGAGACTCTAGGGAGTGTGGACACACATCTTCTCGTCACAATGCTCTGCACTGTCATCTCCACTTTCCTGTGTCAGTTGTTCTCCTTGCAGGGGTCCCTGCTACCCTCCCCACCGGCTGACCCTGTCCCCAGCATGCGCAGGCACCTACACTCATCATCTGTGTGCAACTTCTGCTTGAGCTTCTCCATCTTCTTCTCATCTCGCAGCAGGGTCTTGTCCTTCTTGAGGGTGCCGGTAACCTCCTCTTTCTTCTCCTCCATAATCTCCCGAACAAGTGAGTACTCATCGTAGTTGGTGATGCCTGCAGGAGAGCAGAGGACCACGCTCAGCACAACTTTGCCTCTAAACACAGAGCTGGGTGCAATGCAGGGGTGCAGAGCAGTGTTCCCCCCTCCAGTGCCACACACATCTTGGACACCCCCACTGCCAGTCCATCTGCTGCAGAGCTGCCGCCGCTCCCCCAGTATCCCCATCAGACAATGACAACTCTCCCCACCTCCCTTCCTTCCCCCTGTTGCTGCCCCCTCCTCTCACCGATCCGGGCACAGATTGTCATGAGCATGTCTGTGACGGTTTTGGAGTCATCCACCATCACTGTTTTCACTGTCCCATCCAGCATGCGGATCTTCAGGGGCCGCTGCTTCTTCTTGTACTCCATGGTGTCCTGCAGGCACAGCGGAGCACAGCTCCCAGCAGCGGCATCGGTGCAGGGCACCCGCATCCCACCGTCATGCCAACAGCTCCCGTCTCCCCAGTGCAATTGTGGGGAAGATGTGGGGTGCTGCAGGGCACGACACAAGGCAGCAGGGCAGGCACCCACGCCACTTCCACACTGTGGGCACATCCAGCCACAGAGTCAAAGCAGGTACCAGCTGGAAGGACGTGGGATGGAGGCTTACCCCATTGCGAAGCATGTAGTAGTCCAGAGCCTTCCCAGCCTCCAGCCAGATCCCTTTCTTTGGGTCTTCATCCGAGAGGAACAGTCCAAAATCATTGGCTGAAAAAACAGGTAAAGTCTCTGCCTGAGTAGGCCACCTGTGCCCAGGGATGTGCATTGGCACAGCCCAGGGCATGAAGCACAGCACTACCATGAACGCTGGAGCCCAAACCCAATGAGTGGGCAACAAGTTGCCAAGCCAGTTTGAGGTACATGTTTTATCATAGTTATCTAAGGAAAAAGTCACCTGAAGCATGCCTATGCAATGTTGAACTTGGAATTGAGAGTCACAACAGAAGGAAGAGCTTTGAGTTGTGGCTGACACCTCTCTGAAATACTCAGTGTAACGTGTAGCAGTGGCCAAAGCAAGGTAGTAAAATGCTGGGCATCATCAGGAAGGGTGCTGGGAACTGGTCTATAAAACCTACACACATCCACACTTTGAGCACTCTGTGGTGGCGTGGTCTGCACCTTCACAGAAGGATGCAGTCGAGTTTGAAAAGACACAGAGAGGGGCAACTTAAATGATGGAGCCTTGGTACAAGGGACTAAAGGAGCTGGGACTCCTCTGTTTGGGCAGGAGGAAGCTGAAAGAGGATGGGATCAAGGTTTACAAGGTCTCAGAGGTGGTGAAAAAGTGCTGTTCACCAAATCCTGCTCCCTTGGGGCTGGGGTACCCCATGAAAATGCTGCTGCTGGAGCCCAGGCAGTGGCACCCTAGCTGAGACCCACAGGGACAGCCCTGTTTTCCTGCTGCAGGAGGCCAGGACCACGCCTGGCTTTGCCCTGGGAAAGGTCCTTCCCCACCTTTGCAACAACCCTGCGCCGCAGGCTGTCTTGGCTCGCTGTGTTTACAACGCATCATCTCGTTGGCAGCTCTCTGCGGGGAGGGACAAATTCCTGAGCAGCCCCGCCCCTGCCTGGCTAACATTGCTGTTAGGATCCTACTAAACAGGGAGCAGAAAAATCTCAGAGGCGTGCCGTTTTATTTTTAAATTAAAAAAAAAAAAAGAAGAAGCTATTTTCAAAGCAAATTCCAATCCATTCCATTCTAAAACACTGAAAACTGAGCAGCTTGCACCAGATCCATAGCTTGGGTGGGGAGAGGCACTTCCTGAGACAGAGAAAGAGCAGAGCTGGAAATCTACACTGAAGCTCTCCCAGCCCAAAGGTGACAAACAGGGCAGCTCAAAAAAGGACCCCCAAGTGCCACTGGGCAAGGAGAGCAAAAAGAAAGAAAAAGCTGCAAGGAAGCGCTAGGAAAAGAAAAGCTGTGAGCAACTGAAAAGGAACTTGGCAATAAGCAGTTCCCTTTAAGGCTTTCCCCTTGCCTTTTTTTTTTTTTTTTTTATAAACAGGCTGGCTCACACCCAGGAGCAGGAAATGCAATGCTCCTTCCAACACTGCTACAGCCCCACATCCACACAAACATCCAGTCCTTCGCTGAAACTGAAAGCCCTGATCTCCTGGATAGCCGGCCAGTTGGGCACAGTTTGAGAAGGCATTTCCTTTCATCCTCGAGGAATTTGCTGCTCCCAGATGTCACCACGCTCCCCCCTCCTCTTCCCACGACTCTTGACCTCTTGTTTACTGCCTCTTCCCCTGTGGCACAGCCGCCGCTTTCAGGGGTGACAGGGACGCAGAAGAGCCCCTGAGACAATTCCCCAGAGCTCCAGTCCCCCTCCCGTCCATGAAGGGGACAGGCCACTTCCACGTGGGCGTGAGTCACATCATGAGCTTGTGAGCCATAAGCTTAATTTTGAGCCTGCCAGCATCAGGGAAGCATTAAAGCTGAGAAGGCTTTGCGAGGAAACAGAGCACCAGCATGGGCCTGGCACAGAGCTGCTGGCAGGAGACAGACCCAGTGGAGGACTATATACCCCCCAAGAAAGGAGAAATTAACTTATATGGTTTATTAATGCTCACTACAACTCCTGCAACTGTTCAAACCCACCTAGTCCCGGCTAGTGGTGATGAATGCAAGTAGGACAGAGGAGCAGAGACAGAAGGGGCAGCAGGCTCAAATTGCCCAATGAGTATTTCACTTCCAAATGTGGTTTCCTATGTTCCAAACCCCCAAATGTCTTCTGGGGTGTTGAGGAGGGAGCCCGAGGAGCTGAGTACCTTGTCTCAACTGGACAGGAAGACTTGCTCCCCCCATCCCCTCACTGCTCTGGGAAAGCCCAGATGGACATGGGGACTAGAGAGGAAAGAGAGACCGGTGAAACGTCAGGAGCTAAGCTGGGGTGGCAGCCAGCCCCACCATGGACTTACGCTGTCCCATCTGGGCCTCGGGCACCCGCTCACGGATCATCCGGCAGGCATCGTACACCATGGTGGAGGGCTCGAACTGCATCGTCTTCACCACATTGCCGATGCTGATCTTCAGCGAGAGGGCAACCATGGTGGCGGCTGGGCTGTCCCCACTCCTGCGTCACCTGCCAGAGGAGACAGGTGGGTTAGCTCTGACTGCTGACCCCTCCAGTGTTCGGGCTCCTTCCTCCTCCTCCCCTCTGGCAGCACCCCTGCTCCCCAAAAGCCGGAACCCAGCTTCCACTGGCAAGCAAGGGCTGCACCCCACACTGCTGAGAGTGCAGGGGGGTCCCACTTTCCAGACCTGTGCTGAGGTTGGGGTCTCTGTCCAGTGTTGGAACCCTTGTCTCCTCACCCCAAGGTCCCAAAGCTGATTTTACTCGCCTGCGGGACTGACAGCAGCTGGTACTCGGCGGAGATGCTGCCAGCGAGGAGGAAGGGAGCGTGTGGGAGCATGAGAGATAAGCTGGGAGAGCATGACCGAAGGGGTTATAATTAAACCTGCCATGACACAGAAGCCGCAAGAGGAAAACCAGGCTTTGACCCAGGGCTCGCAGGGCCCTGCCCTGGCTATCAGAGCCCCCCACGTCACCAGCGGATGGTGCTGAGCTGGCAGCCTGAGCACAGAGGGACCCAGAGGGATGGAAAAGCCCGGAGCTGCTTGGGGAGGCGAGATAAGGGCACCAGGCACCAAACTCACTCATTGAAAGTAATTACCTGGGGAAAGCACCACTCACACCAAGTGAGGGCTCAGAGATCAGGGTCTATGGCAGACGCTACTGCACAAACACAGGGCTGGGGAACCCCTGCACAGGAGGACAAACGACCAGCCGCTGTGCATCTCAACGCAAGGGCACACGAGAGCTGCACCATGCCATCTGAAACAGGCCCCAAGCCGGGTCCAGCTTGAAGGATCAGCTTCAAGCTTGAAGGATTGCATAGCTTGGCTTCAGCCCTCAACAGGGCTCCAAAACACCAGGTTTAATAACACCTAATTAGAACTGCAATATTCTTACAGCAGAATAAAATCAGAAAGAAATAATAGAAGTAAAAGGAGGTCGTAAATAAGCCCCGCCACTTATCTGATACAGCCTGCAGGGCTTCTAAGAGCCCTTTCCTTCAGGTTTACCTGCTCTGTGGCAGCTTTCAGTGCTTTCCCAGGTTGCCACACGACTCGGAGTCCCTGTGCTGGGTCCTCACCCTGCTCCACTGCTCCCTGCCCTTCTCAGTCCCTGGCCAGCCCCAACTCGATGCTCTCCAGCAGTGACATGCCTTTTCCTCTCCCTGAGGAAGGAGTCCTCTGCTCTGCATCAACCCAAGCTGCCTTGTCCTTATACCCCAGCTGGTGGGAGGACACAAGAGCACCAGTGGGATGCACTGTATCTGCTTGTTCTCTTTTAGATTGATTTTCTCCTACCAGGCCTAATATGGCTATCAGGGCAAGGTTACCAACCACGCACACCCTCAGCCTGGCCTAGGACGGTTCTCAGGCAAGACTTGCTGACAGCCTCCCTTGCACCACAGTGGCACATGGTGAGCCTGTGCATCCTTGCCTAGCACTAGCAGCTCCAGTCTCCCATGGAAGGAGGTACACCAGTGCGGGCTGCTCCCAACCACGGCTCTGGGCAGGTTAGGGGCAGGATTTGTGATGGACAAAAAGCTCCTTCAATCGACTTTGGCCAGGAGCGAGCCAGCAGGCAGAGGTCCTGCTCCTGCAGAGCCATAAAGCCATGCTGGTGGTGCAGGGTGGGAGGCAGGGACAGAGGAGCGTGCCGCCTCTGCCAGCATATGGAGCGGCTCCAGCTCTGCATTCCTGAGCCATTCGGCAATGTTTCTGCGGAGGCCCGCAGCCCCCACTGGCTCTGCTGACGAGGAATGAAACACATTTCGGGTCTGGAGCAAGGGAGCCCGGCGGCAGCAGACGAGGCACCCGCCTGTGCCATTGCGTCTATCTGCAAGCACCAGCAAAGCTGTGGAGCCAAAGGGACGAGGAACACCCCGCTGTAGAAAGGGCTTTCTGAATACTTCATATGCGGGGCAGGCTGCTGCGGTCAGTAGGCCATCTTCTGCATATCTAAAAATTGAGTTGAGCATAAAGCTGCTTTCCGTCCCTCCACAGGAAAAGGAGAACATGCCACTGCCAGGACAAGGTCAGAGACCACAGAGGAAGTGGAAGGGAGGACGTCAGACGGCAGAGAAGAACCAAGAGGAGTCAGGCCATGCCTGGCCATTTCTGCAGCCTCCCCTTGCCCTCCCAAAGACACCCAAAATCAGGCATTGCACCAGAAGCACACCTTAGCACACTCTTCATGGGAACCAAGACCCCACAGGAAGATGACTGCTCAAGCCTTCCCGCTCCCAAGCTCTTACAAAAATGACAGAGCTCAGCAGGGAAAGTGCTCACAACATCAAGGAAGCCCTCAGAGGAAAGGGATATGGTTCATTTTAACCCCCATATTCTATGGAAACAGTTCAGGCTCCACCAATGTCTAAAGCAGAAATGCTCTCTGCTGAGTAAGAAGTACACCTCGTCAAACCCTGGAGAGATTTGTCACTAAATGTGGCAATTAATCACGTGGGGTTTGCAAATCTGCTGCCTCCTGCGAGGGCACGAACACAGGGCTCAGGCGCTGCAGACCTCTACCCTCCGGCTACCACGTGGGGAAGAAAAAGCTGGACTAGACATAATGGACGAGACAGCATGGGAGCCCGGTGCTGCAAACCAGAAAAATGAAGGAAAAGGACAGCGAAATTCAAGCTGTCCCTCTGGAATGGAAAGAAAAACACCCAAACAAACCAAGTTTCGATGAACACACACCAAATTTCTGTGCTGGCTTGCCGCCAGAGCAAGCAAACCCATTCTAAATCGGTTGTTGGTATGCAAAGGCAGATAAGGCACTGGAGCAGTGAGCTGCCAGCCGGCTGCCAGATTAACACACTTCTGCATTTTATAGCAAGCTGTGTGCAACCCTTTCAGCCATGAGCATGGTCCTGAGCTGACTCCAAAATGGGGGAGGGAGATTCTTGATGGGGTCCCACCCCTCCTGGGAACCATCCCGGCTGCCTCCATCTCGCCCTGAACTGGGTGAGCAAAAACATCATGGTGGAGGTCTCTAGGCTCTGCTTAAAGGCAGGGCCAGCGCAGGCAGGGCCAGCCACATGCAGGCAGAGCCCGAGAAACCACGGTGTCATTGCTGGGACCACTGAGAGTGAGTTTTCCGTCACGTGGCATAACTGCTATATTTGTATCGGCTGAGTTCAGCGCTGCAAGAATGGTTACAGAGGAGGGTTTATATCTCAAAAAAAAAAAAATCAACCAAAATTCAATATCAGCCTGCTGGCACACTCATGGTGAGTTTCCAGAACAAGCTGAAAACCTTCAAATGCAAAAATTTTGCCATTTTTAACATGTTCTTTCTAAGGGAGACTCCGGATGAGGTTTGGGTTTGTTGTGTTTTTGTTTTTTTTTTTTTACAGCAATGCCAAATTTCTCTTGGGAAAGGCCCCACTCTGGACCACCCCCGGACTGGAAGGAGGCTGCAGGAAGCTGTATTAGATGCAAACCACCCCACTACTGGGGCTTTCCGCAGGCATGGGGCTGCTGGCCCAGCCACTGCAGCTGCCGGCATAGTCAGGCAGGTACCAGGCCACAGCGACGCCTGCCAGCAGTGGCTTCGCTGGCACATCAGGGTCTGCACAACAGCACAATGAACCAGGTCAAAAATTAACCTGGTAAGAAGCCGGGCCAGGCTCTGGCTGGGTTCTCCAGTATGGGACCAGTATACACAGCCACAGCAGGCAGCTGGGAGCACAGCTTCCCCACGCTGATGGGAAGGCTGAGCCAGCGGCCCTGGACGGTGATGATGCTGCATGCTGCTGAGCCCAGTTCCTCTTTCCCAGCCGTGCGTCCATGTCAGACAGGAAGATGGTTTCTTCCAGATGAGGCTGACCTTGCTCCTGGGGAGCATGAGCAGCCAGTGCACCCAGCCCAGGCCCCATGGCACCCCTGCAACCAGCCGGCTGTTACCCATGGCTGGGGCAGCAGCATCCTCTCGCCCCCACAGGGAAAGCAGCCCCACTCAGTGCGGTAAACTGGGCAGGGGACAGGCAGCGAGGACACAGCCGCAGCCTGCCTGCAAGCTCACCCAGGCTGGGGTGAAGCCACTCTGGACATTAATTGCCAGCATTTCCCACACATCTCCAGGCCCGTCTGCTCCTGTTGGACATCCCCTGCCCTCCAAAGAGAGGGGGCACAAATGGCAGCACCCCCAGGCTGCCCACTGCCAAGGCAGGCACCGAGGTGAGCAAGGGCAGGATTCCCTTTGCAGCCTCTCCCATGTCCTTAGCAAGCCGGCCCTCTGGTGCAGCCCCCCAAAAGCAGTGCTTGGGGCGCAGTGGGCACTCCCATGGCCTCTGGAGACCACCAGGCACCCCATTTGGGCATGCGTGCTTGCCAGGGCAAGAGACTTGCCCACCATCATGCCGCCAGCTAGGCAGAAAGGGGAAAGTGAGAGGAGAGCACAAGTTTCAGGTGGCATCCCTCCATCCAGCAGTCTGCAGAGCTTAGTTCCCAAAAGGAGGGCACCCCTTAGGTCCCTGTTCCCTCTTCCCCAGCTTTCTTGCTGCCCTTCCCCAAATCTGCTGTGAAGCACCACTTTGGGATGCTCCGAGCTCCCATCACAGCCATTTGGTGAGCAAGTTGTGCACTCAGCCAGTGCTCACCACACAACGGTCGCTTGCTTGTTTAGCACTTGGAGGGGTTTCACCCCATGGTCTGCAGGGAGATTTTTGGACCCTTTACCAGGCAATCCGTTGGCTCCGGCAAAGCTAAAGATCCCAAAAATATGTTCCCTCCCCTTCTCAGCAGCGAGGCTCGGGGAGAGAGGAGAAGGGAGTAAACAATTATTGCTACCAAATATGGGTCTAACAGCCAGCGATGAAGCCACGGCAGAAGCATGTAGACATCCTGCCGGCAGATTCAAAGGGCCGAGGAGCTCGAAGGGGCGCAGGCAGGATCCGGCAGGGAGCGGAGCTGGGCAGGGAACAGGCAGAGGATGGGGCAGGGTTTCCCTTGCCTGCTTAGCTGCTCCAGTGGGAGGCATAGTGGGGACCCAGGTTTTTCCCCCCCCAAGGGGGTCAGCCCTGCCCAACAGCACCACCCCAGTGTCGCGTCCCTTCCCGGGGAGGGGGGGGCACAACCAGCTGTCTGTCCCGGGACGATCGGCGGGAGATGCCAGGGCTGACCTCCCCCGGCTACGGCGCGGCCATGGGGAGCGTGTCCTCCGGCGTCCGCACCCAAAACCGCGCCGCGGGCCGAGGACACCCTTCCGACTCGCTTCCCGCCCCCCTCCCCCGCCGGAGTACAGGCAGTGTGGGCAGGAAAGGCAGGGGGAAAGCTCCGCCGACACGCCCGGCCAGGACCAAAGCTCGCTCGCCCCCCCCCGTCCCGGTCGGAAGGCCCGTGGCCGCAGCCAGGCCTCTCCCGTTCAGTCCCCGGGGACGCCCGAGGTGGGGATGCTTGGCCCGGGCCTGGCGAACGGAGACTTCAGGCCGAGGCCTGCAGGGGTGGCGGATATTTTGGGCCAGGGCCGGGATCAAGGGGACCAGGCCCAGCCCTGCCGTGTCTGCCCGTGCTGCCCCGGGGCCCTCCGGGTGGGTGTCGGTGCTTGGGTGCCGCTAGTCTTGGGGACGATGGGGCGCGCCCCAAAAGCAAGCCAAGGCGTGACCGATCCCTCAGAAGCCCCTGGGTCACCGCAGCTCGGGGGAGGTGCCTCGGTGGGAGCAGGGAGGCCCCGGTAACCGGGACGCTACCCCCCCCCCCCCCCCCCGTTAAGCGCGGGGGGCTCCTCCCAGGACATCCGTTTCCGGCAGCCCCCCGGGGAGCCAGGCCGCTGCCGCTCGCGGGAACCCCGTGCCCCGGCCCCCCCTCCCCGGTTACCGGGACCCTGTGTATTCCCCGTCTCCGTACCTGTGCGCGGGCAGGAGCAGCGCGGCGGCCCCGCCGAGCCTGTGCGGAGCGGAGCGGGGCGTCACCGCCCGCTTCCCGCCCCGCCGCCCCCCGCCGCGCATGCGCCGGGGCACCGCACAGCACCGCGGGGCCGTACTCCGCCCCGTCCCCCCCGTCCCCCCCGTCCCCCCCCCCCGCACCCCGAACCCACGCTCGGCGCTACGCGATACCCGGTGCCCGCGCAGACCGAGCACTGCGCCCCGGGGCTAGGCACGGCTCAGCGACCGCGCCCCGGGGCTGTGCTCCGCCTCGGGGCTCACGTCGCCCGCCCGCCCCCGGCTACGGTCGCCGTGGCCGCGCGCCCCCGCCACCCACGCGACCCCGGCCAATGGGCGCCCGCACCGGCGCCGCCGCGTCACCCCCGGGAGGGGCGCGGGGCGTGCTGGGATGTGGGTGACGCCACTGCTGGCGCGTTGGAAGCGGTGGGGCCGGGGGGCGTCGCGCTGAGGTGAGGGGCGGGACGGCATGGGGGGCCCGGGACGCCGGGACCGCCGCCCTCCCCTCGCCCCAGCCGGTGCCGGGGGGCTCTGCGAGGCGGCCGGCGGCGGGGCCGGGCGCGGCCGGTCAGGCAAACTGTCGGCCCCGGGAACTGCCGGGCCGGCGCTGACAGCCCGCCGGTGGGCTACGGCCCTGCGCCGGGCCGAGCTGTCAGGCCCGGGGCTGTGCTGCTCGGGCCCTGCGGGCTGCGGCTGTGCCCCAGGCAGCGGCCCGCTGTGTTTGCCCGTGGGCCGGGCCCGCGGCCGCGGCCGTGAGAGTCTCCTGGACTCCCCGCGGGTGCGTGTCCCGGAGGGGGGAGCGGTTCCTGCCCTGGACGCTCCTGTCACCCTTCCTTATACTTCACTTGCTGCTGTCTCCTCTTGTTCTCGTCCTCCCTTCGCTGTCTGCCCAGTGTGTGCATCCTGGATAGAGAGTCCTCAGCGTCTGTGGAGGCGACAGGCCCTGGCGTTGCCCAGGCTTTGCCCAGCTCCTCTTCCTCTGGCTTGCTTTGCTTTCTGCTGGTGAGACTTTGCTCGCCATGCCGTCTGGCGGGGCAGCCCCGTGCACCCGGCTTCCTGCTCCCAGGCAGCTGGCACAGCAGCCCTATGGCAGGGGTCTGCCCTGGCCTTCTGGTTTTGGGTGGGATTTTTTTCCTGGTTTTTTTTTTTTTTGGACTGTGACACCTGCCAGCTAGATGTGAAAGCTTAACAGTGCTAATGGGGAGGTGTGACGGATGCCCCCGCTCTGAGTGAGGGAGCAGTACTTTGGTTCAGGCATCACCGAGAAGCAGGCCCGACCGATACCAGCCCTGCCGTGCAAACCGCTAGAGGCCGCCTCTTCTCAGGGACCAAGGAGTCTAGGCCATGTCTTATCGGGAGATAACGGCACCAGCCACAGCTGGGACCAGACCGAACTGAAACCTTCACAACTGCGCAAGCATCAAGGCGGGGTTTGACTGCAAGTCTATCTCTTTACGCTATAAATGCCTGTAGCCTCCCGAGCCCACGGAGCTCTCCTGTACGGCAGTGGGCTGCTCAGCGGTGATTTCCCCTTGAGCAGGAACGCCTCTTCAGGGTACCCCTCGAGACCCTTTACTTCGGCATCTGGTATCTACAGCAAGGTAAACGGCATTTTACACTCGACCAAAAAGTATATTCTATGTTAGTGACACCTATATAGATCCAGCCGTAGCTTAATTATTAGAAGTTTAGTAGAGTGTTTGACCATCATCTAAGTCATTGTTTAAATCATCATTTGAATCATTGTCAAATCACTGTTTAGTTACCATTCAATTATTGCTTAACTGGCGTTTGATTACAACTTCGTTTCCATTCAATCATTATTAATTATCATTTAATAATCATTTAATTGTTGATAAAACCCTTTTAGTTAACCCCACTGGCTGCATGCTGGGGGTATGACACCTTCAGGCTTCAGTGGAACAGTGGGATCTTGCATGTTCTCTGTGTCGGAAAGTCTGGGGCCTTTCTACTTCCCCTCTCCTTTCTGCAGCTTATGTGTTCTGGGTGGAGCATGGCTTCTGTGTCTGGATCCCAGTAGTCTGGTGGGAAAACTGGTGTGGTGGGGCCACCAGTGCTGGTATATTATGTTTGTTGGGGAAATACTTGTGGGCTGGTCTTTGCTGCAGGGCCCTGGCAGCTTTTGCTGTTGCACAAGAAGATTTTATCCATAGGGGCTGAGAGATATCTTGAAGAAGTGCTTGGTGCCTCCGCCTGTGCTTGCTTTGGCTATCCTGCTCAGATGTCGTGCCTAGAGGAACTGGCTGCCCTGGCAAATGAGAACCTGCTTGACTTCCTCCTGAAGGATGATGCTTCCTTCTCTGAAACCTTAGGGAAGGAGAATGATCAGCTGGAAGACTGGGACCTGTCAGACCTTCAGGTGGGTTCTTGGTATAGAGTCACTACTGGGTTGTGGTTCAGGAGGTTTGCCTTCCTTCTGAGTAAAAGCTTTTTCTGTGCAGTGCCTGGACAACGACATGGATGAGTTCATCAGCTCCCTGCTGAGCTCCTTTGGAGCTGAACCAGGCATACTGGAGGGTCTGTTGCCTGATTTCAGTGACAGCATCATTTCTGAGGATCAGAATCTGTCTCATATCCCTGACGACTTTTCTGGCAGCCCTCAGAGCTCAGACATTGTGCAGGCTGATCACAACTATTCCCTCCACCAGGACCAGCCTGTGCTGGAAAGCATGAGGTCTGGTATGGCAGAAGGAGATATTTCTTCTGATCTTGGTAAGTGATGTGCGTGGGCTCTTTCTGTCCTGGCTACAGGCAGAAAAGCAGTCCCGCATTGGAGTTTTTTGGGTGGCTGCCAGGCAGCAGTGGAGAGAGACAAGTTTGGTGGCTTTCTGCTGCTGTAAAATTGTTGTTTCCAGCTACTCAAAGCTGGCTGGTCAGGTGCTGCCTCACTGAGGCCCAGTGCTTGACTCTCCTTTCCTTCCCCAGGGACATGGATGGGTTTGGAAGGTGCAAGCAAAGTACTGGAACAGAGCTCCAGTTTTCCCATTGCTGATGATGTGGATGCTGGACCCCAGCTTGTGCCTGAAGCCACTGTGCAGGTACTGACTGCCATGTGTGTGGGCCCCAGCCTTTGCTTCTGCTCACATCTCCCCTTCTTTTCATGGCTTAGCTCCTGTGAGGGCTATCTCTGAGGAAAGCATGATGCTGCTTTGGGAAGCTGATCCCGGTTCTGTGCTTTCTATGTGCCCTTTCTGCCCTGGGGTGGACTCCCTTTACTTTGCATTCTTGGCAGGCCTATTTTTGCTGTTTTCTAGTCCAGCTTCCCAGAGCTGGTCCTGACAGAGGAGGAGAGGCAGCTCCTGGAGGAAGAAGGTGTTTCATTACCAACCTGTCTGCCACTGACCGAAGTGAGTCCTTGCTACAGCCTGTTACTTCCAGACAGACTTGGACTACTTGAATGCTTCAGCCAGAGTAGGGGTTTGAAAATATGGGCTGATGCCTTGATGAGAACATTGGTGTCCAGGTGCTGTGTTCAGGGCAGCGTGTGGTGGGGCTTGGTGTCCTTTTTCTCCTTTTGAGGCCTGGGGGGTGTCCACATGCACACACAGCAGCCTCTGCTTTGCTAATCACATAGATACAAAGAGCAACAAGACCTGGCTGCTGTCTATCTCCCCACTCATGACTGCTTGCAGGAGACAGTTACACCACAAGTGCCTCCAGCCTATTTTTTCTGGCTTGCCTAGTAGCTTGTGAGGTGCATGTTTTTCATCTCCCTTAGGTGTGCCTTTTTTTTGCTACACCAGGGGAGCTGCTGGCTGCATCAGCAGGCCAGAGTTTGCCTTGCAGCTCCTGCAGTTCATTCAGTGGTGTGGGAGGGACAGACGACAAAAGCACGCAGGGCTGAGCAGTGAGATGTATACAGGGTTTGTGAGGGTTGGATTGCCAATGCCCTGATGTTGCTGCTAATGAGAAATGACCCTTGCAGGCTGAAGAGAGACTTCTGAAGAAGGTGCGTCAGAAGATCCAGAACAAACAGTCAGCCCAAGATAGTCATCCCAGGAAGAAGATCTACCTGGATGGCCTGGAAAGCAGGTATGGGCAGACAGCAGTGTCACCCAACACTGAGGGAACAGATAGGTTCTTTTAGGGATCCTTGGCAGAATGATGGCGGCACTAAATCAGAGTTTCAATTAAAGCTTTGTTTTCTTAACATACTATGATTAGTATAGCACAGAATTTATGAGTAGAATGGCACAGGATTTTTGCAAGGAGAATCAATGTAGTACAATCTATAAGCAATCTGTAAATCAGAATCGTAACTTGTATTAGGATCTAGGTGATTAGAAATTCTAAGTTAAGTTGTATTACAATTTCTAATCACCTAGATCCTAATACAATTTATGATTTCTAATCACCTGGACCCCCTGCAGATTGGGTCAGATCTTAATACGTGGTTTGCTGTATCAATATAATGATCATAATCTAGACCTGAAAGTGATATAAAGGAATATGAGTCACTGCCTCCATCATGGGAGGAAGTAGATGATGGTGGAAGTTTCCCTGGCCAAGGGGGGGTCCTGGGTCTCACTGTCCAACAGCAGCTCTGGTCCAACTTCCCCCTTAGGACTTGTAACTGCTTGATTTTATGGACAGTGCTCTGTGTGCTGTTATGCTTCCCTGCTCTGTGACAGGGTTGTGAACAACACTGGGCTGGCTGGGTGCCTGGGACCGTCAAGGCCAGTAAGGAAGGGAGTAACTGGCCTAGCGCCCAGGAACCTTGGGGCTGGTAGGGAGGGGAGGAAGAAATCTGTTTGGTTTGTCTGCTTGGTGCACAGGACCTTCAGGGCCTGATAATGAGGGGTGGGAATGAATATGTGACCCGCTCGGTCACACAGAATGGGTGCTCGCCTCTTTGAATGGCATTAGTTGTGCTAACCACGCTGACAGGGGTCAGGAGCGGGGTATACTGGTCACAAGCAGCTGTGCTGTGCTGCTGCTGGGATCTTACCACCCTGGGCAGAAAGTGAGGCGGACCCTATGAGGCAGCAGCTCTCCTCAGGGGGCTTAGAAGCTCAGGGCATAACCTGCCCTGCTGTCTTACACTTGGGAGTCGGCCCACAGCTTGCTCTATTCAAGCCGAGCACTGGCCTCCCAGGGCCAGCATGTTCTCCACATTAGGCTAGTTTGCAATACAGCCTGACGTTGCACATCTGCAGGGCTGGTGTGCTGCTAGGAGTGAGCATCCTTAGGGATTAGTCTGGTGCTTCTCTGTGGGACTGGGCAGGGCTCACCCCTCCTCAATCCTGGTGTGAGATGCTGCTCTCTGGGCTTTGCTCCAAGTGGTGCCAGGTAGACCCAGGATCAATTTTATCTGCCGCAGCTACCCAGAAGTGGTGGCTGATTACCTGAGGAGAGATTCTGCTGAAGTTCCTGCTGTTGACTAGCAAAACCTCTCTGTTTTTCCTCCATGCTGTTCATCTTTCTTGGGAAGGGTGGCAGACTGCACAGCTCAGAACCACAGACTGGAGAAGAAGGTGCAGCAGCTGCAGAAGAGAAACACGTGAGTTCTTTTTGTTCGACACAGCAGGAGATGTGGTGAAAGCTGTTCCTCTTCTTGAGAGTGTGGCCTGTCCTTGGCTGCAAAAGTGAGAGGAGGGAAGCGTGTAGGTCTAGGTTCAGCTGCTATGTTAACCTGCATTGCCTACCCTCCTGCAGGTCATTGCTGAAGCAGTTGCGGACACTGCAGGCCGTGGTGAGGCAGTCCACCACCAAAACTACCACAGTAAAAACCTGCACCATAGTGAGTGGCTTCAGCCCCAGTGTCTGTGAAGGGGCCTCTGTTGTCCTTATAATTTTGGGAGAGAGGTATTTATTGCAGCCAATGATGCCTATCAACGTCCTTTGCTGAAGTCTGTACTGATCTTTCTGTTTCCAGCTTGTGGTTCTGTCATTCTGCCTTATTCTCTCCCTCAGCATCTGTTCGTTCGGGAACAGAGAGCCACAGCTGGAGCCCAGAGGTGAGTGCCTGGGGACTGAGGCGTGGTTTTGGGTGAAGCGCTGCCCTCTGGGGCAGAGCACCTTCCTCAGAGGCAGCCTGAACTCCAGGGTGCCTCCAGCCCAGCAGCCCCTTGCCTGGGGTGACCACTAGGTTTGGCTTTGCTGTCTTGACCCAGCTCTGGACTCCTGCAGAGGGCCCCTGGGTCCAGGTCCCTGGGCCAGGGGTGGTACAAGAACTAGAGGGAACCAGTCCCCCTTGGAACACAAGCTGTGCTTGTGCCTGGCAGCTGTGCAGCGTCCTCTCCCCACCTCCCCTGGGAGGAGGCAGCCCTAGTTGAAGTTTGTTCCCCTTTCATGGGCTCTGTGGTGGCCCGTGCTTGGAGCAGGGTGCTGAGAGGCTGAGAAAGACAGGGCTGGTCCTGTCCTACCTCTCTTGCAGGACTGTCACAGCAGGCTGGTGAGCTTCCAAACCAAGTAGCACCTGATGTGCAGGAGGATGCTGCGCTGGAGGGGTTCAGCCCAAAGCCTGAGGATCCCTTGCTGTCGTGTGGCCTCAGTCAATCATGGGAAGAGGAGCGGGGTCTGTCCAACCTTGATCCCAGATCTTTCAACAGCAACTCATCCTCCAGCCCTCTGGCATCAGCTGGCTCTGAGCTGGGCCCTCCCCAGCCTCAGGAGCAGTGCTCCCAGAGTGACCCTTTGCAAGCAGTGGTGCTGGCGGAAAGCCACGAGTCAGGAGTAGGTGGAAGACGCTCCCACAGTTGTCATCCAGCACCACCCTACAGATGAGGTGTAACCACCGCTGCCTCCCGATTCTCAGTGTGATGCCAGGCACCCTGCCAGCCAGGCACACACAGAGCTGCGTTAACAGATAGTTGATTAAAGAAATTCACCTGAATACTCTTCCAGTTGCTGGCAGCTCAGAGGGTTTACCAGGGAGGAATTGTTTTATGTTTGGTCTATTCTGATACTCTGGTCTGTATATCTGTAACAAGACTCTGTCTATCTGAGGTGGGGTAGGAAATTCTGGGAACTTTTCTATGGCTGCTGACGTGGCCTGCAGCCTGTGGTACATCCCATAGCTTGCAGGGGTGGGCTGTGGCATGGAGGGTGAAGGTGGTTGGGACTGAGATGCCCATACTCGGTCTGACTGGATGCAGTTGGTGATGGAGGCCACTGCCCTGCTTCTTACCTGCCCAGGTGGAGGTGAACAGGCCGCATCATGCACTTATTACTGTGTTTGGTGGCTGCAAGCACCTGTCCCTTGTCCTCTGCCCTTAATCCTGCAGTGTTGCCTGATTTCTAGGTGTGAGATAGTGAGCTGACTTCAGTGCCCTCACAGGGAGTGGTCATGCCATTGCGACAGACCATGTGTGTCGCCTGTTCCTGCTAGCTTTTGAGCCATGGGCACAGCTCCTGGCCTAACTAGAGAAGGTAATGTGGAGTCCTTCCTGAGCCATGGGTGCTGTTTCCCTTCCGTAGGCATTGAGCCTTTTATCTACCACAGCTCTGCGAGCAGGGCTTCTGGGCCTCTGGGAGAAGACATGCCTCAAACCAGACTGCAGAGGGAGTGTGGAGCAGAGAGCAGCAGAGCTGCTTGCTCTTCTGAAGGCTTTGCGGGCCACAGGACGGTTTCAAAGCTGTGTCCTCATCTGCCCAAGCTTTGCTGTGCTGTGCAGTGATGCAGTCAGCTGGCTCTGGTTGCTCCACAGGGCTGAGCAGAAAGACTTTGAGCTGGTGAGCTGTGTCTTTTCTGGAGTGCAGGTTGGTGTCACCTGTTAAGCATCTTTCTTCATCCTACTTCAGGATGCTTCGTAGACTCATATAGAATAGTTTACACTTAGAGGTCATATAGTCCAAATCCCCTGCAATGACTGTGGACTTCTTCAACTAGATCAGGATAATAATTAGTAATTTCCTTTTTAATAGTAAATAAATAATTGGGATGTGTGACAGTGTCCTTTGTGGTTGTTTTGGTGAGGGGCTGGGCTGCTGGGTGGAGGCCACACCAGGGTCTGGGGAGCACTGTGGGAGGAATCCCAGGGAGGCTGGAGCTTGATCAGTCTCGCAGCCTAACGAAGGGCAACGTGCGCCGCCTTCCCTTCCTGAGGCTGTGGCTGTGCAGAGGGGCTTGTTGAGGTGTGGTGCATGTTTGCAGGGCAGATGCACTGCTCTCACTCCCCTTCAAGGGTTCGAAAACGCTTCTCAACCACTTTTGAAGACAAGTAGATGTGATCACCCAGCACCCACGTGTGACCTGCGCCTACCGAAGCCACCGGTGCCATGGAAATGAGCTGCTTCTCTGGTAGGAAGGGCGAGGGGCCAGTGGCTGCCCCCACCGCTGCTTTCGTAACAGGGAGCTGCACAATCGCAGGAAGCGGAGCAGAGCCAGGGTGGTGCAACAGCCCCGTCCCCTTGGCTGGGTGCTGCGGGGGGGGGGCCCTGCCTGCTGGGTGGTTGCTAAGTCAGGGCAGGGCCCCGGGTTTGGTTGGGATCACTGGGTCCACGGGAGGCATGGGCAGACCCCGAGCTCGGGTGGCAGAGCCCAGCGTGGGGTCTGGGGGGCGCGGGAGCCCAGTGAGGCGAGGGGTGCAGGCGACACCGCCCTTGCGCCCCCCCGGGAAGCCAAGGGTGCTTGTGCAGGTGCCGAGATACCGAACTGAACCTTGTGCCTCTGCTCTGCCCTGGGAGGAGCGACAGCAAGGGGCGGCTCACCCAGGGGCCCTGTCTCGGGCCAGGCAGCAGCAGGCCCGTGCCAGGGCCAGGTCGCAGCTCGGGGGGGCGGGCAGCCCACGAGCGTCCCCAGGGAACCACGGGACCTTTTCCCCAGGAGCTGTGTGTGGCGGCAGGAAGGTCCAGGGCCTCGTCCTCGCTTTCTTCTTGTTTCTTGCGGTTCAAGGCCGGGGTGCGTAACGCCACTGATGTCACCTGGAGTCCCTGGCCCAGCCCTCGTGGGTACGGTGTGAGTCATCCGAAACAAAACACGGTGGTGTGGCCGGCAAAGCAGGGAGCGGCCGCCAGAGCCCGCGTTTGGCCGGGGGCGATGGGGTCGGCACGGAGCTCGGCAGCGGTGTGGCTTGCTTGGCCGAGTGTCGGGAGGGGAGATGGCTCCGGGCGAGCGGGTGGGGAGCCAGGCGAGCGCAGCGGGCTCCTCATGCGTCGCAGCCGAAGACACGCTCCTGCTGCCGGGCGCTGCCTGCCCCAGCCAGCGCAGCCCTTCGTGCGGAAAGCTTACGGCAAGGCTGGGCTATCGCAGAGCCTAGAGCTGGCTCCCGGACTGCACTGGGGACGTGTCTGCACTGGGACTTCTGGTTGCTCCCCGGTCGCGGCCCCCGCTGCCCCAGGGCCGCTATTTTTCGTTGCTTTCTGTGTTCTCGTGCCGGTGCCACGGCGAGCAGCTCTGAGCCAGCCTGCGAGAGGAAGGCATGCCAGCCTGGGCCTCACGCCTCGGGTTAAAGGGCAGCGGTGATACAAATGCCCGGAATGAGTCTTTCGGCTTGCACCTTGTTTCCATCGAGCAGAGGAGCGGGAGACACCTGGTATTTCTGCCACCCTACTCCTTGCTGCAGACCCTCCGTGACATGTTCTTCCCTTGCAGGCTGCAGGGATCAGAGTGCAGGGTGTGTGTGCACGTGTGCTGCTTGCACGCACCCACGGCCCTGCAGTCTGGCTTAGGTCGGTGCTACGGACCCTGCCTGCCCTCCCCGCCTTCTTCCCTCTCTTGTTCCCAAGGTCGACCCCTATCCCATGCATGTCCCAGCAGGTGCCTGCGTCAGCATCACGGGAGCACACCGACAGACCAGAAACATGAACCTTTTAGCTCAAAATATTCTGCTCAGCCCCTGGCAAGTCCCACACAGATGTTGCCAAATGGAAATCCTCTCTTTTTTGTGTGGTGACTCCCCAGGCGTCGGTAGCGCCACCTCCTTTCCACAGTAGCGACATACTGAAAGTCAGGAAAACACGAAATGAAATTTGCCTCCTGTTGCCGAGGAGGGCCTGGGTTGTGTGGCCGGTACAGAACACCTCCTGCTCATGCCTCTAAAGGAATCGGGGTTTTGTTTTTTTTTAAAGGAGTCAGGGTTTCTGGGAGAGCTGGGAATTTCGGTCAGCAGCAGAAGTAAGAGGTACCCTGCTTTTCCAGGGAAACCTCAGCCCCGTGTCAGCATCCATCCTGTTTTTATCCGCTAGCACCAGCTGCTGGAATTTGGTGGAAACAGAAAAACTAGCAGAAATCCGAGCTCCCTGTTAAAAAAGCAGCTGGAAATGCAGCGATGGAGCCCCTGCCTTTCCCCGGCTCCCGAAACCGGGCACCTCAGCGCCGGCGCTGCTGAACCCTCAAGGGAGCCGGTCGCGTCGGGACCGCTTTGGCAAGGGCTCGGAGGCAGAAAAGAACCCAGCCAGTGCCAGGTGCGTCCTTCCCCTCCTCCCTTTCCCTGGCCGTGCAGGGTGCAGCAGGGGCTTGGCTGGAGACCCCCACGTGTGCTTTGCTCAGGGGACACGGACAGACCGAGGGGTCTCTCCTGGGACGGGCTGTCCGGGAGCTTTCCCACCCCTGGGGCGGCTGGCAGCCGGCCACCGCAGCGCATCCGCCGGGGCCGGGAGCGGGAGGCTGCCGGCTCTGCAAAAGCCATTTGCAGCCGCCCTGTGCATTCGGGTGCCTGAGAAACTTCCCCGGCTCTGCTCGCACGGGGGAGGCTCTGCCCGGAGCGTGTGCTGCAGCCCTGGGACGTGCTGCCCACGGCGTCCCACCGAGGCTGGGCCTCATCCCGCTGCCAGGCCGCAGCCCGCTTTGCCCCGCACTGCTGGGGACACTGGGGAGGGATCCCGAGGCAGAAGTCCCTCGCGGCACAGCGGCAGGTTTGCAGGTGCAGCGCTGCTGCACGCTGCCAGGGAGGGGACATGGGACAGCCCCCACCCCCAGGGACCCTGCTGCCCTCCGGTGCTGCGTGAAGCCTCCCCGTGGGAGGGTGGCTGTGGGGCAAGACAAACCCGGTGGGTTTGAGGCAGGGCAGAATGCCGGGCCGAGCACTGCATCCCTCTGGGCACCCTTTATTTTGCACCTGGTGCCCAGCCTTCACGCTGGGCTGAGCTTGCCTGGGAAAGCGTGAACCCGTGGGCGGAGAGCTGCTGAAATGCAGCGCATCAGCACGGGCACAGCCTGGTGCGGGGAAGCGCCGTCTCCTTGCGGTCCTGGGCCTCCCGGATTTCCCAGCTTGCTGTTATTTTATCCGGGTGAACACACTGGTGCCAATCCTGCAGAAAACCCCAGGTCACTGTGTTTCCTCCAGCCAGGGTCACCTATGCTGTGGTGGAGGGTACAGAGAGGAAACCCGAAACCCAAGGGGGGGGCACGCTGTTCCCTGCTGCCTTGCCGGGTGCTGAGTGGAATGCCCTGGGCTCCAACACCCCGTGGAGGAGGCTGCACCGTGTGCTGGTGTGGTGTCCTGCTCTCTCCCTGCTGGGCAGAGCGCAAGGGGAGTCCCTGGGGGGCCCCGCTGGGGCCAGACCCTGTGCTGGGGTCACCCACCCTGGGGCACACCTGGGGTCCAGGGGCTGGCCTGGTGACAGGGGTGCTCCTTAGCCCCTGCTCATCACCACTGACAAACCCATTTCACCCTCCCGGTCCTGCCACGCCTCATCCTGTGGGATTCCTCCCTTCTCCAGGCCGGGGTGCAGGCGAGTTCGGCACAGCAGTGGCCAGGACCGGGTGCTCACCGGGTGGCTTTCCAGTCCTCGGCGGGGCTGTCAGCTGCCTCTCGCAGGAGCCACAGGGCATGCAGGGTCTCCTCGCCCTTGGTGCCCACGTAGCACTGGCCCAGGAAGGCAGTCGTCCGGGCCGCCTCTGAGTCTGGAAGGGTCCGAGGGGGCATGAGTAGGGTGGCGAGGCACAAAGCCACCCTCCTGCGTCCCGCTGGCAGCCCCGCTGCAGGGTGATGGCCCCCTCCTGCCTACCTCGGAGCTGCCATCGCACGGTGAAGGAGAAGATGGGCTGCGAGATGAGCCCTGCGTCCTGCTGGGACCCCTCCAGTGGCGAGGTGAGGATTTCGGAGTCACCGGTGGCAGGCCCCGGCAGGTAGGAACCGGAGAAGCTGCCGTCCTTGCCGAGGACGGACACGACCATCTGGCAGCCGCTGTTGCTCCGCCACGACCCGGAGAGGAGGCACTGCAAGGCCAGTGCCGTGGCTTGGGGTGCCCGTCCGGGCACGGAGGGCGTCCTGCTCCCACCCCACCACCCTGGCCCTGCCCAGGGATGCCTGCAGTGCTGGGGATGCGCCACGGACCCTGCGTAAAGCTGCTGCGACCGGCATCGCCACCTCCTCATGAGCGTCCCGCAGCACTGATTGCCCTCAGCCCAGCCGCTGCTCTGGGCTGTTTGCTGCTGCCACCCGGGGGAGAGCAGGTCCCCCTCTGCGAAAGCAGACGGTGTGCTGCTTTCCCTGCACGTGTGGTGGGAAATGGGGTTTCTCTGGGGCATGGCTCTGTTCGCCTGTCGCTGGAAGGCTTCCGCAGCAAGGAGCATCCTTGCAGGCGCGGTGCCTCCCTCCCAGCTTCTCCACAGCTTCCCTCGGCGCTGCGTAGTGCTGGTCCCACCAGCTCCGTCAGCCCGGCCCCAGCTCCCTGCTGAGCACCACAGCCCCAGCCGCAGCCTTTGGGTTCTAGCAGGGTGCCAGCACCACGTCCCCATCGCCACCCGTCCCTGTACCTTCCTCTCCGCAGGGGTGACACATGCTGCCAGGGCCAGGGCAAGCGCCAGGGCAAAGGCACCGCTCCCCATGGCCACGGGGCTGCGAAGCGCCCTGCACGGCCCGCTGCCGACCCCGTGCCCCAGCCCCCTTTATAGGGCTGTAACCGGAGCCCCACGGGCACCGGGCTGGCACCCAGGCAGGTGGCCAGGTGCCCGGGACAGGCGAGGCGAGGCGAGGAGGTCTGGGTGACCTGGGCAGTGCCGGAGAAGGAACGCGGGGACGAGCACGGCTGTGGAGAGGGGCGGGGGCACGGGCTTTTTTTAATGCCCTTATGGCAGCCTGGAAAGCATCAGCTGCCTTCCTTGGGAATCCATCTCCTGTGCACGCAGGCTGGATTATTATCTGTTCGAACATTTAACCGCCGCCTGATTTGCTGGTGCCGCTGCCCGACCGGGGTGTCAGGGCATCCCCAGCAGCGGCTGCAGCGCTGCACGGGAGGGAAGGCTCGCTCTGCCTTCTGCTTTAGCAGCAATAACATTTCCCCAGCATCTTCAGGATATCAGTTGCTAGTTTTGCTGCTTTTGCTTTTACAAGAGTTAGAGGAAGAAGTAACCACAGAGGAGCACTGGAGTCCAAGCAAGTGTGATTGCTCAACGCAACCAGCGTGCTACCCAGGCTTGTATTTGCACCTCTTCCTCGTATTTGCTGCTCTTAGGGGCTTTGGATGTACAAAACTCAGCCTGCAGTGTCTCTGCCTTCCTGAACTGAGCGGCTTCTCTGCTCGCTGCAGTGCCTGGAGCAGGCACAGGGCTGAGGGCAACTGAAAATTAAGGTGGGATTTAGCTGCGTGAACGCTGAACTTTTTACTTCATTACAACCCTTTTCCTTACAGCACCCCAGTGTGGGGCACAAGATTCGGCAGTGACCTTGGTTTCTACAGGAGCAGTTACAAGCAAGAGCCTTTCTGCATACCTTTGCTTGGCAGTAACTGTAAACATCAAGCGCTGCCACTTCTAGAGGCAGACACTGTCTGGAAAAACACGCCGTTAACTTCAGAAAGTGCAGTCACTTAGAAGGGACTTAGCTGAGAAGTAAAATCACTGAATGGAGAATTGGTTTGGTTCTAGCTCAAACCGGACAGATGGGATGGGATGGGATGGGATGGGATGGGATGGGATGGGATGGGATAGGATGGAGGCTTTAACTGTGTACATTTCACTTTAGGTGCCATCCAGGGCAAAGGAAGCACTTTCCTGACATCTCACATCTACCGGTACCTCTATCACCCAGCTTGATGGAGTCCTGGGACTGGAAAGGCATCTGGTGGGGACGGGTATGAAGGCGCTGCAAGGAAGGTGGCTGGATTCGGGATGCTGATGCCACCTCGGCCACCGTCAGGCAGGTGGGGATTGGTGGCGCAAGGTGGATGTTCAGGTTAGGGTGAGGTGGGAAATGAGCCCAGGGAGCTGGATGGGGGCAACCAGGGAGGGATCCGGATGTTCCTGAGCAGGGGCAGTGGTGAGCCCTCGTCTGAGCTGCCTCAGAAGGGGAGCGAGGGCAGTTTTTAATAAAAGATGACCACAGCTGACACGATTACAAATTTTATTTTTATGTGAGGGGCTGGTTTTGCTTGCCTTGGGCGGCCCAGGCTGCAGCCGGAGCATGCCATCACGGGGCAGGTGGAGACGCATCCTCACAGGATGGGGACAAGCTCGGCAGGATCTTTCCTTCTGGGGGGCGTTTGCGCGTGAAGACGTTTCTGCCCACCCTGTGGGAAGCAGAGAGTTCCTGTGGGTCGACCCGCAGACACCACCTGCTCAGGCCTGCCAGTGCCGGCAGGTGACAGGAGTGTCCCTGCATGCCCCCCAGCTTGCCTCGAGCAGCTGCTGGATGCCCCTGGCCAGGGCAAGCCCCTTGCCAGAAGGCACTCACATCCCTACTGCAAACCCAAGCTGGGGAGCTCCCAGGGGTGTCCCCTTGCCCAGGGGGATGCTTGTCCTCAGGGGTCCTGGGGACAGTCCCTCTGGGGGGCCGCTCCCCCACACATCCCCGCACTACCTCGTGGCTTTCCAGTCCTCCTTGAGGGACCCGACGGCTTCACGCAGCAGCCACATGGTGGTCAACATCTCCTTCCCACCCGCGTCCACGAAGCATTGCCCCGCAAAGGCGGTGGTGGCATCTGGGGGAAGCACTTGTTGGGGGGTCGATGGGGACAGCACCCACACTTGCTGGCTGCTTCCCCCTCCCCAGGGTCCTCCCAGCTGCCGTGATCCCTGCTGCGATGGCCGCACACCCCCCCAACCCATGCTGGGGGGGCCTGCCCTTCCCCAGCGGCTCCTTCGGGCAAGGCAGGCTCTGCAGCACCACGTCCTCCCTGCCCTGACGGGGTCCAGACCCACCACGGTCAGCCCTGGGCTGCCGGGCAGGGATGGGTGCAAAGATGCTGGGTGAGGAGGGGCTGCCCTGTGAGAGCCCAGCGGTGCCCGTTAGCCCCACGCTGGGCAGGCGCCGCTGCCTCCCTCTGCTTAGCTGCACCAAAGCATCACCCAGCAGACTTCCCAGCAGAGGAAAAAACCTGCCGGCCGCCGGCATGGCTCCCGGTGCCCCCACGGTGCCATCCCCAGGTTTCCCAGCACTTACTGGAGAACTTGTCCCAGCGCACAGTGAAGGCGAAGGTGGGCCAGCCCCCCTCACTGGGCTGCTGCTGGGCACCCTTCAAGGGGGAGGCGCGGGCACAGCCACCGGCGAGGGTGACCCGGGTGAGGTATTTCCCCTGGAAGGCGCCGTCGTCCCTCACTGCCGAAATCTCCATCAGCGAGTCCTGCTCATTCCTCCACAGCCCGCTGAGCTGGCACTGAAGGGACATGGCCACAGGCCCTCTGCCCCTGTGTGTGGCACAGAGCGAGACCCCACCCCTCCCACTGCCCTGCAGCTGGAGCCGCAAGCCTTGCTGTGAGTGGAACTGCAGGGCACGGCTGTCCCTGCCCCCAGCTTGGGGAAATGCTCCCCCGGGCGCTGCTGGCACGACCCAGCCTGTCAGCACGCGTGGTACACCCAGGCACAGACCCCATGGGAGGGGATGCCCCGTGCATGGTGCCCTCATGCACACCCCATGAAGGTGCCCCTGAGCACAGACCTCATGGGAAGCGGTGTCCCGCGCGTGTTGCCCCAGACACGTATCCCACGGGAGGGGGTACCCCATGCATGGTGCTCCTGGGCACAGACCCTTTGGGAGGAAATGCCCTGTGCATGGTGCCCCTGTGGGAGCAAAGGTGGTACCAGGTGGCTGGAGGTGACCCAGAGGTAGCCTGCCCATTGCCTGGACTAGGTGCTTGCAAAGTTCTGCTTGTCCCAGCCTAAGAAAGCGTTTAAGAGAGAACCCCTGGCTGCCCAGATTGCATCCCAGTGCCATGTCTGCTGTGTCCCCATCGTCACCCGTCCCCATACCTTCCTTTCCACAGGGGTGACACACGCTGCCAGGGCCAGGGTGAGGACCAGGGCAAAGGCACCGCTCCCCATGGCTGCAGGGCAGCGAAGCTCCCGGCACGGCTCCCTCCTCTCCCTACACCCTGGCCCCATTTATAGGGCTGTAACTGGAGCCCTGTGGGCACCGGGCTGGCAGCCACGGGGCGCGTGGCTGGGTGGCAGGGTGCCCGGGACAGGCGAGGCGAGGAGGTCTGCGTGACCTGGGCAGCGCTGGAGGAACGCGGGGAAGAGCACGGCTGCGGAGAGAGGTGGGGGTGTAGGGATGGTTTGCACATCCACTAACCAAGAGGCTCCGCCAGCCCATTCCTTGCTCTGTGACAGAGCCCTTGGACTGGGCACAGCCTGGCACTGTCCCACTGCCACCGTCCCAGTGCTGACATCCCAAGACGGTGCTGCAGCAAGCGCAGCCCAACCAGTTCTTCTCCGCTGCACTGAAGGGTGGTGTGTCTGCCCACAGGCGTTCTTCCTCGTGGCCCTCCCTCCTGCATTACAAATTTCTGCTGCTGTTTCTAAGCTGTTTTTTCTCTTGGCTGTGATGGGCTTTCCCTGGGTCTGGGAGCTGTGACGGTCACTGCAGCAGGAGCTCTGGGGCACCGATGAACAGATCTCTCTTGTAAGCGCAGAAGGGCTTTTCCGGAAGATATATAGATATTAAAATTTTCTTGTCCCTGTGGGAGGGGATGCCCATGCACAGACCCCAGGAGAGGCGATGCTGCTTGCATGGTGCTTTGAGGCTGGGCAGGGCACAGCGCCACAGCAGAGCCCTGTCTGAGCCCTCCCAAGGGGTCCCTAATGGTATGAGACTGTACGGAGGATGCGCAGGTGGCCAGGGGTCCTTGGTTTGCCCTGTTCTAGCACCGGGACAAGGCACAGCCACCTCCTCCACGACATCTCTCCGACCAGGTGAACATGTCGCTGTCGACACTGCAGGGGAAGACAGAGCCGGCACCTGGCTGCATCCAGGTCCGGAGGGACCTCTCCGGCCCCTGCATCTGCTTTGAGAATCCTCCAGAGACACATCCTCCCTGGGCTTGAAGACACCAGGAGGGCCACTCTCCTCCTCCCTGGGGAGCAGGATCCAGCAACGCTCCTGTGAAAATGGCACTTTGTTTTTAATTAAAAAATGACAGTAGCTGCCTTCAGCTTCCGTCCCAGGGACTTGCTCCAGAAGCCCTTGGGGTCCCAGTGCTGCTCTCCCTTGCTTGCTGCCCAGCTGGACCCCAGCACCAGCACCCACCCTCAGGGTGCAGCCCTGCGGAGAAAGGCTGGGCTTGTAAGGTTCAACTTAAGCAAAGTAAAGCAACGGGTTTATCATGCCCTGGATGGAGCAAGGACGAGAGCTGAGAAACTTGCTCATCTGGCAAAAACCAGCAAAAGGATAAGAATGCTGGTATCTGCTTCTCCCTTCTACAAACCTTGACAGGGGAGATAACAGCTGAAAGACGGAGCCTTGCGGTGGCAAGACGGCTAAAGAGCGAGGGACAAAGCAGAAAAACAGTTTCAGCACAAAACTCTGAAGGCTATGATGCCCAGGAGTGAAACCTTTGCTTAATTATCTAGAAAATTAGTATTACAGCTAACACCCCTGCTTAATTCTAAACATATATGACTACGTCACTCAACTCTCTGCCTAAACCATGCTGTATGTAGCCTGTGGGAGGGGAAACAAAGAATTCGAGAATAAAAAGAGGAGAATAAGGGGTAAAAATTGGGAGAAAGGGACTGAAGATCTAGAAGAGACAGTCGACGGGCTGTGCTCCTCTTCCTCCACCCAAGACGGGGCCGCCTTCTTGGTAAGAACTGCGCCTTCGCCCCTGGTGAAGAATACCCGGGAAAACTCGGCCAGCATTGCTCTGGGGTATCAGCGTTACTGCAGTAAGTGCGTGTGTCAACGGCAATTCCGCACTTGGAACGTCTGTCGCCTCCATAAGTTCCCTGTACTTGCAGCTTTGCGGGACTGTGTCAGTGACAGTCCCCGGGAGGGCTCTGACAGGCAAACGTCACACGAAGACCCCTCACACAGAGCAGGGATGGAGAAGTGCCCTGCAGCCCTGCTCTGCCCGCGGGTCACTCGCTGGATTTCCAGTCATCCTTCCAGGCATCCATCGTGCATGATCCACATGGTCCTCAGTATTTCCCCCCTGTCATCATCCTCGAAGCACTGGCCCATGGAGGCGGAGTCTGCAGCCCGGGAAGGGGTGAGAGGTGGGAGAGGGTGCTGGGGTAGGGTTTTCTCTCTTAGGCAGACAGCTCGCCAGTTTGTGAGAGAGAAAGGCTGCTCGTCGGTGGGTGACGTTTCCCTCCCCAGCCCCCTGTCCTGCTGGACCTGGGGCACGGTGTTAGACAGGCGTGGGATATGCAGAGCGTGGAGGGGTTGAGCCCAGCTGAGCCTGCACCCGGCTCTGCTCCACCTCGTCCTGCGCAGGACCTGTCTGGACAAGAGCCGGAGGTGGGGACCAGGAGGTGCCATCAGCCATGGAGCTCTGGCGTTTGGGAAGGGCGAGCACTGGGACACCACAGAAGGGCAGGAGCCCATCAAGGACACCACAAGGAAGGCTGGGGAGCTCTGGGGACACTGTGGAGATGGAGGAGCATTTGGGACAACAAAGGAGAATGCAGGGGACTAAGGATAGTGCAGGGAAGGGCAGAAGAGCATCAGGATGCCACAGGGAGGGCAGGGGAGCTCTGGGGACATGACAGGGAAGCTGGGAAAGGAGAAGCACCTGAAAAGCTCTAGTTGACAGTGAAGCTGAAGGTGGGCTGGCTCTTCTGTGCAGTGCTGGGACCCCAGCAGCAATGACACCCAGATCTCGTTTGGGGGGGCAGCCACGGCTGTGTGGTAGGAGCCGGCAAAGTCACCTTTCCCGTTCATGGCCGCAATGGTCATGTTAGAGCCCAGATCATTGACCAGCGCCTGGTCAGAACGCTCCAGAGCGGAGGGGACTCAGCAGCAGTTTCGTGGCACAGCCCACGCGTGGGCAGGGGGGCAGGACCAGGCAGCCCTGGGAGCTGCACAGGGGAAGCTGGACAAGCCGCAGGTCCCCCGTCCACCCAAAGGGATGTGCTACCAAGTGTGATGAGCTCAGCTGTGGGGTGGAGAGGCGGATTATATCTGGCAGGGTGCTGAGGTTCCCAGCCAGCCCCAGCAGGGGCTGGGGGCCTGGACGAGGAGTTCCTCCGTCCTCCCCGGATGATGGTTCGTGCTCAGCAAGGTGGCAGGCAGAGCTGGGCCAAGAGAGAAGCGGAGGAGCAGAGCAGGGTGTACAGTTCCAAACAGGGGGCTGGCAGGAGCTGTAGGACTTCATTGGAAAGTGAAGTTACAGGCTTGAAAATCCCATTTATTCTTATGTTGCCGCTGCAGTGTGGCTGGGTGCCAGGCAAAGCCCATCACACACCCAAGCCAACCAGCCACCGAGTCCCTGCGTGACCTGGGAACTGCCCAGCTCCATCTCCTGAGGAGGCACAGCAGCTGGACTGAGACAGATGTTGCGCACTGAGATGCTCAGTGTCGGCTCCTTTGTAAACAGTCGACAGGAGCAGTCCCTGCAGCAATGGTCGCGCAGGGCAGTCTTCTGCAGGTGGTTGAGACACGTAAGTGCTGGAGGACCCCTGCAACGGAGACTCCTTCTCCACTCTGACCGTGACCAGCTGTTTGAGGGATGTGATCCCCTACGTGAGCATGACCCCACGCCAAGATCCCAAGAAATTGGGGGTTTTTTTTGTGACCCATGCACTGTGCGTGAGCAGCTGCGTACACGGACGCGGCAGCGGCGAGAGCGCGAGGAGCCTCCTGCCGCCTCGGGCTCCCCGTGGCCCGGCAGGCATTCACGGCGTGTGAATGACCAGGACCAAGGCTGGCCATGCAGCAGCAAGGGCCGGGTTTCCACCCAGCAGGGGGCCTGCAGTGGGGCTGAAGGGGACCCCGCTGCTCACCTTTGCTGTGCCCATCAGCCCGAGCGGGAAGGAGGTCGATAGTGCCGGGTTTGCGGCTCAGAGAGGCAGAGCAGACACGAGCTGTGTGCAAAGCACTGCGAGCAGGTCTTGCAGCTGGGTAAAACCCAGTGCTGATGCATGCCCAGCGCCCACGGGGAAGCACCCTCAGGCGCAGCCCCCCGCAGATGCCTGCGGCCACCCCTGGCACACCGTGTCCTCTCACCTGCCGCCCCACAACCAAGACGCTGGACGTGTCACCGCCTCGCTGGGTGACCTCATATGGGGACCGGCCTTGCCAACAGCTCTGCCAGCCCACGCCGCAGGCACTTCTCCCCGGCAGCGCGGCTGCCTGCAGGGTTTGCAGACTGCTCAAACCGTGGTCAGCACCGCCGCCTTGCTGCAGCTCCCCGCCACTGCTGCACAGCCCCCGGGGAGCCCTGCCCCAGCGAAATGTTGACAGGTGGCAGTAATAAAGGCATAGAGGTCCTCTGCTCAGAAAGGCTGTAAGGGAACTGAAACAGCTGGAGAAATTCCAGGGAGGCCCTGAGAAGGAAACAGCAGCATCGCTCCGGAAGCTGAAGATGGACCCGAGGGAGAAAAACGTGAAAAGCAACCCACGTGCAGCTCTGCATGAGGCAGGCTGAAACACAGAGCAGGTGGAAAACTTGCTAACACCACGGATGCTGTTAGCAAAGCTCTGCCGTGGCACTGATGGCAGGAAAACCGGGCAGCAGCGGGAGGCGGCAGCAGCACCAGCACGCTCCTGCCTTTAGGCTGCTCCAACCCCAGGCAGGGTGCCAATGCGGGGCGCGAAGCACCGTCCGGGGTTATTTTGGGACTGCACGGCTCGAGGACCAAGTTTCAGAATCAGACTCGGAGCAGAGTTTCCTGGAAATCATATGTTTTGGCTGGGAGGGGTGACCCAAGCAGCACTGGAATTGCCCATTACGGTAAGTCACAAGGTCCGGCAGGCAGGGGTTTGGGGCCGGATTTGCTGGATGCCCGCTTTCCAGTAAATCACACACTTTCCCCAGGAAGAGTTTTGGGGCTGGATGTGCTGCAGCTGCCAGCGCTGTGCTGCCGGTACGGAGCAGCCCTCGCCGCTCGCCAGGACTACGGACACAGCCGGGACACCCACACCTGCCTGCCCGAGGGCTGCCTCAGAGCTGGGGGGGATCTCAGGCAGCTTTCTGGGGTGCAGAAGGGCCCCCCCGCTTTACCCCCGTCACGCTGGCCCGGCGTGGAGCAGGGAAGAGCCAGTGCTGGCCCACGCTTGCTGTCAGAGGGTCACTGTGGGCATGCACCAACCCACGTGGGCTGGAAAAGGGGCTTTCTTGGGACCAGTCTCTTCCCAGAATGGCAGCGTGAGAGCTTCGCCCGCACCCACCGCAGTGCTTTAGCACAGCTTCCCCAGGACGTAGTCACCGACTGCACAAGGCTGGGCTGCAAGGTAAAATTTGAATTCTCTTTGTGTTTTGGGGACATCTTCCCCCTGAGCTGGTAACAACCCCATGCTGGTACATACTGACGGTGCTGAGGGGTCTCCCAAGCCTGGCTGAAGTGAGAGGGTTCTCCCTCCTGCTTTCAGCCCATGCGAGTGAAGATGTTGCGGCCAATCCTGTGGGGAAGCAGAAGGCCATCGGTGCCCGTCCGGTGGAGGGGCAGGGGTCCCAGCCGGGCTGGGTGACCCTTGACTCACCTGGTGTTCCACCATTAGATCAGATCGTGACAGCAGCACGCCTCCCTAGAGAGTGCATCAGGTCGGCAGGTGGGTGCCTCTGTCCCTCTCAGAAGAGAGTCACCTCCTGCTATCACCCGCCACCTCTTCTTAGTTGCGCGGGTTGTGATATGGGGAGCAGATTGGGCTGCCTTGCTCAGCACCAGCATCTCCCCTCATGTGACGGGGCTCTCCTCTCCAGTCCGCAGAGCAGTGAAGCGGTTCTGCGAGGGCACCTCAGGCTCCGGGGGAAGTCCCTTCCCGCAGCAGGTCCCTTCCGTTGCAGGCTTCCATTCTTCTGCGTTACTGGCCCCGCTCCCTTCCGTGTGTGCCGGTGGGGAGGTTTTGGCTGTTTGGCCGTGGGCTGTAGATCCCCTGCAGACTGCGCTGGGAACCAGCTCTCTAACTCTTTCTCAACTTCCCTGATGCTACGCAGCCTTCTCACTGCCCTCTGCAGCTCAGCGCCCCCCTGCAGGACGTCCTCCGCCTGGGCACAGCTTTTGCAGCCAGGTCTGCTGCCTGCCCCTGCCCCACGAGAAAGGTCCAGGCCTGCCTGCAGTCCGAGCTCTGCACCGCAGCCTCTCCCTTTGCAGCTCCGTCTGGGTGGAGGCGTCGGCCACCGCTGGGGTAGATGGTGCAGACCACACGGCCGGAGCTGCAGCCTTTGCTCTCAGACGAGTGCCCACCGTTCTGCCTTGGGAGTCAGGCAGGATGAAGTGCCCTTGGCCTGTGCAGTCGGTCACAGCACGGTGCCCGGTTGCTGGGTTAGATGTACTTCAAGCCTCTCCACTCGGCCAGTGGAATGTCCCTCCTTCAAAGAGGTGCCCTCCCTGCGCGCCCTCCCGCGTGAGCTGCTGCCCCACACTCTGTTTGCCTGCTCTGTTTGCAGCGCTCCTCGAAGAAGGGCTTGGGTGATATGGGGAGGCCTAAGCATACCCACATTACTCCACCTTAACAAACTGGCATGACTTGACCTCCCTCTTGCTCTTTCGGGGCGCTCAGAATCAGTGGCTGTACCTATTTATGCGATCGACTGCCTCCTATTGCATATTTCTATGCCCCTCCGTTCACTTTGTCAAACTCCAGCAGGCAAGTAAGCGGACTTAAGAAGAGGTACTTTTACAATGAGGGACCCTGACAGAAAGTATTCCCTTACATTCCCCGTGAAGCAGAAGTGGAAAAGTGAAGGCTTCATCTTTGCCGTAAATCCAAAGAGACTTGTCAGCCGTGGGGTCCCCCAAGGTGCCGAACTGGGCTCCACTCTGGGAGCTGCCTACGGAAGAGGACCTTGCTCTTGTCTCGCGACTGAAATCCCTCGCTCTTCAGCCTCATGAGCTGTTGGTAACAGCACACGAGGAGGTCAGAAATCCCTTGGCTGTGATTTCCGGTTGTTCTGGGGGACTGTGAGCTCCTCGCTGCTCCCATGATGGCGCCTGGAAAACAGGGCAGAGCTGTGGGCTCAGCCCCGGGTGGGACTGTGTCCTGGCCCTTGCAAGGAGCTGCTCGAAGGGATGCGCTCCCCCCTCTGGGAGGGCAGCTTCCCTGGCTGTGCTCCAGCGGCCCTCAGGGTGTTCCTGGTAACCCCAGGCAGTCATGGCCCAGCTGTGACATCACAGAGCCTTGCTGTGAGCTCACAGAGCCCTGCGGTGCCCCGCCGGCTACAAGTACCAACCACTCAGCCCCCGGCCCCACTTCCAGCAGCAGCAGCAGCCAAAGGAGCAGCAGCAGCAGGAAGGTGCAAGCGCAGGGGGCCATGGTCATGGCCTTCCCCCGACGCCTCCTCCTCCTCCTCCTCCTGGTGGCCCTGCACGCCAGGGCTGCCTGGGCTGATCCCTGGCAAGCCTGGGGAGCAGGTAAGCAAGCGGTGCTGGTGCAGCCCTTCATGGGCCAGCAGGCTCTTCTCCTCCAGAAGCGTGGAGGATGGATTTTTCCTCCAGTGCTGCTTTAGAGAGGGCTCCCCCTGTGTGCGTTAGAGCTCTCCCAGCAAGAAAGCCCTAAGGGACTCTATATGTTGGTCCATCTGGACCACTGGGATGCAGTGCTGCCGATGCAGATGACAACGGATGACGGAAGCTTCTCTGGGTGTTCAGTTACAGATGTACCTGTAGAGAGGACTTCTCCAGCTCCTCGGATGGACGCTGCACTACAGCCTGCTTGGCATGGCAGGGGTGCGTAGTCGGTCTCTGCTGACCTCACAGGTTAAGCACTGGTTTTCTATAGTGTTTTCACGTGAAATTGAACCAAATGCATTCTGTTAAGGTCCTGCAAGAGGAAAGTACCCAGCTAAAGTAGGAAAAACGTGCCTGGAGCTATTTGAAGAGCTAAGAAACGTTCTGAAGGACCTGAAGAGAGGAAACGGTAGGTATATTTCCCTCTATATTTCTATAATTTACACAGGATCACTGTGTGTCAGCAGGCTTTTCCCCAGTGCCCGCTCTTGCATGTCACGTCAGCAGCCAGAGCTGAAAGTGTTTTGGGTTTGAGGCGTCTGGACCACATCCCACAGATGATGGGAAATGTGACCTTTAATCCAACGCACCTCCCACTGTAGCTGCATCCCAGAGCTCACCATGAGTCCCAGGAGGCCCAAAGCACAAGAGCAGCACAGAGCGGGATCCCTCCTGTGAGCTGAGGTCCAGAGCGACGCCCTGATCCCAGACCGGGCAAGGGCTCAGAGGAAACCTTCCCATCCTCCTGCACATCCTCTGTGCCTGAGCCATGCTGAGGCTTTACGTGACATCATCTGTGCTTTTTGGCAGTGCTGTCAGAGCCCGGAGAAGACCAGCATGGCCATGCAGATGAAATTGTTCGCACAGACTCAGGTACTGAGCAATCTTGCTGGGGTCCCTAAGTGGGTGAGATGTCCCAAAACCTGGGAGCGTCCGCAAGCGGTGCCCACGCTGGAGAGAAGGCAGAGGGAAGAAAAAGGCTCAGGTGTCTCCTGAGAGGGCCTGACTCCATCCCCTCGGGGTATGGGAGCTGGCCCTGGAGGAGGGAGAGTTGAGGGTGACACCCCCGGCCGCAGGGATGGTTTTGGTCCGTCTCACTCAAAGGCTGCAAGCCCTCCCATGCTCTCCTTCTGGCCTTCTGAGTTTTGTTTGGTGAGACAACCAGGGGCAGTGGGGGAAACCGAGAGGTTCCTGTTCGTAGCACATGTGCTGCAAGCTTAGCAGTGGTGCACCGGACAAACTGACGTGTTGAATTGCTCCTCCAGAGGTGGTCGGCCACACAAACACAAGTGTTGACAGTGCCCAGAACACCACAAATCTTTTCAGTCCCCAAGACGTGAGAAGGCTCCTTCTGATCGGCACAGCAGCCACCATGCTGTCCTTGCCACTTGCAATAGTGTGCTGTGTCAGGATCTGGCGGCGGAGAAAGACCAAGCAGTGAGTCCCCGATTCCCCGCGACACTCCTTGCTTCCATGGCTGCTCGGTGCTCCATGAGTTGCAGGTGTCCACCTCGGCCAAGGTGGGCCAGCAGCTCAGCCTGTGTTGCTGAGCTTTGCCAGCTCTGGGCCATGCTGTGGAGGACACTCCCTGTGTCCTGTGTGAAGCTGAAGGCCTCATCGGCCTCCACTCTCCACAGGCTCCACTCTGAAACGTCAGACCAGCTGGAAACCGGCGGCTGCAGCTCGCGCTCGGACAGACAGCGCAGCTGCCCTGGCAGCCCTGGGTGCCAGACCCAATGCCAGCAGCCACTGTTCCTGCCTGGAAACCTGGCGCAGCCGCCCTTCCTAGAGCCACCCAGCCCATCCGTGGCCACCCTGCTGCCGGAGAACCAGCCCAGTGGCCTTCAGCCCCAGTGACAAGAAGAACAGCCTCTGCACAGTGAGTGAACTGGCCAGACTCTCCAGACAGAAGGCCCGGCTCCCCTGTCGCACAGCCCAGATCCCAAACCCACCAAAATGGCTGCCCTTCCCCCCAGATGAGCTCTGCAGTGCCGTAGCCGAGACGTACCATCAGACGGACGAGTATTCCAGTGGCCTGGACACACCCTCCTATCAGCCAGTCCAGCTCTCCTGCAAACCAATCCGCCTCTCAGATCCCCCGGACTGGGTCCGCAGAGCTCTAGCCGAGCACTCCAACCAGCCGGACAAGTCCTCTTGACTCGCGCCCGAGCCCAACAGCAGTGCAGCTGAGCTCTGCAGCCACCCAAAGGACTTCTCCAGCCAGCTGGCCAGGCCCACCAGGCACCAGAAACGAAAGCCCCTCCTTTCATTCTTCAGAAAAAAAGTGACTTTGTTGTGTGTGACATGGCTTGGTGCTGGACTTGGCCGTGTTATGTTAACGGTTGGACTCTCTGATCCTAAAGGTCTTTGCTACCTCAATGATTGTGAGCACCTATGTTGTCATCAGAGTGAGCCGTTCAATAAATCTACATTAACAACTCAGGCGGTGGAAAACCTTCCTCACACTGAAACAGGGCAGCCAAAGGATTTCTCTAAATGGTCATAAAACTGGCATTGCCGGGCTGGCGTGTGTGTCCTCCTGCCCGTGGTGGCTCGAGTGTTGGTTTGTAGTCTTTGGAGCATGGTGGCTTGGGCTTCCAGGACAGCCACTGGCCCTGGTTCCCGTGAGCACCATTGCCTGGCTTGGGCCCTTTGGATCTCCTTCGGCACATCGTCATTGCCCTTCCGGCTGCTTCGACTCCAGCCTCACCTCGTGGCTTCCCAGTGGCTGGGCAGGGAGTCGACCTTCTCCCGCAGCAGCCAGGAGGTCTGCAGGACCTCCTCCCCACCGTCCCCAGCAAAGCACTGGCCCACAAAGACAGCTGTGGAGTCTGGGGGAGCAGTTGCTGTTAGCATCCCAGCGGGACCCCAGCTGCATTTGCACCTTCACCGGCACCACCAGGCTTAACGCTTATGGAGCCCGGGTGGGTCCCAGTGTTTGCTGGGAAATGGTCTGTGGCAGAGACGCTGTCAAAGCCACTCTCAATGGCGCCTAGCGCGAGCAGTGCTTCGGGAGGTGTCCTGCTGTGTGCAGGTACCGCCTGGAGTGGGGAGAGATGAGGGAAGGACAGACTGGGGACAGGACAGTGGCCAGAGGGATTGGGGTGGGCGCTGGAACCCGCCCGAGCTCCCCTCTCCAGCCCACCAGCCCATCCAGGCACAGCTGGTGCTGCAGCTACTGACCAGAGAACTTCCAGTTGACGGGGAAGCCGAAGGTGCACTGCCCCTCGTTGTCCAAGTGCTGGGAGCCGACAAGGGGGGACGGCACGATGGGTTTCTGGGCGCTCGACACGGCGGTGTGGTACTCGCCGGAGAAGTTGCCCTGGCTGTCAACCGCAGACACGTGCATGCTGGAGCCCAGCTCGTTCTCCCACCAGCCGGTCAGGTAGCACTGCTGGGGGACGAGCAGATGTGGCCCTGGGTTAGCGCCCGTACACAGCCCTTAGCCCTGCCATGGGCTGAGCCCCCTGCCTGCACCCCCCGATGTCCGCAGGGTGCCGGCTCTCACCTTGGCTTTCCCCGTGGGGCGTTCCTGCTCACGGCCCGGTCGCCACTTGTTCTTGGTCCCCTTGGCCTCCTTCACCCCGGCCCTTTCCCCCCTGGGGATCTCAACTGCCTGGCAGAGGAGCTTGGAAAAGCCAGAAAACACAGGGGCAAGGTGTGGGCAGCGGCACAGCAGGGTGTCTGCGGAGCCCCGCGAGAGCTCGAGCACTCGTCGTTCAGAGACAGGGTTTAGAACGTCGCTGCCATCTCAGCCATGTCGGAGGGCCAAAAGCTGGGGTAAGCAAGTGGAAGGGGAGAGGTGAAGAGGAACAGCTAAAGGCAGGAGCCCCAGACAGGCAGAAATAGAGGCAGGCCCCCCGCTCCAGCCCTGCCAGGTGAGCTGTGCGAGCCCACGACACGTCTGCCCATGCCTTTGGGGACGTGTTCTGTGCTTGTGTCATGGAGGCCCCACCACACAGAGTAGTAACTCAAAATGCTCCCACCAAACAAAGCAAACCACAAGCCCGGGTGCCAGGTGGAGGCATCGACAAAACAAACAGAGCAGCTACTCAAAAATGAAAGTTTATTCCAACCAAAAAATAGCCAGCACCCTGACTGACCAAAATAAATCACAAGTTCGGATGCCAGGCGGGAACATAATACTACTATAGTCCTTGTAGCAAGATGATCCGAGATCTGCACACAGTCACTTACAAAAGGGGGGAAAACCTCCCACTCAAGGGTACCCAGAAAAGGATAGCCAGAAAAGGGGATCCCCCTTACCCAAAAGGGGCCAGGCCTCACTCATGGCCATATATTCAGAAGAAGTCTTGACTCACCAAAGGTGGGGGGGGAGGGTGCTCAATCCTGGGAAGTTTCCTTGGGCGGCATCGCTACCCAAGGGGAGAGTCCCCGACCGCTGCTCCATGGAGGATCGACTCACACTGGCTCTCCAGTGGGGCAGTTTGTAAGCCAGTTGAGTCTGACCTGTGGCCAATCCTGATCAGCTGGGGGCAAGCGCACAAAAAGGCAAGGTGAGCGCCTGAAGCAAAGTAACCAGGTTTTAACAGCTGGAAAACACTGACCTTTGTCGGGGTTTTGGCAAGCCCCGGTCTTTGTTGGGTCTTTGGCAGGGCGGGTGCATCTGCCGCGTTGTGCTCTCCCAGGCTCCAGCTCTCACGGAGCAGAGGAGATTGTCTGTTTACCATGGTCATCCCCCCATGAAAATTAGTTCCCTTCTTAGCCTGTCCGTGCCCTTGACCTCATTGAGACATTGAGATGCTAAGACGGGACGAGACGAGACGAGACAAGACGAGACGGTGGCAGAGGTCTGGGCAACTGCCCTGTCCTGTAGCAGCTGATTTGAAGGAGGAAGGGCAGCCCCAACCCCCATCCCACCGAGAGGTGCCCGGAGCACGCAGCTCCCATGTCCCTTCCAGGGTTAATCGAACTGAGGTGGGGCCCTCCTGTGGGTTATTTCCCAGTCTGCCCATAAAACCCGAGAGGGTGGAAGTTCTCAGAGCTGCCCCCGTGCAGGGGACCTCAGCGAAGCCATGCTGGAGCCAGCATGGAGGCTCCCGTGCCGAAAAGCAAGACATTTAGTCTCAGCAGCAGTTTTGCTCCAGTGCCATCGGTGTGGGCCCCTTCTCGTCAGAGAGGATGCTTGGGGCTAAGTCACCGTGTTGAAATGGGAGACCTTTCCTCGGTGGCTCCTACCGCAGATGTTTCCAGTGTTGCTTTTACTTTTGCTCACAACTGGAGAGCATCGGTTTTGTTTAAGCAAGCCGTTGTCAGCAGTCCAACTTGTGCTGTGCTGGGGTGCAGCAGGGGAGGGATGAACTTGCCCCGAACCCCGGAGCACAGCTGGGCCATGCAGAGTTTCCACTGCTTGTCCTGGGACACCTGCGACCTTTGGGCAGGAGATATGCTGGCAGAAAAAATCCTTTGCCTTGACACTCGCACTGCTACGCATCAAACTCCCTGTCACCTCTATAAGGCCACGGATCTCTGGCAGGCTCTGCTTCCTCTAATGCCCTGTAAGCTGAAATGAATGATATCGCCTTATTTTAATACATTCTCCATTAGTTCTTTCTTTAAGAGAATCACAGAACGGTTTGGGACGGAAGGGACCTTAAAGGTCATCCAGTTCCAACCCCCCTGCCATGGGCAGGGACACTTTCCACTAGACCAGGTTGCTCCAAGCCCCATCCAACCTGGCCTTGAACACTGCCAGCGAGGGGCCGTCCCAACCTCTCTGGGCAACTCTTTCCATCCAGTGCCTCACCACCCTCATAGGAAAGGGTTTCTTCCTAATATCTAATCTAAATCTCCCCTCTTGCAGTTTAAAACCGTGATGCCTCGTCAGATTTGTAAGAGACTAAGCAGAAATATCAATTTGTCTCTACGTATGCCTCAACATTGGTGACAGCCCCTTCTAACTGCAAGACTTTGCGACCACGGCAACAAGCCCCTCCCTACCCCAAGAAGAACAGACAACACGTGCACACCATGCCTGACTCCAAGCACGTAGTCCACGACCCACTGAGCATGCCCCAGGCCCAGGATCAGAGGCTCGGACCCTCTGGAAAATTCCAGGACAGTGCTGGGCATGCTCCCCACCAGCAGGTGCGAGGCGTGGACATGTAAACTAGCTCCAACTATGGAGCGAGACACCACTATACGGGGCGGAGGCTGTGAGGAACAGGGGCTGGCTCTCGAGGGTCTCTCATCTTTTGCTGGGGACAGACCCCTTCGCCGCTGGACATCAAAGACACGAAGACCCTAAAGACTTGTCGGATCGACAGGACGCTGAAGATCCGTGGCAGCTATCTGGTGGCTGTCTCTCTCTCCCCTCTCCCTTTCTTTTTCTTTCTCTCTCTTTCTCTCTTCTTCCTCACGTGAACATTGGTAGTTCAATAAATCAAGTTAGCACTTGACTCCATTTGAGTCTTTGTTCTGTTTCCCAGAATCACGAACCCGTGTCATGATAAAACACCTGATTGAGCATCACTCAGGAGTTAAGCTCAGCTGCCCCTAGCCACCCAGGATTACCTGAGGTCGGTTAGAAAGCAAGGGGGTTTAACGTCTGCCAAATTGTTCCACCATTAGATCAGATCGTGACAGCAGCACGCCTCCCTAGAGAGTGCATCAGGTCGGCAGGTGGGTGCCGCTGTCCCTCTCAGAAGAGAGTCACCTCCTGCTATCACCCGCCGCCTCTTCTTAGTTGCGCGGGTTGTGATACGGGGAGCAGATCGGGCTGCCTTGCTCAGCACCAGCATCTCCCCTCATGTGACGGGGCTCTCCTCTCCAGTCCGCAGAGCAGTGAAGCGGTTCTGCGAGGGCACCTCAGGCTCCGGGGGAAGTCCCTTCCCGCAGCAGGTCCCTTCCGTTGCAGGCTTCCATTCTTCTGCGTTACTGGCCCCGCTCCCTTCCGTGTGTGCCGGTGGGGAGGTTTTGGCTGTTTGGCCGTGGGCTGTAGATCCCCTGCAGACTGCGCTGGGAACCAGCTCTCTAACTCTTTCTCAACTTCCCTGATGCTACGCAGCCTTCTCACTGCCCTCTGCAGCTCAGCGCCCCCCTGCAGGACGTCCTCCGCCTGGGCACAGCTTTTGCAGCCAGGTCTGCTGCCTGCCCCTGCCCCACGAGAAAGGTCCAGGCCTGCCTGCAGTCCGAGCTCTGCACCGCAGCCTCTCCCTTTGCAGCTCCGTCTGGGTGGAGGCGTCGGCCACCGCTGGGGTAGATGGTGCAGACCACACGGCCGGAGCTGCAGCCTTTGCTCTCAGACGAGTGCCCACCGTTCTGCCTTGGGGGTCAGGCAGGATGAGTGCCCTTGGCCTGTGCAGACGGTCACAGCACGGTGCCCGGTTGCTGGGTTAGATGTACTTCAAGCCTCTCCACTCGGCCAGTGGAATGTCCCTCCTTCAAAGAGGTGCCCTCCCTGTGCGCCCTCCCGCGTGAGCTGCTGCCCCACACTCTGTTTGCCTGCTCTGTCTGCAGCGCTCCTCGAAGAAGGGCTTGGGTGATATGGGGAGGCCTAAGCATACCCACATTACTCCACCTTAACAAACTGGCATGACTTGACCTCCCTCTTGCTCTTTCGGGGCGCTCAGAATCAGTGGCTGTACCTATTTATGCGATCGACTGCTTCCTATTGCATATTTCTATGCCCCTCCGTTCACTTTGTCAAACTCCAGCAGGCAAGTAAGCGGACTTAAGAAGAGGTACTTTTACAATGAGGGACCCTGACAGAAAGTATTCCCTTACATTCCCCGTGAAGCAGAAGTGGAAAAGTGAAGGCTTCATCTTTGCCGTAAATCCAAAGAGACTTGTCAGCCGTGGGGTCCCCCAAGGTGCCGAACTGGGCTCCACTCTGGGAGCTGCCTACGGAAGAGGACCTTGCTCTTGTCTTGCGACTGAAATCCCTCGCTCTTCAGCCTCATGAGCTGTTGGTAACAGCACACGAGGAGGTCAGAAATCCCTTGGCTGTGATTTCCGGTTGTTCTGGGGGACTGTGAGCTCCTCGCTGCTCCCATGATGGCGCCTGGAAAACAGGGCAGAGCTGTGGGCTCAGCCCCGGGTGGGACTGTGTCCTGGCCCTTGCAAGGAGCTGCTCGAAGGGATGCGCTCCCCCCTCTGGGAGGGCAGCTTCCCTGGCTGTGCTCCAGCGGCCCTCAGGGTGTTCCTGGTAACCCCAGGCAGTCATGGCCCAGCTGTGACGTCACAGAGCCTTGCTGTGAGCTCACAGAGCCCTGCGGTGCCCCGCCAGCTACAAGTACCAACCACTCAGCCCCCGGCCCCACTTCCAGCAGCAGCAGCAGCAAAAGGAGCAGCAGCAGCAGGAAGGTGCAAGCGCAGGGGGCCATGGCCATGGCCTTCCCCCGACGCCTCCTCCTCCTCCTCCTCCTCCTGGTGGCCCTGCACGCCAGGGCTGCCTGGGCTGATCCCTGGCGAGCCTGGGGAGCAGGTAAGCGAGCGGTGCTGGTGCAGCCCTTCATGGGCCAGCAGGCTCTTCTCCTCCAGAAGCGTGGAGGATGGATTTTTCCTCTAGTGCTGCTTTAGAGAGGGCTCCCCCTGTGTGCGTTAGAGCTCTCCCAGCAAGAAAGCCCTAAGGGACTCTATATGTTGGTCCATCTGGACCACTGGGATGCAGTGCTGCCGATGCAGATGACAACAGATGACGGAAGCTTCTCTGGGTGTTCAGTTACAGATGTACCTGTAGAGAGGACTTCTCCAGCTCCTCGGATGGACGCTGCACTACAGCCTGCTTGGCATGGCAGGGGTGCGTAGTCGGTCTCTGCTGACCTCACAGGTTAAGCACTGGTTTTCTGTAGTGTATTCACATGAAATTGAACGAAATGCATTCTGTTAAGGTCCTGCAAGAGGAAAGTACCCAGCTAAAGTAGGAAAAAAGTGCCTGGAGCTATTTGAAGAGCTAAGAAACGTTCTGAAGGACCTGAAGAGAGGAAACGGTAGGTATATTTCCCTCTATATTTCTATAATTCACACAGGATCGCTGTGTGTCAGCAGGCTCTTCCCCAGTGCCCGCTCTTGCATGTCACGTCAGCAGCCAGAGCTGAAAGTGTTTTGGGTTTGAGGCGTCTGGACCAAATCCCACAGATGATGGGAAATGTGACCTTTAATCCAACGCACCTCCCACTGTAGCTGCATCCCAGAGCTCACCATGAGTCCCAGGAGGCCCAAAGTACAAGAGCAGCACAGAGCGGGATTCCTCCTGTGAGCTGAGGTCCAGAGCGACGCCCTGATCCCAGACCGGGCAAGGGCTCAGAGGAAACCTTCCCATCCTCCTGCACATCCTCTGTGCCTGAGCCATGCTGAGGCTTTACGTGACATCATCTGTGCTTTTTGGCAGTGCTGTCAGAGCCCAGAGAAGACCAGCATGGCCGTGCAGATGAAATTGTTCGCATGGACTCAGGTACTGAGCACTCTTGCTGGGGTCCCTAAGTGGGTGAGATGTCCCAAAACCTGGGAGCGTCTGCAAGCGGTGCCCACGCTGGAGAGAAGGCAGAGGGAAGAAAAAGGCTCAGGTGTCTCCTGAGAGGGCCTGTCTCCATCCCCTCGGGGTATGGGAGCTGGCCCTGGAGGAGGGAGAGTTGAGGGTGACACCCCCGGCCGCAGGGATGGTTTTGGTCCGTCTCACTCAAAGGCTGCAGGCCCTCCCATGCTCTCCTTCTGGCCTTCTGAGTTTTGTTTGGTGAGACAACCAGGGGCAGCGGGGGAAATCGAGAGGTTCCTGTCCGTAGCACATGTGCTGCAAGCTTAGCAGTGGTGCACCGGACGAACTGACGTGTTGAATTGCTCTTCCAGAGGTGGTCGGCCACACAAACACAAGTGTTGACAGTGCCCAGAACACCACAAATCTTTTCAGTCCCCAAGACGTGAGAAGGCTCCTTCTGATCGGCACAGCAGCCACCATGCTGTCCTTGCCACTTGCAATAGTGTGCTGTGTCAGGATCTGGCGGCGGAGAAAGACCAAGCAGTGAGTCCCCGATTCCCCGCGACACTCCTTGCTTCCATGGCTGCTCGGTGCTCCATGAGTTGCAGGTGTCCACCTCGGCCAAGGTGGGCCAGCAGCTCAGCCCGTGTTGCTGAGCTTTGCCAGCTCTGGGCCATGCTGTGGAGGACACTCCCTGTGTCCTGTGTGAAGCTGAAGGCCTCATTGGCCTCCACTCTCCACAGGCTCCACTCTGAAACGTCAGACCATCTGGAAACCGGCGGCTGCAGCTCGCGCTCGGACAGACAGCGCAGCTGCCCTGGCAGCCCTGGGTGCCAGACCCAATGCCAGCAGCCACTGTTCCTGCCTGGAAACCTGGCGCAGCCGCCCTCCCTAGAGCCACCCAGCCCATCCGTGGCCACCCTGCTGCCGGAGAACCAGCCCAGCGGCCTTCAGCCCCAGTGGCAAGAAGAACAGCCTCTGCACAGTGAGTGAACTGGCCGGACACTTCAGACAGAAGGCCCGGCTCCCCTGTCGCACAGCCCAGATCCCAAACCCACCAAAATGGCTGCCCTTCCCCCCAGATGAGCTCTGCAGTGCCGTAGCCGAGACGTACCATCAGACGGACGAGTATTCCAGTGGCCTGGACACACCCTCCTATCAGCCAGTCCAGCTCTCCTGCAAACCAATCCGCCTCTCAGATCCCCCGGACTGGGTCCGCAGAGCTCTAGCCGAGCACTCCAACCAGCCGGACAAGTCCTCTTGACTCGCGCCCGAGCCCAACAGCAGTGCAGCTGAGCTCTGCAGCCACCCAAAGGACTTCTCCAGCCAGCTGGCCAGGCCCACCAGGCACCAGAAACGAAAGCCCCTCCTTTCATTCTTCAGAAAAAAAGTGACTTTGTTGTGTGTGACATGGCTTGGTGCTGGACTTGGCCGTGTTATGTTAACGGTTGGACTCTCTGATCCTAAAGGTCTTTGCTACCTCAATGATTGTGAGCACCTATGTTGTCATCAGAGTGAGCCGTTCAATAAATCTACATTAACAACTCAGGCGGTGGAAAACCTTCCTCACACTGAAACAGGGCAGCCAAAGGATTTCTCTAAATGGTCATAAAACTGGCATTGCCAGGCTGGCGTGTGTGTCCTCCTGCCCGTGGTGGCTCGAGTGTTGGTTTGTAGTCTTTGGAGCATGGTGGCTTGGGCTTCCAGGACAGCCACTGGCCCTGGTTCCCGTGAGCACCATTGCCTGGCTTGGGCCCTTTGGATCTCCTTCGGCACATCGTCATTGCCCTTCCGGCTGCTTCGACTCCAGCCTCACCTCGTGGCTTCCCAGTGGCTGGGCAGGGAGTCGACCTTCTCCCGCAGCAGCCAGGAGGTCTGCAGGACCTCCTCCCCACCGTCCCCAGCAAAGCACTGGCCCACAAAGACAGCTGTGGAGTCTGGGGGAGCAGTTGCTGTTAGCATCCCAGCGGGACCCCAGCTGCATTTGCACCTTCACCGGCACCACCAGGCTTAACGCTTATGGAGCCCGGGTGGGTCCCAGTGTTTGCTGGGAAATGGTCTGTGGCAGAGACGCTGTCAAAGCCACTCTCAATGGCGCCTAGCGCGAGCAGTGCTTCGGGAGGTGTCCTGCTGTGTGCAGGTACCGCCTGGAGTGGGGAGAGATGAGGGAAGGACAGACTGGGGACAGGACAGTGGCCAGAGGGATTGGGGTGGGCGCTGGAACCCGCCCGAGCTCCCCTCTCCAGCCCACCAGCCCATCCAGGCACAGCTGGTGCTGCAGCTACTGACCAGAGAACTTCCAGTTGACGGGGAAGCCGAAGGTGCACTGCCCCTCGTTGTCCAAGTGCTGGGAGCCGACAAGGGGGGACGGCACGATGGGTTTCTGGGCGCTCGACACGGCGGTGTGGTACTCGCCGGAGAAGTTGCCCTGGCTGTCAACCGCAGACACGTGCATGCTGGAGCCCAGCTCGTTCTCCCACCAGCCGGTCAGGTAGCACTGCTGGGGGACGAGCAGATGTGGCCCTGGGTTAGCGCCCGTACACAGCCCTTAGCCCTGCCATGGGCTGAGCCCCCTGCCTGCACCCCCCGATGTCCGCAGGGTGCCGGCTCTCACCTTGGCTTTCCCCGTGGGGCGTTCCTGCTCACGGCCCGGTCGCCACTTGTTCTTGGTCCCCTTGGCCTCCTTCACTCCGGCCCTTTCCCCCCTGGGGATCTCAACTGCCTGGCAGAGGAGCTTGGAAAAGCCAGAAAACACAGGGGCAAGGTGTGGGCAGCGGCACAGCAGGGTGTCTGCGGAGCCCCGCGAGAGCTCGAGCACTCGTCGTTCAGAGACAGGGTTTAGAACGTCGCTGCCATCTCAGCCATGTCGGAGGGCCAAAAGCTGGGGTAAGCAAGTGGAAGGGGAGAGGTGAAGAGGAACAGCTAAAGGCAGGAGCCCCAGACAGGCAGAAATAGAGGCAGGCCCCCCGCTCCAGCCCTGCCAGGTGAGCTGTGCGAGCCCACGACACGTCTGCCCATGCCTTTGGGGACGTGTTCTGTGCTTGTGTCATGGAGGCCCCACCACACAGAGTAGTAACTCAAAATGCTCCCACCAAACAAAGCAAACCACAAGCCCGGGTGCCAGGTGGAGGCATCGACAAAACAAACAGAGCAGCTACTCAAAAATGAAAGTTTATTCCAACCAAAAAATAGCCAGCACCCTGACTGACCAAAATAAATCACAAGTTCGGATGCCAGGCGGGAACATAATACTACTATAGTCCTTGTAGCAAGATGATCCGAGATCTGCACACAGTCACTTACAAAAGGGGGGAAAACCTCCCACTCAAGGGTACCCAGAAAAGGATAGCCAGAAAAGGGGATCCCCCTTACCCAAAAGGGGCCAGGCCTCACTCATGGCCATATATTCAGAAGAAGTCTTGACTCACCAAAGGTGGGGGGGGAGGGTGCTCAATCCTGGGAAGTTTCCTTGGGCGGCATCGCTACCCAAGGGGAGAGTCCCCGACCGCTGCTCCATGGAGGATCGACTCACACTGGCTCTCCAGTGGGGCAGTTTGTAAGCCAGTTGAGTCTGACCTGTGGCCAATCCTGATCAGCTGGGGGCAAGCGCACAAAAAGGCAAGGTGAGCGCCTGAAGCAAAGTAACCAGGTTTTAACAGCTGGAAAACACTGACCTTTGTCGGGGTTTTGGCAAGCCCCGGTCTTTGTTGGGTCTTTGGCAGGGCGGGTGCATCTGCCGCGTTGTGCTCTCCCAGGCTCCAGCTCTCACGGAGCAGAGGAGATTGTCTGTTTACCATGGTCATCCCCCCATGAAAATTAGTTCCCTTCTTAGCCTGTCCGTGCCCTTGACCTCATTGAGACATTGAGATGCTAAGACGGGACGAGACGAGACGAGACAAGACGAGACGGTGGCAGAGGTCTGGGCAACTGCCCTGTCCTGTAGCAGCTGATTTGAAGGAGGAAGGGCAGCCCCAACCCCCATCCCACCGAGAGGTGCCCGGAGCACGCAGCTCCCATGTCCCTTCCAGGGTTAATCGAACTGAGGTGGGGCCCTCCTGTGGGTTATTTCCCAGTCTGCCCATAAAACCCGAGAGGGTGGAAGTTCTCAGAGCTGCCCCCGTGCAGGGGACCTCAGCGAAGCCATGCTGGAGCCAGCATGGAGGCTCCCGTGCCGAAAAGCAAGACATTTAGTCTCAGCAGCAGTTTTGCTCCAGTGCCATCGGTGTGGGCCCCTTCTCGTCAGAGAGGATGCTTGGGGCTAAGTCACCGTGTTGAAATGGGAGACCTTTCCTCGGTGGCTCCTACCGCAGATGTTTCCAGTGTTGCTTTTACTTTTGCTCACAACTGGAGAGCATCGGTTTTGTTTAAGCAAGCCGTTGTCAGCAGTCCAACTTGTGCTGTGCTGGGGTGCAGCAGGGGAGGGATGAACTTGCCCCGAACCCCGGAGCACAGCTGGGCCATGCAGAGTTTCCACTGCTTGTCCTGGGACACCTGCGACCTTTGGGCAGGAGATATGCTGGCAGAAAAAATCCTTTGCCTTGACACTCGCACTGCTACGCATCAAACTCCCTGTCACCTCTATAAGGCCACGGATCTCTGGCAGGCTCTGCTTCCTCTAATGCCCTGTAAGCTGAAATGAATGATATCGCCTTATTTTAATACATTCTCCATTAGTTCTTTCTTTAAGAGAATCACAGAACGGTTTGGGACGGAAGGGACCTTAAAGGTCATCCAGTTCCAACCCCCCTGCCATGGGCAGGGACACTTTCCACTAGACCAGGTTGCTCCAAGCCCCATCCAACCTGGCCTTGAACACTGCCAGCGAGGGGCCGTCCCAACCTCTCTGGGCAACTCTTTCCATCCAGTGCCTCACCACCCTCATAGGAAAGGGTTTCTTCCTAATATCTAATCTAAATCTCCCCTCTTGCAGTTTAAAACCGTGATGCCTCGTCAGATTTGTAAGAGACTAAGCAGAAATATCAATTTGTCTCTACGTATGCCTCAACATTGGTGACAGCCCCTTCTAACTGCAAGACTTTGCGACCATGGCAACAAGCCCCTCCCTACCCCAAGAAGAACAGACAACACGTGCACACCATGCCTGACTCCAAGCACGTAGTCCACGACCCACTGAGCATGCCCCAGGCCCAGGATCAGAGGCTCGGACCCTCTGGAAAATTCCAGGACAGTGCTGGGCATGCTCCCCACCAGCAGGTGCGAGGCGTGGACATGTAAACTAGCTCCAACTATGGAGCGAGACACCACTATACGGGGCGGAGGCTGTGAGGAACAGGGGCTGGCTCTCGAGGGTCTCTCATCTTTTGCTGGGGACAGACCCCTTCGCCGCTGGACATCAAAGACACGAAGACCCTAAAGACTTGTCGGATCGACAGGACGCTGAAGATCCGTGGCAGCTATCTGGTGGCTGTCTCTCTCTCCCCTCTCCCTTTCTTTTTCTTTCTCTCTCTTTCTCTCTTCTTCCTCACGTGAACATTGGTAGTTCAATAAATCAAGTTAGCACTTGACTCCATTTGAGTCTTTGTTCTGTTTCCCAGAATCACGAACCCGTGTCATGATAAAACACCTGATTGAGCATCACTCAGGAGTTAAGCTCAGCTGCCCCTAGCCACCCAGGATTACCTGAGGTCGGTTAGAAAGCAAGGGGGTTTAACGTCTGCCAAATTGTTCCACCATTAGATCAGATCGTGACAGCAGCACGCCTCCCTAGAGAGTGCATCAGGTCGGCAGGTGGGTGCCGCTGTCCCTCTCAGAAGAGAGTCACCTCCTGCTATCACCCGCCGCCTCTTCTTAGTTGCGCGGGTTGTGATACGGGGAGCAGATCGGGCTGCCTTGCTCAGCACCAGCATCTCCCCTCATGTGACGGGGCTCTCCTCTCCAGTCCGCAGAGCAGTGAAGCGGTTCTGCGAGGGCACCTCAGGCTCCGGGGGAAGTCCCTTCCCGCAGCAGGTCCCTTCCGTTGCAGGCTTCCATTCTTCTGCGTTACTGGCCCCGCTCCCTTCCGTGTGTGCCGGTGGGGAGGTTTTGGCTGTTTGGCCGTGGGCTGTAGATCCCCTGCAGACTGCGCTGGGAACCAGCTCTCTAACTCTTTCTCAACTTCCCTGATGCTACGCAGCCTTCTCACTGCCCTCTGCAGCTCAGCGCCCCCCTGCAGGACGTCCTCCGCCTGGGCACAGCTTTTGCAGCCAGGTCTGCTGCCTGCCCCTGCCCCACGAGAAAGGTCCAGGCCTGCCTGCAGTCCGAGCTCTGCACCGCAGCCTCTCCCTTTGCAGCTCCGTCTGGGTGGAGGCGTCGGCCACCGCTGGGGTAGATGGTGCAGACCACACGGCCGGAGCTGCAGCCTTTGCTCTCAGACGAGTGCCCACCGTTCTGCCTTGGGGGTCAGGCAGGATGAGTGCCCTTGGCCTGTGCAGACGGTCACAGCACGGTGCCCGGTTGCTGGGTTAGATGTACTTCAAGCCTCTCCACTCGGCCAGTGGAATGTCCCTCCTTCAAAGAGGTGCCCTCCCTGTGCGCCCTCCCGCGTGAGCTGCTGCCCCACACTCTGTTTGCCTGCTCTGTCTGCAGCGCTCCTCGAAGAAGGGCTTGGGTGATATGGGGAGGCCTAAGCATACCCACATTACTCCACCTTAACAAACTGGCATGACTTGACCTCCCTCTTGCTCTTTCGGGGCGCTCAGAATCAGTGGCTGTACCTATTTATGCGATCGACTGCTTCCTATTGCATATTTCTATGCCCCTCCGTTCACTTTGTCAAACTCCAGCAGGCAAGTAAGCGGACTTAAGAAGAGGTACTTTTACAATGAGGGACCCTGACAGAAAGTATTCCCTTACATTCCCCGTGAAGCAGAAGTGGAAAAGTGAAGGCTTCATCTTTGCCGTAAATCCAAAGAGACTTGTCAGCCGTGGGGTCCCCCAAGGTGCCGAACTGGGCTCCACTCTGGGAGCTGCCTACGGAAGAGGACCTTGCTCTTGTCTTGCGACTGAAATCCCTCGCTCTTCAGCCTCATGAGCTGTTGGTAACAGCACACGAGGAGGTCAGAAATCCCTTGGCTGTGATTTCCGGTTGTTCTGGGGGACTGTGAGCTCCTCGCTGCTCCCATGATGGCGCCTGGAAAACAGGGCAGAGCTGTGGGCTCAGCCCCGGGTGGGACTGTGTCCTGGCCCTTGCAAGGAGCTGCTCGAAGGGATGCGCTCCCCCCTCTGGGAGGGCAGCTTCCCTGGCTGTGCTCCAGCGGCCCTCAGGGTGTTCCTGGTAACCCCAGGCAGTCATGGCCCAGCTGTGAGCTCACAGAGCCTTGCTGTGAGCTCACAGAGCCTTGCTGTGAGCTCACAGAGCCTTGCTGTGAGCTCACAGAGCCCTGCGGTGCCCCGCCGGCTACAAGTACCAACCACTCAGCCCCCGGCCCCACTTCCAGCAGCAGCAGCAACAAAAGGAGCAGCAGCAGCAGGAAGGTGCAAGCGCAGGGGGCCATGGCCATGGCCTTCCCCCGATGCCTCCTCCTCCTCCTCCTCCTGGTGGCCCTGCACGCCAGGGCTGCCTGGGCTGATCCCTGGCGAGCCTGGGGAGCAGGTAAGCGAGCGGTGCTGGTGCAGCCCTTCATGGGCCAGCAGGCTCTTCTCCTCCAGAAGCGTGGAGGATGGATTTTTCCTCCAGTGCTGCTTTAGAGAGGGCTCCCCCTGTGTGTGTTAGAGCTCTCCCAGCAAGAAAGCCCTAAGGGACTCTATATGTTGGTCCATCTGGACCACTGGGATGCAGTGCTGCCGATGCAGATGACAACAGATGACGGAAGCTTCTCTGGGTGTTCAGTTACAGATGTACCTGTAGAGAGGACTTCTCCAGCTCCTCGGATGGACGCTGCACTACAGCCTGTTTGGCATGGCAGGGGTGCGTAGTCGGTCTCTGCTGACCTCACAGGTTAAGCACTGGTTTTCTATAGTGTTTTCACGTGAAATTGAACCAAATGCATTCTGTTAAGGTCCTGCAAGAGGAAAGTACCCAGCTAAAGCAGGAAAAAATTGCCTGGAGATATTTGAAGAGCTAAGAAACGTTCTGAAGGACCTGAAGAGAGGAAACGGTGGGTATATTTCTCTCTATATTTCTATAATTCACACAGGATCGCTGTGTGTCAGCAGGCTCTTCCCCAGTGCCTGCTCTTGCATGTCACGTCAGCAGCCAGAGCTGAAAATGTTTTGGGTTTGAGGCATCTGGACCACATCCCACAGATGATGGGAAATGTGACCTTTAATCCAACGCACCTCCCACTGTAGCTGCATCCCAGAGCTCGCCGTGAGTCCCAGGAGGCCCAAAGTACAAGAGCAGCACAGAGCGGGATCCCTCCTGCGAGCTGAGGTCCAGAGCGACGCCCTGACTCCCAGACTGGGCAAGGGCTCAGAGGGAACCTTCCCATCCTCCTGTACATCCTCTGTGCCTGAGCCATGCTGAGGCTTTACGTGACATCATCTGTGCTTTTTGGCAGTGCTGTCAGAGCCCAGAGAAGACCAGCATGGCCGTGCAGATGAAATTGTTCGCATGGACTCAGGTACTGAGCACTCTTGCTGGGGTCCCTAAGTGGGTGACGTGTCCGAAAACCTGGGAGCGTCTGGAAGCGGTGCCCATGCTGGAGAGAAGGCAGAGGGAAGAAAAAGGCTCAGGTGTCTCCTGAGAGGACCTGACTCCATCCCCTCAGGGTATGGGAGCTGGCCCTGGAGGAGGAAGAGTTGACGGTGACACCCCCGGCCGCAGGGATGGTTTTGGTCCGTCTCACTCGAAGGCTGCAGGCCCTCCCACGCTCTCCTTCTGGCCTTCTGAGTGAGAGTGAGACAACCAGGGGCAGTGGGGGAAACCGAGAGGTTCCCGTCCGTAGCACATGTGCTGCAAGCTTAGCAGTGGTGCACCGGACGAACTGACGTGTTGAATTGCTCTTCCAGAGGTGGTCGGCCACACAAACACAAGTGTTGACAGAGCCCAGAACACCACAAATCTTTTCAGTCCCCAAGACGTGAGAAGGCTCCTTCTGATCGGCACAGCAGCCACCGTGCTGTCCTTGCCACTTGCAATAGCCTGCTGTGTCAGGATCTGGCGGCGGAGAAAGACCAAGCAGTGAGTCCCCGATTCCCCCCGACACTCCTTGCTTCCATGGCTGCTCGGTGCTCCATGAGTTGCAGGTGTCCACCTCGGCCAAGGTGGGCCAGCAGCTCAGCCCGTGTTGCTGAGCTTTGCCAGCTCTGGGCCATGCTGTGGGGGACACTCCCCGTGTCCTGTGTGAAGCTGAGGGCCTCAGCGGCCTCCTCTCTCCACAGGCTCCACTCTGAAACGTCAGACCAGCTGGAAACTGGTGGCTGCCACTCGCACTCGGACAGACAGCACAGCTGCCCTGGCAGCCCTGGGAGCCAGACCCAATGCCAGCAGCCACTGTTCCTGCCTGGAAACCTGGCACAGCCACCCTCCCTAGAGCCGCCCAGCCCATCCGTGGCCACCCTGCTGCCGGAGAACCAGCCCAGCAGCCTTCAGCCCCAGTGGCAAGAAGAACAGCCTCCTCAGTGCATGAGTCAACCGGCCGGACCCTCCAGACAGAAGGCCCGGCTCCCCTGTCGCCCGGCCCAGATCCCAAACCCACCAAAACGGCTCCCCTTCCCCCCAGATGAGCTCTGCAGTGCCGTAGCCGAGACGTACCGTCAGATGGACGAGTATTCAGGTGGCCTGGACACGCCTTCCTGTCAGCCAGTCCAGCTCTCCTGCAACCCAATCCGCATCTCAGATCCCCCGGACTGGGTCCACAGAGCTCCAGACGAGCACTCCAACCAGCCGGACGAGTCCTCTTGCCACCCGGCCGAGCCCAACAGCAGTGCAGCTGAGCTCTGCAGCCACCCAAAGGACTTGACCAGCCAGCCGGCCAGGCCCTCCAGGCGCCAGAAACGAAAGTCCCTCCTTTCACTCTTCAGAAAAAAGTAAATTCGTTGTATGTGGCATGGCTTCGGGCTGGACTTGGCCGTGTTATGTTAACAGTTGGACTCTGATCCTAAAGGTCTTTGCTACCTCAATGCTTCTGATTCTTGGCTCGTAGTCTTTGGAGCAGCAGTGGCTTGGGCACTAGCCCTTGTTCCCACGAGCAGCACCATGGCCTGCCTTACAGGCAGTGCCCGTCACACACCCGAGCCAACCAGCCACCGAGTCCCTGCGTGACCTGGGAACTGCCCAGCTCCATCTCCTGAGGAGGCACAGCAGCTGGACTGAGACAGATGTTGCGCACTGAGATGCTCAGTGTCGGCTCCTTTGTAAACAGTCGACAGGAGCAGTCCCTGCAGCAATGGTCGCGCAGGGCAGTCTTCTGCAGGTGGTTGAGACACGTAAGTGCTGGAGGACCCCTGCAACGGAGACTCCTTCTCCACTCTGACCGTGACCAGCTGTTTGAGGGATGTGATCCCCTACGTGAGCATGACCCCACGCCAAGATCCCAAGAAATTGGGGTTTTTTTTTGTGACCCATGCACTGTGCGTGAGCAGCTGCGTACACGGACGCAGCAGCGGCGAGAGCGCGAGGAGCCTCCTGCCGCCTCGGGCTCCCCGTGGCCCGGCAGGCATTCACGGCGTGTGAATGACCAGGACCAAGGCTGGCCATGCAGCAGCAAGGGCCGGGTTTCCACCCAGCAGGGGGCCTGCAGTGGGGCTGAAGGGGACCCCGCTGCTCACCTTTGCTGTGCCCATCAGCCCGAGCGGGAAGGAGGTCGATAGTGCCGGGTTTGCGGCTCAGAGAGGCAGAGCAGACACGAGCTGTGTGCAAAGCACTGCGAGCAGGTCTTGCAGCTGGGTAAAACCCAGTGCTGATGCATGCCCAGCGCCCACGGGGAAGCACCCTCAGGCGCAGCCCCCCGCAGATGCCTGCGGCCACCCCTGGCACACCGTGTCCTCTCACCTGCCGCCCCACAACCAAGACGCTGGACGTGTCACCGCCTCGCTGGGTGACCTCATATGGGGACCGGCCTTGCCAACAGCTCTGCCAGCCCACGCCGCAGGCACTTCTCCCCGGCAGCGCGGCTGCCTGCAGGGTTTGCAGACTGCTCAAACCGTGGTCAGCACCGCCGCCTTGCTGCAGCTCCCCGCCACTGCTGCACAGCCCCCGGGGAGCCCTGCCCCAGCGAAATGTTGACAGGTGGCAGTAATAAAGGCATAGAGGTCCTCTGCTCAGAAAGGCTGTAAGGGAACTGAAACAGCTGGAGAAATTCCAGGGAGGCCCTGAGAAGGAAACAGCAGCATCGCTCCGGAAGCTGAAGATGGACCCGAGGGAGAAAAACGTGAAAAGCAACCCACGTGCAGCTCTGCATGAGGCAGGCTGAAACACAGAGCAGGTGGAAAACTTGCTAACACCACGGATGCTGTTAGCAAAGCTCTGCCGTGGCACTGATGGCAGGAAAACCGGGCAGCAGCGGGAGGCGGCAGCAGCACCAGCACGCTCCTGCCTTTAGGCTGCTCCAACCCCAGGCAGGGTGCCAATGCGGGGCGCGAAGCACCGTCCGGGGTTATTTTGGGACTGCACGGCTCGAGGACCAAGTTTCAGAATCAGACTCGGAGCAGAGTTTCCTGGAAATCATATGTTTTGGCTGGGAGGGGTGACCCAAGCAGCACTGGAATTGCCCATTACGGTAAGTCACAAGGTCCGGCAGGCAGGGGTTTGGGGCCGGATTTGCTGGATGCCCGCTTTCCAGTAAATCACACACTTTCCCCAGGAAGAGTTTTGGGGCTGGATGTGCTGCAGCTGCCAGCGCTGTGCTGCCGGTACGGAGCAGCCCTCGCCGCTCGCCAGGACTACGGACACAGCCGGGACACCCACACCTGCCTGCCCGAGGGCTGCCTCAGAGCTGGGGGGGATCTCAGGCAGCTTTCTGGGGTGCAGAAGGGCCCCCCCGCTTTACCCCCGTCACGCTGGCCCGGCGTGGAGCAGGGAAGAGCCAGTGCTGGCCCACGCTTGCTGTCAGAGGGTCACTGTGGGCATGCACCAACCCACGTGGGCTGGAAAAGGGGCTTTCTTGGGACCAGTCTCTTCCCAGAATGGCAGCGTGAGAGCTTCGCCCGCACCCACCGCAGTGCTTTAGCACAGCTTCCCCAGGACGTAGTCACCGACTGCACAAGGCTGGGCTGCAAGGTAAAAGAGAGGACGCGGTGGGTATGTTTCACTCTGCATTTCTGTAATTCAGACAGAGGTACCGCGCCGTGCGGTTCGCGTCCCGGCGCCGCTCCGCGAAGAGGGATGGGGGTGGGCTGGGGGCGGCTGTGGGCGTGGACGGCCAGCGCTCCGGGTCCCCCGGCAGAGGAGGAGGGGTGCCGCTCCCCCCTCCCTCCACAGCCCTCCCCGCGCTCTCAGCGTGCGATCAGGAGCTCCGCGGGCGCGCAGGGCTCCGTGCCCCCCTCCAGCCCCCAGCACTGCCCGTTGCGGGGGTTCCCCCAACCCCCGCACCTTCTCTCCTTTCCACCCCCGGGGCTGCCCCGGCACCTGCAGCTTGGCCAGCTCCCGCCCGCAGCTCCAGTCTGTGCTTTGGTAGATCCAGTTTCCTGGTTTGATTTTTGAAATTTTGGGTTATTTTTCAATTTAACCACACCCCCCACTCCCCCTTCCCTCCCCGTCTCGCCGTGTAGCGTAGCCACCAGGCCATTTCAGCGTAACTGTAGACGGCAACAGCCATTTTTGTACCTTCGTCCTGTTTAGCTGAGTACCTTGCACTGTAAATTCCTGTTAAGTGGATTCATTTTGCTGTGTTTGCTGTGCTGGTTGGGCGCAGAGTCTTCCGGGAAGCCAGGGTGGGGGGAGGGTGTGTGTGTGTCAAAATTGAGACCAACCCCGCCCCGCCCCCCCCTTAAAAATTAAATTGGGGAAGGAAAATCCAGCAAGTTGGCCGAAAATGGAATTGGGGAGTAAGAGCTGTGATGAAACGGGGGGCTAAAATAGCACCCCTCGCCCCCCCAAAAAGCCGCTGGCGGCCGTGCCCAGCAAAGGAGCGCAGCACCCCTTCCCCGGCAGCCGTGGCAGTACTGCCCACAGCTGTCCCTGGCACCACCCGCCTGGCCCCACGCTCTGTCCCAGCAGCCACAAGTGTCCCGTCCCGCCAGCGCACCACTGATGTGGCCAACACACCCTCCCCCCAAAAATTTGCGATGACAGACGACAGGCAAAATGGTTTTCCGTTAAACAGGTATAACATTTTTTCCTGTTCTTATTTTGCGGGAATTTTTCCTGTGCCAAATATCCTTTGGTTGTGTATCTTCACCTTTTTCTTGCACTAAAACTAAAGCGTGGTCTGTATTTTTTTATCTTACTTAGTTTCTGATGTAAATCTTTCTGTAGAGACATACCCTGCCGAAACGGAATGTGCTGTAGCATGTACGATCTGGCCCTGGGAGCCAGACCCAATGCCAGCAGCCACTGTTCCTGCCTGGAAACCTGGCACAGCCGCCCTCCCTAGAGCCGCCCAACCCATCCGTGGCCACCCTGCTGCCAGAGAACCATCCCAGCGGCCTTGAGCCCCAGCAGCAACAAGAACAGCCCCCGCAGCGCACAGGTCAACCAAGCCGGACTCTCCACACAGCCTGGCCCAGATCCCAAACCCACCAAAGTGGCTCCCCTTCCCCCCAGATGAGCTCTGCAGCACCATAGCCTAGACGTACCGTCAGACGGACGAGTATTCCAGTGGCCTGGACACGCCCACCTATCAGCCAGTCCAGCTCTCCTGCAACCCAATCCGAATCTCAGATCCCCCGGACTGAGTCCGAGGAGCTCTAGCCAAGCGCTCCAACCAGCCGGACAAGTCCTCTTGACTCGCAGCCGAGACCAACAGCAGTGCAGCTGAGCTCTGCAGCCACCCAAAGGACTTCTCCAGCCAGCCGGCCAGGCCCACCAGGCACCAGAATCGAAAGCCCCTCCTTTCATTCTTCAGAAAAAAGTGACTTTGTTGTGTGTGACATGGCTTGGTGCTGGACTTGGCCGTGTTATGTTAACGGTTGGACTCTCTGATCCTAAAGGTCTTTGCTACCTCAGTGATTGTGAGCACCTATGTTGTCATCAGAGTGAGCCGTTCAATAAATCTACATTAACAACTCAGGCGGTGGAAAACCTTCCTCACACTGAAACAGGGCAGCCAAAGGATTTCTCTAAATGGTCATAAAACTGGCATTGCCGGGCTGGCGTGTGTGTCCTCCTGCCCGTGGTGGCTCGAGTGTTGGTTTGTAGTCTTTGGAGCATGGTGGCTTGGGCTTCCAGGACAGCCACTGGCCCTGGTTCCCGTGAGCACCATTGCCTGGCTTGGGCCCTTTGGATCTCCTTCGGCACATCGTCATTGCCCTTCCGGCTGCTTCGACTCCAGCCTCACCTCGTGGCTTCCCAGTGGCTGGGCAGGGAGTCGACCTTCTCCCGCAGCAGCCAGGAGGTCTGCAGGACCTCCTCCCCACCGTCCCCAGCAAAGCACTGGCCCACAAAGACAGCTGTGGAGTCTGGGGGAGCAGTTGCTGTTAGCATCCCAGCGGGACCCCAGCTGCATTTGCACCTTCACCGGCACCACCAGGCTTAACGCTTACGGAGCCCGGGTGGGTCCCAGTGTTTGCTGGGAAATGGTCTGTGGCAGAGACGCTGTCAAAGCCACTCTCAATGGCGCCTAGCGCGAGCAGTGCTTCGGGAGGTGTCCTGCTGTGTGCAGGTACCGTCTGGAGTGGGGAGAGATGAGGGAAGGACAGACTGGGGACAGGACAGTGGCCAGAGGGATTGGGGTGGGCGCTGGGACCTGCCTGAGCTCCCCTCCCCATCCACCACCCCATTACTCGCCAAGAGACCGGTGTCAGTGGCAGGTGAGCCCGTGCTGGGGAACGGAGTCGCAGCAAAGAAGGCTCTTTTTGGGGCTTTCTGTGGCTGGGAGAAGCGGCAGCTCGAGGGTGAGCTGCGGAGGCGGCGGCGCCACCGCCGGCGGCAGCTCTGAGCGAGACGTAATGGCGCCGACGGTCCCTCACGAAGAGAAACCGTCTCCAGTGGCGGGTGAGCCCGCACTGGGGAAGGGACTCGCGGCAAAGGCGGCCGTCAAAAAAGCTCTTTCTGGGGCTTTCTGAGGCTGGGAGAAGCGGCAGCAGCTCGAGGGCGGGCTGCGGAGGCGGCGGCGCCACCGCCGGCGGCAGCTCTGAGCGAGACGTAATGGCGCCGACGGTCCCTCACGAAGAGAAACCGTCTCCAGTGGCGGGTGAGCCCGCACTGGGGAAGGGACTCGCGGCAAAGGCGGCCGTCAAAAAGGCTCTTTCTGGGGCTTTCTGAGGCTGGGAGAAGCGGCAGCAGCTCGAGGGCGGGCTGCGGAGGCGGCGGCGCCACCGCCGGCGGCGCCACCGCCGGCGGCAGCTCTGAGCGAGACGTAATGGCGCCGACGGTCCCTCACGAAGAGAAACCGTCTCCAGTGGCGGGTGAGCCCGCACTGGGGAAGGGACTCGCGGCAAAGGCGGCCGTCAAAAAGGCTCTTTCTGGGGCTTTCTGAGGCTGGGAGAAGCGGCAGCAGCTCGAGGGCGGGCTGCGGAGGCGGCGGCGGCAGCTCTGAGCGCGGCGCGATGGCGCCGACGGTCCCTCGCCCGGACAGACCGCACCCCCTTCACCAAAGCAGCCCGTCGGGCGCGCAGCCGCCGATGAACAGGCAGGGAGGGGGTCTGAGCCGGGAGCAGGGCGGGCAGGCAGAGCGCAGCAGTCGGCACGGGAGGGCGCCGAAAGTCCGCCAGCTCGGCCAGGGAGCGATGGGAAGCGCTCGGCAGAAGAGCGTGGCTTCCCTGAGCCCTGCACCGCGAGCTGTGGTCCAGCTTCCCAGGAGGAGCTCTCGTGGGAACACGCTGCCGCCCAGGCTGCGGGGTGCGCCCGGCTCTCACGCCGCGGTCAGACGGCAGCGGTGAGCACGGCTGCGGGAGGTGTGCCCGGGCAGAGCAGCTCCTCTGCTTGGTGATGGAGCTCAGGGAGGAGGTGAGCAGGGGGAGGGCCATCAGGGAAGGCGAGGGGGAGACAGATACGTGGAGTTGTACCCCGAGTCCCGTGACTGATAGAGCCCCAGCAGGTGGACGGAGTCCCTGCTACGGAGAACTCCCTGCCCTCTTTCTCTGCCCGACTGAATGTGGGGATTTGGAGGATGGGGGGCGACGGCCGGGTTCTTGCCCGGCGCAACGGGTGTGGGAGGCGCATCTGCCCAGGGACTACCCCACCTTCCCAGGTGCCCTTGCAGAACAGGTCTGATCTTGCTGCAAGTGGAACCGAATAAGAACACAAGAGGACAGCTCGCCTAGCTTGGTGATGTCGCTGAGGCTAAGGCGGAGTACGTCCTGCATCAACACATGCGATCAAAAGAAAAAAAGACGGGTCCTCGCTGTAGGAGACTCGATTCTGAAGGGAGTGGAAGGCCCAGTATGCAGGCGAGACCCGCTACATAGGGAAGTGTGCTGCCTACCCGGGGCCCAGGTTAAGGATGTAAAGATGAAGCTTCCTTCCCTAGTATGGCCCTCAGACTACTATCCCCTTTTGATTTTTCAGGTAGGCAGCGATGAAAGCATGCAAAGAAGTCTAAAGGCAATGAAGAAGAAAGACTTCAGGGCCCTGGGACAACTGGTCAAGGGACAGGGAGTGCAAGTTGTGTTCTCCTCTGTGCCTCTAGTTGTGGGGAATGATGAGGCGGGAAAAGGAAGAGCCAGCAGATGAATGCCTGGCTCCGAGACTGGTGCCACCGGCAGGACTTTGGGTTCTTTGATCACGGATTGATCTTCAAGACGCCAGGCCTGCTGTCAGCAGATGGGAACAGCTTATCTTACAGGGGGAAGAGGGTCCTAGGACAAGAACTAGCAGGGCTCATTGACAGAGCCTTAAACTAGATTTGAAGGGGGATGGGGATATATCTGGGACTGCCAGAGAGGAGCCTGGGGGTAGTAGCTTAGTGCTCGTAACGCAGCGTACTAGTATTTCTGAGAAGCAAAAGGCCTATCAACCGTCAAGGGTGACAGCTCTATGCTCGGCTCCCTCCTGAAACGCTTTTACACCAATGCTCGCAGCACGGGAAACAATTGTGAACATGAGGCTGCTCCTACCTGTCTATAGAGGGCCTCATCCGCTCGGTCTTCCTGATCGGGTGGCCTGTAGCAGACCCCCACTGTAATGTCACCCGCCCCTGCCCTCCTTTAATCCTGACCCATAAGCTCTCAGTTGGCTCCTCATCCACCCCCAGGCAGCTTCCCCGGCTGTGCTCCAGCGGCTCTCAGGGTGCTCCTGGTAACCCCAGGCAGCCTTGGCCCGGCTGTGAGCACAAGAGCCCTGCGGTGCCATGCTGGCTACAAGCACCAAGCACTCAGCCCCTGGCCGCAGTTGCAGCAGCAGCAGCAGCAAAAGGAGCAGCAGCAGCAGGATGGTGCAAGTGCAGGGGGCCATGGCCATGGCCTTCCCCCGATGCCTCCTCCACCTCCTCCTCCTCTTCCTCCTCCTCCTCCTGGTGGCCTTGCAAGTCAGGGCTGCCTGGGCTGCTCCCTGGCGAGCCTGGGGAGCAGGTAAGTGGGCGGCGCTGGTGCAGCCCTTCATGGGCCAGCAGGCTCTTCTCCTCCAGAAGCGTGGAGGATGGATTTTTCCTCCAGTGCTGCTTTAGTGGGGGCTCCCTCTGTGTGCGTGAGCGCTTTTACAGCAATTATGCCTCAAGGGGCTCTATCTTGGTCCATCTGCTCCTCGAGGGGTCTTGCACATGGCCTGGAAAGAGCACTTGGAGAGCTGCCAGGTGCCAGCCAAGAAGCCACCAAGCCCCAACGTGCATTGGAGATGTTTCTCATCTGTGCTTGCTTCTAGGTGAGGGTGGTGGCAAAGGTTATCCAGCTTCTTGGCTGGATCTTGGCTTGAAGCCCTTGGGGCATGCTGGAGGGAAGACCTCAAATGTCCCTTTCCTGGAAAGAATAAACATGGACAGCGTGCCAAGAGCTTAACCCATGTGTAATTTTCCTTAAGATCCTCCCCCGGCCGACAGCTTCCCGACTTCTTGGTCTGTTCCTGTCCTTGAGCCTGAGAGCAATCCCACAGGCAGGTCAATGAGGAGGAGCAAGGAACGTTCACCTTTTAATAACCTTTCCGTGTGAAATGCAAGTGGCTCCTTCTGTTGCCGAGACGCAGACAGGGAGAAGAGCAGAGAGGGAAGAGGCTGGGCTCTGTGACCTACCCCAGAGGGCTTTGCCTTACAAAGCTCCCTTGGCGGCCCCTTGGAGCCTGAGCTGCCCCTGCAGCTGGCTGCCCAGCCAGCGGGCTTGTTGGGGTTGAGTTGAGAGCTGCAGTGACCTCCAGGGAGGCCTTTCTCTCCGAAGCTTTATGTGTGTCTCATTTCACACTCAAGTGTACCCTGCCCTTGTGCGATCCCCTTACTGGGCCACTGGAATTCAGTGCTGCCAATGCAAATGACAACAGATGACGGAAGCTTCTCTGCGTGTTCAGTTACAGATGTACCTGTAGAGAGGACTTCTCCAGCTCCTCAGCTGGACGCTGCACTACCGCCCGCTTGCCATGGCAGGGGAGAGTAGTCGGTCTCTGCTGACCTCACAGGTTAAGCACTGGTTTTCTGTAGTGTATTCACGTGAAATTGAACCAAATGCATCCTGTTAAGGTCCTGCAAGAGGAAAGTACCCAGCTAAAGTAGGAAAAAAGTGTCTGGAGCTATATGGCGTGCTAAGAAACGTTCTGAAGGACCTGAAGAGAGAAACTGGGTATATTTCCCTCTATATTTCTACAATTCACACAGGATCGCTGTGTGTCAGCAGGCTCTTCCCCAGTGCCCACTCTTGCACGTCACGTCAGCAGAGAGAGCTGAAAGTGTTTTGGGTTTGAGATGATGGGAAATGTGACCTTTAATCCAACGCACCTCCCACTGTAGCTGCATCCCAGAGTTCGCCGTGAGTCCCAGGAGGCCCAAAGCACAAGAGCAGCACAGAGCAGGATCCCTCCTGTGAGCTGAGGTCCAGAGCGACGCCCTAACTCCCAGACTGGGCAAGGGCTCAGAGGGAAGCTCCTCATCCTCCTGCACATCCTCTGTGCCTGAGTCATGCTGAGGCTTTACGTGACATCATCTGTGCTTTTTGGCAGTGCTGTCAGAGCCCGGAGAAGACCAGCATGGCTGTGCAGATGAAATTGTTCGCATGGACTCAGGTACTGAGCAGTCTTGCTGGGTCCCTAAGTGGGTGACATGTCCCAAAGCCTGGGAGCGTCTGCAAGCGGTGCCCATGCTGGAGAGAAGGCAGAGGGAAGAAAAAAGCTCAGATGTCACTTGAGAAGGTATAGGAGCTGGCCCTGGGGGAGGGAGAGTTGAGGGTGTCACCCCCGGCCGCAGGGATGGTTTTGGTCCGTCTCACTTGAAGGCTGCAGGCCCTCCCATGCTCTCCTTCTGGCCTTCTGAGTTTTGTTTGGTGAGACAACCAGGGGCAGTGGGGGAAACCGAGAGGTTCCCGTCCGTAGCACATGTGCTGCAAGCTTAGCAGTGGTGCACCGGACGAACTGACGTGTTGAATTGCTCCTCCAGATGTGGTCGGCCACACGAACGCAAGTGTTGACAGAGCCCAGAACACCACAAATCTTTTCAGTCCCCAAGACGTGAGAAGGCTCCTTCTGATCGGCACAGCAGCCACAGTGCTGTTCTTGCCACTTGCAATAGCGTGCTGTGTCAGGATCTGGCGGCGGAGAAAGACCAAGCAGTGAGTCCCCGATTCCCCCCGACACTCCTTGCTTCCATGGCTGCTCGGTGCTCCATGAGTTGCAGGTGTCCACCTCGGCCAAGGTGGGCCAGCAGCTCAGCCCGTGTTGCTGAGCTTCGCCAGCTCTGGGCCATGCTGTGGAGAACACTCCCTGTGTCCTGTGTGAAGCTGAGGGCCTCAGCGGCCTCCTCTCTCCACAGGCTCCACTCTGAAACTTCAGAACAGCTGGAAACTGGTGGTTGCCACTCACGCTCGGACAGACAGCGCAGCTGCCCTGGCAGCCCTGGGAGCCAGACCCAATGCCAGCAGTCACTGTTCCTGCCTGGAAACCTGGCGCAGCCGCCCTCCCTAGAGCCGCCCAGCCCAACCGTGGCCACCCTGCTGCCGGAGAACCAGCCCAGCGGCCTTCAGCCCCAGTGGCAAGAAGAACAGCCTCCTCAGTGCATGAGTCAACCAGCCGGACCCTCCGGACAGAAGGCCCGGCTCCCCCGTCACCCGGCCCAGATCCCCAAACCCACCAAAATGGCTGCCCTTCCCCCCAGATGAGCTCTGCAGCGCCATAGCCGAGACGTACCGTCAGACGGACGAGTATTCCAGTGGCCTGGACACGCCCTCCTATAAGGGGCTCCGACTCCCCTGCAACACAGCCCAGATGAGAGACCCTCCGGACTGGGTCTGCAGAGCTCTAGCCAAGCGCTCCAACCAGCCGGACAAGTCCTCTTGACTCGCAGCCGAGACCAACAGCAGTGCAGCTGAGCTCTGCAGCCACCCAAAGGACTTCTCCAGCCAGCCGGCCAGGCCCACCAGGCACCAGAATCGAAAGCCCCTCCTTTCATTCTTCAGAAAAAAGTGACTTTGTTGTGTGTGACATGGCTTGGTGCTGGACTTGGCCGTGTTATGTTAACGGTTGGACTCTCTGATCCTAAAGGTCTTTGCTACCTCAATGATTGTGAGCACCTATGTTGTCATCAGAGTGAGCCGTTCAATAAATCTACATTAACAACTCAGGCGGTGGAAAACCTTCCTCACACTGAAACAGGGCAGCCAAAGGATTTCTCTAAATGGTCATAAAACTGGCATTGCCGGGCTGGCGTGTGTGTCCTCCTGCCCGTGGTGGCTCGAGTGTTGGTTTGTAGTCTTTGGAGCATGGTGGCTTGGGCTTCCAGGACAGCCACTGGCCCTGGTTCCCGTGAGCACCATTGCCTGGCTTGGGCCCTTTGGATCTCCTTCGGCACATCGTCATTGCCCTTCCGGCTGCTTCGACTCCAGCCTCACCTCGTGGCTTCCCAGTGGCTGGGCAGGGAGTCGACCTTCTCCCGCAGCAGCCAGGAGGTCTGCAGGACCTCCTCCCCACCGTCCCCAGCAAAGCACTGGCCCACAAAGACAGCTGTGGAGTCTGGGGGAGCAGTGGCTGTTAGCATCCCAGCAGGACCCCAGCTGCATTTGCACCTTCACCAGCACCACCAGGCTTAACGCTTACGGAGCCCGGGTGGGTCCCAGTGTTTGCTGGGAAATGGTCTGTGGCAGAGACGCTGTCAAAGCCACTCTCAATGGCGCCTAGCGCGAGCAGTGCTTCGGGAGGTGTCCTGCTGTGTGCAGGTACCGTCTGGAGTGGGGAGAGATGAGGGAAGGACAGACTGGGGACAGGACAGTGGCCAGAGGGATTGGGGTGGGCGCTAGAACCCGCCCGAGCTCCCCTCTCCAGCCCACCAGCCCATCCAGGCACAGCTGGTGCTGCAGCTACTGACCAGAGAACTTCCAGTTGACGGGGAAGCCGAAGGTGCACTGCCCCTCGTTGTCCAAGTGCTGGGAGCCGACAAGGGGGGACGGCACGATGGGTTTCTGGGCGCTCGACACGGCGGTGTGGTACTCACCGGAGAAGTTGCCCTGGCTGTCAACCGCAGACACGTGCATGCTGGAACCCAGCTCGTTCTCCCACCAGCCGGTCAGGTCGCACTGCTGGGGGACGAGCAGACGTGGCCCTGGCTTAGTGCCCGCACACAGCCCTTAGACCTGCCATGGGCTGAGCCCCCTACCTGCACCCCCCGATGTCCGCAGGGTGCCGGCTCTCACCTTGGCTTTCCCCGTGGGGCGTTCCTGCTCACGGCCCGGCCGCCACTTGTTCTTGGTCCCCTTGGTCTCCTTCACCCCGGCCCTTTCCCCCCTGGGGATCTCAACTGCCTGGCAGAGGAGCTTGGAAAAGGCAGAAAACACAGGGGCAAGGTGTGGGCAGCGGCACAGCAGGGTGTCTGTGGAGCCCCGCGAGAGCTCGGGCACTCGTTGTTCAGAGACAGGGTTTAGAACGTCGCTGCCATCTCAGTCATGTCGGAGGGCCAAAAGCTGGGGCAAGCAAGTGGAAGGGGAGAGGTGAAGAGGAACAGCTAAAGGCAGGAGCCCCAGACAGGCAGAAATAGAGGCAGGCCCCCCACTCCAGCCCTGCCAGGTGAGCTGTGCGAGCCCACGACATGTCTGCCCATGCCTTTGGGGACGTGTTCTGTGCTTGTGTCATGGAGGCCCCACGACACAGATAGTAGTAACTCAAAATACTCCCACCAAACAAAGCAAACCACAAGCCCGGGTGCCAGGTGGAGGCATCGACAAAACAAACAGAGCAGCTACTCAAAAATGAAAGTTTATTCCAACCAAAAAATAGCCAGCACCCTGACTGACCAAAATAAATCACAAGTTCGGATGCCAGGCGGGAACATAATACTACTATAGTCCTTGTAGCAAGATGATCCGAGATCTGCACACAGTCACTTACCAAAGGGGGGAAAACCTCCCACTCAAGGGTACCCAGAAAAGGATAGCCAGAAAAGGGGATCCCCCTTACCCAAAAGGGGCCAGGCCTCACTCATGGCCATATATTCAGAAGAAGTCTTGACTCACCAAAGGTGGGGGGGGAGGGTGCTCAATCCTGGGAAGTTTCCTTGGGCGGCATCGCTACCCAAGGGGAGAGTCCCTGACCGCTGCTCCATGGAGGATCGACTCACACTGGCTCTCCAGTGGGGCAGTTTGTAAGCCAGTTGAGTCTGACCTGTGGCCAATCCTGATCAGCTGGGGGCAAGCGCACAAAAAGGCAAGGTGAGCGCCTGAAGCAAAGTAACCAGGTTTTAACAGCTGGAAAACACTGACCTTTGTCGGGGTTTTGGCAAGCCCCGGTCTTTGTTGGGTCTTTGGCAGGGCGGGTGCATCTGCCGCGTTGTGCTCTCCCAGGCTCCAGCTCTCACAGAGCAGAGGAGATTGTCTGTTTACCATGGTCATGCTCCCATGAAAATTAGTTCCCTTCTTAGCCTGTCCGTGCCCTTGACCTCATTGAGACATTGAGATGATAAGACGGGACGAGACGAGACGAGACAAGACGAGACGGTGGCAGAGGTCTGGGCAACTGCCCTGTCCTGTAGCAGCTGATTTGAAGGAGGAAGGGCAGCCCCAACCCCCATCCCACCGAGAGGTGCCCGGAGCAGGCAGCTCCCATGTCTCTTCCAGGGTTAATCGAACTGAGGTGGGGCCCTCCTGTGGGTTATTTCCCAGTCTGCCCATAAAACCCGAGAGGGTGGAAGTTCTCAGAGCTGCCCCCGTGCAGGGGACCTCAGCGAAGCCATGCTGGAGCCAGCATGGAGGCTCCCGTGCCGAAAAGCAAGACATTTAGTCTCAGCAGCAGTTTTGCTCCAGTGCCATCGGTGTGGGCCCCTTCCCGTCAGAGAGGATGCTTGGGGCTAAGTCACCGTGTTGAAATGGGAGACCTTTCCTCGGTGGCTCCTACCGCAGATGTTTCCAGTGTTGCTTTTACTTTTGCTCACAACTGGAGAGCATCGGTTTTGTTTAAGCAAGCCGTTGTCAGCAGTCCAACTTGTGCTGTGCTGGGGTGCAGCAGGGGAGGGATGAACTTGACCCGAACCCCGGAGCACAGCTGGGCCATGCAGAGTTTCCACTGCTTGTCCTGGGACACCTGCGACCTTTGGGCAGGAGATATGGTGGCAGAAAAAATCCTTTGCCTTGACACTCGCACTGCTACGCATCAAACTCCCTGTCACCTCTATAAGGCCACGGATCTCTGGCAGGCTCTGCTTCCTCTAATGCCCTGTAAGCTGAAATGAATGATATCGCCTTATTTTAATACATTCTCCATTAGTTCTTTCTTTAAGAGAATCACAGAACGGTTTGGGACGGAAGGGACCTTAAAGGTCATCCAGTTCCAACCCCCCTGCCATGGGCAGGGACACTTTCCACTAGACCAGGTTGCTCCAAGCCCCATCCAACCTGGCCTTGAACACTGCCAGCGAGGGGCCGTCCCAACCTCTCTGGGCAACTCTTTCCATCCAGTGCCTCACCACCCTCATAGGAAAGGGTTTCTTCCTAATATCTAATCTAAATCTCCCCTCTTGCAGTTTAAAACCGTGATGCCTCGTCAGATTTGTAAGAGACTAAGCAGAAATATCAATTTGTCTCTACGTATGCCTCAACATTGGTGACAGCCCCTTCTAACTGCAAGACTTTGCGACCACGGCAACAAGCCCCTCCCTACCCCAAGAAGAACAGACAACACGTGCACACCATGCCTGACTCCAAGCACGTAGTCCACGACCCACTGAGCATGCCCCAGGCCCAGGATCAGAGGCTCGGACCCTCTGGAAAATTCCAGGACAGTGCTGGGCATGCTCCCCACCAGCAGGTGCGAGGCGTGGACATGTAAACTAGCTCCAACTATGGAGCGAGACACCACTATACGGGGCGGAGGCTGTGAGGAACAGGGGCTGGCTCTCGAGAGTCTCTCATCTTTTGCTGGGGACAGACCCCTTCGCCGCTGGACATCAAAGACACGAAGACCCTAAAGACTTGTCGGATCGACAGGACGCTGAAGATCCGTGGCAGCTATCTGGTGGCTGTCTCTCTCTCCCCTCTCCCTTTCTTTTTCTTTCTCTCTCTTTCTCTCTTCTTCCTCACGTGAACATTGGTAGTTCAATAAATCAAGTTAGCACTTGACTCCATTTGAGTCTTTGTTCTGTTTCCCAGAATCACGAACCCATGTCATGATAAAACACCTGATTGAGCATCACTCAGGAGTTAAGCTCAGCTGCCCCTAGCCACCCAGGATTACCTGAGGTCGGTTAGAAAGCAAGGGGGTTTAACGTCTGCCAAATTGTTCCACCATTAGATCAGATCGTGACAGCAGCACGCCTCCCTAGAAAGTGCATCAGGTCGGCAGGTGGGTGCCTCTGTCCCTCTCAGAAGAGAGTCACCTCCTGCTATCACCCGCCGCCTCTTCTTAGTTGCGCGGGTTGTGATATGGGGAGCAGATCGGGCTGCCTTGCTCAGCACCAGCATCTCCCCTCATGTGACGGGGCTCTCCTCTCCAGTCCGCAGAGCAGTGAAGCGGTTCTGCGAGGGCACCTCAGGCTCCGGGGGAAGTCCCTTCCCGCAGCAGGTCCCTTCCGTTGCAGGCTTCCATTCTTCTGCGTTACTGGCCCCGCTCCCTTCCGTGTGTGCCGGTGGGGAGGTTTTGGCTGTTTGGCCGTGGGCTGTAGATCCCCTGCAGACTGCGCTGGGAACCAGCTCTCTAACTCTTTCTCAACTTCCCTGATGCTACGCAGCCTTCTCACTGCCCTCTGCAGCTCAGCGCCCCCCTGCAGGACGTCCTCCGCCTGGGCACAGCTTTTGCAGCCAGGTCTGCTGCCTGCCCCTGCCCCACGAGAAAGGTCCAGGCCTGCCTGCAGTCCGAGCTCTGCACCGCAGCCTCTCCCTTTGCAGCTCCGTCTGGGTGGAGGCGTCGGCCACCGCTGGGGTAGATGGTGCAGACCACCACACGGCCGGAGCTGCAGCCTTTGCTCTCAGACGAGTGCCCACCGTTCTGCCTTGGGGGTCAGGCAGGATGAGTGCCCTTGGCCTGTGCAGACGGTCACAGCACGGTGCCCGGTTGCTGGGTTAGATGTACTTCAAGCCTCTCCACTCGGCCAGTGGAATGTCCCTCCTTCAAAGAGGTGCCCTCCCTGTGCGCCCTCCCGCGTGAGCTGCTGCCCCACACTCTGTTTGCCTGCTCTGGCTGCAGCGCTCCTCGAAGAAGGGCTTGGGTGATATGGGGAGGCCTAAGCATACCCACATTACTCCACCTTAACAAACTGGCATGACTTGACCTCCCTCTTGCTCTTTCGGGGCGCTCAGAATCAGTGGCTGTACCTATTTATGCGATCGACTGCTTCCTATTGCATATATATATATATATATATATATATATATATATAATGCCCCTCCGTTCACTTTGTCAAACTCCAGCAGGCAAGTAAGTGGACTTAAGAAGAGGTACTTTTACAATGAGGGACCCTGACAGAAAGTATTCCCTTACATTCCACGTGAAGCAGAAGTGGAAAAGTGAAGGCTTCATCTTTGCCGTAAATCCAAAGACTTGTCAGCCGTGGGGTCCCCCAAGGTGCCGAACTGGGCTCCACTCTGGAAGCTGCCTACGGAAGAGGACCTTGCTCTTGTCTCGCGACTGAAATCCCTCGCTCTTCAGCCTCATGAGCTGTTGGTAACAGCACACGAGGAGGTCAGAAATCCCTTGGCTGTGATTTCCGGTTGTTCTGGGGGACTGTGAGCTCCTCGCTGCTCCCATGATGGCGCCTGGAAAACAGGGCAGAGCTGTGGGCTCAGCCCCGGGTGGGACTGTGTCCTGGCCCTTGCAAGGAGCTGCTCGAAGGGATGCGCTCCCCCCTCTGGGAGGGCAGCTTCCCTGGCTGTGCTCCAGCGGCCCTCAGGGTGTTCCTGGTAACCCCAGGCAGTCATGGCCCAGCTGTGACGTCACAGAGCCTTGCTGTGACGTCACAGAGCCTTGCTGTGACGTCACAGAGCCTTGCTGTGAGCTCACAGAGCCTTGCTGTGAGCTCACAGAGCCCTGCGGTGCCCCGCCGGCTACAAGTACCAACCACTCAGCCCCCGGCCCCACTTCCAGCAGCAGCAGCAACAAAAGGAGCAGCAGCAGCAGGAAGGTGCAAGCGCAGGGGGCCATGGCCATGGCCTTCCCCCGATGCCTCCTCCTCCTCCTCCTCCTGGTGGCCCTGCATGCCAGGGCTGCCTGGGCTGATCCCTGGCGAGCCTGGGGAGCAGGTAAGCGAGCGGTGCTGGTGCAGCCCTTCATGGGCCAGCAGGCTCTTCTCCTCCAGAAGCGTGGAGGATGGATTTTTCCTCTAGTGCTGCTTTAGAGGGGGCTCCCCCTGTGTGCGTTAGAGCTCTCCCAGCAAGAAAGCCCTAAGGGACTCTATATGTTGGTCCATCTGGACCACTGGGATGCAGTGCTGCCGATGCAGATGACAACAGATGACGGAAGCTTCTCTGGGTGTTCAGTTACAGATGTACCTGTAGAGAGGACTTCTCCAGCTCCTCGGATGGACGCTGCACTACAGCCTGTTTGGCATGGCAGGGGTGCGTAGTCGGTCTCTGCTGACCTCACAGGTTAAGCACTGGTTTTCTATAGTGTTTTCACGTGAAATTGAACCAAATGCATTCTGTTAAGGTCCTGCAAGAGGAAATTACCCAGCTAAAGCAGGAAAAAATTGCCTGGAGATATTTGAAGAGCTAAGAAAAGTTCTGAAGGACCTGAAGAGAGGAAACGGTAGGTATATTTCCCTCTATATTTCTATAATTCACACAGGATCACTGTGTGTCAGCAGGCTCTTCCCCAGTGCCCGCTCTTGCATGTCACGTCAGCAGCCAGAGCTGAAAGTGTTTTGGGTTTGAGGCATCTGGACCACATCCCACAGATGATGGGAAATGTGACCTTTAATCCAACGCACCTCCCACTGTAGCTGCATCCCAGAGCTCGCTGTGAGTCCCAGGAGGCCCAAAGTACAAGAGCAGCACAGAGCGGGATCCCTCCTGTGAGCTGAGGTCCAGAGCGATGCCCTGACTCCCAGACTGGGCAAGGGCTCAGAGGGAACCTTCCCATCCTCCTGTACATCCTCTGTGCCTGAGCCATGCTGAGGCTTTACGTGACATCATCTGTGCTTTTTGGCAGTGCTGTCAGAGCCCAGAGAAGACCAGCATAGCCGTGCAGATGAAATTGTTCGCATGGACTCAGGTACTGAGCAGTCTTGCTGGGGTCCCTAAGTGGGTGACGTGTCCCAAAACCTGGGAGCGTCTGGAAGCGGTGCCCATGCTGGAGAGAAGGCAGAGGGAAGAAAAAGGCTCAGGTGTCTCCTGAGAGGACCTGACTCCATCCCCTCAGGGTATGGGAGCTGGCCCTGGAGGAGGAAGAGTTGAGGGTGACACCCCCTGCTGCATGGATGGTTTTGGTCCGTCTCACTCGAAGGCTGCAGGCCCTCCCATGCTCTCCTTCTGGCCTTCTGAGTTTTGTTTGGTGAGACAACCAGGGGCAGTGGGGGAAACCGAGAGGTTCCCGTCCGTAGCACATGTGCTGCAAGCTTAGCAGTGGTGCACCGGACGAACTGACGTGTTGAATTGCTCTTCCAGAGGTGGTCGGCCACACAAACACAAGTGTTGACAGTGCCCAGAACACCACAAGTCTTTTCAGTCCCCAAGACGTGAGAAGGCTCCTTCTGATCGGCACAGCAGCCACCGTGCTGTCCTTGCCACTTGCAATAGCCTGCTGTGTCAGGATCTGGCGGTGGAGAAAGACCAAGCAGTGAGTCCCCGATTCCCCGCGACACTCCTTGCTTCCATGGCTGCTCGGTGCTCCATGAGTTGCAGGTGTCCACCTTGGCCAAGGTGGGCCAGCAGCTCAGCCCGTGTTGCTGAGCTTTGCCAGCTCTGGGCCATGCTGTGGGGGACACTCCCTGTGTCCTGTGTGAAGCTGAGGGCCTCAGCGGCCTCCACTCTCCACAGGCTCCACTCTGAAACATCAGACCAGCTGGAAACTGGTGGCTGCCACTCACGCTCGGACAAACAGCACAGCCGCCCTGGCAGCCCTGGGAGCCAGACCCAATGCCAGCAGCCACTGTTCCTGCCTGGAAACCTGGCACAGCCGCCCTCCCTAGAGCCGCCCAGCCCATCCGTGGCCACCCTGCTGCCGGAGAACCAGCCCAGCGGCCTTCAGGCCCAGTGGCAAGAAGAACAGCCTCCTCAGTGCATGAGTCAACCGGCCGGACTCTCCAGAGAGAAGGCCCGGCTCCCCTGTCACCCGGCCCAGATCCCAAACCCACCAAAATGGCTCCCCTTCCCCCCAGATGAGCTCTGCAGTGCCGTAGCCGAGACGTACCGTCAGATGGACGAGTATTCAGGTGGCCTGGACACGCCTTCCTGTCAGCCAGTCCAGCTCTCCTGCAACCCAATCCGCATCTCAGATCCCCCGGACTGGGTCCACAGAGCTCCAGACGAGCACTCCAACCAGCCGGACGAGTCCTCTTGCCACCCGGCCGAGCCCAACAGCAGCGCAGCTGAGCTCTGCAGCCATCCAAAGGACTCGACCAGCCAGCTGGCCAGGCCCTCCAGGCACCAGAAACGAAAGTCCCTCCTTTCACTCTTCAGAAAAAAGTAAATTCGTTGTATGTGGCATGGCTTCGGGCTGGACTTGGCCGTGTTATGTTAACAGTTGGACTCTGATCCTAAAGGTCTTTGCTACCTCAATGCTTCTGATTCTTGGCTCGTAGTCTTTGGAGCAGCAGTGGCTTGGCCACTAGCCCTTGTTCCCACGAGCAGCACCATGGCCTGCCTTACAGGCAGTGCCCGTCACACACCCGAGCCAACCAGCCACCGAGTCCCTGCGTGACCTGGGAACTGCCCAGCTCCATCTCCTGAGGAGGCACAGCAGCTGGACTGAGACAGATGTTGCGCACTGAGATGCTCAGTGTCGGCTCCTTTGTAAACAGTCGACAGGAGCAGTCCCTGCAGCAATGGTCGCGCAGGGCAGTCTTCTGCAGGTGGTTGAGACACGTAAGTGCTGGAGGACCCCTGCAACGGAGACTCCTTCTCCACTCTGACCGTGACCAGCTGTTTGAGGGATGTGATCCCCTACGTGAGCATGACCCCACGCCAAGATCCCAAGAAATTGGGGGTTTTTTTTGTGACCCATGCACTGTGCGTGAGCAGCTGCGTACACGGACGCGGCAGCGGCGAGAGCGCGAGGAGCCTCCTGCCGCCTCGGGCTCCCCGTGGCCCGGCAGGCATTCACGGCGTGTGAATGACCAGGACCAAGGCTGGCCATGCAGCAGCAAGGGCCGGGTTTCCACCCAGCAGGGGGCCTGCAGTGGGGCTGAAGGGGACCCCGCTGCTCACCTTTGCTGTGCCCATCAGCCCGAGCGGGAAGGAGGTCGATAGTGCCGGGTTTGCGGCTCAGAGAGGCAGAGCAGACACGAGCTGTGTGCAAAGCACTGCGAGCAGGTCTTGCAGCTGGGTAAAACCCAGTGCTGATGCATGCCCAGCGCCCACGGGGAAGCACCCTCAGGCGCAGCCCCCCGCAGATGCCTGCGGCCACCCCTGGCACACCGTGTCCTCTCACCTGCCGCCCCACAACCAAGACGCTGGACGTGTCACCGCCTCGCTGGGTGACCTCATATGGGGACCGGCCTTGCCAACAGCTCTGCCAGCCCACGCCGCAGGCACTTCTCCCCGGCAGCGCGGCTGCCTGCAGGGTTTGCAGACTGCTCAAACCGTGGTCAGCACCGCCGCCTTGCTGCAGCTCCCCGCCACTGCTGCACAGCCCCCGGGGAGCCCTGCCCCAGCGAAATGTTGACAGGTGGCAGTAATAAAGGCATAGAGGTCCTCTGCTCAGAAAGGCTGTAAGGGAACTGAAACAGCTGGAGAAATTCCAGGGAGGCCCTGAGAAGGAAACAGCAGCATCGCTCCGGAAGCTGAAGATGGACCCGAGGGAGAAAAACGTGAAAAGCAACCCACGTGCAGCTCTGCATGAGGCAGGCTGAAACACAGAGCAGGTGGAAAACTTGCTAACACCACGGATGCTGTTAGCAAAGCTCTGCCGTGGCACTGATGGCAGGAAAACCGGGCAGCAGCGGGAGGCGGCAGCAGCACCAGCACGCTCCTGCCTTTAGGCTGCTCCAACCCCAGGCAGGGTGCCAATGCGGGGCGCGAAGCACCGTCCGGGGTTATTTTGGGACTGCACGGCTCGAGGACCAAGTTTCAGAATCAGACTCGGAGCAGAGTTTCCTGGAAATCATATGTTTTGGCTGGGAGGGGTGACCCAAGCAGCACTGGAATTGCCCATTACGGTAAGTCACAAGGTCCGGCAGGCAGGGGTTTGGGGCCGGATTTGCTGGATGCCCGCTTTCCAGTAAATCACACACTTTCCCCAGGAAGAGTTTTGGGGCTGGATGTGCTGCAGCTGCCAGCGCTGTGCTGCCGGTACGGAGCAGCCCTCGCCGCTCGCCAGGACTACGGACACAGCCGGGACACCCACACCTGCCTGCCCGAGGGCTGCCTCAGAGCCGGGGGGGATCTCAGGCAGCTTTCTGGGGTGCAGAAGGGCCCCCCAGCTTTACCCCCGTCACGCTGGCCCGGTGTGGAGCAGGGAAGAGCCAGTGCTGGCCCACGCTTGCTGTCAGAGGGTCACTGTGGGCATGCACCAACCCACGTGGGCTGGAAAAGGGCCAGTCTTTCTTGGGACCAGTCTCTTCCCAGAATGGCAGCGTGAGAGCTTCGCCCGCACCCACCGCAGTGCTTTAGCACAGCTTCCCCAGGACGTAGTCACCGACTGCACAAGGCTGGGCTGCAAGGTAAAATTTGAATTCTCTTTGTGTTTTGGGGACATCTTCCCCCTGAGCTGGTAACAACCCCATGCTGGTACATACTGACGGTGCTGAGGGGTCTCCCAAGCCTGGCTGAAGTGAGAGGGTTCTCCCTCCTGCTTTCAGCCCGTGCGAGTGAAGATGTTGCGGCCAATCCTGTGGGGAAGCAGAAGGCCATCGGTGCCCGTCCGGTGGAGGGGCAGGGGTCCCAGCCGGGCTGGGTGACCCTTGACTCACCTGGTGGCTTCCCAGTCGCTGGGCAGGGAGTCGACCTTCTCCCGCAGCAGCCAGGAGGTCTGCAGGACCTCCTCCCCACCGTCCCCAGCAAAGCACTGGCCCACGAAGACAGCTGTGGAGTCTGGGGGAGCAGTGGCTGTTAGCATCCCAGCGGGACCCCAGCTGTGTTTGCACCTTCACCGGCACCACCAGGCTTAACGCTTACAGAGCCCGGGTGGGTCCCAGTGTTTGCTGGGAAATGGTCTGTGGCAGAGACGCTGTCAAAGCCACTCTCAATGGCGCCTAGCGCGAACAGTGCTTCGGGAGGTGTCCTGCTGTGTGCAGGTACCGTCTGGAGTGGGGAGAGATGAGGGAAGGACAGACTGGGGACAGGACAGTGGCCAGAGGGATTGGGGTGGGCGCTGGGACCTGCCCGAGCTCCCCCCTCCAGCCCACCAGCCCATCCAGGCACAGCTGGTGCTGCAGCTACTGACCAGAGAACTTCCAGTTGACGGTGAAGCCGAAGGTGCACTGCCCCTCGTTGTCCAAGTGCTGGGAGCCGACAAGGGGGGACGGCACGATGGGTTTCTGAGCGCTCGACACGGCGGTGTGGTACTCGCCGGAGAAGTTGCCCTGGCTGTCAACCGCAGACACGTGCATGCTGGAACCCAGCTCGTTCTCCCACCAGCCGGTCAGGTCGCACTGCTGGGGGACGAGCAGACGTGGCCCTGGCTTAGTGCCTGCACACAGCCCTTAGCCCTGCCATGGGCTGAGCCCCCTGCCTGCACCCCCTGATGTCCGCAGGGTGCCGGCTCTCACCTTGGCTTTCCCCGCGGGGCGTTCCTGCTCATGGCCTGGCCGCCACTCGGTCTCGGTCCCCTTGGTCTCCTTCACCCCGGCCCTTTCCCCCCTGGGGATCTCGGCTGCCTGGCAGAGGAGCTTGGAAAAGGAAGAAAACACAGGGGCAAGGTGTGGGCAGCGGCACAGCAGGGTGTCTGTGGAGCCCCGCGAGAGCTCAGGCACTTGCTGTTCAGAGACAGGGTTTAGAACGTCGCTGCCATCTCAGCCATGTCGGAGGGCCAAAAGCTGGGGTAAGCAAGTGGAAGGGGAGAGGTGAAGAGGAACAGGTAAAGGCAGGAGCCCCAGACAGGCAGGAATAGAGGCAGGCCCCCCGCTCCAGCCCTGCCAGGTGAGCTGTGCGAGCCCACGACACGTCTGCCCATGCCTTTGGGGACGTGTGCTCTGTGCATGGCCCCAGTGGGCAGCCCACTGGGATGGGCAGAGCCCTCTGGTCTCTGGTGGGCTCCGTTGCAGGCAAGGATGCGGCACGGCCGGAGCCCTGCAGCGTGCCACCAGCAAGCACCGGCTCCAGCTCCGAGCGCCGCCAGTCCTCTCCCACACCGCCCCTCCCCGGGCAGGGGACAAGCCACCCCGCTGGGGCAGGGTCCCCAGGTTACCCTTGCGTGTCCCCGGGGCGGCGGTCCCCACATGCGCGCCCCGCTGCTCCCGGGAAGGCACCCCCATGCACATCCCTCCCGGGGCCACGGACAACCCCGGAGCATCCCCCGCGTCGACAGTAAGGGGGTCCTCCTGCTGCCGGGGATTCCCGCCGCCCAGGGCGGGGCTCCCACGCGTGTCCCTCCCCAGACCCCGGGACCCCCGCGCAGCGCCCCGGGGCCGAGGTCCCACGCGAGTCTCCCAGCCGGAGCTCCCACGCGCGGCCCCGCTCCCACCTGAGTCCCCGCCGCGGCCGCGGCCAGGGCCGCCCCGACGGGCAGGGCGAGGAAGCGGCGGCTCATCGGGCTGCGGCGGCGAAACTGAACCTCGCCGCGCCGGGGCCGCCTACAGCTTTATAGCCCGGTGGGAGGGACGGGGCCGCGGAAGGGGACGGGGGTGGGGATGGGGAAAGGTTGGCATGGGGATGGGCATGGGCATGGGCATGGGCATGGGCATGGGCATGGGCATGGGCATGGGCATGGGGATTGGGACGGGGACAGGGGCGGGGGCGGGGCCGGGGCCGGGGCTGGGGATTGGGATGGGGATAGTCATGGGGGTGGGGATGGGGATTGCAAGGACGGGGATGCAGGAGGGACTGACTGCCTGGGGCTGCCCACTGGCGTGGCCCTGCCTGGGGGTCCCCTGCCGGGTCTCTCCTGGCTGAGGGCTGTGCCTGGGATTCACCCCTGCCCCGCAGGAGCCCCTGCACCCCAAACTGCCCCTCTGGCCACTGCGGGGGACGGACAGACGGATGGGAGTCGCGGGGGCAGGGCGGGGGTATGTGTGCGGGCACGGCTGGCGATCGGCAGCGGCTCCAGGGGTTCGGCAGACGAAAGAAGCGAACCTGCCCCAACAGCCATAGGAAAAGCCCAGGGCGCTGCGGGCTGGAGGTGGGCAGCCCTGCCCGTGCGTCCCAGGTGAGAGTGAAGGGGCAGCGGGCATCAGGGCAGGATCGGGCCAGGGTGGGCTGTTGCTACAGGGGAGCAGGACAGCTGCTGCAGCATCAGGGACGGGGTGTGGGGGAAGCGTGGCCAGGATGGGGGATGTTCGGGGCCGCTGACGAGTGCGGCTTGGGGGGCGGTGGCGGAGGCACTGCCAGTTCCTGGAAACCCTGGGGTTTTACTTTCTGTTTCTGTTCCGCAGGCAGGCTGCTTACGTCATCTCCTAGCCTGTGAGCTGCCTGTGCGGAGACAGCAGGAGAGAGGGAATTTGCAGCTGTGGGCTGACGAGAGGGTGCGGAAAATGCTGGCAACAGCGCTCAGTGTTCAAAAAGCAGACAGAGGAGTCCTGTCAAAATAAACTTTATTCGAATAAAGGGAGAGGCCACTGGGCATACGCCGTGGGGTCTCTCAAAGCTGCTGGGGTCGCAGCCCCTTATTTGTCCTAATTTCCCGGCCGCATGGGACCCTCCACCATTCCCCATTGGCTGAGGTACTAGGAAGGCACAGACTTCCCGATCCGCCTACTACATGTGCTACATTTTTACCCCTTAACGTGTACCCCCCCCTTTGCATCATACATCGTATGTTCCGTTATCATACCATTATGCATCTCCTGGGCGGAGAAGTTGATATTAATAAGCCTATCAAGCCTGTGCACTGTTCCCTGAGGTTGAAAAGTGCAGACTTCCCATGACTTTTTCGAGGGAAATATTTTTTAATGATTTTTTTTTTTTTTAGGTTATCTTCTCTAACAGATCTTTGTAGTCTGGTGAGTTCTGATTGCCTCTAGTTGCTGAGATACATGGCACCTTTTGCTTTACGAGGCCTGGTGAACAGTGTCGCATACCTGTCAAGGTCTCCTTGTCTTAGTCTTATTACTTACCAAGCACATGGCTCCTCTGGATAAACAGCGCCATGTACTTGCAAAACCACTCTCCTCCTTATCTGTTCACTGTTTAGGTCTGTGGTATCTTGAACCAGCCTGGGTTAATGTTACTGTATTTTTGTAAAGACACTCTCATAATCCTATCAAAAGGACAGAAACGAGGTCTTAATCCCTGTTCCCACGTGGTTCTCTGTGGCCCAGCATCGCCCCGTGGGCTCCGCCCGCCAGGGCTCCCAGCCTCATCCTCCCACTCCCACTGGGGTCCGGAGGCTTTAACCTCACAGACCTCACAGAGAAGATTTGGGGACTCCCTCTTGGTGCTGGTGACAGCCACTGGGGCCGTTTGGGGAGGGCGAGCCCAAGAACAAGCCCAGCGTGGTCGGGCCAGTGCCAAGGACACCAGTGTGCAACAGGGCTGAACTGAGGGGCTGGGATGTGGATGGCAGGGGTGTGGATGAGGGTGCAGGGGCGATGTCCTGGTTTGATCTAGAACAGAACCGGTTCTCCATTCAGTGATGTTACGTCTCAGTTAAGTCCTTCTAAGTGACTGCACTTTCTGAAGCTGATGGCATGTTTTTCCAGACAGCGTGTGCCTCGAGAAGTTTACAGTTACTGCCAAGCAAAGGTATGCAGAAAGGCTTTTGCTTGTACCTGCTCCTGTAGAAACCAAGGTCGCTGCTGAATCTTGTGCCCCACGCTGGGGTGCTGTAAGGAAAAGGGTTGTAATGAAGTAAAAAGCTGGGAGCTGCGGGGAGGAGCGGACAGGACAGGTGACCCAAACCTGTCACAGTCTTCCATTCCATATACGCTCTGTTCAGTACGAGGCTGAGGGAGCGCAAGGGTCAAGCCCTCTTCTTCAACGGCCAGCATCCGAGGAAGACTCTGTACTTGTGCTTTTGATGCCAACCTGTGTGTTCCTGAATCCATTTCCCAAATCCATTTCCTGAATCCAGTTCCCGAACCCTGTTCCCGTCTGCTGCCGTGTCCAGCCTGGGACTGCCCCAGTGCCTGCCCTGCAGCTTCACTGGTGACGTGATTGTCATTGTGGGAGTTTGATATTGGTTTCTCGTATGTTTGTATATATTTTATCCTTTTCTTATCAATATTTTTCATCTTTTCTTTTTCTGGTTATTGTTTCATGAAAGCTGTTTTAGTTTTCCTTTCCAACCCATAAGTCTCTCTCCCTTGTTCTCTCTCCCTTTCCCTTCTGGGAGGGGAGAGGGGTTAAGAGAGAGCATCTGTCGTGTCTTAGTGGTCAGCCCAGCTTCAGCCCTTGATGGATTAATTGGTGTCCAACGTGGGGCCTGACCAGGGCTCTGAGAGATCGCCTGAATAGTTCGAACTCTGGCTTGCTCAGTTGAGAGAGTATCAGGATTTTTCCTCTCCGAGTCTCCAAAGGTTGGAGATGAGACAGCTCACATTGCGCCATTGCTGAGCGCAATATGATACCGTGTCTCCTTCGAGTTTGGTTCTGAGTTAAGTGCCGTCGTGCTGCCTTCCCTGCCATATGTGTTGTATTATTCTTTGTTCGTTGTTAGCGTTTGTTTGCGGTTTATCGGTTCCGGGCGCTGGGCGAGAGCCGACACTTTGCTCCGGTGCTTGTTGCTGGTCTGGGTTGCGGCAGGTTGGGCAGCGGTGTTCCCTACAGTGTGTGCTGTTTCAGAAACAGGCACCGCAGCAACTCAGAGCCGGCCAGCCCTCACCACGAGCACGGCCACTGCTCCAGCTCTGGCAGGGAGCTCCGTCGTTACTCCAGCAACTCCGACAATGAGCACCGCGGCTACGCAGACAGCCGCTGCGGCCACTCCCACGCAATCTGCACCATAGCAGTCGCCCCTGTGACCAGGAAGAAAGTGAAAGCCGAAGTTCCGGGAAAGGGCCCTTCTCAGGCAGGGCCATTGGAGGGGGTGGAGTCAGAACCAGAGGGGGTCGTCAAACCCTTCTCTGTGAAGGAGCCGTGAAATGTGAGAAAGGATTTTAGCCCTCAGTGAAGGTGTGTCACTCAGCCCCTGGCTACTCCGGTGGTGGGATAACAAGGCCGATACCATCGACTTGGATGGTAGGGAAGCCAGGCAGTTGGGACCCCTGGCCGGAGACAAAGGCATTGACAAGGCACTTGTGAGAGAGAAAAACACTCTCAACCTCTGAAAGCCACTCTTGTCAGCTGTGAAGAGTAGGTATCCCTTTAAGGACAATATTGACTGTCGCCTGAGCAAATGGAGCACCGTGGGAAAAGGCATAAAGTACCTGAGAGAATTAGCTGTGCAAGAAGCGATTTAGAGTGACTGGCAAGTAGTTGTAGACCCTGATAAAATGCCTTGCAAGCGACCTGTGCTGCAGAAGTCTGTGCCGCGTGCACCACCGGTGCATTCCCACACGTTGTCAAGAATGGTCTGGGGCGGAGTCGGTGAGACACCAAGTGCGAACGAAGTGGCTGACAAAGTATGCCGGCATGAAGACGGTCTCTCTCGCCCCCTGCAGGCCCGAGTCTTGGCCATGGAAAAAATGGCTAAGGAAGTTGCAAAACAGTGTGAGAACCTGCCTAGGAGGGAGAATAGATGCTGTTCTTCCCCCTGAATGGAGCTGCGTTGGAGCCATCAGGAGAAGAGGCTCTCCAACGAGACCATCTCAAGAGGAACGGTACATGTCACGATGTGCCCTGTGGTCTCTCCTGTGTGGGGATAGAGAGGACGTGAGTAGGTGGGGTGGAAAACCTACTGCTGCCTTGCGGGCACGAGTGCGTAAGTTACAAGGTAAAACGAATAGAAGAGACAGTTGTTCCAGGAGGATGGCTGCACCAGTCTTCGGTGAGCAGTTCTTCAGCTCGAGTAGACCAAACGTGAGCAGGTGGAATGAAAATATAATCCATGCAGCCACACATTTATCCATAACCCCACAAACCCATTTATTGATAGCCGCGTAAACCATGTAAACCGTGTAAGCCACGTAAACCACACAAACCCAGTTGTCAATAGCGGCGCAACTTCATTCAGGCTGTGATAGTCTACGGTTGATCTCCACTCACCACGAGACTTCTGCACTGGCCATCTAGGGCTGTTGAAGGGCGAATGAGGCTTGCTAATCACTCCTTGGCCCTCTAGTTGACAGACTGGCTTGTGGATGGGCATCACAGAATCTCTGTTGGTACAATATTGTTGTCAATGCATCGTTTTGGCAGCAGTTGGCACCCAGCGTTCTTCAGCCCTACAATGGCAAGGTCCTTGGAAAATCTGCGCAAGATAGTCAGTGGCTGAATAGTCTCTATAGCTGCTGTACCAAAGGCCCCCCGACACCCTTTTGAGTCCTTAAAATACCCTCTCCTGAGGAAGTCTATGCCGAGGATGCACAGAGCTTCTGGACCAGTCACTACAGGGTGCTTTTCCCACTTATTCCCAGTTCGGCTCCCTTCGGCCTTCGATACACCCAGCTCTTGAGATCCCCCCCGTCACTCCAGAAATAGTAGTTGATTCTGTGCCTTTACAGTTCGATGGCACTAGGGTGCACTGCGCACTGGTGTCTACCAGGACTTTATACTTCGGTGGTTCTAACTTGCCAGGCCATCAAATCTACACAGTCCAATAAACTCGGTTGTCCCTCTCCTCTACCGATCTGGAGGCAGGGCCCCTCTAGCTTCGAGGGTGGTACCTGTTAGTGACAACTGGGTTCGTGTGGTGTACGGGTGTACGAGAACTGCTCACTCTAGACTGGAGCGACCTTCCTCCTGGAAGAACACTCTCTCGTATCTGTTCTACCTTGTAACTTACGTACTTGAGCCCTTAGGGCAGAGGTAGGTTTTTCCATCCTGTTTATCCATGTCTTCTCCATGCTCACGTGGGAAAGACCACAGGGCACCTCGTGACATGTACCGTCCCTCTTGAGCTGTTCTCGTAAGAGAGCGCCTTCCCCTAATGGCTCCGACACGGATCCGTTCAGAGGAACAGAATTCTCTCTCGGACAGCTTATCACACAGGCTTGCAACTTCCTTGGTAATTTTTTCCGTGTCCGAGATTCAGGCCTGCAGGGGACGAGAGAGACCGTCTCCATGCTGTTGTACTTTGTTAGCCACATCACTCACAGCTGGCGTCTCGCCATCTCCTCCTCAGGCCATTGCTGACGATGTGTGGGAATGCACCGATGGTGCGCTCTGCACAAACTTCTTTAACGTAGGTCACTCACATGGCATTTCATCAGGTCTACTTTTCTTGCTTGTAATTACAAATCACCTCTTGCACAGCTAATTCTCTCAGGTACTTCACACCGTTTTCCATCGTGTTCCATTTGCTTGGATGGCAGTCAATATCATCCCCGTAGGGATGCCTCTTCTTCACAGCTAACAAGAATCGCCTCCAGAGGCTGAGAGTGCTTTTCACAGAATCACAGAATCACAGAATGTGAGGGGTTTGGAAGGGACCTCAAAAGATCACCTAGTCCAACCCCCCTGCCAGAGCAGGACCACCTAGAGTAGGTCACACAGGAACGTGTCCAGGCGGGTTTTGAATGGCTCCAGAGAAGGAGACTCCACAGCCTCTCTGGGCAGCCTGTTCCAGTGCTCTGTCACCCTCACAAGGAAAAAGTTTTTCCTTATGTCAATATGGAACATCCTATGCTCCAGCTTGCACCCGTTGCCCCTTGTCCTGTCATTGGACATCACCGAGAAGAGCCCGGCTCCATCCTCCTGACCCTCGCCCTTTACGTATTTCTAAACATTAACGAGGTCACCCCTCAGTCTCCTCTTCTCCAAGCTGAAGAGCCCCAGCTCTCTCAGCCTTTCATCAGAAGGGAGATGTTCCACCCCCTTCATCACCTTTGTGGCTCTGCGCTGGACTCTTCCTGTCCTTCTTGACCTGAGGGGCCCAGAACTGCACACACTATTCCAGGTGCGGTCTCACCAGGGCAGAGGAGAGGGGCAGGAGAACCTCTCTCGATCTACTGACCACACCCCTTCTAATACACCCCAGGAAGCCATTGGCCTTCTTGGCCACGAGGGCACGTTGCTGGCTCATGGTCATCCTGCTGCCCACCAGGACGCCCAGGTCCCTTTCCCCTACGCTACTCTCTAACAGCTCAGTCCCCAGCCTATACTGGTGCATGGGCTTGTTCTTTCCCAGATGCAAGACTCTACACTTGCCCTTGGTGTATTTCATTACATTTCTCCCACCCAGCTCTCCAGCCTGCCCAGGTCTCTCTGAATGGCAGCACAGCCTTCTGGGGTGTCAGCCGCTTCTCCCGGTTTTGTGTCATCAGCAAACTTGCTGACAGTGCTCTCTGTTCCCTCGTCCGGGTCATTGATGAATATATTGAATGGTACTGGTCCCAGTACTGACCCCTGAGCGACTCCACTAGGCACAGGCACCTCTCCTGTTCCCCACGACTTGCCAAAGGTGATGGAGAGTGGTCTAGCAATGACTTCCGCCAGCTCCCTCAGCACCTGCGGGCTCATCCCATCAGGGCCCATGGATTTATGGATGTCCAGATTGCTTAACTGACTGCTAACCCAGTCCTCATCAACCAAGGCAAACTCCTGCTTTAGCCTGACTTCCTCTGGGGCCACAGGGGTCTGGGGCTCCTGAGGACAGTCTCCAGCAGTATAGACAGAGGCAAAGAAGGCATTCAGTAGCTCCGCCTTCTTTGTATCCTCTGTCACCGGGGCACCCGCCTCATTCAACATTGGGCCTACATTGCCTCTGGTGTTAGCTTTGTCTGCAATGTATTTGAAGAAGCCCTTTCTGCTGTCCTTGACCTCCCTTGCAAGGCTTAACTCCAAGGAGGCCTTAGCTTTCCTAGTTGCCTCCCTACATCCTCTGGCAACCGTCTTATAGTCCTCCCATTTTCTTTCTTATCATCACCTTGTCTTTGGCCAGGGACCCCAAACGCCTGGCTTCTCTACCCCCCAAGTTAATGGGGTTGGCCCCTTTATCCCAGCATTGGAGCGACCATGAGAAAATTGTCTCATCTCCATGACAGTTCAAGTCCTTTTTCACTTTTGCAACTCCCTCCTAGATAAGGGTTGGACTTCTGGTTCTGACTCCTCTCATGATTCTGCTTGAGACCAACTCTCATCAAAGTCTTTGTCGCCTCATCCTGACTCTGACTTGCTCACTGATTTTGCCTGAGAAGGACCCTGTCTCGAATCTGCTCGGGAAGGACCCTGAGAAGGACCCTCTCCTGGATCTTCCTCATCCTTCGCTGGGCCATCGGACTTTTTTGTCCGTTTCCTTGTGGTCATAGCAGCAACTCGTACCGGTAGCGATCGAGCTGCAGTGGCCTTAGTAGCTGTCAGTGTAGCGGCAACGCTCTTTGTGGGAGTGGAGGTGGTTGAGTAACACAGGCACCAATCATAGAATCACGGAATTACATTATAGGCTACCAGGTTGGAAGGGACCTCAAGGATCATCTAATCCAACCTTTCAAGGTAAAAATACAGTTTAAATTATATGGCCCAGCACCCTGTCAAGTTGAGTCTTAAAACTGCCCACTGTAGGGGAATCCACCACTTCCCTTGGGAGATTACTCCAATGTCACCAATGTTGAGTCAGACACCACCACTGGAGAGCATTCAGGAGAATCAATAATAATATAATGCTATTTTGATTGTCATAATACCCAGAGTCCTCAAAATCTAGCAAAAGTGGCTGGCCTTGGACATTGCCAAATGAGAAAAGTGGCCAGAACTCTATCATCTCTATCTCTGTCTCTATCTCTATCTCTATCTCTATCTCTATCTCTATCTCTATCTCTGTACTGACTCATGGATGGTGGCAAATGCCTCGCGGGGTGGTTAAACCAGTGGAAGTGGAATAAGGGGCAGCGCAGACGTAAAGCAATTTGGGCTGCCGCGTTGTGGCAAGATAATGCTGCCCAGCTGGAGAAACTAGTTGTAAAGGTACGTCATGTAGACACACACGTACCTAAGAGTCAGGCCACTGAGGAACATCGTAACAATCAGCGAGTGGATCAGGCTGCCAATATGTTCCAAACAGACCTAGACTGGGAACATAAGGGTGAAGTATTTTTAGCTTAGTGGGCCCATGACACCTCAGGTCATCATGGACGAGATGCAACATACAGAAGGGCTCGTGACCGAGGGGTGGATTTAACTATGGACACTATTGCGCAGGTTACCCACGATGGTGAAACATGTGCCACAATTGAGCAAGCTAAACGTTTGAGACTTCTGTGGTATGGGGGACGATGGTTGAAATACAAGTACGGGGAGGCCTGGCAGATTGCTTATATCACACCCCCTCAAACCCGCCAGGTTTTGTGCTCACAATGGTGGAAGCAAGCACCGGATGGCTGGAAACTGGACGGCTGGAAACATGTCCTGTGCCCCACACTACTGCCCGGAACGCTCTTCTGGGCCTTGAAAAGCAGATCTTGTGGCAACACAGTAGTCCAGAAAGAACCGAGTTGGACAATGGGACTCATTTCAAAAGCAGACTTAGAGACACCTGTGCCAAAGAACGTGGCATCGAGTGGGTATATCACGCCCCGTATCATGCATCAGCCTCCGGAAAAAATGAACGATACAACGGGCTGTCAAAAACTACCCTGGAAGCAATGGGTGGTGGGACCTTTAAAAACTGGGACAAGAATTTAGCGCACGCCACCTGGTTAGTTAACACCAGAGGATCTACCAGTGAAGCCGATCCTGCTCAGTCAGGCCTTTTACATACAGCAGAAGGGGATAAAGCCCCTGTGGTGTGTGAAAGGAATTTTCTGGGGAAAAGTGTGTGGGTTTTTCCTGCTTTGGGCAAAGGCAAACCCATTTGTGGAATTGCCTTCACTCAAGGACCTGGATGTACTTGGTGGGTGATGCTGAAGGATGGTGAAGTCCCATGTGTACCTCAAGGGCATTTAACTCCGGGTGGGAATACTCAATTTTGAGCTGTATAATGTTAATTGCTATGCAATACTAACAGCGTTCAGTAAGAGTCTTTCAGGACAATGTAGCGGTGATGACCGGAGCTAGCTTCTTCAAGTGGCATCCAGTAACCTCTGTGAGGTGGGCCTGCCCCCCGTGGGCACGAGCCACAACGAATTACATGGCGTCTCTCCTGCCCTGAGAGACTGCTGTGATAGATAGAAACCAGCAATCATGAACTTACTGAACTTAAGGAACATTTATGTAGAAAGATGAATCATAAACTAGTGATGGCTATGCTGTAAATGGTATGGAATAAGGGGTGGAATGTTCTGCTTTGAGCTAGAACAGAACTGGTTCGCTGCCCAGTGATTTTACTTTCTGCGAGACTGCACTTTCTGAAGCTGATGGCATGTTTTTCCAGACAGTGTCTGCCTCGAGAAGTTTACAGTTACTGCCAAGCAAAGGTATGCAGAAAGGGTTTTGCTTGTACCTGCTCCTGTAGAAACCAAGGTCGCTGCTGAATCTTGTGCCCTACACTGGGGTGCTGTAAGGAAAAGGGTTGTAATGAAATAAAGACCTGGGAGCTGCGGGGAGGAGCGGACAGGTCAGGTGACCCAAACCTGTCGCAGTCTTCCATTCCGTAGACGCTCTATTCAGTACGAGGTTGAGGGATCGCGAGGGTCAAGTCCTCTTCTTCAATGGCCAGTGGGCAAGGAGGACCCTCTCTGTCCTTCTGTTCTTTTGCCTTTGATCTCAACCTGTGCATTCCTCAGTCCAGTTCCTGAATCTTTTTTCCCAAATCCAGTTCCCGAATCCTTTTTCCCCAATCCAGTCCCCAAATCCTTTTCCTGAATCCAGTTCCCGCCTGCTGCTGAGTCCGGTCTGGGACTCTCCAGTGCCTGCCTTGCAGCATCACTGGTGACATAATCATCGTTGGAGGAGTTTGATATTGATTTTTTAGATAATTGTATGTATTTCTTTATTTCCATATTAGTATTACTATGCTTTCTTTTTCTTGTTATTGTTTCATTAAAGCTGTTTTAGGGTTTTTTTTCCAACCCACGAGTCTCTCTCCCTTATTCTTTGTCCCTTCCCCTTCTGTGAGGGCAGAGGGGTTAAGAGAGAGCATCCGTCCTTCGTTAGTGGCTGGCCCACCACTAACGCATGACAGGTGAGGCAGAGGGTACAGGGGTAAGGATGAAGAAGCAAGAATGAGGATGAGGGTGCAGTAGTGAGGGCGAGGATGTGGGCGTAAAGATGAGGATGTGGGGGTGAGGATGCAGGGGTGGCGTTTGCTCAAAAGCAGGACCACAAGGCATGTCAGCCAGTTGGGCTCGGCCAGTACAGGCATACCCCAGACCCGCTCTGCTCTGTGCACTCTCCAGGAGCCGGGAGTGCTGAGAGCAGCCCCAGAGCCCAGCAGGGAAGGAGGCTGGGGAAGAGAGCAGAGGCTGAGGAAGGCTGAGGAAGGGCAGGCACACTGTGATAGGAAGAGGATGGTAGACAGGCCATGACACTGTGTGCCTGCTGCCCCAAATCCCTGCCCCATCTGACAGTCTCTTCCCGCAGCAGCTGTGCAGCCCTTGGGCAGCACCTTCCTTCGAGCTCTTTGCACCTCTCCCTGCCCGCACAGCTTCTCCCCGGGGTGCTCAGGGGCACCCGAGTTAGGAGCTGCATGTTACAGATTAGGGAACTTGGGAGGCAGAAACTTCATGAGCTGCTGAAGTGAGAATTAGCGAGTTCACGTGTTAGATGGGTCCGTGTAAAGGGCATAGAGCCCTTGTTTGATGTGTTTGTGTTTTCTTTCCTAAGGAGCTGGCAAAGTTTAACATACAGGCGATGTTGTCATTTGAATTTGAGCACCAGAAAGGAGCCTTGTCCTGTTCCACCCTCTGGCTGATCAGGCAACAGCCAGTTAGTGGGAAATAGAACCATAGGATCATAGAATCTGTTGAGTTGCAAGGGACCTCTAAAGGCCATCTAGTCCAACTCCCCTACAACAAGCAGGGACATCTCTAACTAGGTCAGGTTGCTCAGAGCCCCCTGACCTTGGATGTCTCCTGGGGCTTCCACGACCTTTCTGGGCAACCTGTTCCAATGATCCACCACCCTCATATTAAAGAATTTTTTTCCTAATGTTTATATCTAGCTTAAAACCATTACCCCTTGTCCTGTTGCTACAAATCCTTGCGAACAGTTCTTCCCCTGCCTTCTTATAGGTCTCTTTCAGGTATTGGAAGGCTGCTCTAAGGTCCCTCCCGGAGCCTCCTCTTCTCCAGGCTGAACAACCCCAACTCTCTCAGCCTGTGTTCATAGGAGAGGGGCTCCAGCCCTGGGATCATTTCTGTGGGCCTCCTCTGGACCCGCTCCAACAGGTCCACGTCCTTCTTGTGCTGGGGGCTCCAGAGCGGGATGCAGCACTGCAGGTGGGGTCTCACCAGGGCAGAGCAGAGGGGCAGAATCACCTCCCTCGACCTGCTGGCCACGCTTCTCCTGATGCAGCCCAGGATGCGACTGGCCTTCTGGGCTGCAGTCGCACACTGTTGGCTCGTGTCCAACTTCTCATCCACCAGTACCCCCAAGACTTTTTCCACAGGGCTGCTCTCCAGCCTGTCTTCTCCCAGCCTGTACTGATACCGGCAGTTGCTCCAACCCACATGCAGGACCTTGCACTTGGCCTTATTGAACCTCATGCAGCTCACCTGGGCGCACCTCTGCAGCCTGTCCAGGTCCCTCTGGATGGCATCCTGACCTTCTGGAGTATTGACTGCACCACCCAGCTTGGTGTCATCAGCAAACTTGCTGAGGGTGCACTCAATGCCACTGTCAATATCATTAATGAGGATATTAAACACCACTGGTCCCAGTACGGACCCCTGAGGGACACCACTTGTCACCGTCTTCCATCTGGACTTCGAGCCATTGACCACTACTCTCTGGATGCAACCATCCAACCAATTCCTCATCCACTGAGCAGTCCACCCATCAAACCCATATCTCTCCAACTTAGAGAGAAGGTTGTTGTGGGGAACCGTGTCAAAGGCCTTGCAGAAGTCCAGATAGATAATATCCATAGCTCTCGCCTTGTCCACTGATGCAGTCACTCCATTGTAGAAAGCCACTAGGTTGGTCAGGCAGGACTTGCCCCTAGTAAAGCCATGCTGGCTGTCTTGAATCACCTCCCTGTCCGCCAGGTGCCTTAGCAGAGCTTCTAGGAGGATCTGTTCCATGATCTTCCCAGGCACAGAGGGGAGGCTGACAGGTCGGTAGTTCCCAGGGTCCTCCTTTCTACCCTTCTGAAAAATGGGCGTAATGTTTCCTTTCTTCCAGTCACCTGGGACTTCGCCTGACTGCCATGGCTTTTCAAATATCATGGAGAGTGGCTTGGCAACTGCATCAGCCGATTCCCTCAGGACTCTGGAAAGATCTCATCAGATCCCAAGGACTTGCATACGTTCAGGTTCCTCAGACGGTCACAAATCTTGTCTTCACTTACGGTGGGAGGGACTTTGTCTCCCTGGTCCCCGTCTTGTGGGCCATTAGCCTGAGAGCTGCGAGGAGAGAGGTTGCCAGTGAAAACTGAGGCAAAAAAGTTGTTCAGAACCTCAGCCATCTCCTCATCTGTTGTCACTAGTTCACCATTGCCGCTCATCTTGGGGGGGGGGGGGGTGGGAGGGGTACACTTTCTTTGACCTTCATTTTCTGGTTGACATACCTGTAGAAGCCCTTCTTGTTTCTTTGCATGCCCCGTCAAGTTCAGCTCCAGCCGCTCCTTGGCCTTCCTGACCTCGTCCCTACACAACTGGGCAACGTCCCTGTACTCTTCCCAGGATACCCATCCCTGCTTGCACTGCCTGTGCATTTCCTTCTTGCCGTTTAGTTTGATCACCAGGTCTCAACTCAGCTATGCTGGTCTCTTGCTTTGCAGTCCTTATTTCCTACACCTGGGGATCGAGAGCTCTTGCACGTCCTTAGAGATCTGCCAGCTCTGCTCTGCTCCCTTGTTCCCGAGGGCTGTTTCCCAGGGGGTCCTATTGACTAACTCCTTGAAAAGCTGGAAGATTGCTTTCCTAAAATTTAGGGTCCTGACTATGCTTTTCATCTGCCTCATACCCTTTAGGACAGTGAATGGCACTAGTGCATGATCACTGTAGCCCAGGCTGCCTCCAATCTTGACATCCCTGATGAGTTCACTTGCCTTTGTGACCATCAGGTCCAATATCGCATCCCCTTGGGTAGGGCTGTCCCTTTCTTGCCTTAAGCAGTTGTCATCTAGGCACTCCAGGAGTCTCCTGGATTGCCTACAGCTTGCCATGCCACTTTTCCAATAGATGTCGGGGTGACTGAAATCCCCCAGCAGGATGAGAGCCTGTGTGCACGATGTCTCCTGCAGCTGGAGTGAGAAGGCTTCATCAATAGGTTCCCCTTGATCGGGTGGCCTGTGGTAGACACCAAGCACAAGGCTTCCTTTGTTGTCTCGATCCCTAATTCTTACCCGTAAGCTTTCAACCTTCTCATGGCTGTTCTTTAGGGGCAACTCTTCACACGCTATCCATTTCTTCATGCAGAGGGCAAGTCCTCCACCCCTCCTTACACTCCTGTCCCTTCTGAACAGCCTGTAGCCATCAATAGCCACACTCCAGTCACAGAATTCATCCCACCAAGTTTCAGTAATGGCCAGTATGTCATAGCCTTCCTGTAGCACAGTGGCTTCCAGTTTCTCCTGATTGTTGCCCATGCTGCATGCATTGGTGTAGAGGCACTTCAGCTGGGCTGCTGGCCGTGACACCTTCTCAGAGGGACACCCCTTTACTCCCCCAGGGTGTTTCATGGATGCTACCCGGTTGGCTTCTATTTCCTCAGGAGCCCCTGGCTCATCTCTATAAGACTTTGCCTGTGCTGCAGTGTCCACAGCATGCCTCAGGGCAGCGGATGGAAGGCCCTTATTGACACCACATCCCTCCCACACTGGTGTGTCATCTTGCCGCTTATCACAGATAATCTTGATATCATTATTCCCCTCCCTCTTCACACCTAGTTTAAAGCCCTGTCATACCTGCATATGTACATATATAGAGCTGGGATTCCTCCAGTATCTGGCCTTAGCCATCCCGTCTGCCCAGTGGCTGCCCCTGGAGCCCCAGATCCCTCCTCTGGTCCCTCCAGTATCCAGCCTGGACTTTGCACCACCCCAGCACCCCAGGCTCCCAGGTCATGACCACGGTCCCCTCTGTGGGGGCTGGCATCCAGCCCTCCCCGATGTGTGGGGACCCAGGACCAAGCCTCGCCCCACAGAGCAGTAGCTGGAAGTGCAGTTGGACGGGCAGAAGGGGCAGGCTGGGGTGCAGAGGTGCAGGATGAGGCCAGGCGAGTGTGCTGACTTGCCTGCACGCGCCTTCCCCCCGAACCCCGGCCATGGGGCATCCTGCTGCTCCACACCAGGGATGCTGCCTGGGGCCACCCACTGCAGGGCCCCTGCGGGTGCCGCAGACGGGTGCGCAGGCAGGAAGGCAGCTGCCGCAGCCCAAAGCCATGGTCGGGAAGTGGGATTACACAGCTGCTGTCCTCCCCTTGTCCCTCAGCCCTGTCCCTCCCAGCCCCGCAAAACGCCACCCTGCCCTCCCCCAGCCACCCCCGACCCCGATCTGCCCAAGGCCACAGCGTGGCTTCTCACACCCCAGGGACACGTGGGGCACGGCTCTCTGCCAGGTGGAGAAAGCTTTATTTGGCTCCATGTAGGGGGGCAAGAAGCTTTGGGAAGGGGTGGCCGTGCCGGCAGGCTGCTGGGAGGCAGTGGGAGGAAGCCGGGCAGGGCGGGGGTGTGTTTCCCAGCCAGGATGCTGGGAGCCGGTGGGAGCCCAGCCTGAGAGCACAAAGGATACCTGAGGGAAGGCAGGGAAGTTCTCGCTACACTGCATCAAGGGCAGAGCAGGTCAAAGGACACCACAGGCAAGGCAGGCAAACTCATGGGACACCACAGGAAAGTCAGGGGAGGTCTGGGGACACCACAGGTATGGTCTGTCAGTGCACTTTGCCAGGTCATGTCCAACTTTTCATCCACCAGTACACCTAAGTCCTTCTCTGCAGGGCTGCTCTCAGTACCTTCATCCCTCAACCTGTACTGATATCAGGGGTTGTCCTGACCCAGGTGCAAGTTGTTGCACTTGGCCTTGTTATATCTTCATCAATGACGTAGACAGTGGCATTGACTGCACCGTCAGCAACTTTGCAGATGACATCAAACTGAGTCATGCAGCTGACATGCCTGAGGGACAAGATGACATCCAGAGGGACCTGGACAAGCTTGAAAAGTGGGTCGATGTGAACCTCAAGAGGTTCAACAAGGCCAAGCGCAAGGTTCTGCACTTGGGTTGGGGCAAACCCTGGTATCAATAACAGCCTGGGGGTTGAAGGGATTGAGGGCAGCCCTGTAGAAAAAGACTTGGGAGTCTTGGTGGGTGAAAAACTGGACATGAGCCACCAATGTGCGCTTGCAGCCCAGAAAGCCAATCACATCCTGGGCTGCATCAAAAGAAGCGTGACCAGCAGGTCGAGGGAGCTGATTCTCGCCCTCTGCTCCACTCTGGTGAGACCCCACCTGCAGTGCTGCGTTCAGCTCTGGGTCCCTCAGTGCAAGAAAGACATGGACCTACTTGAACGGGTCCAGAGGAGGGCCACAAAGATGATGAGAGCACCTGGCTGGAGCACCTCCCCTGTGAGGACAGGCTGACAGAGTTGGAGGTGTTTAGCCTGGAGAAGAGAAGGCTCCAGGGAGACCTTACTGCAGCCTTTCAGTACTTAAAGGGGGCTACAGGAAAGGTGGGGCCAGACTGTGATAGCACGGCCTGTTGTAGTAGCACAAGGAATAATGTTTTTAAACTAAAAGAGGTTAGATTTAGACTGGATATAAGGTTGAAATTCTTGACTGTGTGGGTGATGAAACACTGGAACAGGCTGCCCACAGAGGTGGTAGAAGCCCTGTCCCTGGAAGTGTTCAAGGTCAGGTTGGACGGGGCTCTGAGCAACCTGATCTGGCTAAAGATGCCCCTACTCAGTGCAGGGAGTTGTACTGGATGACCTTTCAAGATCCCTTCCAACCCAAAACATTCTATGATTTGACCAGGGCTAAATCCTGCGATGCGATGCCGTGCCTGAGCTCTGGTGCAGCAGGGAGCAGGCAAGAGGGAAGGAGCAGGCAAGAGGGAATCAGCAGGCAGGGAAGAAGTCCAAAGCACGAAGTGCTAAAGAAGTTAAAAGTCAGCAGGGCTGTGGTTTAAACCTGTATATGTCAGAGTCAAGAAAGGATTAATGAATAATAAGAAGAAAGGGTAAATGAATAATTAAATATGCTGCTCGAGCTGGGATTGAATTAGCCTTGAAAAATACCAGTACAGGCAAATGTTAGAGAAAAACATAACTGTAACAAGGATTGTCCTCCCAACCCACAGCAGTGCCCGTGCAGGAGTCGCTGAAAGCTGAGCCTCTCAGGTACAAGTTTTATTGAGGTGATACAGTCAAAAGAGGAGGAAAGAGCATAAATATCCCTTGATACAGACCGAACACCTGTCAAGGATTGAGGCTGGGCCGGCCACTAATGAGTGACAGACACTCCCTATTAACCCCTCTCCCCTCCCAGAAGGGAAAGGGAGAGAACAAGGGAGAGAGACCTTATGGTTTGGAAAAGAAAACTAAAACAGCTTTAATGGAACAATAAAAGAAGAGGTAATAATAAGAATAAGAAAATAATGAAATAGATACAAATAGATACAAAACCAATACTGGACCCAACTCCCCCCATGCTGCAGGGCTGGCACTGGGGCAATCCCAGGCTGGACTTGGCAGCAGACGGGAACGGGGTGCAGGAGCTGGACTCAGGCACTGGATTCAGTGATACATGGATCGGGATCGACGACAGAAGAACAGACAGAGTCCTCCTCAGGTGTCGGCCATCGAAGAAGAGAGGTTGACCCTCGTGATCCCTCAGCTTTATACTGAATGTGACGTGTATGGGATGGAACACTCTGTTGGTCAAGTTTGGGTCCCCTGTCCGGTTCACTTCTCCCTGCAGCTGCGACCTTTATCGTGCTTGAGACCCTTTTCACTCCCAGCACCCCAACACGCAGTACAAGATTTAGCAGTGACTTTGGTTGCTGTAAGAACAAGTACAAGCAAGGGCCTCTCTGCATCCCATTCCTTGGTACTAACTGTAAACATCAGGCCTGATCACTGCTAGAAGCCGTCACTGTCTGGAAATACGTGCTGCTGTTTCAGAAAGTGCCGTTAGTTAGAAGAGACTTAACTGAAAACTAAAATCATCAGAATTAGTTCTGGTTTAACCCAAACCAGGACAACATCCCAGCCTTTGAAAGAAAACTCATGGGCAGCCTATTGCCTGGGATTAAGGAGCGATACAAGATACGCTGCTGGGACAGGGATCGTTAAATTCAGGAAAAATTAAGGTTATGGGCTGTTAGCATGCATGATGCTAAAATAAATCTATAGCTGTAAATGGGCTGCGGGTTGCCGTCAGCAGTGATGCCAGCATGGAGACATCGTGTTGCTCATCCCTGTGCCCACCAGTGGCCACAGGAGCTTCTGAACCAAGGCGATGGCGAGGGGCTGATGGCTGCCCCTCCTGCAACCTTCCCAGACCGGCCGTGCTCATTACCACGAACCTCGGCCATGCTCCAAGCGGCACCTGCCCGTTGAAAAAGCAGCCAAAGCAACGGGCAGCTGCCTGTGAAAGTTCGTTTCTAGACAGAGGGAGGCAAACACTGGGGCAGGAATTTCCCGCGGGCAGCCAGCTCTTTGGCCAGGGATCTCTTGCAGGCAGGGGTGTGAAAGGGCTGTGGGGCTCCTGCAGAGAGGAGAGGAGGGCGTTGAGATGCCAGCAGCAGAAATGCAGCACTCCCCAGCTGGGGTAGCAATGAATTTTACTGACTGAGAGAAACTGAGGCTCAAATGTGAGATTAAAGGGAAAGTAGAAGTATCTGTGAAATGTTGCAAAGAGTTGCCTTGTCTCCATTTTAGGAAAAGGAGCGTTTTCTGGTGAATACAGGGCTCTACCAGCTCTTGCTGTGATGGTGGCGGGAATTAAAGCAGGTATTTTAGGAGACTGCCTTGAAAATCATTGAGGAATGGGTGAGACAATTTGGTGTGAGCAGAGCCACTTCAGCCTCCCCAGCCAGCAACAACTATATCATAAGGGGAATTATACAAATACGTACTTACAGTAGTCTCAGAATCCCTGCATAAATACCATTTCTGTCAGCATTAAAATGCAGCATCCCAAGATATTTGGGGAATGTTTGCTTTTCATAAACAAAACCATTTCCTTCCACCAAAAGGCAGTTTGTGAAAACATCAGCAAACCTTCACACCAGCCTCAGGCAAGAGGAGACCGGGCGCTTTGTAGCCCGATCCGCAACTGCTTCAGTTCTGGCAGGGGGACAAAGTAAAGCCCCCAAAGGAGCCTGCTGTTGGGTGGGTTTGCACAAGGATGCCTGGTGCGGAGGAGCAGGGTGAGGCCATGTGCTGCAGCCGATCCTGGGGTGCATTCGCGTTAAGGCTCCTTGGCACCCCTATGCAGCCTGGGCATGGCAGCAGGGTGGCAAATAGGTGGCAGAAGGGACAACAGCCCCTGAGAGGGACTTTCCCCAGCCGAGCACCCGTCCTGGCAGTCACCAACCTGCAGGAGCCAGGGCCTCCTGGTGACTCGTAGGGCTGGGAACTGCAAATTTGGAAACACCCAGATTGCACAACGCCCTGTCCAGAGCTGCCACCCACAGCCCTGGCAACAATAAAAAGGCGAGGGAGCAGGCACATCAGCAGAACCCTTCGAGGAGCACATCCCCAGGTACGCCAGCCGCCTGCCTGCTGCAGAGATGGTGCAAGCGATTCCCTTCCTCCTGGTGCTCAGCCTGGCTCTGGTGGCTCCCGGCCTCTCTTCCAGAAAGGTAACAGCAGGGCTGGGATGCACGGGGCAGGGTGGGCAGAGGGCTGTGGCTCCCTGCTGGCAGTGCCTGCTCCTGTCACCCTGCCCACCCCAGGCTGTGCTCTGGCACCAACACTGAGTTCCCTCCACTCCAGTGCGTGCTGACTGGGAGCTGGATCAATGACCTGGGCTCCAATATGACCATCGGGCCCGTGGATGACAAAGGCATATTCAGTGGCTACTACTACACATCTGTGGCAGACAACTCGAGTAATATCAAAATATCACCACTGGTGGGGTACCAGCATATCATGGAGAGCCATCCCACGTTCGGCTTTACGGTCAACTGGAGCTTTTCAGGTGCTATTCCCTTCCCAGCCTCCCTGCATTGTCCCCAGAGCTCCCCTACCCTCCCTGTGATGTCCCCAGACCTCTTCTGCCTTTCCTATGCTATCCCCAGAGCTCCCCTGCCCTCGCTGTGTTGTCCTTGAAGCTCTTCTGCCCTCTCCTGCAGTGCCCCTGATGATCCCCTGCCTTCCCCTGCAGTGTCCCCAGTGCTCTCCCATCCCCTGTGTTGTCACTGATAGCCCCCATCCTTGACCCCAGAGGTCCTTGGCTGCTGTCACCTCCCAGTCCCTGGGTGCAGAGGATCATGGGGGCTGAATCTCGCTACTGTCTGCCCACCTCCTTGCAAGATCCCAAGCCCTCTGACCCCATCACCACTGTCCTCAGAGGGCAGGGACAGCCTGGGTCTACTGTCCCCTGGCTGAGCAGGCTGCAGGGCCATGGCTCGGCACTGACCTGTCACCCTAGCCATGCTCCCCTCCACCTCCTGCCCTGTCCCCACAGACTCCATCACCGTCTTCACGGGACAGTGCTTCGTGGATGAGAATGGAAAGGAGGTTTTGAAGACCATGTGGCTCCTGCGGTCACGCGTGGACAACATCAATAATGACTGGAATGCCACCAGGTGAGCCTGCTGTCCCTGCCCTCTGCAGGTCCCCAGTGCTTCCCCTGAGGGGTCAGGGCTCTCCCACCCCATGGTGCTCAGCACTCGACAGAGCTGCTGCCAGTGTAGGGGTGACTGAGCACGGGGTGCTCATGTACGGCCTCCCCAGGGGTCCTGTCAAGGTACAAAAGTTGGGGGGGGGCAAATGGGGCTGGGTGGGCATTCGGCACTGCCAGGGTGTGTTTTCCCCATGTGAGGCTGCTATTCCCACCCTTACGTCTCATCCCTTTTGTCCTCACAGGGTTGGCAACAACATCTTCAACCGCTTACACTTGACAAAGGATTGTGGGTGGCAGCATGGGGGTTTCTCTGCCAGCAGCAGTGTCGGGTGTGCAGCCCCCTGCTACTGCTCCATCACCTGCTTTTCCCAATAAAGCTTCGCTGCAAACATGCACCTGGCTCCTGTTGCGTCACAGCTCAGTGCCTATGTTCCCCTGTCCCCCCGATGGCATCCTATGGCTTCTTCTGTAACCATCCCCTGTGTGTGCCACCTGCTGTGACCGCCCCACAGCCCGGGCTTCTCCATTGCAGCCCCAACCACCCCACCATGCTGTGCCATGCTGTGCCATACTGTGTCATGACATGCTGTGCCATGCCAGGGTGCAGTGTGTGTGACCGAGGGGGCTGCCAGCTCTGGCTGTGCCATGCCCAGGGGTAGTGTTGGTCACCTACACCTGCTATGGGGGGTACCCAGCACCCCCAGCTCTACACTGCCCTGCCCTGGCACAGCAGGGAGAGATGCTGGCCCAGCCGGTGCCCGTGCCACCACTCCCAGATGCCATGCGGAGGGGCTGTGCCAGCTGCAGATGTGCAGGGCACACATCCCACTGCCCAGGCAAGCTAGAGGAGAGGGGCATGGCTCGGTGCTTCCCAAGGTACCCACACTAGCCTGGTCCCCAGTGCAACCTGCAGGGCCTGTGGAGGAACGAGCTGGGCTCCAACATGACCCTCTTGGCCCTGGATGCGGCCGGGACCTTCTCGGGCTCCTACCACACTGCCGTGGCGGTCACCAACAAGCAGATCCTCGTGTCACCCCTGCAAGGGGCACAGCAGCACCTCAGTGCCAAGAGGCAGCCCACCTTCGGCTTCACTGTGCAGTGGCAGTTTGCAGGTACAGCAGACCCGGCACGGCATCCCAGGGCAGCCAGCGATCCACTGCCCATGCTGGGATGCTGGAGCGGGGTGCCCCGCGGCTGGTCTCCATACCCCCTGAGGCACCCAGAGAAACCCTGGCTGTGGCCACGGACCAGCCACAGGAGACGTCGGGGGGGTGGGCTGGCTGTCTGTCTGGAAGTGGTGGCAGAGGTGTCCATCTGTCTGTCCAAAGGACACAGCCAGGGTGGTGTCCTTCTGTCTGTCCAGGAAAGGTGGAAGCCACCCAAGGGGTCAATCTGGCAGGGAGGTCCATCTGTCTGCCCAGGGCATGTGGTGGGGGTGTCTCTCTGTCTGCCAGGACCAGGTGGGTCCTGGGTTGCCCTGTCTGGAGGCGCAGGCTCTGAGCCCCCCTCTGACCCGCTTGAACCCCGCCAGACTCCACCACCGCCTTTGTGGGACAGTGCTTCGTGGACCATCGTGGGAAGGAGACACTGGAGACCACGTGGCTTCTGCGGGAAGAGGTCCTGTCCTGCAGGGACAACTGGAAAGCCACCAGGTGAGCCCTGCCCCTGCCCTCCCACCCCAGAGCCCTCTCTCCCCATCTGCTGACATGGCTTCCCCACAGGGTCGGCACCTCCATCTTCACCCGCATCAAGTGATGGGGATGGGGACCAGAGCTACCTGCACCCTGCCGTCCCCCGGCATCCCCGGGGGCTCTCCGCTGCCCTGCTCCCGGGCTGGGCTCCCACCAGCTTCCAGCATCCTGGCTGGGAAACGCACCCCCACCCTGCCCTGCTTCCTCCCACTGCCTCCCAGCAGCCTGCCGGCACGGCCACCCCTTCCCAAAGCTTGCTGCCCCCCTACATGGAGCCAAATAAAGCTTTCTCCACCTGGCAGAGAGCCGTGCCCCACATGTCCCTGGGGTGTGAGAAGCCACGCTGTGGCCTTGGGCAGATCTTGGGCACTTTCTGAAACAGCAGCACGTATTTCCAGACAGTGACGGCTTCTAGCAGTGATCAGGCCTGATGTTTACAGTTAGTACCAAGGAATGGGATGCAGAGAGGCCCTTGCTTGTACTTGTTCTTACAGCAACCAAAGTCACTGCTAAATCTTGTACTGCGTGTTGGGGTGCTGGGAGTGAAAAGGGTCTCAAGCACGATAAAGGTCGCAGCTGCAGGGAGAAGTGAACCGGACAGGGGACCCAAACTTGACCAACAGAGTGTTCCATCCCATACACGTCACATTCAGTATAAAGCTGAGGGATCACGAGGGTCAACCTCTCTTCTTCGATGGCCGACACCTGAGGAGGACTCTGTCTGTTCTTCTGTCGTCGATCCCGATCCATGTATCACTGAATCCAGTGCCTGAGTCCAGCTCCTGCACCCCGTTCCCGTCTGCTGCCAAGTCCAGCCTGGGATTGCCCCAGTGCCAGCCCTGCAGCATGGGGGGAGTTGGGTCCAGTATTGGTTTTGTATCTATTTGTATCTATTTCATTATTTTCTTATTCTTATTATTACCTCTTCTTTTATTGTTCCATTAAAGCTGTTTTAGTTTTCTTTTCCAAACCATAAGGTCTCTCTCCCTTGTTCTCTCCCTTTCCCTTCTGGGAGGGGAGAGGGGTTAATAGGGAGTGTCTGTCACTCATTAGTGGCCGGCCCAGCCTCAATCCTTGACAGGTGTTCGGTCTGTATCAAGGGATATTTATGCTCTTTCCTCCTCTTTTGACTGTATCACCTCAATAAAACTTGTACCTGAGAGGCTCAGCTTTCAGCGACTCCTGCACGGGCACTGCTGTGGGTTGGGAGGACAATCCTTGTTACAGTTATGTTTTTCTCTAACATTTGCCTGTACTGGTATTTTTCAAGGCTAATTCAATCCCAGCTCGAGCAGCATATTTAATTATTCATTTACCCTTTCTTCTTATTATTCATTAATCCTTTCTTGACTCTGACATATACAGGTTTAAACCACAGCCCTGCTGACTTTTAACTTCTTTAGCACTTCGTGCTTTGGACTTCTTCCCTGCCTGCTGATTCCCTCTTGCCTGCTCCTTCCCTCTTGCCTGCTCCCTGCTGCACCAGAGCTCAGGCACGGCATCGCATCGCAGGATTTAGCCCTGGTCAAATCATAGAATGTTTTGGGTTGGAAGGGATCTTGAAAGGTCATCCAGTACAACTCCCTGCACTGAGTAGGGGCATCTTTAGCCAGATCAGGTTGCTCAGAGCCCCGTCCAACCTGACCTTGAACACTTCCAGGGACAGGGCTTCTACCACCTCTGTGGGCAGCCTGTTCCAGTGTTTCATCACCCACACAGTCAAGAATTTCAACCTTATATCCAGTCTAAATCTAACCTCTTTTAGTTTAAAAACATTATTCCTTGTGCTACTACAACAGGCCGTGCTATCACAGTCTGGCCCCACCTTTCCTGTAGCCCCCTTTAAGTACTGAAAGGCTGCAGTAAGGTCTCCCTGGAGCCTTCTCTTCTCCAGGCTAAACACCTCCAACTCTGTCAGCCTGTCCTCACAGGGGAGGTGCTCCAGCCAGGTGCTCTCATCATCTTTGTGGCCCTCCTCTGGACCCGTTCAAGTAGGTCCATGTCTTTCTTGCACTGAGGGACCCAGAGCTGAACGCAGCACTGCAGGTGGGGTCTCACCAGAGTGGAGCAGAGGGCGAGAATCAGCTCCCTCGACCTGCTGGTCACGCTTCTTTTGATGCAGCCCAGGATGTGATTGGCTTTCTGGGCTGCAAGCGCACATTGGTGGCTCATGTCCAGTTTTTCACCCACCAAGACTCCCAAGTCTTTTTCTACAGGGCTGCCCTCAATCCCTTCAACCCCCAGGCTGTTATTGATACCAGGGTTTGCCCCAACCCAAGTGCAGAACCTTGCGCTTGGCCTTGTTGAACCTCTTGAGGTTCACATCGACCCACTTTTCAAGCTTGTCCAGGTCCCTCTGGATGTCATCTTGTCCCTCAGGCATGTCAGCTGCATGACTCAGTTTGATGTCATCTGCAAAGTTGCTGACGGTGCAGTCAATGCCACTGTCTACGTCATTGATGAAGATATAACAAGGCCAAGTGCAACAACTTGCACCTGGGTCAGGACAACCCCTGATATCAGTACAGGTTGAGGGATGAAGGTACTGAGAGCAGCCCTGCAGAGAAGGACTTAGGTGTACTGGTGGATGAAAAGTTGGACATGACCTGGCAAAGTGCACTGACAGACCATACCTGTGGTGTCCCCAGACCTCCCCTGACTTTCCTGTGGTGTCCCATGAGTTTGCCTGCCTTGCCTGTGGTGTCCTTTGACCTGCTCTGCCCTTGATGCAGTGTAGCGAGAACTTCCCTGCCTTCCCTCAGGTATCCTTTGTGCTCTCAGGCTGGGCTCCCACCGGCTCCCAGCATCCTGGCTGGGAAACACACCCCCGCCCTGCCCGGCTTCCTCCCACTGCCTCCCAGCAGCCTGCCGGCACGGCCACCCCTTCCCAAAGCTTCTTGCCCCCCTACATGGAGCCAAATAAAGCTTTCTCCACCTGGCAGAGAGCCGTGCCCCACGTGTCCCTGGGGTGTGAGAAGCCACGCTGTGGCCTTGGGCAGATCGGGGTCGGGGGTGGCTGGGGGAGGGCAGGGTGGCGTTTTGCGGGGCTGGGAGGGACAGGGCTGAGGGACAAGGGGAGGACAGCAGCTGTGTAATCCCACTTCCCGACCATGGCTTTGGGCTGCGGCAGCTGCCTTCCTGCCTGCGCACCCGTCTGCGGCACCCGCAGGGGCCCTGCAGTGGGTGGCCCCAGGCAGCATCCCTGGTGTGGAGCAGCAGGATGCCCCATGGCCGGGGTTCGGGGGGAAGGCGCGTGCAGGCAAGTCAGCACACTCGCCTGGCCTCATCCTGCACCTCTGCACCCCAGCCTGCCCCTTCTGCCCGTCCAACTGCACTTCCAGCTACTGCTCTGTGGGGCGAGGCTTGGTCCTGGGTCCCCACACATCGGGGAGGGCTGGATGCCAGCCCCCACAGAGGGGACCGTGGTCATGACCTGGGAGCCTGGGGTGCTGGGGTGGTGCAAAGTCCAGGCTGGATACTGGAGGGACCAGAGGAGGGATCTGGGGCTCCAGGGGCAGCCACTGGGCAGACGGGATGGCTAAGGCCAGATACTGGAGGAATCCCAGCTCTATATATGTACATATGCAGGTATGACAGGGCTTTAAACTAGGTGTGAAGAGGGAGGGGAATAATGATATCAAGATTATCTGTGATAAGCGGCAAGATGACACACCAGTGTGGGAGGGATGTGGTGTCAATAAGGGCCTTCCATCCGCTGCCCTGAGGCATGCTGTGGACACTGCAGCACAGGCAAAGTCTTATAGAGATGAGCCAGGGGCTCCTGAGGAAATAGAAGCCAACCGGGTAGCATCCATGAAACACCCTGGGGGAGTAAAGGGGTGTCCCTCTGAGAAGGTGTCACGGCCAGCAGCCCAGCTGAAGTGCCTCTACACCAATGCATGCAGCATGGGCAACAATCAGGAGAAACTGGAAGCCACTGTGCTACAGGAAGGCTATGACATACTGGCCATTACTGAAACTTGGTGGGATGAATTCTGTGACTGGAGTGTGGCTATTGATGGCTACAGGCTGTTCAGAAGGGACAGGAGTGTAAGGAGGGGTGGAGGACTTGCCCTCTGCATGAAGAAATGGATAGCGTGTGAAGAGTTGCCCCTAAAGAACAGCCATGAGAAGGTTGAAAGCTTACGGGTAAGAATTAGGGATCGAGACAACAAAGGAAGCCTTGTGCTTGGTGTCTACCACAGGCCACCCGATCAAGGGGAACCTATTGATGAAGCCTTCTCACTCCAGCTGCAGGAGACATCGTGCACACAGGCTCTCATCCTGCTGGGGGATTTCAGTCACCCCGACATCTATTGGAAAAGTGGCATGGCAAGCTGTAGGCAATCCAGGAGACTCCTGGAGTGCCTAGATGACAACTGCTTAAGGCAAGAAAGGGACAGCCCTACCCAAGGGGATGCGATATTGGACCTGATGGTCACAAAGGCAAGTGAACTCATCAGGGATGTCAAGATTGGAGGCAGCCTGGGCTACAGTGATCATGCACTAGTGCCATTCACTGTCCTAAAGGGTATGAGGCAGATGAAAAGCATAGTCAGGACCCTAAATTTTAGGAAAGCAATCTTCCAGCTTTTCAAGGAGTTAGTCAATAGGACCCCCTGGGAAACAGCCCTCGGGAACAAGGGAGCAGAGCAGAGCTGGCAGATCTCTAAGGACGTGCAAGAGCTCTCGATCCCCAGGTGTAGGAAATAAGGACTGCAAAGCAAGAGACCAGCATAGCTGAGTTGAGACCTGGTGATCAAACTAAACGGCAAGAAGGAAATGCACAGGCAGTGCAAGCAGGGATGGGTATCCTGGGAAGAGTACAGGGACGTTGCCCAGTTGTGTAGGGACGAGGTCAGGAAGGCCAAGGAGCGGCTGGAGCTGAACTTGACGGGGCATGCAAAGAAACAAGAAGGGCTTCTACAGGTATGTCAACCAGAAAATGAAGGTCAAAGAAAGTGTACCCCTCCCACCCCCCCCCCCCCCAAGATGAGCGGCAATGGTGAACTAGTGACAACAGATGAGGAGATGGCTGAGGTTCTGAACAACTTTTTTGCCTCAGTTTTCACTGGCAACCTCTCTCCTCGCAGCTCTCAGGCTAATGGCCCACAAGACGGGGACCAGGGAGACAAAGTCCCTCCCACCGTAAGTGAAGACAAGATTTGTGACCGTCTGAGGAACCTGAACGTATGCAAGTCCTTGGGATCTGATGAGATCTTTCCAGAGTCCTGAGGGAATCGGCTGATGCAGTTGCCAAGCCACTCTCCATGATATTTGAAAAGCCATGGCAGTCAGGCGAAGTCCCAGGTGACTGGAAGAAAGGAAACATTACGCCCATTTTTCAGAAGGGTAGAAAGGAGGACCCTGGGAACTACCGACCTGTCAGCCTCCCCTCTGTGCCTGGGAAGATCATGGAACAGATCCTCCTAGAAGCTCTGCTAAGGCACCTGGCGGACAGGGAGGTGATTCAAGACAGCCAGCATGGCTTTACTAGGGGCAAGTCCTGCCTGACCAACCTAGTGGCTTTCTACAATGGAGTGACTGCATCAGTGGACAAGGCGAGAGCTATGGATATTATCTATCTGGACTTCTGCAAGGCCTTTGACACGGTTCCCCACAACAACCTTCTCTCTAAGTTGGAGAGATATGGGTTTGATGGGTGGACTGCTCAGTGGATGAGGAATTGGTTGGATGGTTGCATCCAGAGAGTAGTGGTCAATGGCTCGAAGTCCAGATGGAAGACGGTGACAAGTGGTGTCCCTCAGGGGTCCGTACTGGGACCAGTGGTGTTTAATATCCTCATTAATGATATTGACAGTGGCATTGAGTGCACCCTCAGCAAGTTTGCTGATGACACCAAGCTGGGTGGTGCAGTCAATACTCCAGAAGGTCAGGATGCCATCCAGAGGGACCTGGACAGGCTGCAGAGGTGCGCCCAGGTGAGCTGCATGAGGTTCAATAAGGCCAAGTGCAAGGTCCTGCATGTGGGTTGGAGCAACTGCCGGTATCAGTACAGGCTGGGAGAAGACAGGCTGGAGAGCAGCCCTGTGGAAAAAGTCTTGGGGGTACTGGTGGATGAGAAGTTGGACACGAGCCAACAGTGTGCGACTGCAGCCCAGAAGGCCAGTCGCATCCTGGGCTGCATCAGGAGAAGCGTGGCCAGCAGGTCGAGGGAGGTGATTCTGCCCCTCTGCTCTGCCCTGGTGAGACCCCACCTGCAGTGCTGCATCCCGCTCTGGAGCCCCCAGCACAAGAAGGACGTGGACCTGTTGGAGCGGGTCCAGAGGAGGCCCACAGAAATGATCCCAGGGCTGGAGCCCCTCTCCTATGAACACAGGCTGAGAGAGTTGGGGTTGTTCAGCCTGGAGAAGAGGAGGCTCCGGGAGGGACCTTAGAGCAGCCTTCCAATACCTGAAAGAGACCTATAAGAAGGCAGGGGAAGAACTGTTCGCAAGGATTTGTAGCAACAGGACAAGGGGTAATGGTTTTAAGCTAGATATAAACATTAGGAAAAAAATTCTTTAATATGAGGGTGGTGGATCATTGGAACAGGTTGCCCAGAAAGGTCGTGGAAGCCCCAGGAGACATCCAAGGTCAGGGGGCTCTGAGCAACCTGACCTAGTTAGAGATGTCCCTGCTTGTTGTAGGGGAGTTGGACTAGATGGCCTTTAGAGGTCCCTTGCAACTCAACAGATTCTATGATCCTATGGTTCTATTTCCCACTAACTGGCTGTTGCCTGATCAGCCAGAGGGTGGAACAGGACAAGGCTCCTTTCTGGTGCTCAAATTCAAATGACAACATCGCCTGTATGTTAAACTTTGCCAGCTCCTTAGGAAAGAAAACACAAACACATCAAACAAGGGCTCTATGCCCTTTACACGGACCCATCTAACACGTGAACTCGCTAATTCTCACTTCAGCAGCTCATGAAGTTTCTGCCTCCCAAGTTCCCTAATCTGTAACATGCAGCTCCTAACTCGGGTGCCCCTGAGCACCCCGGGGAGAAGCTGTGCGGGCAGGGAGAGGTGCAAAGAGCTCGAAGGAAGGTGCTGCCCAAGGGCTGCACAGCTGCTGCGGGAAGAGACTGTCAGATGGGGCAGGGATTTGGGGCAGCAGGCACACAGTGTCATGGCCTGTCTACCATCCTCTTCCTATCACAGTGTGCCTGCCCTTCCTCAGCCTTCCTCAGCCTCTGCTCTCTTCCCCAGCCTCCTTCCCTGCTGGGCTCTGGGGCTGCTCTCAGCACTCCCGGCTCCTGGAGAGTGCACAGAGCAGAGCGGGTCTGGGGTATGCCTGTACTGGCCGAGCCCAACTGGCTGACATGCCTTGTGGTCCTGCTTTTGAGCAAACGCCACCCCTGCATCCTCACCCCCACATCCTCATCTTTACGCCCACATCCTCGCCCTCACTACTGCACCCTCATCCTCATTCTTGCTTCTTCATCCTTACCCCTGTACCCTCTGCCTCACCTGTCATGCGTTAGTGGTGGGCCAGCCACTAACGAAGGACGGATGCTCTCTCTTAACCCCTCTGCCCTCACAGAAGGGGAAGGGACAAAGAATAAGGGAGAGAGACTCGTGGGTTGGAAAAAAAACCCTAAAACAGCTTTAATGAAACAATAACAAGAAAAAGAAAGCATAGTAATACTAATATGGAAATAAAGAAATACATACAATTATCTAAAAAATCAATATCAAACTCCTCCAACGATGATTATGTCACCAGTGATGCTGCAAGGCAGGCACTGGAGAGTCCCAGACCGGACTCAGCAGCAGGCGGGAACTGGATTCAGGAAAAGGATTTGGGGACTGGATTGGGGAAAAAGGATTCAGGAACTGGATTTGGGAAAAAAGATTCAGGAACTGGACTGAGGAATGCACAGGTTGAGATCAAAGGCAAAAGAACAGAAGGACAGAGAGGGTCCTCCTTGCCCACTGGCCATTGAAGAAGAGGACTTGACCCTCGCGATCCCTCAACCTCGTACTGAATAGAGCGTCTACGGAATGGAAGACTGCGACAGGTTTGGGTCACCTGACCTGTCCGCTCCTCCCCGCAGCTCCCAGGTCTTTATTTCATTACAACCCTTTTCCTTACAGCACCCCAGTGTAGGGCACAAGATTCAGCAGCGACCTTGGTTTCTACAGGAGCAGGTACAAGCAAAACCCTTTCTGCATACCTTTGCTTGGCAGTAACTGTAAACTTCTCGAGGCAGACACTGTCTGGAAAAACATGCCATCAGCTTCAGAAAGTGCAGTCTCGCAGAAAGTAAAATCACTGGGCAGCGAACCAGTTCTGTTCTAGCTCAAAGCAGAACATTCCACCCCTTATTCCATACCATTTACAGCATAGCCATCACTAGTTTATGATTCATCTTTCTACACAAATGTTCCTTAAGTTCAGTAAGTTCATGATTGCTGGTTTCTATCTATCACAGCAGTCTCTCAGGGCAGGAGAGACGCCATGTAATTCATTGTGGCTCGTGCCCACGGGGGGCAGGCCCACCTCACAGAGGTTACTGGATGCCACTTGAAGAAGCTAGCTCCGGTCATCACCGCTACATTGTCCTGAAAGACTCTTACTGAACGCTGTTAGTATTGCATAGCAATTAACATTATACAGCTCAAAATTGAGTATTCCCACCCGGAGTTAAATGCCCTTGAGGTACACATGGGACTTCACCATCCTTCAGCATCACCCACCAAGTACATCCAGGTCCTTGAGTGAAGGCAATTCCACAAATGGGTTTGCCTTTGCCCAAAGCAGGAAAAACCCACACACTTTTCCCCAGAAAATTCCTTTCACACACCACAGGGGCTTTATCCCCTTCTGCTGTATGTAAAAGGCCTGACTGAGCAGGATCGGCTTCACTGGTAGATCCTCTGGTGTTAACTAACCAGGTGGCGTGCGCTAAATTCTTGTCCCAGTTTTTAAAGGTCCCACCACCCATTGCTTCCAGGGTAGTTTTTGACAGCCCGTTGTATCGTTCATTTTTTCCGGAGGCTGATGCATGATACGGGGCGTGATATACCCACTCGATGCCACGTTCTTTGGCACAGGTGTCTCTAAGTCTGCTTTTGAAATGAGTCCCATTGTCCAACTCGGTTCTTTCTGGACTACTGTGTTGCCACAAGATCTGCTTTTCAAGGCCCAGAAGAGCGTTCCGGGCAGTAGTGTGGGGCACAGGACATGTTTCCAGCCGTCCAGTTTCCAGCCATCCGGTGCTTGCTTCCACCATTGTGAGCACAAAACCTGGCGGGTTTGAGGGGGTGTGATATAAGCAATCTGCCAGGCCTCCCCGTACTTGTATTTCAACCATCGTCCCCCATACCACAGAAGTCTCAAACGTTTAGCTTGCTCAATTGTGGCACATGTTTCACCATCGTGGGTAACCTGCGCAATAGTGTCCATAGTTAAATCCACCCCTCGGTCACGAGCCCTTCTGTATGTTGCATCTCGTCCATGATGACCTGAGGTGTCATGGGCCCACTAAGCTAAAAATACTTCACCCTTATGTTCCCAGTCTAGGTCTGTTTGGAACATATTGGCAGCCTGATCCACTCGCTGATTGTTACGATGTTCCTCAGTGGCCTGACTCTTAGGTACGTGTGTGTCTACATGACGTACCTTTACAACTAGTTTCTCCAGCTGGGCAGCATTATCTTGCCACAACGCGGCAGCCCAAATTGCTTTACGTCTGCGCTGCCCCTTATTCCACTTCCACTGGTTTAACCACCCCGCGAGGCATTTGCCACCATCCATGAGTCAGTACAGAGATAGAGATAGAGATAGAGATAGAGATAGAGATAGAGATAGAGATAGAGATAGAGATAGAGATAGAGATAGAGATAGAGATAGAGATAGAGATAGAGATAGAGATAGAGATAGAGATAGAGATAGAGATAGAGATAGAGATAGAGACAGAGATAGAGATGATAGAGTTCTGGCCACTTTTCTCATTTGGCAATGTCCAAGGCCAGCCACTTTTGCTAGATTTTGAGGACTCTGGGTATTATGACAATCAAAATAGCATTATATTATTATTGATTCTCCTGAATGCTCTCCAGTGGTGGTGTCTGACTCAACATTGGTGACATTGGAGTAATCTCCCAAGGGAAGTGGTGGATTCCCCTACAGTGGGCAGTTTTAAGACTCAACTTGACAGGGTGCTGGGCCATATAATTTAAACTGTATTTTTACCTTGAAAGGTTGGATTAGATGATCCTTGAGGTCCCTTCCAACCTGGTAGCCTATAATGTAATTCCGTGATTCTATGATTGGTGCCTGTGTTACTCAACCACCTCCACTCCCACAAAGAGCGTTGCCGCTACACTGACAGCTACTAAGGCCACTGCAGCTCGATCGCTACCAGTACGAGTTGCTGCTATGACCACAAGGAAACGGACAAAAAAGTCCGATGGCCCAGCGAAGGATGAGGAAGATCCAGGAGAGGGTCCTTCTCAGGGTCCTTCCCGAGCAGATTCGAGACAGGGTCCTTCTCAGGCAAAATCAGTGAGCAAGTCAGAGTCAGGATGAGGCGACAAAGACTTTGATGAGAGTTGGTCTCAAGCAGAATCATGAGAGGAGTCAGAACCAGAAGTCCAACCCTTATCTAGGAGGGAGTTGCAAAAGTGAAAAAGGACTTGAACTGTCATGGAGATGAGACAATTTTCTCATGGTCGCTCCAATGCTGGGATAAAGGGGCCAACCCCATTAACTTGGGGGGTAGAGAAGCCAGGCGTTTGGGGTCCCTGGCCAAAGACAAGGTGATGATAAGAAAGAAAATGGGAGGACTATAAGACGGTTGCCAGAGGATGTAGGGAGGCAACTAGGAAAGCTAAGGCCTCCTTGGAGTTAAGCCTTGCAAGGGAGGTCAAGGACAGCAGAAAGGGCTTCTTCAAATACATTGCAGACAAAGCTAACACCAGAGGCAATGTAGGCCCAATGTTGAATGAGGCGGGTGCCCCGGTGACAGAGGATACAAAGAAGGCGGAGCTACTGAATGCCTTCTTTGCCTCTGTCTATACTGCTGGAGACTGTCCTCAGGAGCCCCAGACCCCTGTGGCCCCAGAGGAAGTCAGGCTAAAGCAGGAGTTTGCCTTGGTTGATGAGGACTGGGTTAGCAGTCAGTTAAGCAATCTGGACATCCATAAATCCATGGGCCCTGATGGGATGAGCCCGCAGGTGCTGAGGGAGCTGGCGGAAGTCATTGCTAGACCACTCTCCATCACCTTTGGCAAGTCGTGGGGAACAGGAGAGGTGCCTGTGCCTAGTGGAGTCGCTCAGGGGTCAGTACTGGGACCAGTACCATTCAATATATTCATCAATGACCCGGACGAGGGAACAGAGAGCACTGTCAGCAAGTTTGCTGATGACACAAAACCGGGAGAAGCGGCTGACACCCCAGAAGGCTGTGCTGCCATTCAGAGAGACCTGGGCAGGCTGGAGAGCTGGGTGGGAGAAATGTAATGAAATACACCAAGGGCAAGTGTAGAGTCTTGCATCTGGGAAAGAACAAGCCCATGCACCAGTATAGGCTGGGGACTGAGCTGTTAGAGAGTAGCGTAGGGGAAAGGGACCTGGGCGTCCTGGTGGGCAGCAGGATGACCATGAGCCAGCAACGTGCCCTCGTGGCCAAGAAGGCCAATGGCTTCCTGGGGTGTATTAGAAGGGGTGTGGTCAGTAGATCGAGAGAGGTTCTCCTGCCCCTCTCCTCTGCCCTGGTGAGACCGCACCTGGAATAGTGTGTGCAGTTCTGGGCCCCTCAGGTCAAGAAGGACAGGAAGAGTCCAGCGCAGAGCCACAAAGGTGATGAAGGGGGTGGAACATCTCCCTTCTGATGAAAGGCTGAGAGAGCTGGGGCTCTTCAGCTTGGAGAAGAGGAGACTGAGGGGTGACCTCGTTAATGTTTAGAAATACGTAAAGGGCGAGGGTCAGGAGGATGGAGCCGGGCTCTTCTCGGTGATGTCCAATGACAGGACAAGGGGCAACGGGTGCAAGCTGGAGCATAGGATGTTCCATATTGACATAAGGAAAAACTTTTTCCTTGTGAGGGTGACAGAGCACTGGAACAGGCTGCCCAGAGAGGCTGTGGAGTCTCCTTCTCTGGAGCCATTCAAAACCCGCCTGGACACGTTCCTGTGTGACCTACTCTAGGTGGTCCTGCTCTGGCAGGGGGGTTGGACTAGGTGATCTTTTGAGGTCCCTTCCAAACCCCTCACATTCTGTGATTCTGTGATTCTGTGAAAAGCACTCTCAGCCTCTGGAGGCGATTCTTGTTAGCTGTGAAGAAGAGGCATCCCTACGGGGATGATATTGACTGCCATCCAAGCAAATGGAACACGATGGAAAACGGTGTGAAGTACCTGAGAGAATTAGCTGTGCAAGAGGTGATTTGTAATTACAAGCAAGGAAAGTAGACCTGATGAAATGCCATGTGAGTGACCTACGTTAAAGAAGTTTGTGCAGAGCGCACCATCGGTGCATTCCCACACATCGTCAGCAATGGCCTGAGGAGGAGATGGCGAGACGCCAGCTGTGAGTGATGTGGCTAACAAAGTACAACAGCATGGAGACGGTCTCTCTCGTCCCCTGCAGGCCTGAATCTCGGACACGGAAAAAATTACCAAGGAAGTTGCAAGCCTGTGTGATAAGCTGTCCGAGAGAGAATTCTGTTCCTCTGAACGGATCCGTGTCGGAGCCATTAGGGGAAGGCGCTCTCTTACGAGAACAGCTCAAGAGGGACGGTACATGTCACGAGGTGCCCTGTGGTCTTTCCCACGTGAGCATGGAGAAGACATGGATAAACAGGATGGAAAAACCTACCTCTGCCCTAAGGGCTCAAGTACGTAAGTTACAAGGTAGAACAGATACGAGAGAGTGTTCTTCCAGGAGGAAGGTCGCTCCAGTCTAGAGTGAGCAGTTCTCGTACACCCGTACACCACACAAACCCAGTTGTCACTAACAGGTACCACCCTCGAAGCTAGAGGGGCCCTGCCTCCAGATCGGTAGAGGAGAGGGACAACCGAGTTTATTGGACTGTGTAGATTTGATGGCCTGGCAAGTTAGAACCACCGAAGTATAAAGTCCTGGTAGACACCAGTGCACAGTGCACCCTAGTGCCATCGAACTGTAAAGGCACAGAATCAACTACTATTTCTGGAGTGACGGGGGGGATCTCAAGAGCTGGGTGTATCGGAGGCCGAAGGGAGCCGAACTGGGAATAAGTGGGAAAAGCACCCTGTAGTGACTGGTCCAGAAGCTCTGTGCATCCTCGGCATAGACTTCCTCAGGAGAGGGTATTTTAAGGACTCAAAAGGGTGTCGGGGGGCCTTTGGTATAGCAGCTATAGAGACTATTCAGCCACTGACTATCTTGCGCAGATTTTCCAAGGACCTTGCCATTGTAGGGCTGAAGAACGCTGGGTGCCAACTGCTGCCAAAACGATGCATTGACAACAATATTGTACCAACAGAGATTCTGTGATGCCCATCCACAAGCCAGTCTGTCAACTAGAGGGCCAAGGAGTGATTAGCAAGCCTCATTCGCCCTTCAACAGCCCTAGATGGCCAGTGCAGAAGTCTCGTGGTGAGTGGAGATCAACCGTAGACTATCACAGCCTGAATGAAGTTGCGCCGCTATTGACAACTGGGTTTGTGTGGTTTACGTGGCTTACACGGTTTACATGGTTTACGCGGCTATCAATAAATGGGTTTGTGGGGTTATGGATAAATGTGTGGCTGCATGGATTATATTTTCATTCCACCTGCTCACGTTTGGTCTACTCGAGCTGAAGAACTGCTCACCGAAGACTGGTGCAGCCATCCTCCTGGAACAACTGTCTCTTCTATTCGTTTTACCTTGTAACTTACGCACTCGTGCCCGCAAGGCAGCAGTAGGTTTTCCACCCCACCTACTCACGTCCTCTCTATCCCCACACAGGAGAGACCACAGGGCACATCGTGACATGTACCGTTCCTCTTGAGATGGTCTCGTTGGAGAGCCTCTTCTCCTGATGGCTCCAACGCAGCTCCATTCAGGGGGAAGAACAGCATCTATTCTCCCTCCTAGGCAGGTTCTCACACTGTTTTGCAACTTCCTTAGCCATTTTTTCCATGGCCAAGACTCGGGCCTGCAGGGGGCGAGAGAGACCGTCTTCATGCCGGCATACTTTGTCAGCCACTTCGTTCGCACTTGGTGTCTCACCGACTCCGCCCCAGACCATTCTTGACAACGTGTGGGAATGCACCGGTGGTGCACGCGGCACAGACTTCTGCAGCACAGGTCGCTTGCAAGGCATTTTATCAGGGTCTACAACTACTTGCCAGTCACTCTAAATCGCTTCTTGCACAGCTAATTCTCTCAGGTACTTTATGCCTTTTCCCACGGTGCTCCATTTGCTCAGGCGACAGTCAATATTGTCCTTAAAGGGATACCTACTCTTCACAGCTGACAAGAGTGGCTTTCAGAGGTTGAGAGTGTTTTTCTCTCTCACAAGTGCCTTGTCAATGCCTTTGTCTCCGGCCAGGGGTCCCAACTGCCTGGCTTCCCTACCATCCAAGTCGATGGTATCGGCCTTGTTATCCCACCACCGGAGTAGCCAGGGGCTGAGTGACACACCTTCACTGAGGGCTAAAATCCTTTCTCACATTTCACGGCTCCTTCACAGAGAAGGGTTTGACGACCCCCTCTGGTTCTGACTCCACCCCCTCCAATGGCCCTGCCTGAGAAGGGCCCTTTCCCGGAACTTCGGCTTTCACTTTCTTCCTGGTCACAGGGGCGACTGCTATGGTGCAGATTGCGTGGGAGTGGCCGCAGCGGCTGTCTGCGTAGCCGCGGTGCTCATTGTCGGAGTTGCTGGAGTAACGACGGAGCTCCCTGCCAGAGCTGGAGCAGTGGCCGTGCTCGTGGTGAGGGCTGGCCGGCTCTGAGTTGCTGCGGTGCCTGTTTCTGAAACAGCACACACTGTAGGGAACACCGCTGCCCAACCTGCCGCAACCCAGACCAGCAACAAGCACCGGAGCAAAGTGTCGGCTCTCGCCCAGCGCCCGGAACCGATAAACCGCAAACAAACGCTAACAACGAACAAAGAATAATACAACACATATGGCAGGGAAGGCAGCACGACGGCACTTAACTCAGAACCAAACTCGAAGGAGACACGGTATCATATTGCGCTCAGCAATGGCGCAATGTGAGCTGTCTCATCTCCAACCTTTGGAGACTCGGAGAGGAAAAATCCTGATACTCTCTCAACTGAGCAAGCCAGAGTTCGAACTATTCAGGCGATCTCTCAGAGCCCTGGTCAGGCCCCACGTTGGACACCAATTAATCCATCAAGGGCTGAAGCTGGGCTGACCACTAAGACACGACAGATGCTCTCTCTTAACCCCTCTCCCCTCCCAGAAGGGAAAGGGAGAGAGAACAAGGGAGAGAGACTTATGGGTTGGAAAGGAAAACTAAAACAGCTTTCATGAAACAATAACCAGAAAAAGAAAAGATGAAAAATATTGATAAGAAAAGGATAAAATATATACAAACATACGAGAAACCAATATCAAACTCCCACAATGACAATCACGTCACCAGTGAAGCTGCAGGGCAGGCACTGGGGCAGTCCCAGGCTGGACACGGCAGCAGACGGGAACAGGGTTCGGGAACTGGATTCAGGAAATGGATTTGGGAAATGGATTCAGGAACACACAGGTTGGCATCAAAAGCACAAGTACAGAGTCTTCCTCGGATGCTGGCCGTTGAAGAAGAGGGCTTGACCCTTGCGCTCCCTCAGCCTCGTACTGAACAGAGCGTATATGGAATGGAAGACTGTGACAGGTTTGGGTCACCTGTCCTGTCCGCTCCTCCCCGCAGCTCCCAGCTTTTTACTTCATTACAACCCTTTTCCTTACAGCACCCCAGCGTGGGGCACAAGATTCAGCAGCGACCTTGGTTTCTACAGGAGCAGGTACAAGCAAAAGCCTTTCTGCATACCTTTGCTTGGCAGTAACTGTAAACTTCTCGAGGCACACGCTGTCTGGAAAAACATGCCATCAGCTTCAGAAAGTGCAGTCACTTAGAAGGACTTAACTGAGACGTAACATCACTGAATGGAGAACCGGTTCTGTTCTAGATCAAACCAGGACATCGCCCCTGCACCCTCATCCACACCCCTGCCATCCACATCCCAGCCCCTCAGTTCAGCCCTGTTGCACACTGGTGTCCTTGGCACTGGCCCGACCACGCTGGGCTTGTTCTTGGGCTCGCCCTCCCCAAACGGCCCCAGTGGCTGTCACCAGCACCAAGAGGGAGTCCCCAAATCTTCTCTGTGAGGTCTGTGAGGTTAAAGCCTCCGGACCCCAGTGGGAGTGGGAGGATGAGGCTGGGAGCCCTGGCGGGCGGAGCCCACGGGGCGATGCTGGGCCACAGAGAACCACGTGGGAACAGGGATTAAGACCTCGTTTCTGTCCTTTTGATAGGATTATGAGAGTGTCTTTACAAAAATACAGTAACATTAACCCAGGCTGGTTCAAGATACCACGGACCTAAACAGTGAACAGATAAGGAGGAGAGTGGTTTTGCAAGTACATGGCGCTGTTTATCCAGAGGAGCCATGTGCTTGGTAAGTAATAAGACTAAGACAAGGAGACCTTGACAGGTATGCGACACTGTTCACCAGGCCTCGTAAAGCAAAAGGTGCCATGTATCTCAGCAACTAGAGGCAATCAGAACTCACCAGACTACAAAGATCTGTTAGAGAAGATAACCTAAAAAAAAAAAAAATCATTAAAAAATATTTCCCTCGAAAAAGTCATGGGAAGTCTGCACTTTTCAACCTCAGGGAACAGTGCACAGGCTTGATAGGCTTATTAATATCAACTTCTCCGCCCAGGAGATGCATAATGGTATGATAACGGAACATACGATGTATGATGCAAAGGGGGGGGTACACGTTAAGGGGTAAAAATGTAGCACATGTAGTAGGCGGATCGGGAAGTCTGTGCCTTCCTAGTACCTCAGCCAATGGGGAATGGTGGAGGGTCCCATGCGGCCGGGAAATTAGGACAAATAAGGGGCTGCGACCCCAGCAGCTTTGAGAGACCCCACGGCGTATGCCCAGTGGCCTCTCCCTTTATTCGAATAAAGTTTATTTTGACAGGACTCCTCTGTCTGCTTTTTGAACACTGAGCGCTGTTGCCAGCATTTTCCGCACCCTCTCGTCAGCCCACAGCTGCAAATTCCCTCTCTCCTGCTGTCTCCGCACAGGCAGCTCACAGGCTAGGAGATGACGTAAGCAGCCTGCCTGCGGAACAGAAACAGAAAGTAAAACCCCAGGGTTTCCAGGAACTGGCAGTGCCTCCGCCACCGCCCCCCAAGCCGCACTCGTCAGCGGCCCCGAACATCCCCCATCCTGGCCACGCTTCCCCCACACCCCGTCCCTGATGCTGCAGCAGCTGTCCTGCTCCCCTGTAGCAACAGCCCACCCTGGCCCGATCCTGCCCTGATGCCCGCTGCCCCTTCACTCTCACCTGGGACGCACGGGCAGGGCTGCCCACCTCCAGCCCGCAGCGCCCTGGGCTTTTCCTATGGCTGTTGGGGCAGGTTCGCTTCTTTCGTCTGCCGAACCCCTGGAGCCGCTGCCGATCGCCAGCCGTGCCCGCACACATACCCCCGCCCTGCCCCCGCGACTCCCATCCGTCTGTCCGTCCCCCGCAGTGGCCAGAGGGGCAGTTTGGGGTGCAGGGGCTCCTGCGGGGCAGGGGTGAATCCCAGGCACAGCCCTCAGCCAGGAGAGACCCGGCAGGGGACCCCCAGGCAGGGCCACGCCAGTGGGCAGCCCCAGGCAGTCAGTCCCTCCTGCATCCCCGTCCTTGCAATCCCCATCCCCACCCCCATGACTATCCCCATCCCAATCCCCAGCCCCGGCCCCGGCCCCGCCCCCGCCCCTGTCCCCGTCCCAATCCCCATGCCCATGCCCATGCCCATGCCCATGCCCATGCCCATGCCCATGCCCATGCCCATCCCCATGCCAACCTTTCCCCATCCCCACCCCCGTCCCCTTCCGCGGCCCCGTCCCTCCCACCGGGCTATAAAGCGGTGGGCGGCCCCGGCGCGGCGAGGTTCAGTTTCGCCGCCGCAGCCCGATGAGCCGCCGCTTCCTCGCCCTGCCCGTCGGGGCGGCCCTGGCCGCGGCCGCGGCGGGGACTCAGGTGGGAGCGGGGCCGCGCGTGGGAGCTCCGGCTGGGAGACTCGCGTGGGACCTCGGCCCCGGGGCGCTGCGCGGGGGTCCCGGGGTCTGGGGAGGGACACGCGTGGGAGCCCCGCCCTGGGCGGCGGGAATCCCCGGCAGCAGGAGGACCCCCTTACTGTCGACGCGGGGGATGCTCCGGGGTTGTCCGTGGCCCCGGGAGGGATGTGCATGGGGGTGCCTTCCCGGGAGCAGCGGGGCGCGCATGTGGGGACCGCCGCCCCGGGGACACGCAAGGGTAACCTGGGGACCCTGCCCCAGCGGGGTGGCTTGTCCCCTGCCCGGGGAGGGGCGGTGTGGGAGAGGACTGGCGGCGCTCGGAGCTGGAGCCGGTGCTTGCTGGTGGCACGCTGCAGGGCTCCGGCCGTGCCGCATCCTTGCCTGCAACGGAGCCCACCAGAGACCAGAGGGCTCTGCCCATCCCAGTGGGCTGCCCACTGGGGCCATGCACAGAGCACACGTCCCCAAAGGCATGGGCAGACGTGTCGTGGGCTCGCACAGCTCACCTGGCAGGGCTGGAGCGGGGGGCCTGCCTCTATTCCTGCCTGTCTGGGGCTCCTGCCTTTACCTGTTCCTCTTCACCTCTCCCCTTCCACTTGCTTACCCCAGCTTTTGGCCCTCCGACATGGCTGAGATGGCAGCGACGTTCTAAACCCTGTCTCTGAACAGCAAGTGCCTGAGCTCTCGCGGGGCTCCACAGACACCCTGCTGTGCCGCTGCCCACACCTTGCCCCTGTGTTTTCTTCCTTTTCCAAGCTCCTCTGCCAGGCAGCCGAGATCCCCAGGGGGGAAAGGGCCGGGGTGAAGGAGACCAAGGGGACTGAGACCGAGTGGCGGCCAGGCCATGAGCAGGAACGCCCCGCGGGGAAAGCCAAGGTGAGAGCCGGCACCCTGCGGACATCAGGGGGTGCAGGCAGGGGGCTCAGCCCATGGCAGGGCTAAGGGCTGTGTGCAGGCACTAAGCCAGGGCCACGTCTGCTCGTCCCCCAGCAGTGCGACCTGACCGGCTGGTGGGAGAACGAGCTGGGTTCCAGCATGCACGTGTCTGCGGTTGACAGCCAGGGCAACTTCTCCGGCGAGTACCACACCGCCGTGTCGAGCGCTCAGAAACCCATCGTGCCGTCCCCCCTTGTCGGCTCCCAGCACTTGGACAACGAGGGGCAGTGCACCTTCGGCTTCACCGTCAACTGGAAGTTCTCTGGTCAGTAGCTGCAGCACCAGCTGTGCCTGGATGGGCTGGTGGGCTGGAGGGGGGAGCTCGGGCAGGTCCCAGCGCCCACCCCAATCCCTCTGGCCACTGTCCTGTCCCCAGTCTGTCCTTCCCTCATCTCTCCCCACTCCAGACGGTACCTGCACACAGCAGGACACCTCCCGAAGCACTGTTCGCGCTAGGCGCCATTGAGAGTGGCTTTGACAGCGTCTCTGCCACAGACCATTTCCCAGCAAACACTGGGACCCACCCGGGCTCTGTAAGCGTTAAGCCTGGTGGTGCCGGTGAAGGTGCAAACGCAGCTGGGGTCCCGCTGGGATGCTAACAGCCACTGCTCCCCCAGACTCCACAGCTGTCTTCGTGGGCCAGTGCTTTGCTGGGGACGGTGGGGAGGAGGTCCTGCAGACCTCCTGGCTGCTGCGGGAGAAGGTCGACTCCCTGCCCAGCGACTGGGAAGCCACCAGGTGAGTCAAGGGTCACCCAGCCCGGCTGGGACCCCTGCCCCTCCACCGGACGGGCACCGATGGCCTTCTGCTTCCCCACAGGATTGGCCGCAACATCTTCACTCGCACGGGCTGAAAGCAGGAGGGAGAACCCTCTCACTTCAGCCAGGCTTGGGAGACCCCTCAGCACCGTCAGTATGTACCAGCATGGGGTTGTTACCAGCTCAGGGGGAAGATGTCCCCAAAACACAAAGAGAATTCAAATTTTACCTTGCAGCCCAGCCTTGTGCAGTCGGTGACTACGTCCTGGGGAAGCTGTGCTAAAGCACTGCGGTGGGTGCGGGCGAAGCTCTCACGCTGCCATTCTGGGAAGAGACTGGCCCCAAGAAAGACTGGCCCTTTTCCAGCCCACGTGGGTTGGTGCATGCCCACAGTGACCCTCTGACAGCAAGCGTGGGCCAGCACTGGCTCTTCCCTGCTCCACACCGGGCCAGCATGACGGGGGTAAAGCTGGGGGGCCCTTCTGCACCCCAGAAAGCTGCCTGAGATCCCCCCCGGCTCTGAGGCAGCCCTCGGGCAGGCAGGTGTGGGTGTCCCGGCTGTGTCCGTAGTCCTGGCGAGCGGCGAGGGCTGCTCCGTACCGGCAGCACAGCGCTGGCAGCTGCAGCACATCCAGCCCCAAAACTCTTCCTGGGGAAAGTGTGTGATTTACTGGAAAGCGGGCATCCAGCAAATCCGGCCCCAAACCCCTGCCTGCCGGACCTTGTGACTTACCGTAATGGGCAATTCCAGTGCTGCTTGGGTCACCCCTCCCAGCCAAAACATATGATTTCCAGGAAACTCTGCTCCGAGTCTGATTCTGAAACTTGGTCCTCGAGCCGTGCAGTCCCAAAATAACCCCGGACGGTGCTTCGCGCCCCGCATTGGCACCCTGCCTGGGGTTGGAGCAGCCTAAAGGCAGGAGCGTGCTGGTGCTGCTGCCGCCTCCCGCTGCTGCCCGGTTTTCCTGCCATCAGTGCCACGGCAGAGCTTTGCTAACAGCATCCGTGGTGTTAGCAAGTTTTCCACCTGCTCTGTGTTTCAGCCTGCCTCATGCAGAGCTGCACGTGGGTTGCTTTTCACGTTTTTCTCCCTCGGGTCCATCTTCAGCTTCCGGAGCGATGCTGCTGTTTCCTTCTCAGGGCCTCCCTGGAATTTCTCCAGCTGTTTCAGTTCCCTTACAGCCTTTCTGAGCAGAGGACCTCTATGCCTTTATTACTGCCACCTGTCAACATTTCGCTGGGGCAGGGCTCCCCGGGGGCTGTGCAGCAGTGGCGGGGAGCTGCAGCAAGGCGGCGGTGCTGACCACGGTTTGAGCAGTCTGCAAACCCTGCAGGCAGCCGCGCTGCCGGGGAGAAGTGCCTGCGGCGTGGGCTGGCAGAGCTGTTGGCAAGGCCGGTCCCCATATGAGGTCACCCAGCGAGGCGGTGACACGTCCAGCGTCTTGGTTGTGGGGCGGCAGGTGAGAGGACACGGTGTGCCAGGGGTGGCCGCAGGCATCTGCGGGGGGCTGCGCCTGAGGGTGCTTCCCCGTGGGCGCTGGGCATGCATCAGCACTGGGTTTTACCCAGCTGCAAGACCTGCTCGCAGTGCTTTGCACACAGCTCGTGTCTGCTCTGCCTCTCTGAGCCGCAAACCCGGCACTATCGACCTCCTTCCCGCTCGGGCTGATGGGCACAGCAAAGGTGAGCAGCGGGGTCCCCTTCAGCCCCACTGCAGGCCCCCTGCTGGGTGGAAACCCGGCCCTTGCTGCTGCATGGCCAGCCTTGGTCCTGGTCATTCACACGCCGTGAATGCCTGCCGGGCCACGGGGAGCCCGAGGCGGCAGGAGGCTCCTCGCGCTCTCGCCGCTGCCGCGTCCGTGTACGCAGCTGCTCACGCACAGTGCATGGGTCACAAAAAAAACCCCCAATTTCTTGGGATCTTGGCGTGGGGTCATGCTCACGTAGGGGATCACATCCCTCAAACAGCTGGTCACGGTCAGAGTGGAGAAGGAGTCTCCGTTGCAGGGGTCCTCCAGCACTTACGTGTCTCAACCACCTGCAGAAGACTGCCCTGCGCGACCATTGCTGCAGGGACTGCTCCTGTCGACTGTTTACAAAGGAGCCGACACTGAGCATCTCAGTGCGCAACATCTGTCTCAGTCCAGCTGCTGTGCCTCCTCAGGAGATGGAGCTGGGCAGTTCCCAGGTCACGCAGGGACTCGGTGGCTGGTTGGCTTGGGTGTGTGATGGGCTTTGCCTGGCACCCAGCCACACTGCAGCGGCAACATAAGAATAAATGGGATTTTCAAGCCTGTAACTTCACTTTCCAATGAAGTCCTACAGCTCCTGCCAGCCCCCTGTTTGGAACTGTACACCCTGCTCTGCTCCTCCGCTTCTCTCTTGGCCCAGCTCTGCCTGCCACCTTGCTGAGCACGAACCATCATCCGGGGAGGACGGAGGAACTCCTCGTCCAGGCCCCCAGCCCCTGCTGGGGCTGGCTGGGAACCTCAGCACCCTGCCAGATATAATCCGCCTCTCCACCCCACAGCTGAGCTCATCACACTTGGTAGCACATCCCTTTGGGTGGACGGGGGACCTGCGGCTTGTCCAGCTTCCCCTGTGCAGCTCCCAGGGCTGCCTGGTCCTGCCCCCCTGCCCACGCGTGGGCTGTGCCACGAAACTGCTGCTGAGTCCCCTCCGCTCTGGAGCGTTCTGACCAGGCGCTGGTCAATGATCTGGGCTCTAACATGACCATTGCGGCCATGAACGGGAAAGGTGACTTTGCCGGCTCCTACCACACAGCCGTGGCTGCCCCCCCAAACGAGATCTGGGTGTCATTGCTGCTGGGGTCCCAGCACTGCACAGAAGAGCCAGCCCACCTTCAGCTTCACTGTCAACTAGAGCTTTTCAGGTGCTTCTCCTTTCCCAGCTTCCCTGTCATGTCCCCAGAGCTCCCCTGCCCTCCCTGTGGCATCCTGATGCTCTTCTGCCCTTCCCTGCACTATCCTTAGTCCCCTGCATTCTCCTTTGTTGTCCCAAATGCTCCTCCATCTCCACAGTGTCCCCAGAGCTCCCCAGCCTTCCTTGTGGTGTCCTTGATGGGCTCCTGCCCTTCTGTGGTGTCCCAGTGCTCGCCCTTCCCAAACGCCAGAGCTCCATGGCTGATGGCACCTCCTGGTCCCCACCTCCGGCTCTTGTCCAGACAGGTCCTGCGCAGGACGAGGTGGAGCAGAGCCGGGTGCAGGCTCAGCTGGGCTCAACCCCTCCACGCTCTGCATATCCCACGCCTGTCTAACACCGTGCCCCAGGTCCAGCAGGACAGGGGGCTGGGGAGGGAAACGTCACCCACCGACGAGCAGCCTTTCTCTCTCACAAACTGGCGAGCTGTCTGCCTAAGAGAGAAAACCCTACCCCAGCACCCTCTCCCACCTCTCACCCCTTCCCGGGCTGCAGACTCCGCCTCCATGGGCCAGTGCTTCGAGGATGATGACAGGGGGGAAATACTGAGGACCATGTGGATCATGCACGATGGATGCCTGGAAGGATGACTGGAAATCCAGCGAGTGACCCGCGGGCAGAGCAGGGCTGCAGGGCACCTCTCCATCCCTGCTCTGTGTGAGGGGTCTTCGTGTGACGTTTGCCTGTCAGAGCCCTCCCGGGGACTGTCACTGACACAGTCCCGCAAAGCTGCAAGTACAGGGAACTTATGGAGGCGACAGACGTTCCAAGTGCGGAATTGCCGTTGACACACGCACTTACTGCAGTAACGCTGATACCCCAGAGCAATGCTGGCCGAGTTTTCCCGGGTATTCTTCACCAGGGGCGAAGGCGCAGTTCTTACCAAGAAGGCGGCCCCGTCTTGGGTGGAGGAAGAGGAGCACAGCCCGTCGACTGTCTCTTCTAGATCTTCAGTCCCTTTCTCCCAATTTTTACCCCTTATTCTCCTCTTTTTATTCTCGAATTCTTTGTTTCCCCTCCCACAGGCTACATACAGCATGGTTTAGGCAGAGAGTTGAGTGACGTAGTCATATATGTTTAGAATTAAGCAGGGGTGTTAGCTGTAATACTAATTTTCTAGATAATTAAGCAAAGGTTTCACTCCTGGGCATCATAGCCTTCAGAGTTTTGTGCTGAAACTGTTTTTCTGCTTTGTCCCTCGCTCTTTAGCCGTCTTGCCACCGCAAGGCTCCGTCTTTCAGCTGTTATCTCCCCTGTCAAGGTTTGTAGAAGGGAGAAGCAGATACCAGCATTCTTATCCTTTTGCTGGTTTTTGCCAGATGAGCAAGTTTCTCAGCTCTCGTCCTTGCTCCATCCAGGGCATGATAAACCCGTTGCTTTACTTTGCTTAAGTTGAACCTTACAAGCCCAGCCTTTCTCCGCAGGGCTGCACCCTGAGGGTGGGTGCTGGTGCTGGGGTCCAGCTGGGCAGCAAGCAAGGGAGAGCAGCACTGGGACCCCAAGGGCTTCTGGAGCAAGTCCCTGGGACGGAAGCTGAAGGCAGCTACTGTCATTTTTTAATTAAAAACAAAGTGCCATTTTCACAGGAGCGTTGCTGGATCCTGCTCCCCAGGGAGGAGGAGAGTGGCCCTCCTGGTGTCTTCAAGCCCAGGGAGGATGTGTCTCTGGAGGATTCTCAAAGCAGATGCAGGGGCCGGAGAGGTCCCTCCGGACCTGGATGCAGCCAGGTGCCGGCTCTGTCTTCCCCTGCAGTGTCGACAGCGACATGTTCACCTGGTCGGAGAGATGTCGTGGAGGAGGTGGCTGTGCCTTGTCCCGGTGCTAGAACAGGGCAAACCAAGGACCCCTGGCCACCTGCGCATCCTCCGTACAGTCTCATACCATTAGGGACCCCTTGGGAGGGCTCAGACAGGGCTCTGCTGTGGCGCTGTGCCCTGCCCAGCCTCAAAGCACCATGCAAGCAGCATCGCCTCTCCTGGGGTCTGTGCATGGGCATCCCCTCCCACAGGGACAAGAAAATTTTAATATCTATATATCTTCCGGAAAAGCCCTTCTGCGCTTACAAGAGAGATCTGTTCATCGGTGCCCCAGAGCTCCTGCTGCAGTGACCGTCACAGCTCCCAGACCCAGGGAAAGCCCATCACAGCCAAGAGAAAAAACAGCTTAGAAACAGCAGCAGAAATTTGTAATGCAGGAGGGAGGGCCACGAGGAAGAACGCCTGTGGGCAGACACACCACCCTTCAGTGCAGCGGAGAAGAACTGGTTGGGCTGCGCTTGCTGCAGCACCGTCTTGGGATGTCAGCACTGGGACGGTGGCAGTGGGACAGTGCCAGGCTGTGCCCAGTCCAAGGGCTCTGTCACAGAGCAAGGAATGGGCTGGCAGAGCCTCTTGGTTAGTGGATGTGCAAACCATCCCTACACCCCCACCTCTCTCCGCAGCCGTGCTCTTCCCCGCGTTCCTCCAGCGCTGCCCAGGTCACGCAGACCTCCTCGCCTCGCCTGTCCCGGGCACCCTGCCACCCAGCCACGCGCCCCGTGGCTGCCAGCCCGGTGCCCACAGGGCTCCAGTTACAGCCCTATAAATGGGGCCAGGGTGTAGGGAGAGGAGGGAGCCGTGCCGGGAGCTTCGCTGCCCTGCAGCCATGGGGAGCGGTGCCTTTGCCCTGGTCCTCACCCTGGCCCTGGCAGCGTGTGTCACCCCTGTGGAAAGGAAGGTATGGGGACGGGTGACGATGGGGACACAGCAGACATGGCACTGGGATGCAATCTGGGCAGCCAGGGGTTCTCTCTTAAACGCTTTCTTAGGCTGGGACAAGCAGAACTTTGCAAGCACCTAGTCCAGGCAATGGGCAGGCTACCTCTGGGTCACCTCCAGCCACCTGGTACCACCTTTGCTCCCACAGGGGCACCATGCACAGGGCATTTCCTCCCAAAGGGTCTGTGCCCAGGAGCACCATGCATGGGGTACCCCCTCCCGTGGGATACGTGTCTGGGGCAACACGCGCGGGACACCGCTTCCCATGAGGTCTGTGCTCAGGGGCACCTTCATGGGGTGTGCATGAGGGCACCATGCACGGGGCATCCCCTCCCATGGGGTCTGTGCCTGGGTGTACCACGCGTGCTGACAGGCTGGGTCATGCCAGCAGCGCCCGGGGGAGCATTTCCCCAAGCTGGGGGCAGGGACAGCCGTGCCCTGCAGTTCCACTCACAGCAAGGCTTGCGGCTCCAGCTGCAGGGCAGTGGGAGGGGTGGGGTCTCGCTCTGTGCCACACACAGGGGCAGAGGGCCTGTGGCCATGTCCCTTCAGTGCCAGCTCAGCGGGCTGTGGAGGAATGAGCAGGACTCGCTGATGGAGATTTCGGCAGTGAGGGACGACGGCGCCTTCCAGGGGAAATACCTCACCCGGGTCACCCTCGCCGGTGGCTGTGCCCGCGCCTCCCCCTTGAAGGGTGCCCAGCAGCAGCCCAGTGAGGGGGGCTGGCCCACCTTCGCCTTCACTGTGCGCTGGGACAAGTTCTCCAGTAAGTGCTGGGAAACCTGGGGATGGCACCGTGGGGGCACCGGGAGCCATGCCGGCGGCCGGCAGGTTTTTTCCTCTGCTGGGAAGTCTGCTGGGTGATGCTTTGGTGCAGCTAAGCAGAGGGAGGCAGCGGCGCCTGCCCAGCGTGGGGCTAACGGGCACCGCTGGGCTCTCACAGGGCAGCCCCTCCTCACCCAGCATCTTTGCACCCATCCCTGCCCGGCAGCCCAGGGCTGACCGTGGTGGGTCTGGACCCCGTCAGGGCAGGGAGGACGTGGTGCTGCAGAGCCTGACTTGCCCGAAGGAGCCGCTGGGGAAGGGCAGGCCCCCCCAGCATGGGTTGGGGGGGTGTGCGGCCATCGCAGCAGGGATCACGGCAGCTGGGAGGACCCTGGGGAGGGGGAAGCAGCCAGCAAGTGTGGGTGCTGTCCCCATCGACCCCCCAACAAGTGCTTCCCCCAGATGCCACCACCGCCTTTGCGGGGCAATGCTTCGTGGACGCGGGTGGGAAGGAGATGTTGACCACCATGTGGCTGCTGCGTGAAGCCGTCGGGTCCCTCAAGGAGGACTGGAAAGCCACGAGGTAGTGCGGGGATGTGTGGGGGAGCGGCCCCCCAGAGGGACTGTCCCCAGGACCCCTGAGGACAAGCATCCCCCTGGGCAAGGGGACACCCCTGGGAGCTCCCCAGCTTGGGTTTGCAGTAGGGATGTGAGTGCCTTCTGGCAAGGGGCTTGCCCTGGCCAGGGGCATCCAGCAGCTGCTCGAGGCAAGCTGGGGGGCATGCAGGGACACTCCTGTCACCTGCCGGCACTGGCAGGCCTGAGCAGGTGGTGTCTGCGGGTCGACCCACAGGAACTCTCTGCTTCCCACAGGGTGGGCAGAAACGTCTTCACGCGCAAACGCCCCCCAGAAGGAAAGATCCTGCCGAGCTTGTCCCCATCCTGTGAGGATGCGTCTCCACCTGCCCCGTGATGGCATGCTCCGGCTGCAGCCTGGGCCGCCCAAGGCAAGCAAAACCAGCCCCTCACATAAAAATAAAATTTGTAATCGTGTCAGCTGTGGTCATCTTTTATTAAAAACTGCCCTCGCTCCCCTTCTGAGGCAGCTCAGACGAGGGCTCACCACTGCCCCTGCTCAGGAACATCCGGATCCCTCCCTGGTTGCCCCCATCCAGCTCCCTGGGCTCATTTCCCACCTCACCCTAACCTGAACATCCACCTTGCGCCACCAATCCCCACCTGCCTGACGGTGGCCGAGGTGGCATCAGCATCCCGAATCCAGCCACCTTCCTTGCAGCGCCTTCATACCCGTCCCCACCAGATGCCTTTCCAGTCCCAGGACTCCATCAAGCTGGGTGATAGAGGTACCGGTAGATGTGAGATGTCAGGAAAGTGCTTCCTTTGCCCTGGATGGCACCTAAAGTGAAACGTACACAGTTAAAGCCTCCATCCTATCCCATCCCATCCCATCCCATCCCATCCCATCCCATCCCATCCCATCCCATCCCATCCCATCCCATCCCATCCCATCCCATCTGTCCGGTTTGAGCTAGAACCAAACCAATTCTCCATTCAGTGATTTTACTTCTCAGCTAAGTCCCTTCTAAGTGACTGCACTTTCTGAAGTTAACGGCGTGTTTTTCCAGACAGTGTCTGCCTCTAGAAGTGGCAGCGCTTGATGTTTACAGTTACTGCCAAGCAAAGGTATGCAGAAAGGCTCTTGCTTGTAACTGCTCCTGTAGAAACCAAGGTCACTGCCGAATCTTGTGCCCCACACTGGGGTGCTGTAAGGAAAAGGGTTGTAATGAAGTAAAAAGTTCAGCGTTCACGCAGCTAAATCCCACCTTAATTTTCAGTTGCCCTCAGCCCTGTGCCTGCTCCAGGCACTGCAGCGAGCAGAGAAGCCGCTCAGTTCAGGAAGGCAGAGACACTGCAGGCTGAGTTTTGTACATCCAAAGCCCCTAAGAGCAGCAAATACGAGGAAGAGGTGCAAATACAAGCCTGGGTAGCACGCTGGTTGCGTTGAGCAATCACACTTGCTTGGACTCCAGTGCCCCTCTGTGGTTACTTCTTCCTCTAACTCTTGTAAAAGCAAAAGCAGCAAAACTAGCAACTGATATCCTGAAGATGCTGGGGAAATGTTATTGCTGCTAAAGCAGAAGGCAGAGCGAGCCTTCCCTCCCGTGCAGCGCTGCAGCCGCTGCTGGGGATGCCCTGACACCCCGGTCGGGCAGCGGCACCAGCAAATCAGGCGGCGGTTAAATGTTCGAACAGGTAATAATCCAGCCTGCGTGCACAGGAGATGGATTCCCAAGGAAGGCAGCTGATGCTTTCCAGGCTGCCATAAGGGCATTAAAAAAAGCCCGTGCCCCCGCCCCTCTCCACAGCCGTGCTCGTCCCCGCGTTCCTTCTCCGGCACTGCCCAGGTCACCCAGACCTCCTCGCCTCGCCTCGCCTGTCCCGGGCACCTGGCCACCTGCCTGGGTGCCAGCCCGGTGCCCGTGGGGCTCCGGTTACAGCCCTATAAAGGGGGCTGGGGCACGGGGTCGGCAGCGGGCCGTGCAGGGCGCTTCGCAGCCCCGTGGCCATGGGGAGCGGTGCCTTTGCCCTGGCGCTTGCCCTGGCCCTGGCAGCGTGTGTCACCCCTGCGGAGAGGAAGGTACAGGGACGGGTGGCGATGGGGACGTGGTGCTGGCACCCTGCTAGAACCCAAAGGCTGCGGCTGGGGCTGTGGTGCTCAGCAGGGAGCTGGGGCCGGGCTGACGGAGCTGGTGGGACCAGCACTACGCAGCGCCGAGGGAAGCTGTGGAGAAGCTGGGAGGGAGGCACCGCGCCTGCAAGGATGCTCCTTGCTGCGGAAGCCTTCCAGCGACAGGCGAACAGAGCCATGCCCCAGAGAAACCCCATTTCCCACCACACGTGCAGGGAAAGCAACACACCGTCTGCTTTCGCAGAGGGGGACCTGCTCTCCCCCGGGTGGCAGCAGCAAACAGCCCAGAGCAGCGGCTGGGCTGAGGGCAATCAGTGCTGCGGGACGCTCATGAGGAGGTGGCGATGCCGGCGGCAGCAGCTTTACGCAGGGTCCGTGGCGCATCCCCAGCGCTGCAGGCATCCCTGGGCAGGGCCAGGGTGGTGGGGTGGGAGCAGGACGCCCTCCGTGCCCGGCCGGGCACCCCAAGCCACGGCGCTGGCCTTGCAGTGCCTCCTCTCCGGGTCGTGGCGGAGCAACAGCGGCTGCCGGATGGTCGTGTCCGTCCTCGGCAAGGACGGCAGCTTCTCCGGTTCCTACCTGCCGGGGCCTGCCACCGGTGACTCCGAAATCCTCACCTCGCCACTGGAGGGGTCCCAGCAGGACGCAGGGCTCGTCTCACAGCCCATCTTCTCCTTCACTGTGCGATGGCAGTTCCGAGGTAGGCAGGAGGGGGCCATCACCCTGCAGCGGGGCTGCCAGCGGGACGCAGGAGGGTGGCTTTGTGCCTCGCCACCCTACTCATGCCCCCTCGGACCCTTCCAGACTCAGAGGCGGCCCGGACGACTGCCTTCCTGGGCCAGTGCTACGTGGGCACCAAGGGCGAGGAGACCCTGCATGCCCTGTGGCTCCTGCGAGAGGCAGCTGACAGCCCCGCCGAGGACTGGAAAGCCACCCGGTGAGCACCCGGTCCTGGCCACTGCTGTGCCGAACTCGCCTGCACCCCGGCCTGGAGAAGGGAGGAATCCCACAGGATGAGGCGTGGCAGGACCGGGAGGGTGAAATGGGTTTGTCAGTGGTGATGAGCAGGGGCTAAGGAGCACCCCTGTCACCAGGCCAGCCCCTGGACCCCAGGTGTGCCCCAGGGTGGGTGACCCCAGCACAGGGTCTGGCCCCAGCGGGGCCCCCCAGGGACTCCCCTTGCGCTCTGCCCAGCAGGGAGAGAGCAGGACACCACACCAGCACACGGTGCAGCCTCCTCCACGGGGTGTTGGAGCCCAGGGCATTCCACTCAGCACCCGGCAAGGCAGCAGGGAACAGCGTGCCCCCCCCTTGGGTTTCGGGTTTCCTCTCTGTACCCTCCACCACAGCATAGGTGACCCTGGCTGGAGGAAACACAGTGACCTGGGGTTTTCTGCAGGATTGGCACCAGTGTGTTCACCCGGATAAAATAACAGCAAGCTGGGAAATCCGGGAGGCCCAGGACCGCAAGGAGACGGCGCTTCCCCGCACCAGGCTGTGCCCGTGCTGATGCGCTGCATTTCAGCAGCTCTCCGCCCACGGGTTCACGCTTTCCCAGGCAAGCTCAGCCCAGCGTGAAGGCTGGGCACCAGGTGCAAAATAAAGGGTGCCCAGAGGGATGCAGTGCTCGGCCCGGCATTCTGCCCTGCCTCAAACCCACCGGGTTTGTCTTGCCCCACAGCCACCCTCCCACGGGGAGGCTTCACGCAGCACCGGAGGGCAGCAGGGTCCCTGGGGGTGGGGGCTGTCCCATGTCCCCTCCCTGGCAGCGTGCAGCAGCGCTGCACCTGCAAACCTGCCGCTGTGCCGCGAGGGACTTCTGCCTCGGGATCCCTCCCCAGTGTCCCCAGCAGTGCGGGGCAAAGCGGGCTGCGGCCTGGCAGCGGGATGAGGCCCAGCCTCGGTGGGACGCCGTGGGCAGCACGTCCCAGGGCTGCAGCACACGCTCCGGGCAGAGCCTCCCCCGTGCGAGCAGAGCCGGGGAAGTTTCTCAGGCACCCGAATGCACAGGGCGGCTGCAAATGGCTTTTGCAGAGCCGGCAGCCTCCCGCTCCCGGCCCCGGCGGATGCGCTGCGGTGGCCGGCTGCCAGCCGCCCCAGGGGTGGGAAAGCTCCCGGACAGCCCGTCCCAGGAGAGACCCCTCGGTCTGTCCGTGTCCCCTGAGCAAAGCACACGTGGGGGTCTCCAGCCAAGCCCCTGCTGCACCCTGCACGGCCAGGGAAAGGGAGGAGGGGAAGGACGCACCTGGCACTGGCTGGGTTCTTTTCTGCCTCCGAGCCCTTGCCAAAGCGGTCCCGACGCGACCGGCTCCCTTGAGGGTTCAGCAGCGCCGGCGCTGAG